>NW_028274821.1:16792281-17421031 GCF_037043125.1 Eumetopias jubatus
ACGAATCATGCAAAACACCGTGACTGCTGGGAAGAGACAAACGGGCATGGACATATGCAGAGGGACATTCTTAGGGAAAGTCGCTGACACAGCGGAATGAATTTCTGTGATCTTGTCTTTCTCTACTCTCTTTTAACACTGCTTTCTCCTATCACTGATCTCTTTACCTGAACAATTCTCTTCTCCCTTTGGGCAATTTTTGCTTACAACCTCAGTCCTGACCCTATTTTTGACTGCCCAGAAAGTCCTGTGAGGCCAACATGAATGTTCTAATTTTTTTTTTTCTCTAACCTTCTCAATTGTCTCAGCAAAACATCCTGCACATATGGCCCTTGCTTCATTGAAGCAAATTAAGTTAATAGCTTTATAGACAGAAATATTCCAGAACTAATATTCATCTTTGACCTTCTGGAATTAATAACAACAGCAATAATTATAGCCGGCACTGACCAAACTCTTACAATGCACCAGGTACTTTTTTAAGTGTTTTATAAGTATTTACACTTTAAGTAGAAACTTTATTTGGTCTATTTTATAGGCAAGAATTGAGTCAATAAAGAAGTTAAATAATTTGCCCAGCGTTATAGAGCTGGTAATTTGTAGAGTTTGGATTCCAAAACCAGGATATCTGACTTTCCTTTTTTAAACAGACTTTATTTTTTAAAGCAATTTTAGGTTCACACAAAACTGAGCCAGTAGTACAGACTTCCCTTGCACCCCCTAATCTATATACCCACAGCCTCCCACCACTGTTAACATCCCCCCTCCGTGGTACATTTGTTATAACTGATGAACCTATACTAACCTGTACTAACACATCATTATCACCCAAACGCCGTAGTTTACATTAGGGATTGGTGCTGTAGATTCCATACAACCACCGATCTTTTTACTCTCTCCCATTTTGCCTTTTCCAGCATGTCATATAGTTATTAGAATCGTGCAGTATGTGGCCTTTGAGATTGGCTTAATCTGCCTTTTAATGACAACACTGCATTGCACCACTTTCTCCTCTTATATATAGTACTGGTCCTCTATGTGTCGTTAGCACAGAAACAAACAAACAAAACTCTATTGCAAGCATCTGATGCACAGCACCTAATCATTTCCCCCTCTCTGGCATTTTCCCCTCCACCCTATTTTTCACACTTTGCCCAGAATCATTTTCTAGAATCAGGGATCTGATATATCAATATCAGCTGTGCAGCCATCCACTGCAATAGAGATTTGGACTCAGGGACGCCTGGGTGGCTCAGTCCGTTAAGTGTCTGCCTTTGGCTCAAGTCATGATCCTATGGTCTTGGGATCGAGTCCCGCATCGGGCTCCCTGCTCAGCGGAGAGTCTGCTTCTCCCTCTGCCTGCCTCCCCCGCCCCGCCCCCTTGTGCTCTCTCTCTCTCTCTCTCTGACAAATAAATAAAATATTTAAAAAAAAATAGAGATTTAGACTCCATAGGTTTGGCATGGGTTACGAGCATGGTGATGCTGGTGGATGTATTTCAGCATCCCACATGTGATCTTAGTATATACCGTCTACTGAGACTCTCCCTAAAACCAGGTCTGACTATGTCATTTCCTATCCATTCTCCTGTCCGAATTCCTTTGAGGGTCCCCTGCTACACAGAGAATAAAACCTCAGCCCAAAAGCATGGCACCCAGTCTGGCTCCAGTCTCCCTTGTCCCTGTCCTCTGACACATGGCACATCCAGCCCGTAGCCTTATTGCCTCTTTCTACACATGCCTTCACCTCCAGCCATGTGCCTGCCAGCCATGTGCCTGGCCTTGAACTCCCACCTCTGTCTAGGATGCTCCTTCCTACCCTTCCCTCAAGGTCAACGCCAAGTGTTATATTCTTCTGCATGCCTTCCCGGGTGCCCTCAGCTGGAACTGAAATGTGACTTCCTCTTCCTTGTACTCCCAAACACTTGCTTTGTATCTCAACTATGATCCAGTCAGCACTGATTATAGTTAGTTGCTCACTGTTATCATGGTCCACCTTATCACTAAACCCAGGGTGCATACCTTACTCATCTTTCAGCCACAGCATCTATCCAAATGCTATATACATAAGACTTGTGGCATTCGATTAAATGTCAAACATTCAGGCCAGATACTGCAGTTGAGAAGCAGCTCAAGAATAGGCAGAAGCCGGTGAGCAACACTTCTCAAATTTAAATGTGCAGAAGAATCATCTGGGGATGTTGTCAAAATGCAGATTTAGGTCCTGCTGGTCTGGGAAGGTATCTGAGATCTGCATTCCCAGCAAGCTCCCAGGTGATGCTGATGCTGCTGGTCCAGATGTCCCTCCCTGAGCAGTCAGGCCCTAAGGAGTTGTGGTTGAATGGGGTCAGGTCCTGATTATTGTTGAAGAAAGCTCCAAGTAGGTCTCATTTCTCATTTCTTTTGTTTATATGAACTATTTTAATAGTCTTCACACTATTATATTTGTGTTCCTTAACTGGTCCTAACCTAAATTTTAAACACACACCCACAGCAGTAAGTAAAATAAAGCCTATGTTGTTAAAAAGGGAAACCAAAGGCCCAAAATGGAATCACTTAAGCCAAGTTATCAAACTGGGGCTTAATACCTAACCTAGCCTAACCTAATTGCAGTTCCAACCTCCCCCAGAAATGTAGTCTTAACCATTCAATGAGAAATTTTCTGATCAGTATCAATGAGGTAATCTGTCAGAAGGACTCTCTTCATCCCCCCCACTCCCCCCCTCCACACACACACCCCACAAAGGAAGATGAGGTAATCTGCATGATTAGCCCCCCTGCCGTTCCCCCTGAGGGAAGATGACCTTGCTTGGACCGATCCTTCCTTTTCTTTTGCTAATAACTTCCTTGCCCCACCCTCCTCCCTATAAAAACCTTCCATTTTGTAGTACAAACTTCTGTGGGCATCTCTTTACTTGGTAAATGGGATGGTGCTTAATTCATGAATTGCTTAATAAAACCAATTAGATCTTCAAATTTACTCAGTTGTATTTTTGTTGTTGAACTTGACCCTGGTGAGTTTAGCTCACGCCCAAGCCCACACACTCCATACTTGGATGGATTCTGCATCCTTTCAAACCTCACCATGGTCTAAAGTTCATGAAAAGACTATTTTCTTTGCCAGAAGTTTACCCACAGTTGCGTTAAAACAGCGTATTTTAACAATGGTAAAAACGCATTCCAGGAAAGGTCTATGATTCTGGGTTTTTTTCTAGCCATTATGCTTTTTGTCTTTCTCTCTTATGCCACCACGTCTCCTGGGAGCACTGCAGAGCAGAGATTAGGTGCCATACTACCGGATTCAGTTAGAAAGAGGGTTTTGTTTTGTTTTGTTTTTAAATGAAGCAGGGAGTGCACTTTACCAGTATTAATGCCTTCAGTTATTATCCACGCTCCTGTTGTCTCTGCAGCTTTGACCAAACCTTGGCTGAAGATCTCTTTAAGTTTGGAGGGCATCTTGAAGTTCTGGATGCCCCCGTGGACAGAGATCACCAGCTTTGGCAGTTCCATCTTCCACTCTTTCAACATTAAATGTAACAGATGATCCAACTTTGTATCATAAGAAGTTCTAATATACTGGAAGATATGCATAGACACATGTACATAAAGTAGGAAAAACTACATGCCGGTAACAATGAGCACACAGCAGGGCGACTGAAATGGCCAAAACTTAAAAGGAAGTGTCTGAGATTTCTTTAAAAGTTCATCGTTGTATAATGGAAACATTTACTTTGAAAGGATCCCACGCCCCCTGTAAGTTCCTTCTGGGAATTAACAAGTCACGGTAGGAAGGCTTCCTCTGGCTTTCAGGGTTGGCCCACCAATGTTCTCTAGAAGGTCTGAGATGAGGCATAAATACTTCAAACTGGTAAAAACCACTACTCCAGGAAACCCATTTTAAATAGAAATAGGTGAAATGGGGTTTTTCATACATGCTCTTGATGAGGGAGCAGAAGACTAGCTGAAGACAAAGCACTATCTTAAAGTTAATACCTTGCTAGAGGGGAAAACAACCTTAACTTGACAATGGCAAAGCCTCCATTATCTTGTAGGTCCTCTTTAGCATATGAAAGTTCTTTTGAAACCTCCCTTTTCCTTACGTCCCCCAACTCCTGAGTGTATAATCAGCCACTCCTCAAGCCCCTGGTGCCGCAGCTCTTCCTGCCCACGGGCCCTGTCCCCGGGCTTTAATAAACCACCAGTTTGCACCAAAGACGTCTCAAGAATTCGTTCTTGGTCGTTGGCTCCAGACCTCACCCCACCGAACCTCAGATATATTCCAAAACCACATCACTGTTTTAATTTACTTGACTATTTCATATATTTCCATAATTTAAATCAAATTATGATCCGGGAGCATGTACTTCTAATTTACTGTAAATTTTACATTCTAACCGTTCCCTTTATATGTAATTATCCCTCTGAAAATGTCTTTTTCCAAAACAAATACTTCTCACAAGAGTCATATTTTTAACTAGTCAATGTAACCCAAAGAAAAAATGAGAGAAATCTGAATCAGCAGGTAGGACCAGAATCATTTTGTGTTTTGCGTAAGATCATAGTGTATAGCTGGCTCTCTTTTTCCAATAGATGCAGCCACATACAGACTGTTAAAATCATACTGAGAGGAGTTTGCCATCCTCAGGCATAAGCTAACCAACAAGACCAAGTCAGATTTACAGGAATAAGGACAATAAGAAACCATGAATTAGAAAACTATACCAAAAAGAACCACAGGTGGAGCTCTTCATACATATGCAAATAGAATTATCACCTATCTTCCAGAATGTAATAGTGCCTTAAAACAATTGTCTATTCACCTTTGAAATTTTTTTTAAGATTTTATTTATTTATTTGACAGAGAGAGACACAGCGAGAGAGGGAACACAAGCAGGGGGAGAGGGAGAGGGAGAAGCAGGCTTCCCGCCGAGCAGGGAGCCCAATGCGGGGCTCGATCCCGGGACCCCGGGATCATGACCTGAGCCGAAGGCAGACGCTTAACGACTGAGCCACCCAGGCACTCCGCACCTTTGAAATTCTTAAAACATAATCCCTTTATTTAATTTTTAAAATGTTACAGCCATCACAGAATGTAATAGAACCTAAGGGTAATCAGGATTCAATTTCTAAGGGAGGAAAATGAGTTGCCATGGCTTTATTACATATTCAAGTAGTAGGAAAAAATACAAGTTAACCTTTGTGCAATGGTTTGTGTTGCTCCAAATCTCCAGTAAAGGCAGAGGAGGGAGGCAGCTCTGACTTGGTTCCTCTAGCTCAACCCTCTCCCAGGTGCCTCTCTCTTTCATCTAGAAGTCCTTTTAGTTCTAGCGGACACTCCTCCCTGAGATTTCAGATAAACAACTTTGATTAACTCAGCACTAGTCTTTTATTCCAAAGGCCAATTGAAGATGGTGCTAAAGGTTAATGACTTTCCTTCCCCCTCCCCCTCCCTCCTTTATAACTAACTCAGGCAGATTCTTACGGGCCTAGATTCTCCTCAAATCCTTCCTGGAATGAGGTGGGAGGCATAAAACTGGGAAAGGGAACGCAGGGGTGGGAGATGAATAACCAGCTCTCACAGCTTTCCGGCCTCTCACCGTAGACGGAAGTACAAATCTGTGCTTAAATATAAAAAGTAGCTGCTTCTCTTCTGAGAGATCAAATAAAGTGCATTCAGGTACTCAGGATGTAATGGCGATCTAATGCTAAGCACAGAACATATGAGCGATCAGGAGATCTGTTGAACCGTATTTTCAGTTCCCCTATATGCACCATATTCTCCCTTGGCCTTCCCACAAGCCTCGAGTGCTCTTAGCCCTCTGCCTCACCTGACACCAAAACACCTCACTTACCTTTCTGATCTCAGCTTAGCTGTCCCTATACTTCCCAATACTTCCTTGACACACTCACATTGCCCCAGAAAAACAGGAGTGACCCTTCCCATTTTCTTGAAGAACACTGTATTCCCACCCCACCCATGGTCACTATATTTATTTCCTGTTTCCCCTCACTAGACTGTAAACAATGTTAGTACATGGAACATAATGCTCTTTGGGGCATAGCAAAGTATGAGCACCTAATAAATCTTTGTCAAATGGAAGAAAAAATGAGGAAATGAAGGTGATTATGAATAAACATAAAAGCAAAAGGAGGAAGACTAAAACTTATGGGGAAAATTACATACAGGGTAATAAGAGTCAGCTTCCAGAAAAGATTACAGAGGAGAATAAGGGCAGTTTTCTCACCAACTAAAGAGAACATCAACACACAAAGCTAAATACAAGACGATTAATAACTGGAAACGTAGATTACTGTAAAACTGCATTACAAAACTTGATTATGATTGCATTATTAAGAACGGTTGTTTCAAATCCATCCAACTGATGGCCACACTCTAGGGTACAGCTGATTTGAGGCTTTCCTGAGGTGGATGCCCCGTGCAGGTTCCCCAGGGAAATCTGTCTCTGAAAAAGCAGCAGGTGATTGACAAGCTCAAGGAAAAAACACCTGAGAGATAGCTGAAGCGTCAGTATTATGCAAATTACATGCAAAATTATCATATTAGGGACAGGAGCAAGACTGGCCTGGAAAGCCTAAGCACGATCACTTGCGGGGAGATACAGAGAAAAATGTCCACATTTCCTCTCACAAGGACATAGCAAGCATGAACAGCCACAAGGTACTAGTAATTGCTATGGCCATGCTTCAGCTAAAACCATCTCTTTGGCAGTGACTTTCTTCCACTCCTTAAGAAAAGGGCAGCCCTTTGGCAACTGTCTCAAGAGCAATAAGCCATTCTCCCATAGAGAAGGCATAAGCTTGCTAAAAGAGATCAAATAGAGTGGGCCACACCACACCTGGGAAAGGTACCATGTCCCTCAGACAGAAAGGAAAGAGAAGGGTCAGGTCATTTTTGTGAAGAGGTCAATAACACGGATCATTTTCGCAATAAAACTCGGTCATCTGATCATCTACACTTGGAGATAAAATTTGCAGAAACATTTGGAGGTTATCTTCTGTTAAAAACTACCAAAAATAATGTGAGTTATTAGCAAACCTTGGAGTGGTGGGTGTGCTCTCCATCTTGAAAATTAATAGTGCCAAACGTATCTGTAGGGCTTTTCGTCGTATGCTTTTCAACAGACCACTGTTCATTTTCGTTACCACTGGCAGCTGAGATGGTCCAGGAGTAATCTATCCCATGATGGTCTCCAATCAATCGCCCACAGTAACACCTTAAGGATGGGATGAAAACCAGTTTCAGATTAGAAAACACACAATGTCAAAATAGAAAACAGATGTACTGTTTCTACACTTTTCTAGGGTAATATATAGATGGCATATATGAACAATATTTTTTAATTTCACATTAGGGGGCGCCTGGGTGGCTCAGTCATTGAGCGTCTGCCCTCGGCTCAGATCATGATCCCAGGGTCCTGGGATCGAGCCCCGCATCGGGCTCCCTGCTCCGTGGGAAGCCTGCTTCTCCCTCTCCCACTCCCCCTGCTTGTGTTCCCTCTCTCACTGTGTCTCTCTGTGTCAAATACATAAAATCTTAAAAAATAAATAAGTAAATAATAAAATTTCACATTAGATTTATATTAGACTTATATCACTGGATTGTCTTCTGAGTTTAGAAACACCCTCAGTGGTTCTCTCCCTTAGCTGCACATTAAAATCATCTAGGGAATGTTTTAAAAAAAAAAATACTCAAAGTCTTGTGCCCACCCATGTTCATATAAGTATTACAAAGCATTATTCATAATAGCCAAGTTGACAGATGAATGGGTAAACAAAATGTGGCATATACATATAATGGACTATTATTCAGCCTTAAAAAAGGGAGGAATCCTGTGATACACGAAAATAGGGATAAACCTTGAGGATAGTATGCTAAATGGAATAAGTCAGTCATAAAAAAAAAAAGTGCTGTATGGTTCCACGTATTTGAGGTACCTAGAGTAGTCAGATCCACAGAGACAGACAGTAGAATGGTGGTTGCTAGAGGCTAGGAGGAGTGGCCCGTGGGGAGTTACTGTTTAATGGACACAGAATTTCAGTTTTGCAAGATGAAAAAGTTCTGAAGATCTGTTGCACAACGGAACTAACACTACTAGCTACACACACTTAAAATGGTTAAGATGGTAAAAAAAAAAAATCAAGTTGTACATTTTAAATACGTGCAGTTTATTTTCTGTCAATTATATCTCAACAAGAAAAAAACTAAAAATCTCCAACATGCAATACTTGAGAGTCAGAAAATGTCTTCATGTAAAACATAATATGCACATCAAAAGGCAAGAATATTAACCAATGCCAAAAAAGATTCAACGTCAGAGAAATATTAAACACAGAGCTACCACAAGAGCCATGAGTGAGGCTTGACTACAAATATAAATTAAATAATAAATATGTGATAGAATTACAAGGGAAGGAAAATTCAATAAATGTTCCTGCAAATTAAAAGTTTTAAAAACTATTTCAGATACAAAACGAGGCAAATTAGAAGGTTAAATCTCTTTGAAACTAGAACTATATAAAAACTAACAAAATACAATAATCATATTGGCAAAAGGGCGATAAGCTTCTCGTGTTTCATGAATTAAAAAAATCAGAAGGAAAAATTAAAATTTGAGCATATAGAACTTTCATATGCCTATTATATATAAAGAGGTTATTCAGCTTTATAAGTGATTCAGGCTTTTTTGTGTGTGTAGGTGTGAAAAGCAACATAAAAACGTGTACAAGTTATGGGGCTCAATTAAGCAAGGAACAGGATGACAACAAGAAGTCAGATCATTTTAGAGTTCTATATGGAGGGGCTCTTGACTCAGAGGGTGAAGGAATAATCTCAAACGTACAGAATATACATAATTGGAATCTACTAGAGAGAAATGTATCACCTGGTTATCTTTCGGAATGAGGGATAGTCTTCAAAATGGAAAAACATCTATTCATAAGCTGAATGATTCATTTCACTGTGGCTTTTTCTAAACAGAACATGAATGAATGGAGGCAACCATAATTCACACCTGGAAACTGGAAAGATAAATCACTAACCTCTCATAGGACCATTCTTCAGTTTGAATCCACTTTGCTCAAAGTATTTTTCTAGCCTAATCCATTTGACTTGAATCAATACAGTTTTATTCCAGTTTTTACCAGATCATTAAATTATGGCATGATGATCTCATAGAAGAAACCAATTACCCCTAAACTATTTTTTAAAAAAGCTTCCATGTCCATCCTGTTAGTTAAAACTTTCAGAAGGGGCGCCTGGGTGGCTCAGTTGGTTAAGCGACTGCCTTCGGCTCAGGTCATGATCCTGGAGTCCCGGGATCGAGTCCCGCATCAGGCTCCCTGCTCAGCAGGGAGTCTGCTTCTCCCTCTGACCCTCTCCCCTCTCGTGCTCTCTCTCTCTCATTCTCTCTCTCAGATAAATAAATAAAATCTTAAAAAAATAAAAATAAAAAAATAAAACTTTCAGAAGTTCCAAATTATACATCACTAACTAAAATCTCACCTTGAGAATCAACTTTGTAAAGGTGCCAAATGCCAATTCCCCCAAAATTTTTATAAATTCTATAAAATACCCATCAAACCCTTAAAAGAATTTTTCAGGGAATTTGACAAAGCGATTTTAACATTTATACGGATGTATAAATTGTCTAAAAGAGTAAAATGATTTAAAAAAAAAAAGAATAAAGCAAGAGGACTTGCCCTATCAGATATCAAGATATATTATAAAACTATAATAATGAAGCAGAGTGGCATTTACCAGGAACAGGAGAAGTAGATCAATGACACTAAAGAAAAGCTTAGAAACAGAGCCACAGACATATGGGAATTTGTTGTAGAACAGAAATGACACCACAAATGGATAGGACAGACCGCTCAGTAACTGACACCGGGGCATTTCACTCCCCACATGAAAAAAAAAAAATCAAACTAGGTCTTAGCTAGGTGCAAAAATTATAAGTTTCAACAACTTTTAAGTTCTGGATGGTGTGAAATAGACATTTTTCTAGTATCGTTTGCATTGGTTACCTCTAAAGATTGCAAATTTGGGAAAAATAATTGCCAGGGAAAGGTTCTGGAGAATAAAGTAGGAAACAGAAGGAGTAAATGAAGCCTTTTCACTTCTTTTCAATATAGTCTTATGCTTGCTTTCAATTTTAGCAAATTTTAAGTAATTACTAAAAAGAAAGAAAAAATAATTTAAGGAAGGGTAAAAGAGGTTAGTCAAATGGAAACTCTTCAGTGTTAGGAACTGAACGGTGTCCCCTAAAATTCTTTATGTTGAAGTCCTAATCCCAGTGTGGCTGTATTTGGAGACAGAGCCTATAACGCAGTAATAGTTTCAGTGAGGTCATAGAGGTAGGACTCTAATCGGATAGGAATGGTGTCTAAAAAGAGGAAGAGACACAAGAGCTCTGTCAGTGCACAGAGCAAAGGCCATGTGAAGACACAGCGAGAAGAGAGGCCTCATCAGAAACCAACTCTGATGGCACCTTGACCTGGGACTCGCACGGCTCTGAGATAAAAATTTTTATTGTTTAGGGGTGCCTGGGTGGCTCAGTCGATTAAGTAAGAGAGAGAAATGGAAAAATAAGAATCAAACATCAAGGGCGCCTGGGTGGCTCAGTCGTTAAGCGTCTGCCCTCGGCTCAGGTCATGATCCCAGAGTCCTGGGATCGAGCCCCACATCGGGCTCCCTGCTCGGCGGGAAGCTTGCTTCTCCCTCTCCCACTCCCCCTGCTTGTGTTCCCTCTCTCGCTGTCTCTCTCTCTGTCAAATAAATAAAATCTTAAAAAAAAAAAAAAATTATTGTTTAAACCACCCAGTCTGTGGGAATCTATTATGGCAGGCTGAACAGACCAATACACCCAGCAACCTTTTCCTTCCTCTCCTACATCCGTGGATGGTGTTTTCCTTTTGCCATGATTTGCCAAACTTGGGATTCCAGATTTGTCCTTTTTCAAAAAACAAATTTAACACTGGGTCGATCCATGAGGTGAACTATGATCAGAATTAAGGAAATTTTCATTTTCCTCCATTAACAGAAGAGAAAGGTAAAACCAGTTACCAACACGTAGTTTAAAATGCAAATTGCTGTTAACATTTGTATTCTGCAAGAGTTATTTTTGCCCATCAGCTTGTGTGATGTTATGATTTATAATAAACATAGATTTGCTCTTTGCCCCCATTTCTGGCACAGAGCCCCTAAAACCCTTGAAATTTCCTAAATGCTAAGAAAGAAAAAGATGCTGGAGGTTGAATCAACCACCAATGGCCAATGATTCAACCAATCATGCCTATGTAATAAAGCCTCCATAAAACCTCGAAAGGATGGCATTGGGAGGCTTCAGGTTGGTGAACACATGGAGGGGCTAGAAGAGTGGCTTGCTCAAAAAGAGCACAGAAGCTCTGGGCCCCTTCCCACATAGCTGGTCCTATGCATCTCCTCCATCTGGCTGTTTTTGCTTTATAACACCCTTTATAATAAACTGGTAAATGTAAGTAAATGTTTCTCTGAGTTCTGGAAGCCTTGCTAGCAAACTAATTGAACCCATGGAAGAGTTCTTGGGAACCTCTGATCTCTAGCCTATCAGTCAGAAGCACAGGTAATAACGTGGACTTGTGACTGGCACCTGATGTGTGGGGAGGAAGGGTGGTCTAGTAGGACTGAGCTCTTAACCTATAGGATCTGATATGCTATTTCCAGGTAGATAGAGGCAGGATTTAGTTAATTACCTGGTGGTGTGTTGGAAAAAAGGACACACACGTCAAAACTGGTGTCAGAATTAGAGCTTGGAATAAGCACACATCACTCGCAAACCACAGATCAAATACAGTGCTGTATATGAACAAACCATCTTCATTATCCAAATAAAATACAGAGGCAACTGGGTGGCCCACTTGCATCTGACTCTTGATTTTGGCTCAGGTCATGGTCTGAGAGTTGCAAGATGGAGCCCTGCCTCAGACTCTGCACTGAGTGTGGAGGCTGCTTAAGATTTTCCCTCTCCCTCTCCTTCTGCCCCTCCACACCCCCTTCCACTGCTTGCACTCTCTTGCTCTCTCAAATGAGCAAATGAAAATACATGCTTTACATGCCTTTCAATTGGTAGAAGCTCTTGCCAAAGGCCCTTGCCATTTACATGTCTCAGTAATTCAAGTAATCTATCTATTGGCATTCAAATAATCACTCTCCTTCAAAAAAATCCCACATTTCTTTTTTAAAACTTCCCTTGGAGGGGTGCCTGGGTGGCTCTGTCAGTTAAGCATCTGCCTCGGGCTCAGGTCATGATCCCAGGGTCCTGGGATCCTAATCGAGCCCGGAACCCCATGTCAGGTTCCCTGCTCAAGAGGGGAGCCTGCTTCTTTCTCCCATTTCCTCTGCCCCACCTCCCCTCTCAAATAAATAAATAAAATCTAAAAAAACAAAAACAAAAAACCTTCCTTTGGAAAGGTAAATAAGATGCAATAAAGCCCTTTCATTGAGTCTATTCAAGATGTGAGAAAACTCTCCCAATAAGTTTTAAACAGTGCCTAAATACGAAAAGAAATCTTATTTATCTAAGTCTTACCTGATTAAATTCTGGCAGACCTGGCATCCTGCAGTACATCTAAATTAAAAAGACAAGACCTCTGTTAGGTTAGTGATATATTTGAAAGCATATTTAATGCTTATACCATAAACATCCGTTATTTTCCCTGGTCTAAAAAAAATCAGGATTTGCTGAGTACTCATATATCATTCCCCAAACATTCCCATATGTCATTTCCCAAATATAATTACACTGCAGCAACCGTGACCTAATTGACAGAACGCTGAAGTTGGAACCTAAATACCTGGATTGAAATCTCACTGATTTAACAATGCCTCCCCAAGCACTGGTTTTCACATTTGAAAGTAATATATGTCCTATAAGGTTATTAAGAGGATTACCTGAGATAATGTGTGTAATGTAATGTTTCTTATGGTGGTGCACTGCAGTATATAAAAAATGGTGGCTGTTACTGTCATTACACTATGAAGATAACAGAATTCTCGAGAATTCTGAGAATTAAGAAAAAATATATATGTTTATAAATACAGAATATATGGACATATAATTATATAAATATTTATATATAATGGCATATTATGTATATATTATGTATTATATATTACATATTAATTATAATACTATATATTATTTTAAAACCATAAGACACTATCAAATCCAAAGACAGTTGGTATGATTATAAGTATTATCCTTATTAATCTTTCTTTTTATGGTTTAAAAGAAACTTCTGAAGTTGGGGGATCATTGTGATCATCAAAGATCATATTTTAGGTATAAAAAAGTTTTAACTAGAAGAGAATACTAGTTAAAACAATGGAAGAAAGGACAGTATTCAAAGAATCAGGGTCATTCTAAATTATTCAGAAACAAATACTTAGGCCTTTCCTAGCCTTTTGGGACTGTCTTTTCTCAGAAGCTTCACTTCAACAACAAATTCAAAATAAGGAGGAAAAAAGATATTGTAATCAAGTCTATCAGATTTGTTTCTTATTAGGAACTATAAAAATAACCAATAAAAGATCAACTTTTATCTAAATTTAAAACCACAAGGGCGCCTGGGTGGCTCAGTCATTAAGCATCTGCTGTCGGCTCAGGTCATGATCCCAGGGTCCTGGGATCAAGTCCCACGTCGGGCTCCCTGCTCGGCGGGAAGCCTGCTTCTCCCTCTCCCACTCCCCCTGCTTGTGTTCCTGCTCTCGCTGTGTCTCTCTCTGTCAAATAAATAAATAAAATCTTTTTTAAAATAAATAAATAAAACCACGAACTACCACCTTCTCCTTCTGCACTGTCAGGAAGAAAACTTTACAAAAGCTATAATTTTGAGATTCTTACTGGGATCTAAGAAAAAGGCTGGCGTAGGAAGATCCGTAATCATTCATTAATTTTTTTTTCACAATCACATAAAAATAGAGATGACTTTTTTTCCATAAAATGCAGATCTTGGACCATTCCATAATATGGAATTATGATCATTGATATTCTTCTTGAGTCTATGGACTAATGGCCTACAGGTTATCACATTTCATTAGGTTTCAAGATGATTATGAAGATGATTCTCCATTTACAGAAGCAGGACTGTGTGAGCTCAGTCTGACTTCCACTGTAACCACCATCACATTACAAGATACCATAAAAGATGAAGGGAAAAAACAAGTTTACCTTGCCATTTTGTAAACATTTTATAAGGGGGTAAAATGAGAACTTCCAATCACAGGGCTTACAAATCCCAGGTAATTCAGTGAGGGTGCAGCTAGTAAATATTTAACAAAGGCCAGAAACACTGTTTTAGTCATCCCCAAAGATCAAGAATTTCAATGACCTCACCATGCTAACCTTCATAAGCATACAACTGTGATTTCTGAACTTTAAATGAATATAAGGTCAAATGCTAAAAAGAATCTAAAAATAGAGTGGTCCCTCTAATTAAAATACTACTCTTCTATTTTTCCCTTCCTTTTAATGTCTACTCTCCAAGGGCAATGCCACCCAATCTTAATTTCATGAACGCAATTACCCTGGGGAATTTTCCATAGCCTTTTATTCTCCTATCTTTCACAGGCTGCTGTTTTGAACTTTGTTCTACAAGTAGAGCTTCCAAAGGGTTCTCGACAACTCAGAGTGGTCAAACTCAAGTCATTCCATCTGCTGTCTATTATCGGCTCAAGCAAAAAGCCTCTGGGGAAAACATGGAATTGCCCGCATAATCTGAACACAGGGTCCTGAAATATCCCAAACTGTCACTATTGTCACTATTTTCCATAAACACTTGAGTTGGGGATAAGGAACGTTCACAATATTTTGAATATTCAGTATTCAGAAGTTCTGGGGAATGGAATGGTGGAATGGATACAGCACTAGATATTTCCCCAATTTCTTTTTTTTTTAAGTTTTTTTTTAAATTTTAATTCCAGTATGATTAACACGCAGTGTCCTATTAGTTGTAGGTGTACAATAAAGTGATTCAACAATTCTGTACAGTACTCAGTACTCATCATATAAGAGCACTCTTAATCCCCTTCACCTATTTAACCCATCCCCCACCCACCTCCCCTCCGGTAACCACCAGTTTGTTCTCTATAGTTAAGATTCTGTTTCTTGGTTTCTTTTTTCCCCTCTTTGCTCATTTGCTTTGTTTCTTAAATTTCACATATGAGTGAAATCATATGGTATCTGTCTTTCTCAGACTGACTTATTTCACTTAGCATAATACTCCCTAATTTCTATTCTCCCACTAAGAGAAACAGGAGGATTAAAGAAATGAAATCCACCACAATAGTAACAGTGGCTCCAACACAGTTATGTCATTAAGATAAATTTTTTCTTCTTTATACTTCATTACACCATTAAACAACAGATGTTAATCAGGAGGCTTCTATGCAGCAGGCACTGTCAGAGGCTTGGAGTAAGGTACAAAACTGACAAGGTCCCTGATCTTACCTGGTTGTCTACAATAATCCTGTATTATTTTTACAAAGACAAAGAAACAAATATTGATTAAAAATAAATGCTAACTTCACAGATATGAATAAATTCCTCTAGACAAATCACACCTCTAAGTTTCCACAAAAGGTCCTCAAAGTAGTGTTGCTTTAAAATGAAAATATTAAAAATTGTACCTGTGAGGGTCTTTTGAGCTAGGTATGATTTTGTTACATTCTCTCTTGTTGAAAACTCCTTCAATCCAGGATTTCTGGGACTAAAGAAAAAGTGTCATTATTTTTATATTGTAATTGAGAAAGCAATGTAACCACAGTAGTTCAGGTAGGCAAGATATATTTCAATATCATGGAGATTGAATTAAAATGCCAAGATCAACCCCAAACAGGCTAAGCATTTATTGGCTTCTATCACAGACAACACAGACACAAACCAAATGTGAACACAAAACATTCACAAAATTAATACATCCATAATCTCATTTCCAGCAAAATGTCCATAAATGCACAAAACGCTGGGAAGGAAGTAATGTTATAAATGAAGCATTCCCTTAATTCTGCTAAAAGTCACTTTAAAATCTTGTACCATAGTCCCATAGAGTGAATTTCAGGCTCTTGAATTTCAAAATTCTCACTCATAAAGTCCCACCTTGGCTAAGATTTCACAGAAGCTGGAACCTCAGCAAGATTCTGTGCAAGGATTTCAATCTAAAATGGACCTGGAGGTTATGAAAAGTAGAATCTCACACATGTACCCTCAGAAGAAGACAACTGAAAAACTGAGACACTGATTTCCAGTAAATACCTTATTTACCAAAGACTGAGACTTACCTCCTGACCAATGAACATCTGCCAAGAATCTCTCCCCATCCTCAAGCCAATGAACTTACAGCATGGACTCTAGCTGGACTTCCCCCTCTTTGAACTTCTTGCCGGTAAATATAAACCACCCCAGCCTTCAGTGGACTCACGTGTAGCTTGCCCCAGTGTTTTCCTGAATTACAATTCTTTTGCTCCTCTGGAATAAATTCAATTTCTCATAATTAGAACTTGCCTCAGTTTACCTCCTTATTTAGACAGACAATCTGATACACATCCTATAAGCGTGGCTTACCACGGACGGGGCTGCTTCAATCTGCACAACCCACGACCCTCCCTGAATCCAGGTGGGCCACTGGTACTTGCTCATCCTCCTAATAAAATCTCTCCCATTCTACAAAACTCAAGTCATAGCCAAGCTCTTCCATAAGCTATACTGTAAGTCCAGAAGCAGAGGACGCTGGATCCACAATAGACCCCAACCAACTGATGAGCTTGGCCTTCTCCTAATGTGAAAATATTTTAGCTCTGTATGGTATAAAAATATAAGTACAGATCTAACTTTATAAACGCATGTACTACAGCAGTGGTGAAAAGGTGGTGAATGGGAATCTGCTTTTTCAAACTCCGTGTTAGTGCAGTCCCCACCTCACTCTGACACCTACTCTCATCCTACAGTTGCAGGGAATGCACTGCACCAGACAACGGGTTACAAATCCAGCTGGGCCACCTCCTTATCACACTGTCCTCAGGTCCCAGATGTTCAGGACACACCGCCCTAAAACATTCTGCTTTGGCATATAGGTTATTTTGAGCTGTAGACACTTGAAAAACAGCAAATAGAGTGACAGGCTTTCTCTGAACTCTCTTTATCTGCCTAAAGATAGATCTTCCACAAGGAGCTCAAGTATCATAAATCCCCAGGAGTTTCATCAACCAGAAAGGATTGACTCTTATCTCAAGAGAAGGGGGTAGAAGTCAACACCACACCCAGACAAACCTTGTCATATCATATTTCCCATCTATTCTTCTAAGAACCCCTTCACCTCTTCTAAAAATCATTTACTCTCTTTTAAATTGCCTACATCCGGGGCTCCTGGGTGGCTCAGTCGTTTAAGCGTCTGCCTTCGGCTTGGGTCATGATCCCAGGGTCCTGGGATCGAGCCCCACATCGCGGCTCCCCGCTCCGCGGGAAGCCTGCTTCTCCCTCTCCCACTCCCCCTGCTTGTGTTCCCTCTCTCACTGTGTCTCTCACTGTCAGATAAATAAAATCTTTAAAAATAAATAAATAAATTGCCTACATCCCCCCAACCCTTCCCCTATTAAGACAATATATAAATTCCCAAATATCACCATTTTGGGGGTATTTACTTTTGTTTTTCTGTGATGCTGTCATGACCACAATATTAAAAATTAATAAATTTGCATATCTTTTCTTCTGTCATTTTATTTCACAGACCCAGCCATCAAACCTAAAAGAGCAGAGGAAAAGTTTTTCTTCTCCCACGATTACAAATGAGGCATTTTTGGAATCATCAGTATACTTTAACTCATGGATTTTGTTCAATATTCACCAACCCTAAACATAAGTGTTGACTACTGAATAGAACTGTATATAATAACCAGAATCCAGATCCTGTTAAGCAAAAAGGAGGTGGGGCGGGAGGGCATTGACTGATTGGTTCCTGAGCATTTTGAACATAACTATAAACTAGGAAAACTTCCCAAATCAAGCTCAGGTCATCTTAAAATCATTCTATTTCTTATCCCTTTTGCATAGTCAGCAGCTTTTTAAAAAACATCTGCTGGGACACCTGGGTGGCCCAGTCAGTTAAGCATCTGCCTTCGGCTCAAGTCATGATCCCAGGGTCCTGGGATCGAGTCCCACATCGGGCTCCCTGCTCAGCAGAGAGCCTGCTTCGTCCTCTGTCCCCTGCTCCCCCTGGTTGTGCTTTCTCTCTCTCTGACAAATAAATTAATATTTTAAAAAATAATAAAAAATAAAAAAATAAAAAACATCTGCTAAGTTGGTAAAGCATTGAAAACATACACACTTGGAAAAATTCAGAATCACAGAACTTGGGATGAACTAAACAAAGTAAACTAAAAATCTACTTGTTATAATAAGAAATGACACAATCTTTTGGAATTGGCAAGCCCTGCCCCCTCTTCAAAAATTAAGAATTTCATTTATTCATTCTACAAACGTTTATTAAATCCCTAATTTTTGCAAAGCACTGAGAAAAGAGCGACAAGGGAATTCATATGTTCTCAAAGAGCTCTTCATTCTGAATTCATTCAACCAATATATTGGATAGGCCTCCATGCTGCATGCTGGGAATGCTATGGCAGGTAAGACGAGGTGTTTACCCTGATGGAACTTGGGATAAAAAGAAGGAAACAGAAAATGAATTGGTATCGTTAAGCTGCCTGTGCACCAATTAACTATTAAAAAGAGCTCCAAAAAGGGTCCCGAGTATAGGAGCCTCAATACACAAATTAAGCAGGCTGTGCTGTCATTCATTTCTTTACAAGACTAGACATCTGACTGGTAGGGCTATCTAAGCAAATTAATTTCTTCATGCCTGTTTGCTCATATATCAAAAATGGAGATAATAGCAGTAATAATACCTCATAACACTGTTGAAAGGAATAGATAAATTAAAGGCTTAGAATTCTCCGTGGGACTTATTAAGGCTATAAAGCTTAGCTATCATTATTGGTATAGCAAAAAGAAAAAATTAGCTTTTGGTGGGTGGCCAGGGAACTTAACTTTGATGTAATTTTTTCATAGAAAAATACTTCCTGACTTCCAAATCCTCCTTCTGGAAGCTCTCATACTAAAAATGAATGATTTCTCCAGGTCCACTTTCCCCACTAGACTCCAGTGCCCATAGGCCCCGTGCCAGTCACTTCTGTTGCCCTAGGGCCCAGCCCAATCATTACTGAATGAACAACAAAATGAACACACCTAGACTAGAACTTCAGGAATCCATGAATACAATTTTCCCTTCAAAGGTGTATTCAGGAATCCATGAATACAATTTTCCCTTCAAAGGTGTAAACAGGAAGCCTGAGCCATAACAAGAACATGGAAACTCTGCTCCTGGAACTCTCGGATCTTATCTCAAAACTACAGGAAAAGAAAAGCAGGCTGAATTTGCAAGAGTTTCAGACAATTCCCAATTTCGATTCATACTTTTTTCCCCTCTACCTCATAATGGTAGCCTTTTCAAAAGTATACTCTGAAGCATATCTGGAAGAGGTTCCCATGTTCAGGACAACAGAGAACAACTAGAAACCAAATGTTTGTTGGTTTTAATTCAATAGCCCAAATCTATTAAGGACAAATGCCCAACGGGCTGGCTTCTGCCACTTGGAGCAGCAAACTGTCATGGGTAGTGGTTGACAGTGGAGATCATGCCATTTCAGCAGCCATCATGGCAGCCTACAAAGCTGGGTGTTTTTTTAATATATATATATATGTATATGTATGTAGATATACATACACACATATACACCAACATGGCACACAAGTGAGGGGAGATGTTTGCTGATTGTCACTATTATCTGGAGGAGGGAAAGGCAGAGGGCAAAGAAAGGAAACTGTTGGTCTCAGGCTCAGTGTGTGGCTCGCTCTAAAACATAATCAGATTTTACTTACAATCCCGGGCCTGAGGGGAGGGTGGCCAATAGCACAGAAATGTCCAAAAACAAATGCTCCAACAGAAGCTCTCCATGAATTCATCCTTCCCCTCCCTGAAAGTATTTCTACACTGCAGCTTTTCAGGTCTTCCAGAGAAGAGATTCTCTCTCAGGGGAATCTCTGAGAAGGCATAGTTTTAGAGACATTCCTTAATTAAAAAAAAAAAAAAAATCTACATGTGTGCATGAATTGTTTTTTTAACATCTATTGGGCTGGGTGATTGGGGGTGAAGGGGCACAGATTATAGGTCACTTGTTTTCTTTTTTAAAACTCTTTTGTACTTAAAAAAAAAAAAAACTAACGTCTAACAAATCCTTTTCCAAGTGAAACGGACTACTTACTCCCCTTTTTATGTTCCCCACACACTATCTTCTACATATCATAGCACGAACAATGCTTAATTGTGCTTACTCAGTTGTTTTTCTCTTAAAATTAATCCTAATCTACGTTAAGATAGAGTGCTGTCTTATTTATCTTGGAATCTACAATATGCAGGGAGGCACCAGAACGGACCAGCCAGAGAAGTAATGTTTTCAGACTCCAGAAGGACACCTGATATTTCCTCTACATGGCCTCTCCTCTGGAGCAAGGACTCCTTCAAACTTGAGTCACAGGTGGATTGACTTGCACAGTGCACCATCTGTTTGCTCAGGGCAAAGCAAGCCCATTCACTTGGAAGACTCAGCTCAGAGTCTTCTATGGGGTTCTGTCCACGTAATACAGGAATACTTCATCAGACTCGCTTGATCCCAGACTGACAGTCTCAGGCAAACCTAAAATAACCAAAACCCAAGGATCTGGCTCGCCAACACTGCCACAAGTTGATCTCACTTCCAGTAAATAATCTTTCCAGCAGGCAGCATTTAGGCATACTTCATAAAAAATAATCTTACATGTTTTCTTCTTTTGAGGTAGAAAAAAGTGAGCGTATTTTTGCTGGTAATGTTTTTTTTCCCCCCTTCGGTAACACCAATAAAAGTGGAATGTCAACTAAGTAACTCCAAATCTCCTAAAATGCCAGTTCTCCTGTTTAGGTGAGACTTTTGCTAACGTTTTCGTTCCCTGTCTTGTTGAGCAAAGGCATTTAGAACTTCAGAATGAACGTCTATATTATATAAACTCGTAAGTACATGAGTAAAATATTTATGAATTCTCCACAGAGCCTAATGGGGAATCGGAAGAACTCAACAGTGACCGGCCAAGTAGAGCATATCATAAAGGTTCACACTAAACCGATGTCTTACTCCATCCCTCCCCTTCCCAAACCAGTGAAAGTCCTCATTATGTCAGTACTAACACAATTAGGACATCCTTTCCTCTGCTGTCACACAGGCTTCAGCTTTATCTAATCCCCTGGGGAATAAAACACGCAAATAAACGTTTATAATCTCCGATCATGTTAAATCATTTTGTTAAGAAGGGACAAGAAACAGGAGGTTCATTTATGAGTATTCTTTACAACTGTCCCTGGATAGTTACATACAGAATTTAACTGAATGCTGGGCCTATTTGTTACATAACTACTCTAATCTGTTAAGATTTTTCAAATTAGATGCAATTAATGAAGGACAACTGGAAGAAAGGCAGGCAGGGATAAGGGGTCATGCCCTAAGAAGAAACCACCCTTAAAAGGATTTTACACCACCCTGGACGGAGGCCTCTACTCTTTCCACGTGATAGGTAGATGACACAAACTTGATTGGGTGACAGGCTCATGGAGGGCTCATCAGATTAAAACAGCCCGCCAACAAGCCCATAAAAACCCCTAGGCTTAGAGACTATGGTGGCAACCCTCTTGGATCCCTTCCCTCTCCGGGAGCTCTGTGCCTATCGCTCACTAACCTTGGCTTTGCTACCCACCACTCCATCTGGTCTACCTCTTCATTCTTCAAAGGGGCATGACCAAGAACCATGGGAACAGAAGGACAAGAAATCCTGTAACACAGTCTTTTCCAATTTCCAAGTAGCGAAATATCCATGAATTTGTTACCCATGTACACAGATGGTCTTTATTTATGCTCCAAATATCCTATTAAATTATCCAAAACTTTACTAGGACTTCATCTGAGTGAACTAATCGTCTAAAAAGCCTTTTCTTGGGGTGAGCTTTGTACCACAAGTGTCATTATTAGTGAAGCTATCCTTAAATAATTGACTTTTAGGAAACCCACCATACTCTGGGACAATAACACCTTTATTTGGAATTACAGGTGAAAGGCAATTTTATTTAGATCATCCACAGGAAGGTTTCTATATGTGCAGCACAGCAGAAAGAACACTGCAACAGGATTTTACTTCGTGAAATTCAGTAGAGACACACACCACACATTTAACTTGGACAAATCCAAAGTTTTTGCTAAAGGAATAAGTGAGAGCTAGAAGAAGAAAGGTGAGAAGAAAGAAAAAAGATTTAAGTGTGAACAACTTCAATGCCATTTTAAGTTCAGAAGTACATAATGCCCAAGGGCATCAGTTCTCAAACTTTTGGAGCTTAGGACCCCTTCATATTCATAGAAATTACCAAGACCTCCAAAAAGTTTTCATTTATATGAGTATGTCTACCAATATTTATGTCTCAGAATTTAGAACTGGGACTTTTTGAGATATTTACTCATTAGTTCGTTTTAAATAAATCTATTTACCTATTTATGTTAACATACATACTTCTTATGAAAAAAAATTTTAAGATTCATAATGTTTTTATTTTACTTAATTTTTTAAAAAGACTTTATTTATTTGGAAGAGAGCACACAAGCAGAGGGAGTGGGAGAGGGAGAAGCAAGCTCCCCACTGAGCAGGGAGCCCGATGCGGGGCTCGATCCCAGGACCTAGGGATCATGACCTGAGCCGAAGGCAGGCGCTTAACCAACTGAGCCACCCAGGTGCCCTGAGATTCATAAAGTTTTTAGAGAGAAGAAAGCTGTCTTATATTTTTTAAAATATCTTTAATGTCAGGCGCCTGGGTGGCTCAGTTGGTTAAGCGCCTGCCTTCGGCTCAGGTCATGACCCTGGAGTTCAGGGATCAAGTCCTGCGTCGGGCTCCCTGCTCAGCAGGGAGTCCGATTCTCCCTCGGACCCTCCCCCCTCTCATGCTCTCTCTCTCCATCTCATTCTCTCTCTCAAATAAATAAATAAATAAAATCTTAAAAAAATAAAATAAAATATCCTTAATGTCTGGCTTAAAACAGCTAGATTCTCATATCTGCTTCTATAGTCAATTTGTTGCAATAAGTGGTTTGTCTTGAAGTATGAAGAAAATTGGCCTCACGCTGACATGTAACCGGAAAAGGAAATAGTACTTTAATAGCCTTTTTAGATACTATGAATTCATCATGTAACCTCATGAAAACTCCACTATACACTCTTAAGAGAATGAGTAGAAAAGGTAAATAACGTCTTAGCACCATTATAAAAATAATTTTGATTTTGGGGACTCCTTGAAGGGATCTCAAAAGACCCCCAGGAATCCATGAACCACGCACAGAAAACCACTGCCCAAAAGTGATTGCATGGAGTCACTTGAGTATGAGCACAAGACAGGGTCTACTGATTCGTTGTTGGTCTCAGATCCCATACACATGTTTTCGTCTATGCATCTCATTCCAATGAGTGCATGGTAGTTATTTCAACATCCCCTACTGAATCTTGTGCTCAACTGAAAAGAAGTTTCAACATAGAGAAAAAGCAATTAGAGATCAAATCTTCACATACGATGCTTTATGAGCAATATAGGGACTTTTGAAAGATAATTTTGACTGTATTCATTCTAACCTTATGGCTGACTTTAGTGCCTACCAAATTCTCCATCCCAAAATGTCACTGAAGCATAAGTAGGGGATCAGCCCTTCAGAATCCATAGGTGGCATATATTTTATCTGTTTATCCATTCTTCCTTTAAAATATCAATATCTCCAAGAATAATAGCTTCATTCGTTCACTTATTCGTTCATTCAAAAGTACTTTGGTTGGTATATATTATTCTAATAAAAACAGAAAAACTGCATCCCAAAGACCAATACCAAAGGGGAAAAACCTATGTTTATAAATAGATACCAAGTATGGGACAAAAGCATGATGTGGGACTCCTTGAAAGCAGAAATCCCTCTGCCTGCCGATATTTGGGAAGGCTTCAAGGAGGACATGAGACTTAGGACAGTCCTTGAAAGGTGACAAAGGTTTTGGGAGGTGGTGATAGAATGCCATTGTGGTTAGAAATGCAGAGATTCCAGCCTGGAAGAGAATTCAGAGAACATTTACGGTAAAAGCCATGAGGTCACTGGGGAGTAGAGAACAGAGAAGATGAAAGAGCCAAGAACTTCTGAAAATAACTAAACACAGGGCGCAGAAGAGTTCAGGGAATAATGAACAAAGAGTTACTAAACGGGATGGTGACAGGATACCTGAAGTAGAGAATGGAGAAAGTTTTTTTTTTTAATTGAAGAGGGAAAAGTGATTATGAAAGTAGGACGTTTCAGAGATAAGCTAAGAAGTTTAATACTGACAAGAAAGTAAGGAGAGGGGCACCTGAGCGTCTCAGTCAGTTGGGTGTCTGCCTTCGGCTCATGTCATGGTCTCAGAGTCGTGGGATCAGGCCCCACATCGGGCTTCCTGCTCAGCGGGGAGTCTGCCTGTCCCTCTTCCCCTGCTTGGTGTCTCTCTCTCTCTCTCTCTCTCTCTCTCTCTCTCTCTCTCTCTGTGTGTGTGTGTGTTAAATAAAATCTTAAAAAAAAAATAAAAAGGAAAAGAAAGTAAGAATGGCCACGATCACTGAGCAGACTGAGAGAGATTTAGGAAACTGGTTGCAGGGGTGGCTCAGTTGGTTAAGCGTCCGACTCTTGATCTCTTGATCTCAACTCAGGTCTTGATCTCAGGGTTGTGAGTTCAAGCCCCACGTTGGGCTCCATGCTCCGTGTGGAGCCTACTTTAAAAAAATAAATAAATATAAAATAAAGTCTATTAAAAAAAAAAGGAAATAGGTTGCAAAGCAGGAGGCAGCTAGTGTAATATACCCTTGGGAAAACAATATTAAGAACAACAGCCACTAAATCAACAATATAAAGCAAAAGCCATCATCAATGTAAGCCTTTCGTATCTGCCAAAGGCTGTGCTAAGTGATTTATGCACTTTAGCTACAATAATATTCACAACTGTGTGATGGGTACGGAGGAGGGGGGCAGGTTCTACCAAATACCAATTCTAGAGCTCTTTTGCAATAGGTTTAACAGGCCAAAATTGGAAGAACACGTATTTTATGTTGAGAAAGCCTAGACCTTGTTTTTGGATAAAAGAGAAGTCAATAAAGACAGAGAGAGAAGATGCAAGAGAGAATGAAAATGACTTTAGAGACTTGGGCGGTGGGGCAGGGGATTGGTGAAGAAATGGTTTGAACAGCCATGGAGGAAGGCTCAACCTTGAAGAAAATGCTTCCTCTTCTGATAAAGCCAAGGAGAGGATGACAAACGTTTCCTTCTTTTTAATTTTGCCCAAGACCCTATTACCTATGTGCTACAGCAGTCAGCCCATTTCGCTCTGAAGGCTGCAAATCTCCGCATTCTCCTTTGCCCCTCTTATCAAGGGAGAAAAAGGAAGGTAGGAGATACACCTGTGCAATCATACGTCCCCTTTCTATTACTCGCACTTCACAGTACAACAGCACAATACACTATGCGTTCTATGGATCACAAAGCATAGGAGATACTCTCTCAGTAGGGGATCCACGGAACTTAAGATATATGGGGAACACCAGTAGTATCCCACTGGACATACTCTGGAGTGAAGTGCCACACGATATTCCAAGGATGTCCCCAATACACTAACCTAAAAATGTGTGCCTCAGAATATATGGGTCTGCAGACATCTACACTAAGCAAATAGGAATTCAGGGTAAAGGATAACAGTAAATGTAATTGGAGATCCCTGGGCAGTTGGACTGTCGGGGCAAGGTATACGATAAATGTGCCTTCTTGGCTCACCTGCAAGAAAGAAGGCTAGCCTGTAAGAAATTCCTATCAGCAAACTGGAGAAATCTTTTTCTTTCTGGGTGACTGGCCCCAGAGGATGTCAGAGCAGCATCCAGCTGTCCAGCTGTAAATTCTCATGAGCATTCCTTTAGCCTTTTCATTTTTAAAAAAATTAATTATCATCACTTGGGGTAAACCTTTTACAACTTGTGCCTAACTGCCACATAGCAAAAAACAAACAAAAAAGATTTGCTATACTGTTGGTCCTTGTATTCTAAGCCTTTACTCTATCACTTGTGGAACATGTAAGCCAGGACTCAGCAACATTTTTTTTTAATAGATAACTTTGAAAGTAGTATTAAAATCCACAAGGTATAGGAGATGATACAGGGAAAAATTAACTCTTCCTCCTATCCCTGTACTCCAGACATCCCATTTCCTTTCCCCAAGGGAACCTCTGTTATACTTTGTTATGTATTCTTCCAAAGATCATCTATGCATTTATAAGCATATACCAAAAAATTATTTTTTACATAGAGGTATATTATACACACTGTTCTGCACCTTGCTTTTTCTTCACTTATTAATAATTTGGACATCCTTATATATTTGTACACATAGAGTTCCTTCATTCTTTTGGGGACTGACCAGTATTCCTTTGTATGGAAATCCCATAATTTATTTAGCTAAAATACATACACCATAGCTTTCACGTGCATGTACATATATCAGATAAAACCCTACTAGTAAAATGTCTAAGTGAATTCAAATATTACCACATTGCCCTCCACTGGAGGGTGTGCCAATTTATAAGCAAAAGGTGTGAGTTACTAACAACTCTTAAACGTTAGAGAATACATTGAGTATAATGCATTTTAATTGTTTTAGGGAACTACAGTATTTTTTCAGTAATATTCAACTTCCTTCCAAAAAATTCCAAGTGACCAAATTCCTTCAATTTAAAAATAATTTTAAAATAAAATACCAAAAAATGTACTTGCCTGAGGAACAAGAATCTCAAGCATCCAAAATGGCTTTAATGTTCAGAAGTGATAAAGTATCTCCGACAGAACTTTGAAAATATGTGAATATTTGGATAGCAGCAAGACAACTGAAGACCAGAAGACTTCAACCAAAGGATTGCAGTGAAAAGAGTACTGGTTTGCTGATTGTTATCTATGAAAGTCACGTCTCTGAGAAGTCATGGGTTATAGTAGAGAAAGAACAGAAGGAGGAGGTAGAGTATGGGCGTTTGTGTTTTTGTCGCCCATTGACTATGGCAGTCCATTCATCATATGCAACTTGGCTGGCAGGACGCATACAACCTACCCTATAACCTCACCAGGTTTAAAAGGGAACAAAAGAATATCTTACTTCAAAGTAACCTGCCCAAATCTGTATCCTTTGTTTCCCCCACCCAAACCTATCCCCCACCTATATTCCCCAAGCGCTCACCAGTATACCCACGTGTCCAAGTTGGAAACCAGAGCACCATTATTCATTCTTCCCCATCCTTACTTCCCTTTCAGTCAACCACCAAGACCTATTGATTCGATTTCTTAAGTATCTCTTGCATCAGCCCACCTCTCGCCATCTATATGGCCACGATCCTAAGGTCACCACGAATTCTTGGCTAGATGGCCTCCCATCCGGTCTTTCTGCATCCAGATTTCCCTTCTCTGATCCATTCTCTGCAGTAAAGCCTACAGTCTTCTTAAAGCAAAAAAGTAAAACCTAAAACCTTTCAGTGGTTCCCCCAATGTCATCAGGATAGTTTACAAGTCCTTCACCAGGTTTATAGCCCACTGCCTACGACATCTGAGCTGCTCCCTCTCTCACCTGTCTCTGGCTTCTCCCTACTTCAATCTCTACATTCTACATATACTCAACAACTGTGAATCCTCTGAATTTGCCTCCTACTCCTTCCATGCTGTTCTGTGCTGATATTCTCCACTCTCCTCCTTTTTCCACCAAGACAGACATAAAAACCTTCATAGAAACTCTCCAAATCTCTGAATCAGGATCTCCTTCCATGGGCCCCTGAGCCTTCTGTGCTTACCCCCAGGCACTGCACAATCATGACCTATTTAGACTGACTACACTCTAAGCCCTGGAACACAGGGAACTGTCTTGTTTCTTGTAGGATCCCCAATATCAACCTGAGTTCTGGGTACACATTTGAGCACTTTATACTAGAGTTTCTTAAGTATATCCTAGAGAACAAAGGCATTACATGGGATGAAAAGAAAATGTTTTGTGGCTATATAAACACATGCAAATAGTGTGACTCTCCAGAAGAGATAAATCCTTATTAGCCATTGTTCCCCTAAATATATTTGACCAAGGATCATCTCTGAGGGTAAACACACTTGTTTGCACAGGGTGCAATTTTGGAAGATTCTTTTCCAAGAGATTTCTGCCAGCTCTCAGTTCAGAATGTTCCCTCCCCTAAATCTTATATCTTAATGTAAGATTTTTATCTTCATCTTTAAGCTTTTCAGCTGACTAAAAAAAAAAAAAAAAAAAAAAAGAACATCTTTGAGATGTTTAAGTTAATTTAAAAGATAGAAATCTTTAAGATTTCTATCTTAATTTAAGCTAAAAGATTTAAGGTAGCATACCAATCGGTTTTGTTTTTGTTTTCTTCAGAAAAGAATTCTCACCCAGAATAACTAATTCCACTAATATTCCAGAAGGAAAACAATGTTTTAATAAAATGAGTGTGGTCCAGGAAGCTGAGAATCACAAGTCTGTCGGTGGGACACCGAGAGCTCTGTGAGTAACAGGGGTTGGCAGATGACAAATAGCCTTTGCTAGGATAAAGTTTCCCAACTTCTTTTTCTGGCTGTTATACTTGATTTTCAAAGTTCCAATGATGTTTAGAAACCAACTGTTCTTTCAGTGCAATTCAGGAAGGAAAGGGGAAGATGATAACTACCACGGAATGCCTTTCTCATTCTTTGTCATTGAGGAGCAAAACTATGGAGCAGCTTTCCCTTTTCACGGAGTTTTAGTCATTAAGATGTTTCTTCTGTATTTCTTCTGCCATTGTAAAATGGGAAGAAATACAGCCATAAGGAAAAGACCTTGAAATGACCCAAAAAGGCAATTATAAAAGAGGGATTAAACAAAAGAAAAGCAGCTTTTCTCTTTTAAGAATGTGTCACTCAAATGCTCAAGGTTTTCGTGACTATATTACATAAAGAGGAACTGTCTACCTTAGCCACCTCATGTCTCAAACTGACCAAGACTCTCTCCTTGACTGAACTTGGCTCACGCTCTTTCTGACTTGAGTCCTTTTTCTGACTAGGCCCCAAACTCGGGCTCTGTGGTTGGCCCTGCTAAGGCAGTTTCAGCAAGAATCTGCTGGGTCAGTTAGTGAAAATCCCCCACCCCTGGTATCTGATCACCCTGGCCTGCCTTTAGCAAGAATCCTGTTGAGTTGGTCTAGCAAGAATCCTTCTGGCTTTGATCTTTTCTCTTGTGGTTTTCCAACCACTGACCCCCACCCTGCTCCTTCGCTATCAATCTCCACTTGTTGTTGTACTCCGAATTGAGTCCCACCTCTCTGCCCTACTGCAAAACCCCCATTGCAGCAGACCCTCTTGAATAAAGTCTTTCTTACCATGTTTAACAAATGTCATGAAAAATTTTTAATAAAACCCAAGCCACACACGCACACACACACACACCCCATCTGTAGGTCAGAGAACAAAACTCACAAACATTGGAATCCCAGTAACTCTGAGACTCTCTGGTAGACTGAACCTTACAGAGCTTCTCCCTTCAGCTAAACTGGAAGATAGACTCTGACATCAGGAAGACCCCACAGAGTGGACCTCAGAGGGCTTACCTATCACCTATCACATTCCATATTTGTTGAACCCAAATACCAGCCAGCAAGATGCAATTTCTGTCTGAAAAGTCTCCACTCTAAGAGTTGCTTCTCAAGAATGTGGTTTCCCGGACGCCTGGGTGGCTCAGTTGGTTAAGCGACTGCCTTCGGCTCAGGTCATGATCCTGGAGTCCCGGGATCGAGTCCCGCATCGGGCTCCCTGCTCAGCAGGGGGTCTGCTTCTCCCTCTGACCCTCTTCCCTCTCGTGCTTTCTATCTCTCATTCTCTCTCTCTCTCAAATAAATAAATAAAATCTTTAAAAAAAAAAAAAAGAATGTGGTTTCCCTCTTAAGGGCAGTGGCTGTAAGCTCAAGAGACCAAAATATGAGCCTGAATGGTTTGCCTCTGTATTACATTCAAGAGCAAAGATCCAATCTATAAAGTCTTAGGCCGAATCACCATTCCCTCCCAGTTTACTGGCCTAAAGACTCTAACAAATTTTAGAAAGTTTAAATTTTAAGATTCTGGACCCTCTTCTCTGTTTTATTTTTTTATTTTTTTTTAAAGATTTATTTATTTATTTGACAGAGAGAGACACAGCGAGAGAGGGAACACAAGCAGGGGGAGCGGGAGAGGGAGAAGCAGGCTTCCCACAGAGCAGGGAGCCCGATGCGGGGCTCGATCCCAGGACCCTGGGACCATGACCTGAGCTGACGGCAGATGCTTAACGACTGAGCCACCCAGGTGCCCCCCTCTTCTCTGTTTTAATCCAACAATGCCTACTTGCTTGACTTCCTGTCACAGAGCAAAATTGTCTGCCTAGAATCCTGAGTTCCTCTAGGTCAGATAAGGACAAAGATTATGGGGGAAGCAGTGGGCAGGGGCTTTGTTTTGTTTTTTTTTTAAATCACTTTAAAGCAGACACTAACAGTAGTGACAAAGTTTGGAGAGGTTTAAGTGATCTAGGCCAAGGATCTATAAAGTACCCTATGGGCTTAAATTCTTCTAGGAGTAAAATTCTCTTTCCTAAGATTATAATTTACAAAAACTTCTTGACTCTTTTAAAGATCAACGGAGGACATCTGTTTTCTCCAGAAAGAAGGAAGATACTTCCATATTCAAAGACCAACCTGCTCCACTATAAGATATATGCCTAGTTCATTCTGTAAGATAATATTAATAGCAACTATCTTAGTCAGTTTGGGCTACTATAAACAGAAGACCATACACTGATGGTTTATGCAATAGACATTTATTTCTCAAAGTTCTGGAGAACAGAAGTCCAAGATCAGGGTGCCCAGACAGTCAAGTTCTGGTGAGAGCCGTCTTCCTGGTTTACAATGGTTACCTTCTCCCTGTATTTTCACATGGCAGACAGAGATCATCTCTCCTGTGTGTCTTCTTTATAAGGGCATCCATCAAGCCCTAATTACCTCCCAAAGGCTCCACCTCCAAACGCCATCACATGGGAGATCAGGACTTCAACATATACATTTTGGAAGACACAAACATTCAGTTTGTGACATCCACAACATCAGGACTTTCTGTCCTTTATCCAGCACTTTCTGTGTACCCACCTGCACAATACAAAGTACTTACCGCCCAAGAGGATGTGGGAAGTAGGTCAGTTATTATCTCCATTTTACAAATGAAAACACTGAGTCAGAGAAGTTGACAACTGCCCCAAAACACAATGGCTCATACAAGTGACACTAGGATTCAAACATGGCAGTCTGACTCCAGTTCGCGCCCTTAACATCTTCGGTTCACTATCACTGACCTACAGAGCTTGCACCTCTAGCAACCCCTGTGGCTGTACAGTGTTTTGTGGTTTACAAATCACTTTCCTGAACATTGGACCCTCACATGAATCCCATGCGGTCCCTAGTAGATAGTATGAGTAAGATCAAGCAAATGAAATGCCCAGAAAAATCCCTGCCACATAGCATGTTTTCTGTGAGTATCCTCAGACCCATAGAAAAATGTCAAGAGGGTCATGAACCCCTGGAAACTGTGTACAGTAGTCGCCCTTTGTCCATGGTTTCAGTTACCTACAGTCAACTGCAGTCTAGCAAATCATCATCAGATCAGTAGTAGCCTAACACCATGTCACAATGCCGGTATCATTCATCTCACTTCATCTGACGTCATCACAAGAAGGGTGAGTACAGTAGGCTAAGAGAGTTTGAAAGAGACCATATTCATGTAACTTTGATTACAGTATATTCTAGTAACTGTTTATTATTAGCTACAGATCATCTCTTACTCTGCCTAATTTATAAATTAAACTTTATCATAGGTACGTACACATAGGAAAAAACAGTACGTATTGAGTTTGATACTATCCACAGTTTCAGGTATTCACTGGGGGTCTTAGAACATACTCCCTTTCTGGGCACCTGGGTGGCTCAGTTGGTTAAGCGACTGCCTTTGGCTCGGGTCATAATCCCGGAGTCCCGGTATCGAGTCCCACATGGGGCTCCCTGCTCAGCGAGGAGCCTGCTTCTCCCTCTGACCCTCCCCCCTCTCATGTACTCTCTCTCTCTCATTCTCGCTCTCTCAAATAAATAAATCTAAAAATAAATAAAAAATAATAAAAACTTAGTTTTTTTAAAAAAAGAACATACTCCCTTTCATTAGAGGAATTAAAATAAAAATAAATAAATGGACATATCCCCTTTTGTGTGGATGTGAAATGAGCATTTCTCAGGAGAAAAATCTCAAGAGCTGGGTCAAAAATAAGTGCCACACAAAGGATCTGAACAAACAGGTCTCCAAAGAAGACATACAAATGGCCAATAAACACATGAAGATCCTCGACATTATTAGTCATTAGGGAAATGCAAATCTAAACCACAAGGAGATACCTCTTCACACCCACTATAGGATGACTATAATCACAAAGTAAGATAATTTAAGAGAAGGGGAGAAATTGAAACTATCATATACACTGTTCATGAGAATCTAAAATGACACAACCTCTCTGGAAAGCAGTCTGGCAGTTCCTCAAAAGGCTAAACCTAGAATTAGTAAGTCCACTTCTGAGTACCTCCTACCTAAGAGAAATGAAAATGTTATGTCCACACAAAACCTTATATACAAATGTCCACAGCAACATTATTCATAATAGCCAAAGATCAAAAACAACTCAAATATCCATCAACTGATGGACAAATGAACTGTGATATGGAATACTATGCAGCAATACAAAAAACATTAAGTACTGATAACACGCTACATGGATGAACTTTGAAAACCTTATGATAAATGAAAGAAACCAGATAAAAAGGAATACATATTGTAGGTGTGCATCTACATACAATGCCCAGAACAAACAGACCTATAGCGGCAGAAAGTAGATCAGTGGTTGCCTAGGGCTGGTGGGGATAGAGGCACTAGGGGTGGACAGCTAAGGGGTGTGGGGTTTCTTTTGGATATGATAAATATGTTATAAAATGGACTATGGTGATAGATGTACGATTCTGTGAATATACTAAAAGCCATTAAGTCGTATACTTGAACTAGGTGAATTAGGGGTGCCTGGCTGGCTCAGTTGGTAGAGCATGTGACTCCTGATCTCAAGGTCATGAATTCAAGCCCCACACTGGGTGTGAAGACTACGTAAAAACAAATAAATAGATGAATTATGTGATATGTGAATTATATCCCAATTTTTAAGTGGGGAGCAGCACAGGCAAAGAAAAAGACCCATGACAGAAAACCACAATAGTTCCCTCCCCCCCAATCCATGTGGGATACATCCCCAGACTCCCAGTGGATGCTGGAAAGAGCAGACAGTATTGAATACTATGTATATTTTTTTCCTGGATACACATACCTATGATAAAGTTTAATTTATAAATTAGGCACAATAACTAAACAAACAATTACAACAAGGTATGTAAATGTGGTCTCTCTCCCTCAGAACCTTATTGTATTATACTCATCCTTATGACCACGATGATGATGTGGGATGCTAAAATGCCTATGTGATGCGATGAACCAAGCTGAATGAGCCCAGTGACGAAGGCATTGTAATGTAGTGTGAGACTACTTGACTTTGTGATGATCTGTTGGAAGGAGGATCATCTGCTTCCAGACTGTGGTTGACTAAAACCACAGAAAACAGAACCACAGACAAGAAGGGACTATTAAATTTAAATAAGTAACAGGCCACAAGGCAGAAAGCAAACCACAAATGTGTTTCATTCAACCAATAAAGTTTTTTCAAAAATCTTCTGAAGCACCTACTGAGATGTAAAAACCAAGAGGTTTCACATTCAAGAAAGAATCTGTATATCTGCATTTTCTGTAATAAGGAGGGGGCCGGGGGTGGGGACACAGAATCTGGCAATACTCGCCTTGCATTTCAACTTGGCAACAGTCAGTTGGGGCCAATTGCGGGCCACCATGTTTAGTCAAGGTTTACACCGACCAGTAAACCTAGGTACCCCCAGCAGGCCTGGTTTTTGAGTTTGAGTGTTTGAGCTCCTGGATCTATTGCTTTCATTGGATTTTCAAAGGAATTTCTGCCTCAAAACACATTCACAGCTCTTAGAAGGAGGTGGCCAGTGAATGGTGGCTATGTGTTTCATAGTTAAGGAAACTGAGGTAGCTTGCCTAAGGCAGAAGGGCATGCAGCTAGCAGTAAAACCACCTTTTCCAACTATTCTTTTTATTATTCTTCTCACCTTCCTGCTGATACCTCTAGAGACTTAATTACCACATTCTGCCCCTTTTTTGCTTATAACTAAGGAAAATCAGTGATAAACAGCATGCCATACATTCCAAAATGGTGTGTTATTATCAGGCTCTATGATCTAATCACAAGGAAAGTTTTGCCTAGCCCTAAGTGTCTTTAGTTGGTATGGGCAATTTGAGGGGGCCCACCTGGCCCATATCCCAACACATTCCAATACTAGGAAAGATAAGATGAATGTTAATCTTGCACACATGGCCAGGGAATAAAATACCAAGAAAGGGTATTCTCTCCAAGGTCACCCACACACCTATCACAGAAAGCAGTTTCTGACAGACAGGGATGTTTCCATCCCTGGACCAGGTGGTTTGCTCATGTCAAAAATGACCATTATAAGAAGCTCTGAATCTGCAATCAGCAAAGTGAGCAGAGAACTTTGGTTGCTCATACTCATTCATCCCACTGGGCTTTGAGTTTGCCAGGAAGAAAATTCTCTTTTGGGGGGGGGGCAGGGGGGAAAGAGAGAGAATCCCCAGCAGGTTCTATGCCCAGTGCAGGCCTTGATCTCATAACCCAGAGATCATGACCTGCGCCGAAACCAAGAGTCAGATGCTTAATGGACTGAGACACCCAAGTGTCCCCGGAAGAAAATTCTGTATGATGGCCATACATAGAATAGAGCACAACCAAATTCACCAGGCTGATCTCTCCAGTCAACACACACAGCACCATTGCAATCCTAGGATACCAGACGGTTACCCCAGTCCTGGAGCGTTTCAAGAACTGGAGCAGCATACAGCACAGGGTCACTCCACAGAGGGCTGTACAGCAAACGCCAACAGGGAAAATGCAGGGAAACCGGCACTGGGAAAGGCACCTGTGTGGGCTACCAAGTAAACCTCTTCGTTTCCAATTGAAATGGATCAGGAGGCTTTCAAGAGGCACATGCTTACGAACTCAGAAAAAGAATGTAACCCCTAAGCCAAACAAAACTACCACTTCTCGCTGCTCCCAACTGCATAACTGGTCACGGCACTCTGAAATAGTCTCTGAGTTTATCTGTACTATAAATAACTGAGGACCTCTTCCCCAGAGATATGGAAATACCATGGAAGAAAGAGAAAGCAGCATTAGTCCACCCCAACAAGGCGACCTGCCAACCGTTCTGGTGCTAAGTGCATCAAAAGAAAATTCCCAGAGCAATCCATTGCTACACCCTCCACATACCCTGGAAACCATGGATTCCAGGCAGTAGCTGAACCCAGCTGCAAGTAGATTCAATCACCCTCATCAAATTATAGGATGAATCCCATTATGGAGTTCGTGTGAAAATTTCTGGTTTTTTGTTTACTTACTTGTGGTAAAATACACATAGAATTTACCATCTTAACTATTTTTTTTTAAGATTTTATTTATTTATTTGTCAGAGAGAGAGAGAGCACAAACAAAGAGAGTGGCAGGCAGAGGGCTCTCCGCTGAGCAGGGAGCCCAATGCAGGCCTCGATCCCAGCACTCCGGGATCATGACCTGAGCCAAAGGCAGATACTTAACCAATTGAGCCACCCAGGGGCCCCCATCTTAACTATTTTTAAGCGTGCAGGTTAATAGTGTTAAGTATACTCACATACTTGTGCAACCAATCTCCAAAACTTTTCATCCTGCAAAACTGAAACTTTACACCTATTAAATAACTCCTCATTTCCCTCTGCCCCAGCCTCTGATGACCTTCATTCTACTTTTTATTTCTATGAACTGGACTACTTTATATACCTCCTATAAGTGAAATCATACAATATTTATCTTTTGGTGACTGCTTATTTTACTTAGCATAACATCTTCAAGGTTCATCCATGCTGTACCATGTGTCAGAATTTCTTTCCTCTTTAAGGCTAAATATTCCATTGTGTGTGTGAGAGAGAGAGGGTGTGTATCCATTCAGAAAAGCTATTTCTGTATCTCAGGGGTGTGATGATGTTGCTCTGGTGACCCACAAGTTATGCAGTTCAATTTGTAATGGTCATGATTTTATACTGGGAAAGAGAAACAGAGAGAGTCTGGATTGTGTGATGTTTGTATTCGAGGAGAAGAAAAACAAGCTAACCAAATGCAGCCGTGGGGCTCAATTTCAGCATTGAGAAGCATCACCCCATTCCTCTGCAGCTCAAAAATAAGTTTTGTCCACTATATAGTCCCAAGTTCTGGAACAGGTGTTAGCACAGAGTTGGCACTCATAAGTTCATAAATGAATGAATCCAAAGAGTGATTGAATGCTCTAAGTCCAACAGTTTGAATACCTCTGGATTGGAGAGAGATGAGGGATAGAAAGGGAACTTTCTGTTTGAATTTCTATTAAAAGTGTTTGAATTTCTATTAAAAGTGTTTGAATTTCTATTAAAAGTGTTTGAATCTAATTGAACATAATAAAAAAATAAAAAATAAAAGTGAATGATTTACCACAAGAAATTATTTTTGCGTTGTTAGTGGAATTTTTTTAAGGGAAAAAAGTCTGAGAGGGTAATTTGTCATAACAATATATCAATTCAATGTACCTTATGCATACCCGTTCTCAGAGAGCTACTGGAAAAAGTGTTCCACTAAAATGATGGAAAAAAAATCACAAAGACATGGGATATAAGAAACAGGAGCCAGCCTAACAGAGGAAAAGGGGATCCCCATGACGATGCTGAAGACAGAGCCCAAAGTAACAGCTGTACATCCAACGTCAAGACTGGAAAGGTCTGGAGAGGCCAAAGCAGGTCAGAAAGTTGTACTCAAGATAAAACTGGTTAAAATAGGTATTACACAGGGGTCATCTGGAGAGAAGATCTAGGCAACTGGCAAAGAACTTGTTAAATTAGTGAAAAATCCATAGAAAATTCTGGAAACACACACACAGAAAGACAACTCTGGGGGAACAAAAAAGTTAGAAAGGGGGAGTACCCACATACTACGTAACTCAGCTTTTAATAGCGTATGAGTGTATGAGTGTGTGTGTGTGTAGGAAGGCATAGCACTGTTGAGCGGACTAAATATTGACCTGGCCAAAAGCTATGGACAGCTATATTCTGTAGATGTTAGGAACAGGAAGGACCATGTGAATGGTAGATGCAGGAATGCAAAAGAAATCCAAACCCTTATACTCCATCTGGAAAGTCATTTCCAGTGACTACACATGAAAAATCAGGAAAGAGCCACGTAAGTATTATTTAGAGGCATGAATAAGTATCAACAAGCTAAAAGAGATGAACATGATTGCTCTTTCAGAAAAGCAGGAAATGATGGAGGGTTCTGCTGTTTTAAGAAACAAACCTTATGGAATTATTTGACTCTGAACTATGTGTATATACAACTTCAATAAGACTAAGAAGTCAAAAAGAAAAAAAAAAAGCACAACTGAGACCCACTTTGGAATATCTTACCTAACAATGATTTTTTTTTTTTTAAATAGGAAATAGTTGCCATGTAGATTTCTGATGGGACACGAAGAAATAACTGGGTTACAGGGAGGATGGACATTTGGGAGTTCCAACACTGGATGAGTCTACCTACAGAAGTGCAATAAAGTCACTCTAAGACTGTTTGGCTCTTCAGCCTATCCTGAACGCCCATGATCAAAAAAATCCAGTGAGAAAGAAAAAGAAGCAAGATATATTTCAGGTCCAATATTTACCAAGCCCCTGATAGTTTTGGAATAGATGTCCTGCCAAAAACATGAGCCATGATAGAAAATTGTAAATAGTCAAAATAAGACCCAACTTTGTGGCAAATCACCAGCGTGCTGTATGGGTCTTTTCCTTCTCCTCCAGGGTACAATCAATTCAAAGTGCTATTCACACCCTTGTCCATCAAGGCAAACTTAACACTAGAGTACTAGTTCCTAATTTGGGCCCCAAAAAGGAGGCTCATGCTAATGGTTTATAATCCCTGGAAGATATGGGCTGGTGGGGGAAGGGAGGTAAGAAACGTCTAGACTCTTACAGCCAAACCCAGGTGTCAGTCTAACCAGAATATTTAATGCTTTACCAGTTCTGGTAGAATCCAAAGCAGATGAAAAATTCACATCAAAATTTGTACACTAGGGGAAAGAAATTGAAGAACTCCGCTCCCACTTTGGCAATTAGGCGTGACCCACATTCTCCCTAGGAACAAATGATCAAAATCCTATGTGCAGATACAACACTCTCATTCTTAGTGGTTTAAAGCACTGCCCTGGGTCCAAATCTCTATTTTCCTCCTTCGGCTTCATTTTCCTCACCTGTAAACCAGTGTGGTGGGCTGAAGGGAGGGGTGATGATAGACCTCATAGGGTTATTGCCAAGATGAGGTGATAACAATCACAAACTTTTGCACCCCGCTAAGTATGTTAGGCATTATTTTCTAAGTGCCCGGCATATACAGCATCTGATTTAATCTTCAAATTATAAGTATTATTATCCCACTTCCAGATGAAGAAGCAGCACACAGATTAAGGAATTTAAGGATCATAGTTAGTGGTGGAGCGGGTATGCTAATTCAGGTGATCTGGCTCCAAAGACAGTGCTCTTAACAGCCAGTCTGTACCGAAACACATGAAATACAATGCGCACAATAAATGTTACGTATTCACACCCACAGCGGCTGCCAGTCCAGACAAAGTAGGTAAGTGTGATAGCCAGTTTGAGGTTTGGCTGCCTTATGAGACCGAGCCATGACCAGGGTCTCCACTCCTCTCCCTAAGCCCCCAAGCTCACTTTTTTCCCAAGCGTCCCCAGCGGCTGGGGGCACCCTCCCTCTCCAAGCCCCCAGAACTTTCTGTCGCGCTCCGGGCCACAAGTGGAGAGGACCGGTCCGCAGGTCCCGAGGCTGCGAGTCCCCGCGGCGCGAGGTAAGGGATGGGCGGCCGGCGGCTGGGGGGGGGGGGGGAGGGCGGAGTTTACCTTGACCTGCACTCTCATCGCTCTGGGACTCCCGCGCCGGGCACACACGGCCGCCTGGGCACTTCTCCCGCGGCCTCCCGGAACCGCGGCGCCCGGCTCGTCCGGGTCCCCGCCGGCCAGACGTGCCCCTGGCCGCTCGGAGCTGCGACTTCTCTCCTCCCTGCTGCCGGCTCACGCCACGTCCGGTCTCCTCTACCGCGGGCCCCGAGCGGAACCCGGGAGCTACCTCCTCTCCAGGGACGTGTCCCCACCGCCCTGAGCTGAACCCCGGGCCCCGTTAGGTTGCCGCTCTGACACCACCTCCGCGCTGGCCCCATTCCAGCTCCTGGAACGGGGACTGCGGGACCTGCCCTTTAGTGGGTGCCCTACGTTAGCCGAAACCTCAGAGATGATAATCAGCTTCAGGTGGGGACCCGAGGACGGGAAAGCAGGTGTTTCGTAAGTCCCAGCTATTCTAGATCCTACTTAGATCCGTGCGCGACCGGCCCCACCCAGAGCCGCCTGGGGCCCTGGGTGCAGATCAGGTAAATGGCCTACGGCCCTTTTGCCCCACCAGCCCTGGGCGGCCTTGCCTACCTGTAAGCGCTCCACATCTGGTCGGGCTTTCATCCTTGACTCGCAGGCCTGCTCGCAAAGCCTTATCTGAGCTTCTGACTTGTGGAGTCACATCTGGGCTCCACCTCCACACGCTGCCTTTTAAGGCCCTGTAGATTTGTCAGGATACTTTTTCGCCTCATTTACCTCCTGTGTAGAAAGGAGGTGTATTTCTACCTTACCTAAATGAAAGTGAAGCCAAATAGAATGTTCGGTAACAGACATATTTGTGGTATCGTATTGTTCTCATTGAGTCACTGGTAGGGCGAGGACATGAAAAGAGCCTTATAGCACCACTTTTACTATCTTGGAGTTACTGGGTATGTCAAGGGACCCCTCAGCGCCTGAGTTTATTTGTCTATGCGGTGGGAATGACAGCGAATAAACCCACCTTCCTCAGAGGTTCTACTGAATAAAAGAAATCCATAAAGTACCATACAAATGCGTTCCTGATTTCTGTTATTTTCGGTGCGTTCTTCTAGCTAGGCAGTCTTGATGCAGGTGGGGTCCGTGACTATGGGTGGATCCTGGTATGTTGGCAGATGATGCTCACTTGTAATTACAATGCTGGTTGTAATTAACTAGTGCTGTAATTAACAATGCTAGCCATTCATCCCTGATTACTGACTTAAGAGTAGGGGCACCTACCCTTTCAGTCCACTCTGAATTTCTGCCCAGTGAGCTCACATTGGCAGACATGGTTAACAGGTTCCCCCTACCCCCATTTCTTTGCGTGGCTTTAATGAACATATATTAGAAAACTTGAACATCTCATATGTGCCGTAACATTTTGTTTTCCTATTAACACATTCACTCTTTCCTTGACCCATCTCCTTCAAAATGTTAATGATCTATAGGCAGTGAACAGGTTCAGAAGCACCCCCCCTAAGGCAGGTAAGCATGTCTTGATTGGTGTTCCTCCATATATCTCCCCTGTTAGGTCTCTCACAGCACTAGAAACTGGGAGATCTCAGAAATCTGCAGACCCACCAAGAGGACTGGACATCTAAGACCCAAAATTCTTAAGATCTTGGTGCACTGTGATCACTGACTTCTAGTTTAATGTCTGCGGTAAATTTACATGTTAGTATGGTCACATGCTCTTTTCTGATCAAGCTGCAAGGCACAAAGTCTAAACTACCAGAGCCATTCCAGGGCTTATGGCATCTGATTTACATGGCATTTTGCATACATTATGGCATGCTCATTTACAAGCTGCCCTGGGTTCCTTGTATCAGAAGCACCTGAGGAATCTGTTAAAACCGCAGATTCCCAGGGCCCCACCCACCCCTCCCAGACCATTGGTATTGGAATCTCTGGGGTGGGGCCCAAGAATCTGTATCTTTCATGGCGCCTCAATCGATAAAGGCTTATCTATAGAAGTCTTCTGGCCACAAATATACCTATGCCCAAAACCTAGCTCTGAAATCTAAACTTTAGAATGTTCATTAGTAGTCTAATGTGGCTTGACTCAGGCCAAAAAATATTTCCTGAACACAGACTGTTTGTCAGGTATCCTGCTGGGTGCTGGGAAAACAAAGATGAAAAAGACATTGTCCAGTCTGCAAGGAGTTTGAGTTTGTAGGAGGAAGAAGAATCACAAATGAAACAGTACCTGGGGCGCCCTTGGTAACACTCGTCAATAGAAACAGTGCTATATTTTCTATACTTTCTCCTTTGTTGCCCTCCCTTATCCCTTTCTTCCTCTTCCCATTCTTAACTCCCATGTCGACTTCTCTGTCAGACCTACCTTTTTATCCTGGGCATTGTGTATGTTTGTTTCCAGACCCAGCATGGTTTTAAGATACTGCTCCAACTTTTAAAGTCAATCTAATGATTTCAAAATGGAAAGGAACAGCTGATTTTTCAGTGGAGAAAAATGGGTATGACAACATTTTTTTTTTTTTTTTAATGTGTGAAGATCTTAATGAGTCCCAGTAATTGGAGGCCACTCAGGGGTAGTTTCTAATATATGCATTCCTCTCCTGAAGAAATTTGTTTCAGCTTGGATTTGGTCTTGATTGTGTTTATTTGGACAGGAGTGAGGGTTGTTGGGATTTTTGCACAGTAATACTTACCAGCCTCTCTGGACAGTCTAGTGGGGGAAATGAGAAAAAAAAAAAAAAATGAGCTCTGTTCCTTTGCACGGAGAAGAAGCAAGAGCACCATGGGGAAACTCTGGCCCTCCATGCATCAGGGCGTATTACCACCCTTGGTTTGTGGTCCTCACTCTGGGTGGTCACCCCTTTCCTTTCTGAGGCATACAGGAAACAGAACAAATGCACTGGTATTCTGAAGGGGGTAGCGGAAAGTATGGTAAGCTAAAGTGGGTTCCACCGTGGGGAAAGTTTAAAGGTATGGGTAATTAATTGAAGAAGTCAGATGAGGGTGTATTGCCGGCAATGAGGGATGCAATTCAGCCCTCCCAGTCCATTCCTGTGTAACTGTTTCTGTTTTTAGACTTTCCTATTCAAACCCAAGGGGCTGGGTTTGAATTTCATGCATTTATTTTCCCCAACAGCTACAAATCAAATTTCCTTTTGAAAGGGAGCAATCAGTTTTCTTCTGCTTACTGAATAAATTTCTCTCCTGTTCAGTCCTTCTAAAGGGAATCTGCTCCCAATTTATTTCTCTCTTTGCTCTGAAAATGGATTTTCCTCCTGTTACATAAGCAAAGATTAAAATATTGATGGCTGGCAAGGTGGAGAAACAGGAACTCTTTCTCTTTGGTGACAGTTTAAGACAATACCCTTTTATAAGGCATTTTAACATTCCAGATTCAAGGCATATCCTTCTTTGTCACAGTGCCAATCTTAGGACTTCATACATCAGAAATACACAAAGATATGTCTGTAAGGATATGTGTAGTAGCACTTTCTGTAATGAAGAAGGATCGCTAATAAGCCACACAGCCATCAGTGAACGTCAGCGGGCCATGCAACACTGTGGAGCTTTCAGAAGAGTGACTTAGATCTAAAGGTGCAGATATGGAAAGGGAAAACCACAACTAGTAAAAGCAAATAAAAAAAAAATTTCATTTTTTAAGATTTATACGTGTAGGTTGGAATATTCGCAGGAAAGTTCTAGAAGAATATATGCCAAACTGCTAACAAGGGAAGGCATACTTCTATTAAAAAATTATTCATTGCTTATCTGAAATTCAAATTTAACTGGACATCCTATCACACAAGGTTGTTACACAAGCCTACTTTGGTAGCTTCAGGCAGCTGTGGGTGCTTTTTTTTTTTTTTTTAAGATTTTTATTTATTTATTGAGAGAGAGAGAATGGTAGAGAGAGAGCATGAGAGGGAAGAAGGTCAGAGGGAGAAGCAGACTCCCGGATCATGACCTGAGCCGAAGGCAGTCGCTTAACCAACTGAGCCACCCAGGGATCCTTCGTGGGTGCTCCTTTTTAAGGTGTGCATTACGGACAATGACACCAAACCTAAGCTCCACTAGGACGGTATATTCACATTCAACTGTGAATGATTCTTGAAGGGAAGAAAAGAAGGGCCTTAAAACCCTTTGAGCGCCTGTAACACTCAGGCCGGGCTGCGGATAGATACCATCTTCTTCAGCTTCTTCAAAACAAACACAGTTGATACTATTCTTTGTTCAATGACCACAAACTCCTCCCATCCCAGCACACACCTCTTTGCAATGGGACTTTGCAACAGCCTCCCCTCCCCCATGAAGAGGCTCAGTCTCTTCTCCACAGCCCTAAGTCTGCACTAGACTTGTGGCCAATAAAATATGGCCAAAGTGACACGGTCAAAGTTCCTGAGTCTAGGCCTCAAGTGGCCTGCATTTTCAGCGTTCCCCTCATGTAACACTACCCTAGACCACCCTCCTGGGAAGAAAGACCAACCCTCAGAAGTACACAGAGAACCCTCAGAATCATGTGGCATAATCAACCAATGTTATTTTAAGCTACTAAATTTGGGGGTTACTTGTTGTAAAGCCATACATAACTCAGTTTCTTTTCTCATTGTTTTCCTCAATTTTTGTTCACACAAAATCTCTGTGAGAATTCACTAAAGGTGAGAAATCTTCACTGTGAGTCTCAACAGTTTCTCAACTTGTAAGGTGTGAAGCCAATGAAAATTTGAACACAGGTCTGTGTGGCTGTAAAGGTCCACGGTTTTTTGTTTTATTTTGTTTTGTTTTGTTTTGTTTTTACACACACCTTGAACATAATGAGCATTCATTAAAATTTAGTTGGGTAACTAACTGTATGAATCAGAAGTTGGTTTTTATTACTTGCATATATCAGACTTAAGAATATATCTATCTGACAGGAAATGTCTACCAGTGCTAAAAATTTTAACCTTTAGTCCTTTTCTCTTGATTAAATTACTTGGAGGGGGGCAGGGCAAAAACCACTATTCAACCTATTACGTTTTCCCTGAAAGGTGAACACAGTTGTTCATCCACGCAACGAGTACTTCAGTAGCTTAAGAAGCTTTGTTATTCCATTTTAGGTAAGAAAACTGAAAGACAGAAAAAATGTATGGCTTAACTAGAAGAAACCAACTAATTAAACCCTCCATACCTGCCTCATTTATCCAGCACTGTTTTCTCTTTTAACTTATTTTTATTTTTTTTTAAAGATTTTATTTATTTATTTGACAGAGAGAGACACAGCGAGAGAGGGAACACAAGCAGGGGGAGTGGGAGAGGGAGAAGCAGGCTCCCGGCTGAGCAGGGAGCCCGATGCGGGGCTCGATCCCAGGACCCTGGGATCATGACCTGAGCCGAAGGCAGACGCTTAACGACTGAGCCACCAGGCGCCCCTCTTTTAACTTCTTTTTAAATGAGTAGCACTTCACAGAAAGTTACAAAAATCATATATAGGATCCGTTGAACTAAAATGAGAGGCTTTTGGAAAAATTTTAAATTGATAATATTTTAAGTATTCCTTCTGAAGTATTCTTTACATTATCAATGTGTGCCAGGAATAAAGGAGGGAAGAAATTACTATTTATCAGGCACTCACTGTGAGCTGTTGAGATAGGACTTATTTTTTTAATTTTATTTATTTATTTATTTTCTTAGGGACAGGAGGGGGGCACGGGCAGAGGGAGAAGGAGAGAAAATCCCAAGCAGGCTCCACACCCAGCACAGAGCCCAACGCAGAGCTTGATCTCACAACCCTGAAATCATGACCTGAGCGAAAATCAAGAGTCAGACTGTTAAGAGACTGAGCCACCCAGGCACCCCTATGCCTTATTTTTATTTAACACATTATTAACCACCATTTTATATAATAACTGGGTTTCCAAAAAGTCAAAACTTGTCCAGAGTCACAGACTGAGTAAGTAGAAGAACTGGAATTCCGAAACAGTTTGTCTGACTCCAAGGCCCATGGTGTTTCTATGCTATCAGAGTTCCTATCCAGAATACTCTCAACTTCTATTTACTACTGAGGTTTCATTTTGCTTTTGTTTTAATGTTACTTCAATGAAAGTATTTATAAACTCTGAGCAAAGACTCATTTTTTTCCAACTGACTTTCCGTATGACAGCAGATCTACACAGAAAAAGAAACTGCAGGGATCCAGGACTGATGAGACCTTTAGATTACGTCCTTCTCTAAACAGATCGAGTGTGATTTACTTAATGGTAAAGATGCCCAAGCATTGCAGTAATATCCTTGAAAGTATAATAATTCAAACTTTTTTGAGACAGGTCATTAAGTTTAGATACTAAATCTGGAATCACTGTACTCTAACCACAGAATTTATCTAGCCATCTTAAGTAAATAAATCCTAAGGGTTCTGAGGGTTGGCCAGTCTCTCCAGGCAGTCTTTCTTCCCAGGATGGTGGTCTAGGGTAGTGTTACATGAGGGGGAAGGCCGAAGCTGCAGCCCCAATGGAGGCCTAGACTCGGGAATTCCACAGTTCAGGTAGAATGGAGATTGTTTTACTCACCTAAGAATAAAATGTGGTCATTAAAGTCTTCACAACCCTGTGACCCAGAAAGATCACATCTAGAGCTCTCGCCCCAAAAAGCCCACCTTACATATGATCCTAATTTGTAGAATAAGATAGTCATATCAAAGTTACATAATATGTTAGAAATTAGCTGACAGTCTGTTATTAGAGGAGTAATTAAATTACTAGATGTGTAATTATGTAGCTGTTGAAAACTGCTAACAATGAAGATCCTAAAGGAAGGCCAAAAAGAGAGCAAGAACAGAGAGCGTTTACTGCATGAGTACAACTATGTAAAAAAAAATTATGCAGAAAAAAAATTAGAAATGACTCCTTTTTGTTTTTCTAAGTATTCTGTACTGTGATCTTATTATTTTTATAATGTTTAAAATTAATTAAAAGTGAAAAATCTCACATATCTTGGAATGACTCACAGGATTACCTGAAATTCCCATTTTATGCTTTTTCTGATCATTTATTCTCCCTGATGAATAAAACATGAATTTCACTCATATCCCAGACCCTTCGAGCCCAAAGTTCTGTACCAGTGCTATTATTTTTTTATGTTTTATGATTCATGTATAACACTCCATAGCCTGGTGCTTCTCAACCATACAGGCTATGATAATTTTGTTCTGGCTAAAGCTGTTCAACTGAGCACACAACCCTGATGCCAATTTCTCCTTTGCCAAGGAAATGTGTGCACCACTATTTCATCAGTACTTATGGACGTCAAGATCAATGATGAAAGAGCGACAACATAAGAATGAAAACATTTCTATGTGAGTTTCAGCAGGAATCCACATATTACCATAGTTTGTGAAGTTTCCCATTGGCCTTTCACAGTAATGAAACAAAGATATAGATTACACTTTGCAAGAACACAAAGGTCTGATATTTCTTTTCCTAAGCCCCGAATACCCACGCCAAGCAATGTGTATATTCCTCTCCCTGACTGCTCGTCTGCATACTATTTTGCGAGTATAAGTATATTTTAGATGCTATTTCTTGAACATGCCCCACAACTTTTGTCACTATAGACACTTTGAACTAACTCAAGATGGTTCCTCCACAGAGCTTGGAATTCATCATATTTATTATTCTGTGAACCATAAAATCCATGTGGGGACAGAAGGATAAAATAGCTTTATCCTTACTTTCATAAGTAAATAAAATCAGGTCTCATAGCAGAGAATTATCAACTAATGTGCTAAAATGTGACCAACCTCTTTGTGGCACCTCCCAGACATGGCATCCCACAGCTTAGTATGCTCTAGTCAACTGTCCCTTGAAGATCCCTCTGTCACCAGTGTCCAATTCTTATTGCCCATCTGGAAAGACGACTCTTGGAGCACAAATAATACCCCAAGATAAAAGTCTCGATTTCTCTCACGATCCTTCATTTTGTTTAATCCCTCCCATCCCTCTTTTTAAAACCTAGATTGCCTCCTGATCATGATGTGTACTAGGAAGCTAGTGCCCACCAACTATCCAGAAGTTAACTTCTCTACTACTATGGTGCTCTTGCCAGTTTTCTACCATCCTTCCTGTTACTAGTTGAAATTGTATCCCTTTCAGAAAGGTATGTTGGAGTCTTAACACCCAGTACCTCAGAATGTAACATTATTTGGAGACAGGAGTTTTACAGAGGTAACAAGTTAAAATGAGGCCATTAAATTGGACTCTAATCCAATATGACTGGTGTCCTTATGAAAAGGGGAAATGTGGACACGTGCACAGACATGCATAGGGGGAGATGATGTGAAGACACAGGGAAAAGACAACCTCCAAGTCAAGCAGAGGGGCCTGGAGTACATCCTTCCCTCACAGCTCTCAGAAGAACCAATCCTGCTGACGCCTGGATTTTCAACTTCTGACTTCCAGAACTACAAGACAATAAAATTTCCATTGTTTAAGCCATCCATTTATGGCAGCCATGCAAACTAATACACTTCTCTACCATTCAGATTCATGACAATTCTCCTTAAAGTAGGCCTTTTAACAAGGGGCACCCTAACTCCTTGTTGCCCTAAAATAGATTCAGATAATGCCTCTTGCACAAGCATAAATATGAATAGCACACTTTTTTATTCTCAAAAGGGTCCATGTTTATGTAGTCATTCTACCTACACCACCCACAATCCTTCTTACAACCCACTTCCCTTCAGCCAAGAGGTTCTTCCCAAACGCTTTGGCCTCTGAATATTACAGACCTCCCTTGGTGCAATGACAAAAGGGATATTCACTCAGTTTTTGTTTTGTTTTGGCTATATTGTACACCTTGTAAAGGTAGGAACCACTTCTTTCTCTTTGTATCACCTAGCATTTACATGGCCCAGCGTGCAAGAAGTGTTTATTCAACCCAACGAAGTGTAAGTAAGAGCTTTATTATCTATAACTCTTTAGTAAATATCATACTTGCTCCAAATTACCCTCTCTTACTTTAAAAGTTATCAGGAAACAGATATAAATTGCTAAGTATATTTTATGTGGCTCAGGAATTCTCACTAAAAAAGTATGAAGAATAAAGCAAGTTGAAACATTTTAACTTCTTATGGCATTAGTATGCTTAGACCAGCATGACTGTATCTACAGAGAGAAACCAGACTTGCGCAAGTATGAGTATCATATTTCCGTAAAATGTTTTACGAACTTGTAATAGCATAATGGAAATCAAAAACCACAAAAGGAGAATATGATTACTGCAAATAATGTATCTCATCAGTAAAATGAGCAGAGATTGGAAGACACTTTCCTGTGGGTTGTAAACTATATCGAAAAAGGGACTGATGGGGCACCTGGGTGGCTCAGTTGGTTAAGTGTTTGCCTTGGGCTCAAGTCATAATCCCAGCATCCTGGGGTCCTGGGATCCAGCAAAGTAGGGCTGACTGCTCAGCAGGGAGACTGTCCCTCCCAACCCCCACCCCAGCTCTTGAGCTCTCACTCACACACATGGGCGCTCTCTCTCTCTCTCTCTCCCCCCCTCTCAAATAAATAAAATGAAATAAAAAGGGACTGACATAAGTATAGACTTAAAAGTCCCCTCTAGGACTTCTTTTTTTTTTTTTAGATTTTATGTATTTATTTATTTATTTTAATTTTATTATGTTATGTTAATCACCATACATTACATCATTAGTTTTTGATGTAGTGTTCCATGATCCATTGTTTGCATATAATACCCAGTACTCCATTCAATACGTGCCCTCCTTAATACCCATCACCAGGCTAACCCATTCCCTCACCCTCCTCCCCTCTAGAACCCTCAGTTTGTTTTTCAGAGTCCATAGTCTCTCATGGTTCGTCTCCCCCTCCGATTTCCCCCCCCTTCATTTTACCCTTCCTACTATCTTCTTTTTTTTAACATATAATATATTATTCGTTTCAGAGGTACAGGTCTGTGATTGAACAGTCTTACACAATTCACAGTGCTCACCATAGCACATACCCTCCCCAATGTCTATCACCCAGCCACCCCATCCCGCCACCCCCACCACTCCAGCAACCCTCAGTTTGTTTCCTGAGATTAAGAATTCCTCATATCCGTGAGGTCATATGATACATGTCTTTCTCTGATTGACTTATTTCGCTCAGCATAATACCCTCCAGTTCCATCCACGTCGTTGCAAATGGCAAGATTTCATTCCTTTTGATGGCTGCATAATATTCCATCGTATATATACCACGCCTTCTTTATCCATTCATCTGTCAATGGATGTCTGGGCTCTTTCCATAGTTTGGCTATTGTGGACATTGCTGCTATAAACATCGGGGTGCACGTACCCCTTCGGATCCCTACATTTTTATCTTTGGGGTAAATACCCAGTAGTGCAATTGCTGGATTATATGGTAGCTCTATTTTCAACTTTTTGAGGAGCCTCCACACTGTTTTCTGGAGTGGCTGCACCAGCTTGCATTCCCACCAACAGTGTAGGAGGGTTCCCCTTTCTCCACATCCCCGCCAACATCTGTCCTTTCCTGACTTGTTAATTTTAGCCCTTCTGACTGGTGTGAGGTGATATCTCCTTGAGGTTTTGATTTGGATTTCCCTGATGCCGAGCAATGTTGAGCACATTTTCATGTGTCTGTTGGCCATTTGGATGTCTTCTTTGGAAAAATCTCTGTTCATGTCTTCTGCCCATTTCTTGATCAGATTATTTGTTCTTTGGGTGTTGAGTTTGATAAGTTCTTTATAGATTTTGGATACTAGCCCTTTACCTGACATGTCATTTGCAAATACCTTCGGTTGTCCTTTGGTTTTGTGGACTATTTCTTTTGCTATGCAAAAGCTTTTTATCTTGATGAGGTCCCAATAGTTCGTTTTTGCTCTTGCTTCCCTTGTCTTTGGCGATGTTTCTAGGAAGAATTTGCTGCGGCTGAGGTCGAAGAGGTTGCTGCTTGGTTCTCCTTTAGGATTTTGATGGACTTCTGTCTCACATTGAGGTCTTTCAACCATTTTGAATCTATTTTTGTGTGTGGTGTAAGGACATGGTCCAGTTTCATTCTTCTGCATGGGGCTGTCCAATTTTCCCAACACCATTTGTTGAAGAGACTGTCTTTTTTCCATTGGACATTCTTTCCTGCTTTGTCGAAGATGAGTTGACCATAGAGTTGAGGGTCCATTTCTGGGCTCTCTATTCTGTTCCATTGATCTATGTGTCTGTTTTTGTGCCAGTACCAGACTGTCTTGATGATGACAGCTTTGTAATAGAGCTGGAAGTCCGGAATTGTGATGCCACCAGCTTTGCTTTTCCTTTTCAACATTCCTCTGGCTATTCAGGGTCTTTTCTGGTTCCATACAAATTTTAGGATTATTTGTTCCATTTCTTTGAAAAAAGTTAATGGTATTTTGGTAGGGATTGCATTAAATGTGTAGATTGCTCTAAGTAGCATTGACATCTTCACAATATTTGTTCTTCCAGAACATGAGCATGGAAGATTTTTATTTATTTATTTGACAGAGAGAGACACAGCGAGAGGGGAACACAAGCAGGGAGAGTGGGAGAGGAAGAAGCAGGTTTCCCTCAGAGCAGGGAGCCCGATGCGGGGCTCAACCCCAGGACCCTGGGATCATGACCTGGGCTGAAGGCAGATGCTTAACGACTGAACCACCCAGGCACCACCTCCCCACCCAGGACTTCTAATGATAGAAAACAAACTGAGGGTTGATGGAGGGAGGTGGGTGGGGGATGGGTTAGATAGGTGATCTAGGTGCATTAAGGAGGGCTCTTGTTATGATCAGCACTCAGTGGTGTATGTAAGTGATGAACCACTGAATTCTACTCCTGAAACCAATATTGCACTGTAAGTTAACTAACTGGAATTTAAATAAAAATTTGAAAATTTGAAAACAAAAACAAAAACAACCAGTTCCATCTAGGACAGCACAGAGAGGACATAGGAAGCCCCATCACTGCTGTTTGAGGCTCTGTACAGAAATAGAGAAGGATCGGGTGCCTGGGTGGCTCAGTTGGTTAAGCGACTGCCTTCGGCTCAGGTCATGATCCTGGAGTCCCAGGATCGAGTCCCGCATCAGGCTCCCTGCTCAGCAGGGAGTCTGCTTCTCCCTCTGACCCTCTTCCCTCTTGTGCTCTCTCTCTCTCTCTATCTCATTCTCTCTCTCAAATAAATAAATAAAATCTTAAAAAAAAAAAAGAAATAGAGAAGGATCTATAGTCATGAGCATGGGACCAAATCAGTATCAGGGTTTTTTTTTAAAGATTTTATTTATTTATTTGAGAGAGAGAATGAGAGACAGAAAGCACGAGAGGGAAGAGGGTCAGAGGGAGTAGCAGACACACCCCCCCCCCCCCCCCCCCCCCCCGCTGAGCAGGGAGCCTGATGCGGGACTCGATCTGGGGACTCCAGGATCATGACCCCAGGGAAGGCAGTCGCTTAACCAACTGAGCCACCCAGGCGCCCCCAAATCAGTATCAGGACCACCGAAGAAAACAAAAGTACTTCAGGTGGCTATTACTCAGAGAATGTCTGGAAACCTGCCCTTCTTTCTCCCTGGCTGAGCATGAACACTTAGGGATAGCAGGTTCAGTTCAAGAACTGAATGAGCAGGATGTTTGTCAACGTTGCCTTAACGGAAGTGCGGGATTTCCAGTGTAACTTCTTCTGGAATGATGCCGTAAACCCAGGGTTTAAAGGACTTGTGACTTCCTTTTTTGACTGTGGGAGGACTCTGTCCGCAGGTGGCAATGGTGGCTTCATGTTTCATCAGGAAAACCAAAGAGAGGGCGGCCTCTGTTCTTTTCTCTGTGTAGAAACCTCTCCTCTGAAGTTTTGAATCACATACACGCTTCAGTGCACTCGGAGCTCCTCCCCAAAGCGACGGGAGCTAGAAAGGGCCTCACTTCTGCCTTAAGGAGCACACTGCCCCAGGGGCTCCTCATCTCCTAGCCATGCTAGAAACTGTGTCAAAAACCTGCATGCGCCTCTTTCATCCCAGAAGCACTCTAATTTTTCTGAGTATAAGGGCAGTAAGTCCTTAGTCGTAGATAATTCGGAGAATTCAGAAAGATACAAGGGGGACAGAGAGAGCGAATATGAAGAATGAATCCCTAGTAATTCCTTCTCTCAGAGTTTCCTTCTAGAACTCACTTTTCAGTATCTCTCTACCTAGTTCTCCTCACCAGCTCCCTGTCTTGCACTTCCTATGTCATCTCTTATGGAACTGATGGTTAAGTGGGTCAATACTTGAATTACAAAAGATTTTATATGGTGTAATTAAAACTGTCAGAACATTTCCTTTAACATTACCCACTGGACACAGTGCCAGTTTGTAGCAACAGAACGGGACCTGTGAAGACTGGAGTCCATCTGACACAGCAGAGAATTCTCCTCCCTAACTCCCAGAAACCCCACACCACCACCGTGCACAGCAATGACAGATACTGGTCTGAATGGGGCTTAGTTACAGTCTGAGTTACATAGGCCTGGAGAGAGGCTGGGGAACCCATCACCTATGCATCTCTGAATCCATGGGAAAATTGGTCCTGGGCTCCAGACGACTTCTTAGCAAACTAGCTCACAGAGCAAATGATTTCCCGCAGGGAGGTCGCCTGTGTTTGGACCACTGGACTAAGAACACATTGTGATTGGGTAACATTTGTGAAGAGGAGGTAGCAAGCCAACCCCTGGTGGGGAAGGAGGTGTGGTTAATTGACATAGGCTTATGTGGGATGCCTACATGGTGGAAGGAGAGAGAAAGAGGGCATTTCTGGAAAGTAACTGCCCTGTGAGGTTTGCTGACTCCGGTTTTTCCTCATTCCTCTTGTCTTTTGAACTTCATTTATCAAAGCTCAGTTCCACAGAAGTATGTACATGCAAACTTGGAAAGGATTTGTAGATTGTCCCAATGTCAATATACCAGTTCTGTTTCTGTTTTAGATTTTATTTATTTATTTGACAGAGAGAGGGAACACAAGCAGGGGGAGTGGGAGAGGGAGAAGCAGGCCTCCCGCAGAGCAGGGAGCCCGATGCGGGGCTCGATCCCAGGACCCTGGGATCATGATCTGAGCCGAAGGCAGATGCTTAACGACTGAGCCACTCAGGCGCCCCAATATGCCAGTTTTGATATTGTACTCTAGTCATGTAGGCTGTTAGATTAGGGGAAGCTCAGTGAACGGTCCGTGCGACCTCTTTGTACTACTCTTGCTACTGCCCATGAATCTATAATCATTTCAAAAGGAAAACAAAAGCTCACCTCCAGAGCTTTCTGCAGCAGAATCTTGCCCAACAACCAGATTCACAGCACCTTGCAGCTGCTTTGGCTTACTGTCCCTTAACATAATTTCCAAACTCTTGCCTGCTTTCTAATTGTCTGTGCCACACCGCTTAGCATACACATATATTTCTATGTGTGTTACATAATATTAACACATGCTTGCATCCTCTGAGACAAACACACAGATGTATACAAGACTCTCTTGTTCACTAGCTGTTTCATATGTGTGTATATTGTGAATCCCCAGCAAGACCATAAGCTCTGTCTTTGTACCTCCTTCCTTGGTACATCGGGGTGCTGCCCACTGCTAAGTGCTGGGTAAGTACTCAATAGATACGACTTAAGTGACTGAAAAAGCAAAAAATATCTATATATTAAAGGAAACAAAGAGTTAGTTAAAATACCTCACCAAGTTCATTTTTTCTTAAGAATACAGTTTGATGCCCAGAAAACATTTACTAGCCCAAGATTAGAGTTTAAAGGCACATCTGTCTGCTCTAATCCTACTTATCACCACAAACAGGTGGTTATCAACTGAGAAGCACAAAGGTTAGTCACACGTGTGTTGTTTTGACACTTGCCATAAAATACCTCTGAGTTCATTAAGGGAAATGCTGAAGGAGCACTTTGCTAACTCTAGAAGCCACCCTTCCCTTGGGGTTATCTTGTCTGAATCAAAGGGTGAGCAGGTTTGTTTAACCAGAAACCTTGGGTTTAAAAAAAAAAAGAAAGAAAGAAAGAAAGAAAGAAAGGACATGTGGATTTTAAATTTTATGAAAAAGGTGTACCTTCAAAATCAATATGAGCAGTATCTCCACATTGAGAAACTAGGAGCACATCTACTGACTTAATAAAGTATATTCTTAGAAAATGTACCTGCTTATTTAAACTGCTATTTACAGGTCAAAATATATTGGTTGCAGCCTAGAAAGAGGGACTGATGTTATCACTTTTATCTAATTTGGCCCTATGGGATAGAGAACAGTCTACAAAATATTCAGTGAAATAAACAAAGATCAGAACATGTGCGTGGCATTCCAATTCTACCAGGTGCCCCCCATTTATGCTTCTAAAATGAGAAGGAATGGGGTGCCTGTGTGGCTCAGTCGGTTAAGCCTCTGCCTTCGGCTCAGGTCGTGATCCCAGGGTCCTGGGATCGAGCCCCGCATCGGGCTCCCTGCTCCGCGGGAGGCCTGCTTCTCCCTCTCCCACTCCCCCTGCTTGTGTTCCTGCTCTCACTATCTCTCTGTCAAATAAATAAATAAAATTTTTAAAAATAATATTAAAAAAATAAAATGAGAAGGAATTATATATATTACATATGTATATATTTCTATACATACACCCATCCACATCCACACACACACATATATACATATATACATATATAGCAAGCACACACATATGTGTGTGTGTGTGTGTGTGTGAAATTTTATATGCATAAGATCCCTCTGGATAGATACACAAGAAGCAGGTGACCGTGGCTACCTCTGGAGAAAAAAAAATTCAAGAACCGATAGGTTGGGAAGGAGACTAACTTTTCACTTTATAAACTTTTCCACTATTTGAATACTTTACTATGTTCATACATTATCTTCAGAAACGTTTACCTTTTTATCATAAGATAAAACACAGATAAAGGATATCACATAAAACAAATTAATACCTTAGTGAGTGATTATAGGTACATGCTCTGGTAGCTACCTACTGGGTCAAGACATAAAAGTTTGCCAGCCACCCCGGCGCCCTTCCATGTGCCCCATCTTAATCACAGCCTGTCCCCCACCCCAAAGCAACCACTGTTTTGACTTACATAGTAATCATCTTCTTCCTTCTTCTACTGTCCTGGCTTTGACAACTATCTTGCATTTCCTTATAATTTTATCAACCAAGCATGCATTCCTAGATGCTATAGTTAGTCTTGCCCATTTTTTTTAATTGTTTTTTATGTTGCTTGTATTTCCCATCCATCCTTTTCTTTCCTTACACTTTTTCTGTTGAATAACCCAGGCCATCTGGTCTATAGAGATTTCTTCCAGTCTGGATTGTGCTGATGGCACATTCGCAGTATAGCTCAACGTGTTTCTCCCATTGCTTCTGCTGCAAATTGACAATTGAATCCAGAGGCCTGATGGGACTCAGCTTCAGTCCCTTCAGCAAGATTGAGGTGGTGGTGTGGTGTTTCATCAGATGGCACATGCGTCTGAATTTCTTTGTTCTTCATTGTCAGCAGCATTTCACGTTCAATGCCCAAATTCATTCATTTACTGGGGGGGTGTAATATGGATAATATTCCAACCCTATTTCGTTAGCTGAAATAATTTTATAAGAAGAATCCTTCACTCATCTACTCTGCTTGCCCAATACTCTGGTTATAGTTCATATAGGAAAGCTTGATTCTTTCATTTCCCCAGTTCTCAAGATAATGTATGGCTGGCTGTCATCCTCAGGAGACCAACTAGGTTTTTGGGTTTTGAACATTATTGCGAACGCATGGATTTAAGCCTATCTGATGGGTTTCACACTGTAGGAGCCAGAGTCCAAGAGGGCCCTTTGTGATCCTTGCCTTCTGGCCTTCACATCTTGCACAGTTCCCTACCACAAGGAGGGGGTTTGGTCTGTGTAACCAATAAACTGCAGCAGAAGTGATGGTGTGTCACTTCTGAGACCAGGTTGTAAACCTCTGCAGCTGCCATCCTTGGTGCTTGCTCCCTGGACTGCTCTCACTGTTTCTCTGCTCTCAGAGGGAAGCCATATTGTAAGCAGTCCTTTGGAGAGGCCGACACAGTGAAGAACAGGAGCATCCTGCCAAGAGCCACATGAGTGATTTTCTGATGTGGATCTTCTATGCCCAAATGCAAATGAACATATCCACAGTGAATGACCTAACTGCAATCTCATTAGGGACCCTGAGACTGAGGTAAGAGAGTTAAGCTGCTCTGGGACTCCTGACTCTGAGAAACTGTGTGATATAATGTGTCTGGCTTTAAGCAAAGCACCAGATAACTAATTTGCAATCCATTGCAATTCTTATCATTATTGAAACTCAATTTGTCCCATCTCTGATCAGTGAAGGCCTCTTCATATTGTCTCTTGAGTTATTTGAGATAATTCTAATAATCTTTTATAGCTCCAAAACTAGAATTAGCTATTTCTCTAAGAAGTCCTGGTTTATTTTATTGGGCAGGTCCTGAGGAAGACCATAGTCTAGATGCCACAAGAGCTTGGTTTGTCATTATTTCTAGAATTTCTCAGTAGAGAAATAAAATATCTTGTTAGTTCATACTTAAATTACAATTGAAATTCAGGTTAAACATTTTTTATTTCATTTCCTTTATATTAAATCTGTATTCTATTCAACGACACAAAGAATCCTGGTTCTCAAGGACAGAGACAGTAAAATGAAATACCCATTAATTGTTCTTTACTTTATCCCATGTAAACACAGCAGTCCAATTCCAATACCACCACCAATGATTATGATTTCTGAAAAAAAATTTGCAGTCCAATTCTAATACTACCACCAATCATTATGATTTCTGAAAAAAACTTTGTCCATGCTACCATAATTCTCCCCCTTTTCAGTAGTTGTACCATGTCTACATTCTCAGATCACATAGCAATTACATACTATACACTTACCCTTTTTAATGCTCATTCATTATTAATTCTACAGGTAACCACACAGTATATTTAATGCCGCTACCAGTGTTCATGATGATGTCTCTCACATCATTTTGGTTAAGTTGTTCTTTAGTAGATTACTCAGGAAAAACTCATGAAAATGATATTCTCTGAGTCCTTGGCATGTTGCTAACAGCTTACGTGCTTCATACTCGAAGGCCAGTTTTGTTGGATATCAAATCCTCAGCTCACAGGTGCTTTCACCGAGTATCAGAAATATGTTACTGCCTTATCTTCTGGCATATAGATTATTTCTGTCAAACTGTCTGATGATAATATGATTTTCTTTCTCTTATACATCATATGGTATTTTTTTCCTTGATGGCCAAAGTTGTTGTGTTTTGTTTTGTTTTTTTTCCTTTAAAGTTTATCAATTTTACCAGAATCAGACTGGGTCATTGTTATTCTAGATCAATGTCCTCAGATACACACTGTCCTCTTTCTTTTTTTTTTTTAATTTTTTTATTGTTATGTTAATCACCATATATTACATCATTAGTTTTTGGTGCAGTGTTCCATGATTCATTGTTTGTTCATAACACCCAGTGCTCCATGCAGAACATACCCTCCTCAATACCCATCACCAGGCTAACCCATCCCCCTACCCCCCTCCCCTCTAGAACCCTCAGTGTGTTTTTCAGAGTCCATCATCTCTCATGGTTCTTCTCCCCCTCTGACATACTCCCCTTTTCTTCCTCTCCTGTTATCTTCTTCTTTTTCTTTTTTCTTAAAATATGTTGCGTTATTTGTTTCAGAAGTACAGATCTGTGATTCAACAGTCTTGCACAATTCACAGCGCTCACCGTAGCACATACTCTCCCCAATGTCTATCACCCAGCCACCCCATCCCTCCCACCCCCAACCACTCCAGTAACACTCAGTTTGTTTCCTGAGATTAAGAATTCCTCATATCAGTGAGGTCATGTGATACATGTCTTTCTCTGATTGACTTATTTCACTCAGCATAACACCCTCCAGTTCCATCCACGTCGTTGCAAATGGCAAGATCTCATTCCTTTTGATGGCTGCATAATATTCCATTGTGTATATATACCACTTCTTCTTTATCCATTCATCTGTCGATGGGCATCTTGGCTCTTTCCACGGTTTGGCTATTGTGGACATTGCTGCTATAAACATTGGGGTACACGTACCCCTTCGGGTCCCTACATTTGTATCTTTGTGGTAAATACCCAGTAGTGCAATTGCTGGATCGAACGGTAGCTCTAATTTCAACTGTTTGAGGAACCTCCATACTGTTTTCCAGAGTGGTTGCACCAGCTTGCATTCCCACCAACAGTGTAGGAGGGTTCCCCTTTCTCCACATCCCCGCCAACATCTGTCGTTCCCTGACTTGTTAATTTTAGCCATTCTGACGGGACACACTGTCCTCTTTCAATACAGACTTCATTTTTTTTGTTTGTTTCAGGAAATCTTTAAAATTGTACTTTTTAATATTTGTTCTTTTCTCCTACTTAGGATTTTCTTCAGCAACTCCTATGAACCATGTGTCAAATCATCTCTATCTTCAATATTTGTTCTTTTTTCCCCTCAAATTGTTTTCTTCCTTTCGTTCTTTTTCTGTTTTTTTCTCTCCTATTCTTCTATTTTTATTAAGATTTTATTTGCTGTGTTTATGTACTCCTTTGTAACTTCTAGTTTAGTCATTAAAATTTTTTATTGTTTTATTCTAATTCTTTCTGGAGTCCTGTTGCCTCATTTCTGAATTTTTCTATTTCAGATTTATATTGCTCTCTCATGGCTTTTATTATTTCATTATTTCCTATTAGTGTGTTTTGAAATAGTTACAGTTTTTATCTATTTTTCAATATTTTCTGATATGCTTTAATTGCCTAGGGATATTATTGTGACCCTTATTCTCTTTATTTCTTATAGCAATTTTGTGTGAGATTTTAACTCAATATTTTGCTGTTGCTCATTTTACGTAAAATGAATTTTCCTGCTGTTTTAGAAGGAGGAGAAGTTAGGATAGTTTTTAAGTCTTCACAGAGCTCCCTTTCTTATGGTTTCCATGGAGTGTGCAGAAATATGGTGAGTCTGAGATTTCTTGACTCCACCCCCAACTTCCAACTTTTACTGGGATCTTCTCTTTCTTCTTTCTCTGGTTTCTCCTCTTGCTCAATTTTGGTTTCATTCCCAGTAGTTTTTCCCCCATTTGGACCCTTCTGGAAAGTCCCTTTGCATTTTACCACAAGGCCACTCACCGCCTCTACCTAGTGTAGGCAAACCCCTCCTGGTTTTATCTGCTGGTCTGATTAACCCACCATACTTTTCAGTGAATATCTGTTGGCTTCTTTGAGTTTCTCCTGTTCTTAGTCCACCTGCCACCCCATTGCCTCCCTTTGCTAGCCCCCACATAGATGATGATCATCATATACAGTCTGGGTATTAGCAATTCTCTCCACCTGGTTGTATTTGGGGGTTTCCTAGCGCTTACCTGTCACTTAGTTTGGTATTTATCTTGCTTGGTGTTCTCTGAGTTCCTGGATCTGTGGTGTGGTGTTTGTCATGAATTTTGGGAAATTCCCAGTCATTATCGCTTCAAGTATTTCTGTGTACCCTTCCCTCTTTTCCCATTACACACGTCAAACATTTTGTACTTGTCTCAGAAAAATGGCTATTTGTTTCTTTTTCATTCTTTTTTTCTCTTTGCACTTCAGTTTCAGAAGTTTCTAGTGACATTTCTTCAAAGAACTGTTAACTCTCAGTTTGTTCAGCTTTGTTCTTATTGTGGCATCAGGAGGGGCAACTTCTAATCTCCTTATGTGCCAGAGGAGAAACTGAAGTCTACTTAGTTTTGTTGCAAATATTGTTCATGGGTTTTCATTTTTGCCATATATTTTATATGTGGGGACTCGGGAAGATCTAACAACTATACAGCCACCACTATCTTCTCAAAATCAAAATAATGTTTAATAATAATAGAGTTATTGGGCACCTGGGTGGCTCAGTTGGTTAAGCGACTGCCTTCAGCTCAGGTCATGATCCTGGCGTCCCGGGATCGAGCCCCACATCGGGCTCCCTGCTCGGCGGAGAGCCTACTTCTCCCTCTCCCTCTGTCTGCCACTCTGCCTACTTGTGCTCTCTCTCTCTGTGTTAAAAAAATAAATAAAAATCTTTAAAATAAATAAATAAATAAAATCATTAAAAAAAATAATAATAGAGTTATTAAGTAAGGAGTATTCAGGAAAGTAGTTCAATGGTACAATTTAAGTTAATTTTCTTGGTTGAAAAAATGACTTTATAAGCTCTTAATTGTAAATTAACAACAACAACAAAGACAAGAATTCCCTTAGAACAAAATGGGGAAATATTTACAAACAGGTAATTTATGGGACAAAAACTCAAAGAAACTGAGTCAAGCAAGATTTTGAAACTTTTTCATAAATAAAGTAATAATAATAAAGTAATAATTAAAACAACAATGAAATATCAATTTTTAACAGACTAGCAAAAATTAGAAAGCTGAGCAACACTAAATATTAGTAGGATCATAGTTTATAGAAACTCCGTGCATTGATTTATGGGGCAGGGAGGGAACGTGTGCATAACCTAACGGCACCATTCTGCAGGGGAATCTGGTACTCCTTAGTCAAATTAAATAGACATATACCTGTGATCCAGCAATGGCATTCCTGGAGATTGTTCCCAAGTATATGCTCATACTAGATCTAGGAGGGAACGATAGAAGGATGTTCATTATAATTTGTAGTGACAAAGGTTTGGAGGCAGTGTTGCTTTCCATCACTGGAGGTGTAAATCAGTGAAATGTGGTAAATTCACTTCATGAAGTATTACGTAGCAATCAGAAACAACAGATCTATACTATAGCAATATGTATAGATCTTAAACACCTTAATGCTTCATAAAAAAGGTAAGAAGCAGACTGAGATTCATAACATATCATCTCATATATGTGTGGTTTTTTTTGTTTTGTTGGTATTACAATGTAGTTTTAATACAAGCTAATTATAAACACAATTGTTAGATATTCAGTCACTTATCCTGTGAACCAAAAGGCCAAGATCAACCTTGAAGGACTTATAAAAATGAAAATGTATAAAGCATCTTCTTCAATTAGCTCTAAGGACAACATATATGAATGCAAAAATGTGAAAGTGTCAATAATCACATCAAATGTTCAGCTGTTGACTGAGGAGTAAAAAACGATTCTACTTTTAAAATTAAATAGCTTCAGGGCGCCTGGGTGGCTCAGTTGGTTAAGCAACTGCCTTCGGCTCAGGTCATGATCCTGGAGTCCCAGGATGGAGTCCCGCATCGGGCTCCCTGCTCAGCAGGGAGTCTGCTTCTCCCTCTGACCCTCTTCCCTCTCATGCTCTCTCTCATGCTCTCTCTCTCAAATAAATAAATAAAAAATCTTAAAAAAAATTAAATAGCTTCAGGTAAAAGCATGCAATTTCCCACACCCACTATCTTTGTATTCTGCACAGAGTCCCAAGGCAAAGATTCCTTCTGGCTTTCTGAACCACCAGAGAGGATGATGACCTGCGTGGCTGACTTATCACAGGCCTTTTAGTCTTCTTTCCTGATAGGTCCTTAGCTTCTTTGGAAGGAGGCATATGAATGGGTTTCCATGGAATTGGATTATAAAAGGCTGGTTCTGGATAAGAATTTCCACTGTAAAAATCTGTAAGTTTTCCACTGGCATAACCATAGCTCTTTGCAGCTGGACGAGGTTTATTTTTTGCATTTTCCAACCATTCCTTAAACCTTTTCTCTATTTCCTTTTTTTCCTCTAATTCAGCTTGCTGTTGTTTTTCTTTTTCCTTTTCTTTCTTCTTCTTTTCACATTCTTCAGCATTTTTCTTCTTTAACCGTTCTTGGTATTTTTCTTTTGCCTTTTCTTGCAAATGTTCTTTCTCCAATTCCTTTGCTGCTTTTTCCTCCATTTCCTTATTAATTTTTTGTTCCCTTTCCTTTCTTTTCTGTTCATTCTTTTTCTGAACCCATTCCTTGTGCTTTTCTTCAGCAATTACCTTTCTTTTTTCACGTTCTTCCATTTCTTTTCTTTTTTCTAGCTGTTGATTTAATTCCTCCAGAGCTTTCTGTTGCAAACGGTCACGTTCTTCTTTTTCTTTGCCAACAAACCACACTTCCCATTGTGTCAGGCGGCTTTCCGGTAGGTGCACCTGTTTCTGTTCTTCTTGGTTATCTTCTGATTCAGCCACACTGGCGCACCCCTGTAACTCCACTCCTCTCAGGCTCGCCACCTTAGCCTGTGAATCATGAGCACCTTCATCCACGTCTTCCTCATCCTCCCTGTCACCATCGTCGTAGTCAAACGGGAAGCTCTGGTGGCCGAGGGGAGACAACAGCGACGTGGTGGAATTGCTGCAGCTCAGCGGCGGCGACCGTCATCGGCTCCAGCCCCTGCCCCCAGGCGCCCGCCGTGAGGACGGAGAAGGAGCCGGAGGAGGGCCGAGACCTGGACCTGCAGCCGGCGGAGGACCGAGCGTCGGAGGGTGGCGAATCAGCCCCCCACCCCCCGGCCGTCCACATCGGGCCCGCCAAGTTCAAACCAGCGGAGGCGCAGCGGGGACGTGCCTCATATATAAATGTTTTAAATACATGTTAAAAAACAAACAGTTTTCAAAAACAGACACAAAAAGAGGATACGCATTAACCACATAAGAGCCACTCCTGTGGTAGTGAAGCGGAATGGCAATAGGTAAAGACGACAGTAAGGAAAACATACGTAAGTAAATAAACAAACGAATACATAAAAACAAGAACAGTACCTTACACAGATCAGTGATGATTAAGTGCCCTGAACAGAGAAGTTGATTAACTCATTTCTCCACATCTGAATTTCTACTAAAATTTTTTTTAAATAAACTTAAATATTTTCCCTCAAAACCTATACTTTTTGAGAATACCTCTAATTACAAAGTACTAATTATTTCCCTATCCTATAAGCATCTCCTCTAATTATTTTCCATTCTCTGACTTCCCTTCTTTGGCAGTATTTCCAACCTCATAACTTTTTATTCATCTGACTCATTCGTGTATTTATTCAATAAGTACTTAAGTGTCTACTCAAATATTGTGTACATATTGTTCTGGGTACTAAGAGAATATGAGGGAAACCTCTCATGCTCCCTCTTTCTGGAAACCCACATTCTAATGAAGCTTCCTACAAAGCATTAGCCCATGAAATGGCTCAAACCAACCCGCCGCAGTCCTGATTACTAAATCTGAGAGTGAACGGTGGGTATGAATGTGTGATGGAATCCATAGATGACACATCAGCAAGGAGGCTCAGGGTGGGTGGGAAAAATCTGCCTGAAGGGCCATAGTTATGTTGGGCCTTATAGGATGAGCAATAGAGATTAGAGAGAGAGGAAGGGACATCTTAAGGGGGAAGCATATCTTTTTACAAAGCAGAGTTAAGACCAAATGAAGTGCAATCAGAAAGCATCAAACTAGACACTGGGCACTGACATAAGGAAGTAAGGGCAATAAAATTGAATTAGCAGAAAACAAGTTCTAGAGGACTTGATCTTATCCTGTAGACAGCAGGAAGCTTCTGGAGGTGTTTGAGTCAGGAACCAGACAGAGTTTTCTATTTTATTTATCACATCAAATCTCCCACCAAATACTGCTCAGGCTCACAGTTCTCTTTCCCTCTAGTTCCAGGGGGGTAGACTTTGCAGGCGACCACCAAGGTGAGGCCACTGAACTCCTACAATCCTGCTCTCTTTGCTGTCCCCACCCCCCTTCAGTTCTTCGGCTTCTTCAGCTGCATAACCTGACCTCATCCTATCAGAGTTTGGGTTATGTGTGTTCTCCTGGCATCCTATGGTTACCTCTATCATATTAACTGATTCATTAGTTCATTCATCAAATGCTTACTGATCCCCTATCACGACCTGCTGGGCACTCTGCTAGAAGCTGAGCACACAATGATAAGCTAAAACAGAACCAAAGCCTGTCCTCATGTAGCCTAGAGGCAGAGAGAAAAGTTACCATATCTCATTATCCTATTTTTCACTGTAGAATTTATTGCACTGTATTTCAACTGTTTTATCTGCCTAATAGACTATGAGTTCAGGGTGTCTGGCACTTTGTAAATGCTCAAGAAATGAAATGTTAACTGACTGAATGAATGAGTGGATGCTTGGAGAATCCTACTCATACAGCACTAAGAGTTATTATCAGTCCTGAATTGATAATGGCAATCTCATCCCTTCCCAGAACTGCTGATCACACAAAAATGTAAACTCTAGGTCACAGGTCAGCAGACTTTTTCGGTGAAGTGCTAGGTAGTAAATATATTGGGCTCTGCAAGCCATATGGTATCTGTCCTGACTGCTCAGCTCTGCTATCTTAGCACAAAGGCAGCTGTAGACAATATGTAAACAGTGAACACGGCTGTGTCCCAATAAGATTTTGTTTACAAAGGCAGCTGTGGACTGGATTTGGCCCATGGGCCCTAAAACCATGCTGTGGATAATGTCCCCTTTGTCAATTTTTCAGAACCTCCTTCATGCCTGTTCTGTATGCTCTATCTTCAGTCAGATAAATTTAGTTGCTACATCCAACATCTGAGTTCACCTTTAAACCCATGTCTGACATTTGCAATTGTAGTGATGTGAGAAAATATGCAATTTGGGGCCCAACAGACATATTTTACTCATTGGTTGGCCTTTTGGCAAGTTTTATCTGTTTGAACCTCTAGTTCCTCACTGTAAATAGAGGTATATATTTTTTAAGGGAGAAATATATGTGGAGAAATGAATGTGATGCCTACACACAGTAGCCAGTTCACAAAGAGCCCCCTGCTGTGCTCAGTCATGTTCTTTTTTTTTTTAAATATTTTATTTATTTATTTGACACAGAGAGAGAGAGAAGGAACACAAGCAGGGGGAGTGGGAGAGGGCGAAGCAGGCTTCCCGTGGCGCAGGAAGCCCGATACGGGGCTCGATCCCAGGACCCTGGGACCATGACCTGACCCGAAGGCAGATGCTTAACGACTGAGCCACCCAGGCGCCCTAGTCATGTTCTTTTCCTCCTGTAAATCCCATTATTGGATTATTTATTGAGGACCTACTATATTCAAAGCACACTTTCAGGTACCTCTAAAACTACTTTAAATCCTCCCTGGTATCTCTCTTGACCACTGGCTCTCAAACTTGGCTGCGATACAATTTACTCAGGAGCCTAAAAGTACTGAAGCTTGGGTCCTGACACTAGATACTCTGATATAATGGTTACAAAGAGTGGCATGGGCATTAGAATTATCCCCAGATAATTTCAGTATGGAACAAATTTGAGAATCATTGCTCTACATTAGGATTCTGGCTTTAATCAATTCAGATAGCCCCTCACTCCGTCTTTCCATCTGCCACCTTTTTTTTTTTTAATGTTTTATTTATTTATTCATGAAAGTCAGAGAGAGAGAGAGAGAGGCAGAGGCAGAGGGAGAAGCAGGCTCCCCGCCTAGCAGGGAGCCTGATGCGGGACTCGATCCCAGGACCCTGGGATCATGACCTGAGCCGAAGGCAGACGCTTAACCATCTGAGCCACCCAGGTGCCCCATCTGCCACCTTTGTAACAGTTAGTTGCCGATGTGCACGTCTTTACAGAGCTAGAGTTGATTGGTTCTTGTATCTGTTACTCACATTTGTATATATTTAGGGAGCGTGGAAGACAAAAGAATGATATATAGTCATCTTCCTTTGCATTTGACCTTTGCTATTCAACTCTCAGACATCCATTCCCCTTTCCTATGGCAACAGGCTTGCTTTTTCCTTGGGGCCCTACCTGTCCCCTCAGTCCACGGGGCCTGCCTGAGGCTTTCCCCGTAGCCCTGGAAGCTCATGAAACCAGTACACATGAAGTCTCCTGGCTACACTTAGTGTTGGTTTACTCTGGATTGGAATCAAAAGAATATGGTTTGAAAAACGGTTTGAAGAGATTTGGGCAGCTATTTTACAATCTCAAAGAGAATTCTCAAAGAGAAGAGCTATTTCAAAATCTCTCTGAGAACAGAATAAGACAGAGACAGAGATGTCCTTTTGAGGCACAGTGTCTAGCTACTTCTCATGCCAGCTGCACTATTAAACTGCCGTGGGCGCCAATAAATTCCCTTTCTCTTCTGCTTCTGCCAGTTTAGTCAGCTGTTCTATTATCGGCAATGAAAACGATCCGAGACTGATACAGCCTACTCCCACCTCCCTCAAAACCAAATCTCATCACCTGTGCATGCAGAGATTATGTGCCAGAATCAAGCCCCAGTGATTCATTCAACAAACACGAACTGGGTGCCTATTGTATGCAATGCTTGGCTTATGAGGAGGGGTTCCAGTAGTACTCCATCATTAAGAACTGCACAGATGTTTGTGGAAGGAATACCCAGCAACAAAACTATCCCCCTACTGCTAGTGAGGCCCTGTGCTAAGTATCGAGGACAGAAAAGACTGTAAGACAGGGTCTGTATCTTCAAGGTCTGTATATCAGATTGGAAAGATGGCATGCACATAAGAAGCTAAGCAGCAATCTGGGATGTGAGATGCGCAGATTTCTAAGGGCAGACATCAAACCCAAAGTAAGAAGCCTCGGCAGAAAATCTTAAGTGAGCATAGGCACTACAACATTTTCATTTTCCTTTGAACCAAAATTAGCTAGGAAAAGGAAGGAAAGTATTGCAAAAAGTGGGAAAGAAGTATTAGAGCCTTTGGAAGTTGTTCTGAATCACTTTTTATCCTTAAAAAATTAAGGTATTTTGTGGATTTTATTTGCTTACAAGTTACGCATGCCAACTCTAAATAATTTAAGTATTACAGAAATCTCTTCATTCATGTATTCATTCAGTCAACACTATTTATTGCATGCCTATTATATACCAAACACAATTATTTATATACACTGAGGTTTTAGCAGTAAATTAAACAATATCCCTACTACTTGCATTCTAATAACTACAGAGTAGATAGAAAACTTTCGTATTCAGCACCCCAAAAGTAGCCACTGTAAATAGTTTGGTGAATATTACTACAAACTTGTATGTAGATAGTGGTATTTGTTTTTACAAAAAAAAAAAGTGAAAATATGCTATATTTAACTAACGTATTATTTTTAGAAACTTGCTTTTTTTAACTTAGCAGTATAATTTGGTCTGGTTTCATGTTAATAAATACAGATTCTCTTCATTCTTTTTTATGGATTATGTAGTATTCCAGTGTATTTAGCCACCATCCTGTTCATGAACATTTATTTGGTTGTTTCCAGGTTTTCACAATGCTGGGCAATATTGTAAAACATGTGTTATCTCAGTAGTTTTTTGAACTCTCAGAAGAAAAGTGTTCATTAATATTCTCAAAAATGAAATCAGAGTTTGAATCATAGTGGGAAAGAAGTGAAATTATTTTCAAGTAAAAACCTTATCTTCTACTTCCTTTTTTATTCATCGCTGATGTATCAAGTACATAAGATTTTATGCAAATGACTGGAAAATACCTCCTAAAACCCATTAATGTGGTGCAGACTAAAAAAAGAGAGAGAAATAATTATTAGCTATTTCCACAAAATCTTTTATGTGCCCAGGACTGTTTTAGGCCTTGAAGAAATCTATTTACTGAACAGTTCAACTTTCCATCAGTGCAGAAAGACATTTCACTAACAGTTCAATTAACTAAACAAGCTGTTTAATTAATATATTTTTTTCAAGAGGAAACTGAAGCAATTTTGTTTGGCATGCATGCTTAATTGTGTGTTTTAATTTCTTGGTTTTGGCTTGTGATCACTTAAAAACAATCATCAAGCAAATCTAAATGGTTAATTGTAATTGCAAGAGTATGCCTTTTGCATTTTATGGCATATAAAATCTAGCATAAGAGAAAATAAACACAAGAGCAACAAAGAGGTTCATTCACTTACCCTCTTCATAACCACAGCCAGGGTAAACTTCACTCAGCCTTCGGCCATTGAATTTTATCCTGAAGTTTCCATCCACCACACAATCTGATAAACTCCAGCTTGTGGGAGCAACTAATGGAAATAGTGCTGTAAAAAGAATTGCTGAACAAATTTCCATGTGCTTAACCTGAAAAGGAGAAATTGCAACAGGAACGTAGTAAAAAGTTCTTAGCCGTTTTTAAACCAGGGGGGACGATTTCACTTTTAGCAGGAACTTGTGACTAAGATGCCTGTCGGGGCAATGATTAACACTCCTGTCGTCATCAGCTGTTTGAGCTCCCGAGTTGCAGCAAATCGGCTGAGGGAACCTCATCAATCCTGGGCATGGGCACTTGAATACGCTGTCCTGGGTTCGACTTTGGTATTAAGTTATATAAAATAAAAATGTATTGAGAACCTCTGCCAACTTTGTTAGTGGTTATATTCACTGAAGTACAAAAGGGCTTATTTTTACTTTTCATTTCGGTGCCTCACCTTGAAAGATGGTTTATCATTTAGATCCTTTTTTTTTTTTAATAATTCCAAAGTTTAATCGGAAACATTAGCAGGGTCTCTGGGTTCCCTCAGCCTTGTTTCCTTCCGCACCATGCTTGAGTCTAAAAACTTCAGTGCCGGGGCGCCTGGGTGGCTCAGATGGTTGGGCGTCTGCCTTCGGCTCGGGTCATGATCCCAGGGTCCTGGGATCCAGCCCCGCATCTGGCTCCCTGCTCGCTGGGAGGCCTGCCTCTCCCTCTCCCTCTACTGTTCCCCCTGCTTGTGCTCTCTCGCTCTCTCAGTCAAATAAATAAATAAAATCTTTAAAAATAAATAAATAAATAAAAACTTCAGTGCCCTTTTGAACTGCAATTTCTCGCTTTTCTAGAAACCCCGGGTACGGAAAGATGAGGAAGAACTAATGAATCCGTGTACATGTCATCAACGGAATGTTCTTTTTCTTTAGATGGTTGTTACAAAGAGCAACAACTACGTGATCAGTCCTTCATAAATGCTTCTAGAAGAAGCGGGGGTGGGGGAGAGAAATCTCATCCAGATTTGAGAAAGGAATGGCAGAGATTTATTTAGATAAATGGTGCAGTATCTTGTGAGCAGAAGCCTGACAGAGTATCTGCAACACATGGTTTCTTTTAGGTGGAATTCCACTCCACCAACAGGGCGAAGTAGATTATGCATTTCCTGTCAAGTGGTTGAGGAAAGCCAAAACTGGGTCTTAAATACAGTGCTGAATAGGGAACTTCAGAGCTAGCTGTCAGTTGTGTTTATTATGCTATAAACTTCATTTTCCTCATAACGCTTAGATTGCTGACTTGGAAGTAAATTGATGACTCAGAGTTCTTATCACCCTTCCTGAGGTATTTTCCACGAATTGCCAAGCTCATTTTAGGAACTCACTTGCATCCATGCCACCTGGCTACTCCCCCCACCCAAAACAAGTGGGAACTGTTTCAGTGCTGTAAAACCGTTCCAAATAAATTCAATGAGTTTCTCCCTCTACACGCATATATTGCTTTGTCTCTGAAATTTAGTGAGTGCTCTAAGCGAATCTCACATACTCTTAGCATGCCTAAAATGATGAGCACTTTAAAGTCTTTACCCCCTCATTTCCTTTTGTTGAGCTACAACAAATAGCTGGGAAGTTGGAGAAAAATGCTATGCACGCACAAGCTTTAAGTCACCTTACTTGTTTATTATTATAACAGTGCCTGGCACATAGTAAGCACCAAATACTCATTTGCCATTATTATTCTGTTGTCCATATGCAAAAAGAAAAAAAATTCCAAATCTTCCAGAACTGAGGTTCTTAATGTAGATTTTAAGGGAACCAAATGTTCTCTGAACCCCGAATTGTATGTAAAATTTATGATTATGTGCATTTTTCTGGGGAAAAGGCTGTTAGGGTTCATCAGATGCTTAACTTAATGGGTCAATGACACCCACAGAAAAGGGCAAGAACCACCATCCCGGAGAAGTATTAAAAATATGTAGTCTTCAAAAAAAAAAGGGGGGGGAAGAAATGTAGTCTCCAGGGGTGGCTTGTGAAGTAGACTCTAGAGTCGGGGTGAGATTATCAGCAAAGGATTATATTATCTCCATATTATGGCAACATACAATATTAACTATTTTGAGCAACATACAATATCACTACCTTTGTTTTTTTATTACAAATATTATAAGGTTACTATCATTATAGCATAATAAACACAAATGAACAGATGATCAAGGTGCAGGTTCAACTGAGTCTGTGTGTGTGGTGTTACAAGGTAATTTGACACAGATGATAAGAACATGCAAGTGCCTAAAACCAACATTACCTTTATGTGGTCAAATCAAATTTCTCTCTTTTCATGCTTTATTAGTAGCTGCAATAACCCTAATACCAGCGTTAAGCATCATGCTGGGATGCTACCTCAGTCCTGATTGATTTCATCCTTACCCTCGCTCTGGGCCGGCGGGGGGGGGTGGGGGGGTGGGGTGGGGGGGTGGGTGGGGTGCTGAGTCGCAGAGAAGTCCCAAAGGAATGAACTCTGCATATCTGGCATTTGGGCAGAGAGAAGGAATCCCATCTAGCTTCAAAAGAAACTGGGAAGGCAGAACACCCGGACAGGGAATGAAAGCCTAGAGCTGGCAACTGAACTCAAGCAGGGAATGTCTCTGACTGGGGAACACACACTGTCCCATCCATGCTGCCACTGCTGGACAACCCACAGACCTCTGCAGTACTGGGTGTCTGGAGGAGGCGGGGACCATTCCTTCTCCCACAGCTTTGGCTCCCTTTCTAGAAAGATTCCATAGGTTTACCAACTTCCACCCTGTCCCAAATTCCTTCCACAGGAGAGAAAGCAAATATAATTCTTCTCCAACAAATGCTTTGGAGGAGAGAGCTTGTGGGAGGAGCATAACCACCATCATTTCTCAAGCACCTATTAAACACTGTGTGTTTGCTTTATATTCATTTTTCTCATTTATTCTTCACAACAACACTATAGGATAGACACTATAATTATTCCCACTTAATAGAACAAATCTTAAGCTCAAAGAAGTGTGACTTGGAAAGAAGTATACCGGAACTCTCTAATTTTCATTACAACATTTTATCTTTAACTTCTGTTTATTCTCATTTAGTGTAAGCCTTTATTTCTTCATTTCTGAAGAAATACTACACTTGCTGCCTACCTGGTCTCTTCTCCAGAGTCTGCAACCAATCCATCTGCACGCACACACACAGCCCCTCAAGTACGAGTGTGAGATGAGCCAGTCCAGAGTCGTCACCACTGCAAGGAGCTGGAGAGACAACAATAAACATTTTTCTGGCTTCTTAGAAAAAAAGTGGAATTGTAAACACTTTAATATTCATGCTTTTTTTCATATTTACAGCCACATTTTCTTTCTTTCTTTCTTTTTTAGATTTTTATTTACTTATTTCACAGAGAGAGACACAGTGAGAGAGGGAACACAAGCAGGGGAAGTGGGAGAGAGAAGCAGGCTTCCCGTGGAGCAGGGAGCCCCATGCAGGGCTCGATCCCAGGACCCTGGGATCATGACCTGAGCCGAAGGCAGGCACTTAATGACTGAGCCACCCAGGCGCCACCACATTTTCTTTGGTAAAGGAAGATATATTTGGGCATATTTAATCTTTAAGAAGCCATTGAATAGAACGGTGTCAAATATTTACTTAAATAAAATCTATTATGACTATGATTCTGACAGAATGTATCCCATGAGTGATACATGAGTGATTTTTACTGCAAGGGCAGCTCTTAACGCATTCTTTTGACTTGGCATCACTGAGTGACATTTGGCCCCACAAAGCCCTAGTTCTTGGTCATGTGACGGTCATTTACACAGGCCTGATTGTTTCACGCAGCCATTAACACTCCATAACAATGGAGTCACTGTTGGAGTAACTCTTGATGAGCAGCAAAGAGGAGCTGAAACAAACAAGTAAACAAACAACAAACAAAAACGGATCTCTTACACTAAGTCACCAGCAATTAAAACAGTAAGAGCCACAGTAAAAGTGTGCACTGATCAGATAAAGTGTGACCAAAAAAAATCTAATCAGGTTTTTCGAAAAGGCCAAGAGGAAATATATCTTGTCTGAAGTTTGACTTTCATTTAGAGCTTTGCAAATCCTGGAACCATGCATATATCTATATAATATGTTGATGGGTTATAAAAATACCTAATATGAATCATACATCTATAAATGTGTAGTTGTCCATAAGTGCATCTTCTCAGATAATTACCTAATGGGGTTATCTTGTCTACCTTTGTGGTAATTGGGTCATCTCTGAGGGTGAAGATCATGTTTCCTGACCATCCGCCCTCTCTATAAGCCTCTGGCTTTCATTCCTGTGAAATCATTCTTTGAAATACACCAACAGCTTGATTTGACTTTTGCTAAGATCCATCTCTTTTGATTTCTCCTAACCTCCATAGCATGTAGCTAATAGAAACTCTCTCCCTGCCCTTGGTTTTAGAGATGTTACACTCTCTTCCTCCCTCGCTGACTGCCCTTCTTCTGCCTGCTACCTTTTCTAAAAGGGGTGCCGGTCCTAGGTATGTGGGCACAGTCTTCTTTCTGTCTTCTCCCCCAATATCTCAATCACTGTTGCTTCAGTGGGCACATCCAGGCAAATGACTCCAAAACTGGTACTTCCGCTCCAAGTCTTCACCACCCAGAGATTCCTGACTATCTGCTGAACATTTGCAACCACCACCAAGTTCAGTTCCGGAATTCGAAAATTATTTGGATCTCATCCTCACAATCCCCATTCTTGCTTCTCTTTTTCCAGGAATGGTCCAATTACTCCTTACCAAGGTTTGAGAATTCAGTGTCATGTTTTATCTAACTCTCTGTCTCATGGTCCCTTCCCACACACCAGTATGTCTAATCGTTGCCTAAATTTTACAGGCTTTTTCCTTCATTAAAAAACACTTCCCTCCACTCCTTGTTAAAAATTCCTTTTCATTCCTATTGTCATTATCTTACTTCAGCCATTCAGCCCCACACTTCCGAGTTATAATTTCCTCCTGGTTGGTATCCCTCTCTCTTTATTTGCTTCCAAATTAACATTTCCTTAGAACATCACCTCGGTAGTATTCTCCCCTGATCAATGAGCTTCAACAACAGTTCTCTCTTAGAGGTTTACCAAGGCTTTTCAAACTTTAATGCCATGGGAATCACTTGAGGCTCCTCCTAAAACACAGATTGGGATTCAGCTGGTCTGGGGTGAGGCCTGAGAGTCTGCATTTCTAGGTCCCAGGTGTTGTTGATGCTGCTGCTCTGCTTGTGTTAAGAGTTTATGACCTGGGTCATGTCCAAGTCTCAGTCTCCTCACCTGCCAACCAGTGAGACTAATAGCAAATAACAGGCCACCTGCCCTTACTCATGCCCCATTCATTAAACAGACAGAATGACTTTGTCAGTATCCTGTCCCTCCTCTAATCAAAGACCCCAAGGCCTCCTGTCTCACTTAGGCTAAAAGAAAGTCCTTACAATTAGTTGCCTGCAAGATCGGATCCAGCCTTGGCTGCGTGACTCTACCTCTTTGCACTCTCCTTCTAGCCACACCAACCTCCTTGTTTTCGGAACACCAAAAAGCTTCTTGTAGACTTTTACTCTTGCCTTTTCTTCTGCCTAGAATGCTCTTCCTCCAAATAGTTGCATGTCTTACTCCCTCACTTCCTTTAAGCTTGGACTCAAAGGTCATTTTTTTCAGTAGTATCTTCCTTCACCCACTATCTAAAATTGCAAACATGCTGGAGTGCCTGGGTGGCTCAGTTAAGCATCCGACTCTTGATTTCAGCTCAGCTCATGATCTCAGGGTCATGAGATCAAGCCCCGTGTTGGGCTCTGTGCTGGGTGTGGAGTCTGCTTGGAATTCTCTCTCCTTCTCCCTCTGCACCCCACTTTACTCCCCACTGGTGCGTGCTCTCTCTCTCTCTCAAAAAAAATTAAAAAATAAAATAAAATAAAATAAATAACAAACATCCCTCCTTATCATCAGCTCCTCATATCCCCTTCTTTTTTTTTTAAAGATTTTATTTATTTATTTGAGAGAGAGAGAGAATGAGAGATAGAGAGCACGAGAGGGAAGAGGGTCAGAGGGAGAAGCAGACTCCCTGCTGAGCAGGGAGCCCGATGTGGGACTCGATCCCGGGACTCCAGGATCATGATCCGAGCCGAAGGCAGTCACTTAACCAACCGAGCCACCCAGGCGCCCCTCATATCCCCTTCTTTGCTCTATTTTTCTCAGCAACATTTATCCATATCTAATATACCAAATATGTTGCTTATAAAATGCAAGCTCCAGGAGGGTATAGATTCTTGTCTGTTTTATTCATAGATATATGTCTCTTTCTTTTGGCTGATTTCCCAACACCTAGAAAAGTACCTGGTATATAACAGGTATAAATAAATATTTGTTAATTAAATGAGGAATGAATGAATGAATAAAAGACCTAATTCTGGGATTATTATGAAGATAAATAAGATCACATACATAAAGCATTTAACACACTGCTTGACTGATTTCATAAATACAGAGAATAGAATGGTGGTTGCCAGGGATAGGGGGAGGGAAAAGTCAAAGGGCACAAATTTTCAGTTATAAGAAGAATAAGTTCTGAAGATCTAATTCATAGCATGGTGGTGACTATGGTTAATAATACAAGAGTGTATACTTGAAAGTGGCTGAGGGTAGAGCTGAAGCATTCTCACCACAAAAAAAGAGTTATCTACATTAACTGTATCAGGTGATAAATATGTTAATTATCTTGATATTGGTAATCATTCTACTATAGACATGTATCAAAACATCATGTTATATAGTTTAAATATATATAACTATGCTACTCAATTATTTCTCAAAAAGTTAAAATTAAAAAACACAGTGACTGAATATAGAACCATAATTCTTTGATCCTAACTCAGCATCCTTCAATAATAAAATTCTATATAGCTACATAGGATAAATTATAAATTCTCAATAGCTACATGTGATAATATGGATAAATCTCAGTAACATAATGTTGAGTAAAAGAAGCCAACACAATCTTGATGAAGTCCCAAAAGTTCATTTTTGCTTTTGTTTCACCAGCTTTTGGAGATGTATCTTGAAAGGAGTTGCTGTGGGTAATGTCAAAGAGGTTACTGCCTATGTTATCCTCTAGGATTTTGATGGATTCCTGTCTCACGTTGAGGTCTTTCATCCATTTTGAGTTTATCTTTGTGAATGGTGTTAGAGAATGGTCGAGTTTCATTCTTCTGCATGTGGCTGTCCAATTTTCCCAGCACCATTTATTGAAGAGACTGCTTCTGCACAGCAAAGGCAACAGTCAGCAAAACAAAGAGGCAACCCACAGAATGGGAGAAGATATTTGCAAAGGACACTACAGATAAAGGGCTGGTATCCAAGATTTATAAAGAACTTCTCAAACTCAACACCCAAAAAACAAATAATCAAGTCAAAAAGTAGGCAGAAGATATGAAAAGACACTTCTCTGAAGAAGACATACAAATGGCTAACAGACACATGAAAAAATGTTCATCATCATTAGCCATCAGGGAAATTCAAATCAAAACCACATTGAGATACCACCTTACATCAGTTAGAATGGCAAAAATGGACAGGGAAAGAAACAACAAATGTTGGAGAGGTTGTGGAGAAAGGGGAACCCTCTTACACTCTTGGTGGGAATGCAAGTTGGTACAGCCACTTTGGAAAACAGTGTGGAGGTTCCTCAAAAAGTTAAAAATAGAACTACCCTATGACCCAGGAATTGCACTCCTGGGTATTTACCCCAAAGACACAGATGTAGTGAAAAGAAGGGCCATATGCACCCCAATGTTCATAGCAGCAATGTCCGCAATAGCCAAACTGCGGAAAGAGCTGAGATGCCCTTCAACAGATGAATGGATAAAGAAGATGTGGTCCATTTATACAATGGAATATTACTCAGCCATCAGAAAGGATGAATACCCAACTTTTACATCCACATGGATGGGACTGGAGGAGATGATGCTAAGTGAAATAAGTCAAGCAGAGAAAGTCAATGATCATATGGTTTCACTTATTTGTGGAACATGAGGAACAGCATGGAGGACATTAGGAGAAGGAAGGGAAAAATGAAGGGGGGAATTGGAGGGAGAGATGAACCATGAGAGACTATGGACTCTGAGAAACAAACAGGGTTTTAGAGGGGAGGGGGGAGGGGGGATCTGTTAGCCCGGTGATGGGTATTAAGGAGGGCACGTACTGCATGGAGCACTGAGTGTTATATGAAAACAATGGATCGTGGACCACCACATCAAAAACTAATCATGTACTGTATGGTGACCAACATAACATAATAAAATTAAAAAAAAAAAAGCAGCCAACACAAAGGGAAATTCCGTGTGTGTGTGTGTGTGTGTGTGTGTGTGTGTGTATGTGTGTGTTTAACAACAGGCAAAAAGTAATCTAGAATGACAGAAGTCAGAATGTTAATTACCTTTGGTGGTGGAGGGGAACCACTGAGAAGATGCACAAGGTAGTCATCTGAGGTGCTCATTATGTTTTATGTCTTCATCTAGGTGGTGCTCACACAGGTGTGTCCCCTGTGTAAGAATTCACTGAGATATATACTCATGTGTGTGTACTTTCTGTTTGTATATTATATTTCAATTAAAATACTTCCTTTAAAAAAGAGAAAATGGTTAGACTAGGAAACACTAAGCACAACTGAGGGTAGAAAACTTGATTGAAATTTTATGTAATAAATGTCTAGACCACAATTCTTCTCTTTACTTGATGATCACAATGCACTCTGTCAGGACTTTCCCTTCCAGAACAGAGGTTAAAAGATTCTTCTCTAGGAATTCTGACTAGCTGGAAGAAAAGACCTAAAAGGAGGAGTTTCCCCAAATAAGGCCTTGCCAGACCACTCTGTAAAGAAGGGCCCAATTGAGAAAGCTCACACATGCACAGATATTCTCAATAGCTTTTTAGTATGTAACTCTTAAATATAAACAAATTAGCCAAGGGGTTAACAAGACAAAGTAGGGCAAACACATTTTGAAAAAATTAAACTCTTTGCCTGCCCTCCCTCTCCAGAAAAAACAAAAACAAAAAACAAAAAATTAAATCATTCCTATCCTTAGAGAATTAGGAATATTTTATATACATGAACAAGAATAGTATTATTTTTGGAGCACCTAGGTGGCTCAGTCGGTTAAGTGACTGCCTTTGGCTGGGGTCATGATCCCAGGGTCCTGGGATGGAGTCCCAATGGGCTCACTGATCAGTGGGGAGTCTGCTTCTCCCTCTCCCTCTGCCTGCCACTCCCCCTGCTTGTGCTATCAAAAGAAAAAAAGACAAAGAAAAGAATAGGATTATTTCTAAAGGGAGACTTCTGAGAACAAACAAAAACTCTTAATAATTAAGTGTGGTACCAGAAATAAAAAAATTAACAGGATGGTTAGAAGATAAAGTTGAAAAAAATCTTGCAAAAAGTAAGATGAAAAGACAATGATGTGAAAAAATGGATGGAAAAACTAAGAAAATTAGGAGACCTGGGGCGCCTGGATGGCTCAGTGATTAGGCATCTGCCTTTGGCTCAGGTCATGATGCCAGGGTCCTGGGATCTAGCCCCACGACTGGCTCCCTGCTCTGCGGGAAGACTGCTTCTCCCTCTCCCACTCCCCCTGTTTGTGTTCCCTCTCTCACTGTGTCTCTCTCTGTCAAATAAATAAATAAAATCTTAAAAAAAAAAAGGAAGAAAATTAGGAGACCAGACCAAGAAGTCAAGATAGAAGAGAAAAGCCAGAGTCAAAGACATTATCAAAAAACAAATTCAAAACCTTTTCCTAGAATACAAGAGTCTAAATTTCCAGATTGAATGAGCCTATTGAGCATCCAAACTAAAGGATGAAAAGAAAGTCAAACTGTTATGAAATTCTAGAAAAGTGGTAACAAATAAAAGCTCCTACAAGCTTTCAAGAGAGAAACATCATGCAAAAACTGAAGAATCAGATCATTAAATATCTCAACAGCAATATTGGGAGCTAGAAGACAATAGCCCAATGACTTCAAAATTTGGGGGGAAAGTTATTTCCAATCTAAAATTAAAAAATCCAGCTAGACTATAAAATGTAAGATTAAATAAAGACATTTTTAGGTGTCCAAGATCCCAATATTCTTTCCCCATCCTCCCCTTCCTAAGAGGCTACTAGAGGATTGGCTCTACAAAAACAAAGGAATAAACCAAGCCTAGGAAAGCTTGGTATTCAGGGAATGAAATCCAGTACAAGGAAAAGTGAAGAGAATCCACAGGATAGCAGTAATTGGGGAGCCAAGATGAGAACTGCATAGCAGGTCCAATGAGGCCTACTTAAGCAGGCCTGGAAAATGCAGGGAAATTTTCTTCAATAATTTGTAGGTCATAAAATTCTTAGAACATATTGAAAATAAATGACCAATTTGGGGAGAGTTTGGGTTTAAAATACTAATAAATACCTAAAAAAACTGAGCAAGCAATAAAAAGCAATTATTAATTTCAGGAAAAGAAAAAATCATAGTATACTATATTTTCCTTTTCTATGTAAATGAGGGAAAGTAATCATAGTATACTGCATAACTCACCTGTGAATAGCATTTATTTAGTCATGACACTGTAAATCCTGAATACTGAACTAACGAAGCTTATATATAACACATCTCTGTGGGAAAATGAGTATTTAAGTGTGCTGGAGGTGGTAAAAGAGTTAAACCCTTACCTTCCGTGTGAGGCATCAAAACATAATACCTAAAGCTAACCAAGAAATAGTAAGAAAAGTATGTTATTTAGCTTTTATTTGTTACCACTTTTCTAGAATTTCACAACAGTTTGATTTTCTTTTCATCCTTTGGTTTGGATACTCAATAGGCTATAAAACAAAATAATCAGCAGGAAGAGTTGAAACCTCCAGAAAAATTTTGAAATAAAATAGTGATGATGGACGTTCTGCATTGCTCTTAATTTCTCTAGAAATTGATTCACTAGTTCACTATTTTTATTTCATTTTTTTGTATAGTTGACCCTTGAACAACATGGGTTTAAACTGGTAGGTCCACTTAAATGCAGATGTTTTCGATAAATATAATACAGCACTGTAAATGTGTTTTACCTTCCTTGTGATTTTCTTTTCTTTTCTTTTTTTTAAAGATTTTATTTATTTATTTGACAGAGAGAGAGAAAGAGAGAGACAGTGAGAGAAGGAATACAAGCAGGGGGAGCGAGAGAGGGAGAAGCAGGCTTCCCACCAAGCAGGGAGCCCGATGTGGAGCTCAATCCCAGGACCCTGGGATCATGACCTGGGCCAAAGGCAGACGCTTAACGACTGAGCCACCCAGGTGCCCCTTCCTTGTGATTTTCTCAATAACATTTTCTTTTCTTTAGCTTACTTTATTAGAAGCATACAGTATATAATACACACAAAATACAAAATACGTTAATCAATTCTTTCTGTTATCGGTAAGGTTTCCGATCAACAGTAGGTCATCAGGAGTTAAGTTTTTGTGGAGCTAAAAAGTACACACAGATTGGGGTGCCTGGGTGGCTCAGTCATTAAGCGTCTGCCTTCCGCACAGGTCATGATCCCAGGGTCCTGGGATTGAGCCCCGCATCAGGCTCCCTGCTCGGCAGAAGCCTGCTTCTCCCTCTTCCACTTGCCCTGCTTGTGATCCCTCTCTTGCTGTGTCTTTCTCTGTCAAATAAATAAAATCTTTAAAAAAAAAAGTACACACAGATTTTTGCCTGTATGAAGGTTGGCACCGCTAACCCCTTCATTATTCAAGGATCAACTGTATTTTCAGGAATGCCAAAACAATGTTGAATAATAACGATACTGTACCTTTTTATATTGTTTTTGATTTTACGAAAAAATGCTTCAGCCTTTTTGTTTGTTTGTTTAGCACGATATTTATCACTTTTAAGCAGTTTTCTTTTATTTGTGTTTTACTTAGAATAATGCCTAAAAGATTCTAAGAGGGAAAAAGTTATATCAAGAATACTATTCCTGGGGCGCCTGGGTGGCTCCGTTGGTTAGGTGACTGCCTTCGGCTCGGGTCATGATCCTGGAGTCCCGGGATCGAGTCCCACATCGGGCTCCCTGCTCAGCAGGGAGTCTGCTTCTCCCTCTGACTCTCTCCCCTCTCATGCTCTCTATCTCATTCTCTCTCTCAAATAAATAAATAAAAAATCTTAAAAAAAAAAAAAGAAGAATATTATTCCCGGGGCGCCTGGGTGGCTCAGTTGGTTAAGCAACTGCCTTCCGCTCAGGTCATGATCCTGGAGTCTGGAGATCGAGTCTCACATCAGGCTCCCTGCTCAGCAGAGAGTCTGCTTCTCCTTCTCACCCTCCTCCTTCTCATGCTTTCTGTCTCTCATTCTCTCTCTCAAATAAATAAATAAAATCTTTAAAAAAAAAAAAAGAATATTATTCCCAGTCAAGTTTTGTTCATGTGTAAAGGCAAGAGAGAGACAATGTCCACCAAGCAAGAGCTGAAGAAATACAGGAACTGAGCACTTTTCTTTTTTTTTTTTTTTTTAAGATTTTATTTGACAGAGAGAGACACAGCGAGAGAGGGAACACAAGTGGGGGAACAGGAGAGGGAGAAGCAGGCTTCCCGCCGAGCAGGGAGCCCAAGGTGGGGCCTGAGCACTCTTCTTTAAAATATTCCTCAATTATGAATTCTAGACAATCAAAAATGAAAGCAGGAAATTTTGGTAAAGCACCAGAACACCAATAAATGCCATAGTGGAACAATATCTGTAGGGTTTGTGAAGGGGAAAAATCTGTGTCCTAAGATGGCTGACCGAGCCACCAAGGGAGTCCCAGTCCCTGCCCTGGGGCTCTTCCGGGTTCTTCTCCTTGCCCCGCATCACACATGCACCAAAAGTGCCAAGTATGCGGAAGTAGAAGTGTATAAATTACCCCCTTTGTTTGTGCTCAGGGCTCAGACCTTTGAGATCATTCTCCTCTGAGCCTGCCAGCATTAAATAAACCTCCTATCCTCTAAGATCTCTGGGTGCTGCTTGGTTCTTCCGTCGGGCGATCCAGTCCAGGTTCTGTAACGTTTGGTTCCCTGACCGGGAAACCAAACCGCGGTGGCCCATTGTTGCCACCGGTTTGGGGGCAACGGCAGGGTGGTGACGGAATGAGAGATCGTAAGGGAGAAGGCGCACCCTGCCTGATATTCGGCAGTCTCTCGCCCGGTCTCTTCAGACGGGCCCTGCTCTGCTGTTCCCACCAGACTTGAGGAGACTTGGCAGGTGAGGACCCGGTCCCGACATCGGGTCACAGTAAGGCCTAGGGCCCCAGACCTAGACAGACCCACCCATTGGGGTGGAAGGGGAGCCTGATCACCTCCTAGAGACCTCTTAGAGGTCTCACAGGTAGGGATTCCCAGGGAGGAAGTGTAATAACCTCTGGAGTGAATGTGTGAGTGAGTGTGCCGTCCTACCTGACTACCACCAGGCAAACTGATTCTGTGGCTCCACGGGCAGGCACCCTTAAGGTCCCCAGAAGCCTATGGAGTCTGACTGGGCCTGTCTGCAATTCCGTGGTGAAAGGCATACAGTCTAGGGCGGCGTCAGAATAGTTTCTGATTGTAAGTCACAACACTGACACCGCTATGGCTAAGCCTCACCTAATCTCCTTCAGGACACAGCCAGACGGGCATCTGATTGGTCTCCTCGCCTCAGGAGGCACCCCACCCCCTTGGTCTGTCTCTGTACCATTGCACATGGGAACATCACCATGGGGTCAGGGCAGAGTAAACCCACAGTCCTTGAGACCATGTTCAAAGATTTCAAGAAGGGGTTCTCAGGAGACTATGGAGTCAGGATGAATCCCGGCAAAATGAAAACCCTATGTGAATTGGAACGGCCCACCTTTAAAGTCAGGTGGCCTTCAGAAGGGACGTTGGATGTCCCAACGATCCATTGAGTGTGGCGAGTCGTAACAGGAGAACAAAGACACCCCGACCAGTTCCCGTACATTGACTCCCAGCTAGGAATTGCCCAGAATCTTCCCCCTTGGGTGCGATTCACTTGTATTAGGCGGGGACAGGCCGGGGTCTTAGTCGCCTCATCCAAGAAGCCCGAAGAAGACTGACAGAGGTCCCAGCCTCTACAGATTCTAGTGGGAGATCCCGAAGAAGAACTGATCCTGCCTCCACCATATGAACCCCAAAGTTCTGCACCCCCAGTTCCAGACACTCCACTGCCATCAGTCTCCCCACAACCCCAGTCCTGGAGGATCCACTCTCTCCAGGACCAGCAGCCAGGCTGTGCCCCAGGCCAGGCCCAAGCACCCTCCAAATGCTGGTATGAGAGACGCGGGAACCCGAGAGGTGTGATGAAGAGGGGACAGTCCAACCCGGTTGTTCCATGATGTATTATCAACCTTTCTCCACCACTGACCTCCTCAACTGGAAACACAACACTCCTTCCTACTCTGAGAAACCACAGGCTATGGTAGACCTCATGGAATCCCTCTTCCAGACTCATCGGCCGACCTGGGAAGACTGCCAATAGTTATTCCGCACCCTGTTTAACACAGAAGAGAGGAGGAAAATAATGAGAGGAGCACAGCAGTGCCTAGAAGAGCACGCACCAGTGGGAGTCATCAACCCTACTGCCTGGGCTAACACAGCCGCACCCAAGGAGCGCCCAGCATGGGTCTTTACCATGGATGAAGGACAAGCCCACATTCGCCAATACAAGGGGGCCCTCCTCTGGGGAATCCAGGCAGGAGCTAAGAAACCCATGAACATGACTAAGGTATCCTTGGTCACTCAACAACCAGGGGAGGCCCCCAGGGACTACTGCAGAAGACTATGTGAAGCCTACAGGATATACACTCCATTTGACCCTGAGGCACAGGAAAGCCAACAGATGGTAAACACCTCCTTCATGGCTCAGGCAGTCCCAGACATCAGAAAAAACCTTCAGAAACTAGAGGGTTTCCCTGGGATGAACATCACCCAGCTAACAGAGATTGCTAATAAGGTATACATGAACAGGGAGGTCACAGCCAAAAGGGAAGCTGACAAAAAGATGAAAAAGAAGGTCAGCCTCCTCGCCACTGCCCTGAAAGAAAAGGATGACACAAGGTGGGGAGATCCCGACCACCGAAAGGGGGAGACCCAGAACCCCCTTGGCAAAGGATCAATGTGCCTACTGTAAGGAGAAAGGGCATTGGAAAAATGAATGTCCCAACCAGTAAAAGTCTCAGAAGCCCAGCCTCTACAAGGAAGAACCCCAAGAGGAGGACCTCACAGGCCTTGAAGGAATAGACTCAGACTGAGGGGAGCCGGGCTCTCTCCTCCTTGGCCCCCGTGAGCCCACGGTCAGAATGAAAATAGAGGGCCAACCAGTGACTTTTATGGTTGATACTGGGGCCAAGCACTCTGTTGTCACCTCCCCAGTGGCCCCTTTCAGCAAAAGGACTGCGACCATCTTTGGGGCCACCAGGATGCAGGCGATACAACAGCCCTTTTGCCAGGCTCGCCAAGTGAACTTGCGGGCCACAAGGTCCAACATGAATTCCTTTATCTACCTGATTGCCCCATCTCCATCCTGGGCTGAGACATGCTCTCCAAGCTTGGGGCTCAGATAATCTTTGAGCCCACTGGACACAGCCTCCGATTAAACCCAAGGCAAGAGGAGATGGGGTCTCTGGTACTAGCGATTACCACGATGAGGGAAGAAGAATGGAAGCTATTCTGTGCCCAGGCTCAACCGAGCAGCCCACCAGAGTTCAGACTCACCTTCCCTTCAGTATGGGCTGAAGACAACCCACCTGGACTAGCTTGGAATCAGGCCCCTATCATTGTTGAACTGATCCCAGGAGCCCAACCTCAGAGGCAAAGGCAATACCCCCTTCCACAAGAAGCTAAGATTGGCAACCAAGAACATCTGGCCAAACTCAAAGAAGCGGGTATTCTAGTCGAGTGCCAGTCGGCCTGTAATACCCCACTCCTGCCAGTCAAGAAGCCAGGAGGGGGATACCAACCAGTTCAAGACCTGCAGGCCATCAACAAGGTGACCATCTCTCTGTACCTGGTGGTCCCAAATCCATACACCCTTCTCAGCCATATTCCAGGGTTGGCCAGATGGTTCACTTGCCTAGATTTAAAGGATGCCTTCTTTTGCCTCCACTTAGCTCCCCAGAGCCAGCCACTGTTTGCCTTTGATGGAATGAAGCTGATACAGGGCGCCAGATGCAATTGACTTGGATGCACCTCCTGCAGGGGTTTAAAAACTCACCAACCCTCTTTGGGGAAGCACTTGCCAGCTTCCCAAGAGAGGCCACACGATGCACCCTCCTCCAGTATGTGGATGACCTCCTCCTCGCCAGTGACACACAAGAAGTCCGCACAAAAGGCACAAAGGCCCTCCTACAGCTCCTGTCAGACTTGGGATACTGAGTCTCATGGAAGAAGGCACAAATCTGCCAACAACAGGTCTGATATCTTGGTTTCCTCCTCACCCAAGGGAAGAGAGAACTAGGGCCAGAGAGAAAGAAAGTCATCCTCTCCCTGCCACAGCTCCAGACAAAAAGGGGCCCATGAGCATTCCTGGGGGCTGCAGGATTCTGCCACATCTGGATCCCTGGCTTCTTGGCAATAACAAGACCCCTCTATGATCTCTTAGGGGAACCAGATCGAGAACCCCCTGCCTGGACTAAGGAAGCAGAAGCTGCCTTCACAAAGATAAAGACCGCCCTGGGGCAGATTCCAGCCCTGGGCCTACCAGATGTAGAAAAACCCTTCAATCTCTGTGCATGAAAAGGAAAAAATAGCACTCAGGGTACTCACCCAGACTGTTGGGTCCTGGCAATGGCCGGTGACATATCTGTCAAAGAAGCTGGACCCCATGGCAGCAGGATGGCCACCATGCTTCAGGGCGCTGTCAGCCACAGTTCTACTCATCAAGGATGTGGACAAACTCACCCTGGGGCAAGAACTTAATGTCAAGGTCCCTCATGCAGTTGTGTCCCTCATGAATGCACAGGGGCACCGCTTCCTTTCCAACTCTCAGCTAGCACAATACCAAGGGCTCCTCTGTGAAAACCCACGTGTCACCCTTGAAACAGTAAAGACATTAAATCCAGCAACCTTTCTCCCCACGGAAGAGGGAGAACCAGACCATGACTGCTCCGAGGTAACTGATGAAGTCTACACGAGCCGTTCAGATCTGTGGGATCAAGCCATAAAGAGTCCAGAGCTCATGCTGTTCAGCGTTGGCAGCAGTTACCTACAAAAGGGTGCCCAGAAAGTGGGTTATGCAGTAACTCTAACCACTAAAGTCCTAGAAGCCAAGGCATTACCAGATGGATGGTCAGCTCAAGGGGCTGAATTGTATGCCTTAGTCTGAGTCCTCATTCTTGGTGAAGGCAAGCAAGTCAACATCTATACTGACTCTCGGTATGCCTTCGCTACTGTACATATACATGGAGCCATCTACAAGGAAAGGGGCCTCCTAACGACCACAGGAAAAGCTATCAAAAACAGGGAGGAGATACTGAGACCCCTCAAAGCCATCTGGCTACCAAAGGAAGTAGCAATCCTGCACTGTAAGGGACACCAGAAAGGAGACAACGCCATAGCATGGGGAAATCGTCTGGCAGATGAGGCAACCAAGACTGCAGCCAGTGAGGACATGGGAAGAGCCCCTTCCCTCACCATAGCCCTGACACCCCTGGAGGAAGTCCCTCAGCCCAGTTAGGCTAAAAAGGAAAAAGAATGGGCCATGGCTGAGGGGGCTGCCATGGCTGAGGGGGCCACCCTGACTGAAAAGGGATGGTGAATGGTGCCAGATGGGCATGTCTTTGTTCCAACAGCAACTGGAGGGCATCTAGTCAAGGAACACCACCAACTCACTCATCTGGAAAAAACTGTATTAGAGGCCCTTCTCAAGAAGCACTACTACATCAGTCAGCTGCTAGCAGTGGACAATGCATAACATGTGCTGAAAATAATGCTCGGTCTGCACCACAGCCCCCGTGAGGTGTCCAGAGGATGGGAGCAACCCCCTTTGAAGATCTAGAGGTAGACTTCACAGATGTGCAGCCGAGCAGCGGGTTCAGATATCTCCTAGTAATAGTATGCACATACTCTTGATGGATCGAAGCCTTCCCGACTAGGACAGAGCAAAGCTGGGAAGTAGCTAAAGTCCTCTTGTGGGAGATCATGGCCCTGTCTGGCCTGCCATTAACAATCCATAGTGACAATGGACCCACTTTTGTGGCAGACATTGTACAGGTCTTGACCAAATCTCTCAACATCACCTGGAGACTCCACACCGCTTACTGGCCCCAAAGTTCAGGGAAAGTAGAGTGAATGAATCGCATCCTCAAGGGAACCTTAGCAAAGTTTTGTCAGGAGACTAACCTCCCATGGCCAGATCAGCTACCCCTAGCTCTCCTATGTGCTCGCTGCACGCCTGGGACATTAGGTTTCTCCCCATTCGAATTAATATATGGATGGACTCCCCCGTGCCTGAGTCACCTTCGAAACAGTAAAGACATTAAACCCAGCAACCTTTCTCCCCATGGAAGAGGGAGAACCAGACCATGACTGCTCTGAGGTAACTGATGAAGTCTACGCAAGCCGTCCATATCTGCGGGATCAAGCCATAAAGAATCCAGAGCTCACACTATTCAGTGATGACAGCTGTTACCTACAAGAGGGTGCCCAGAAATCAGGTTATGCAGTAACCACAACCACTAAAGTCCTAGAAGCTAAGGCATTACTAGCTGGATAGTCAGCTCAAGGGGCTGAATTGTATGCCTTAGTCCAAGCCCCTTCCCTCACCATAGCCCTGACACCCCTGGAAGAAGTCCCTCCGCCCTTAGCTTGGAGATAAAAAAAAATAAAGGAGCAGCTTCAGGCCCTGGAGGCCACCCTAAATGAATTACAAAAATACACCATTGAGCAGACCCTTATCTCCTTAGGGTCTCAGGTACACTCCTCCCAAACAGGGGACCCAGTTTGGGTCAAAGATGGGAAGAAAACCCCCTGAAACCACAGTGGGCGGGCCCCACACTGTTGTACTAACCACCCCTACTGCCCTCAAGGTCTCAGGTGTCACCCCATGGGTCCACCACTGCAGAGTGAAGAAAGCTCATCATTTGGACGAGGAGTCATGCCAGTGGAAAGTCCAGCCAAACCCCACAGACCTGCTCCAGCTTCACCTTTGACGAGACCCCACTGACTAATGGACTCCTGCTCGTCGTGGTCCCTAGCTCTCATTGGCGTGATATCCCTCATCCTAGGAGTCGGACTCTATACTGTTGCTCCTTCTGACTGGACATTCCCCCAGAGACTTGCCATTGTTGTTGTTTATTGGGTCACATTAGGATGTATTACTACACTCACTTGCTCACAGGTTTCCTCTCCCTCACCCTCCAGGCCATAGGGATACTAGGGAACACCAACTACCTGCCATGTACATGCCAGCATTACCACAAGCCCTCTTGGGCAAATAATCTTGATGCGTGTGCTAAACGCCACCCAGCCCTCTGCTAACACAAGGGTCTGTTCTACGTGTCCGGTCGCCCACCAGACCGATGTCCCAACTACTATGCAGCCCTACCCCGTGGGGACCCCTGGCCCCTCCACGGCCTATCCCCACTCCTGTCCGGAAGGCCCCTGCCCGAGCTCCCACTCTCACTCTAACTGCAGCCACATCCAACTGAGAACAGACAACACCAACCCCATGGTCTCCCTGTTCTTGTACCTTGGTGTACCCTAGCATGCCAAGACAATGTAATGACTCCAGGGAAGTTACTATTTGTCACGACAGGGAAAGACACTCATGACAGGAAAAATTAGGCCCAGACTATACTGGGAATATAGGGATCCGAGATGTCCTGAGGAAAAGGACCTAACCTACTGGAAACCTGACCTTTATCAACCCCTGCTGAGGCTTCCTCCTCATTGGGGACTCTCACTTTAGACCCTCAAGTAAATGGTATATTAGAAGGGGTCCACCATTTATTCAACACAACCAACCCTCAGTTGGCTGCAGATTGCTGGCTCTGCCTGCAAACCGGGGCCCTCAGCTTATAGCAAGCCCACTGAGTTTCCTCAACCCAATCAGGCCCACAGGCGACCCTCCCAAACCCACAGAAATAGACCCAAAACCGGCCAATGTACTTTGTCTTACCTGGCCCCCGACTGTGTCCATAATCCTGAGGAAACACATTCAGTAGGAAGCCTATCTGCCACCCAATGTCTCCAAACCCACAGCTGCCTTTCGTTTGATGGGTGCATGTCTGCCACACCATGGTGCAGTCCAGAACCTGGCACACTTTTCATGTATGGAAGCTATATTTATCAATGCTTACCGGCTAACTGGGTGGGGACGTGTGCATTGGTGCTTCTTACTCCTCAGGTAGATATAATCCCCAATAATCAATCCCTTCCCATTCCCTTGTTGGCATATACACAGCCCAAAAGGGCCATCCAATTCATCCCACTGTTGGCTGGATTAGGCATAACAATGGCTGGCGGCATTGGAATAGAAGGAATTGTCTCATCCTCCTATTACTACCAGAAACTGTCAGAAAATCTCACAGAAGATAGGGAACAGGTGGCCAAGTCTATGATAACTATACAAGATCAGATAGACTCCCTCGCAGTGGTGGTACTACCGAATTGGAGGGGCTTGGACCTGCTCACTGCTGAAAAGGGGGGACTTTGTCTCTTCCTAAATGAGGAATATTGTTTTTATAGGAACCAATCAGGGTTAGTTAGAGACATGATCCAACAACTACAAGATCAGGTTGCACACAGGAGAGAAGAATTAGCAAATTCTTGGGGCAATTGATTTAATATCTGGAGCTGGGGGCTACATGGCTCCTTCCCCTAGCCGGTCCTCTCCCCATGATCCTATTGGCATTACTGTTTGGTCCATGTATTTTTTTTTATAGAGATTTTACTTATTTATTTGAGAGAGAGAGAATGAGAGAGAGAAAGCACATGAGATGGGGGGAGGGTCCGAGGGAGAAGCAGACTCCCTGTCGAGCAGGGAGCCCGATGCGGGACTCGATCCAGGGACTCCAGGATCATGACCTGAGCCGAAGGCAGTCGCTTCTGAGCCACCCAGGCACCCTGGACCATGTATTGTTAATCTCATCACCTGATTCATCAGCTCTCGGATAGAATCAATTAAATTACAACTACTGGTAACCCAATACAGACCTCTAGACTGGCAAGAACCCTAATAATAATCGATGCCCATTCAAGTAAGAAAAAGCATCAAAAGGAGGGAATGAAGGGGGAAAATCTGTGTCCTAAGACGGCTGACTGAGCCAGCAAGGGAGTCCCAGTCCTTGCCCCAGGGCTCTTCCGGGTTCTTCTTCCTGTCCTGCTTTCAGCACGCGCCAAAAATGCCAAGTATGCTGAAGTAGAAGTGTATAAATTACCCCCTTTGTTTGTGCTTGGGGCTTAGACCTTCAGAGATCATTCTTCTCTGAGCCCAACGGTGTTAAATAAACCTCCTATCCTCCAAGATCTCCAAGAGCTGCTTGGTTCTTCCGTCCGGTGATCCAGTCCAGGTTCTGTAACATTTGTTCTCCGGGAAAGGTCATGTAACTAAAAATATATACTAGTCAAGGCCTAATACAAATATAAGATTAGGGCATATGCACTCTTGAACAAGCAAGCAACACATATAAAAATGAAATTGAAAAAAACTATACAGCATAAAACCAGCCAACCAAGAGATGAATTTATTTTTTAATCCTCTAGGATGGATGGGATGTGGTAAAAAAAAAAAAAAAAAGTCAAGTATTTAATGCACTTAACATGAAGAATGAAAAGTAAATAAATATGGAAATTATGATTACTGAGGGAAGGGAGATGTTTTTTATTTGACAAAGTAAAAATAATATAAGTAACAGAAAGAAAAAGAAGGGAAACAGAAAAAAATAAAAAATTTTAACTTCCTTGTCTTTCAGTCATGGAAATTAATCAATGGGATCTAAAATTAAACCGTCTAGATCATGTACATTCTTCATGGTCTTTCCTTTTTAAGTTCTAATAATCTTTTTTGTTTTTTTGTTTTTTTTTCTTGACAGAGAGAGAGAGAGAGAGCAGAATGAGAGCAGAGAGAGAACACAAGCAGGCAGAATGGCAGGCAGAGGGAGAGGGAGAAGCAGGTTCCCCGCGGATCAGAGATGCGGGGCTCCATCCCAGGACCCTGGGATCATGACCTGAGCTGAAGGCAGACGCTTAACCAACTAAGCCACTGAGGCGCCCCTCTGATAATCTTTATTAGCTAAAAAATTTAATAGTGAAGAAACCTTTATTTGAGGTTTAGCTATTTCTTCTATTTTACTTCATTGTCTTCTATTAAATTCAAGTAAAACTGCACGTAATTCCTTTTACGATGCAAGTTTATAAATACTGTCCACTCTGCATTTCCATCTAGCTATTCCCCTATCCATCAAGAGGTGCTAGATATGATTCTCAATGTTATCAAACATTATGTCTCTAAGTGATAGGGTTGACATTCTTTACATTCTTCTTTGCATTTAGCTGTATTGCTTAAATATTTATGACTATGTTTATTTTTAATAAAGTCAAAGCAATTATATTTTTAAATATTTGGGAATTTTGAGTTCACAGAAAGGTTACAAAAGAAGAGCATATTAAAACAATTCAAGAGAGGGGCGCCTGGGTGGCTCAGTTGGTTAAGCGACTGCCTTCGGCTCAGGTCATGATCCTGGAGTCCCAGGATTGAGTCCCTCATCGGGCTCCCTGCTCAGCAGGGAGTCTGCTTCTCCCTCTGACCCTCCCCCCTCTCATGTGCTCTCTCTATCTCTCATTCTCTCTCTCAAATAAATAAATAAAATCTTTAAAAAAAAAACCAACAATTCAAGAGAGCGCCTGGGTGGCTCAGATGGTTAAGTGTTAGCCTTCGGCTCAGGTCAAGATCCCAGTGTCCTGGGATCAAGTCCTGCATTGAGCTCCTGGTTCAGCAGGGTGTCTGCTTCTGCCTCTCCCTCTCCCTCTGCCTCTCCCCCTACTCATGCTCCCTCTTTCTGTATCTCTGTGTCTCAAATGAATAAATAAAATCTTAAAAAAAAACACACACACAATTCAAGAGTATTCTAATACCAATGTGAATTTGGAAAAAAAAAAATATATATATATATATAACCCTGTCTATGTATTACTTTAACTAAAGAAATAATGATGAATTCAGATACATACGTATAACTATAGATTAAAAAACAAACTGAAATATTAACAGTAGCTGTCTGTGGGAAAAAGGACTTTAATTTTTTCTATATATTCTTTTCCCTTCATGAACTTCCAAAGTGGGAACATATTATTTGTATAATCGGGAAAAGAATATACATTTTAAAAAATTAATTGATAACATTCTCATTCAAGATGGTGACATAGAAAGATCCTGAATTCACCTTCTCTCACACTGAGTCTAAAGCTACATGTAGAAAAATTTTCTCTTTAAAAAGCTTAAAGCCTGGCTGAGTGACAACTATACATCAGGCTAATTAGAAGAAAACCACATCAAACCAGGTAGGAGAGGCTGGAACACAATCTTGCAATTAAATCCCATCCCCTTCAAGGATACCCACAACCAGGAAGGAACGCAAAATCCAGAGCTTCTCCCTGAGGAGCAAAGGCTTAAAATCCGTATTAGACATGCCAACTTTTAAGACCTGTGCCTGAGAGATGAGCCACTAAACCGTCCAACTTTGAAAATCAATGGGACTCACACCCTGGGACGCAGAAGACTGAAATGATCTGAGAAAAACATCTCAAAGGGTTTGTGTGCTCACACTCATCTGTCCCAGGGCCCAGCCCGCAGGGGGCCCACCACACCCAGACTTTTAAAGTGAAGAAGGGACACCTGCTTCTATTAAAAGCATTGGTCTGAGAGGCAGGCGTCTGAGTGAACACACATATCTAGGAGCTTGCCAAAACACTTTCCAGGGATGGAGACTGATAGGCACCATCTTCACACTCTTCCATTGCCATGCTCCAAAGCCCCAGTATTTTGTTGATGGTAGCTTTTATAGGCATCTGGTGCCCTGACTTTTGCAGCTGCAAAAGGCACATGTAGGGCATGCCTCTTGATCTCCTGACTCTGGAGGTCAGGGGAGCTTATGTTCCTGCTCCCATGGGACTGTAGAGCTCATACCCCTGTCTGGCTCCCTGATTTTTGTCACTGTTGCTGGGGGACACCTCTATATCATCTGGTTCTGGTGGCCAGTGGGGCTTACACTCATGAGTCCCACAGGAGTGTAACCAACAGAAAAAACGTTCTTAAATAGCTACTATGTCCAGGGCATAGAAAGAGGAAACAGACCCAGGAGCTCAGTCTTTCCATGAAGGAGGCCTATTAGCTAATTATCATAAGTGTGGCCTGAGGGGCAGGCTTCTAATGAAATGAGCATCTTGGGGCTGACTGGAATCCAAAAATTCCAGAGACCTCAGAGGGCAGGTTCTGTATTCATGCTCACCTGCTGACACGCTTCGGAGCACCACTGTCTCCTGAAGGGCAGCTTTACACATTCCTATCTGCGACACTGGTTTTCATGGCTGCCACCCAGGGGACATATCTTGATCACCTAAGTCTGGTGGCCATAAGTGCTTCCAGTCCTAGGTCCCACAGGACATTGGCAATCAGAAAGATGGCTTTTGGCAGACCACTGCTCCCAAGGTATCACACAGATACCAGGCTGAGGCACAACCCCCAATTTTTCTATGAAGAAAGCTCCTTTACTTGTCCTGGAGCTTTGGTCTGAGGAGCACACTTCTGGTTTGGCACACATTTAGTGGTCCATGGAGCTGCTCTCCAGGAATGTAGGCTGTGGATGCCACTTTGGTGCTCTCCTTCTGCCTTGTTTCAGTTTGTGAGAATCACCCAGAAAAGGGCTTTTACACTTATCTGGAGCCCTGGGTTTTTGTGACTGCTGCACAGTGGACACCTCCAGATCACCCGGCCCTGGTGACAAATGGGGGGTTTATGTTTGTGGTCCCATAGAACTGCATATAGTTGCATAGTTTTAAAAGCTGATACTTGAGGATCTGGCTTTCAGTCAGCTGGAATCCAGGTGCTAAGATCTTTCCCTCTGGGACACTGACAGGTCTTGGCACATCCTGAATGAGTGGGAGCTATTAAAAATATAATAGGCTGCTTGAACAAGTACAAAGGTTTGAGAGACAAACAAGAGCCGAGGCAGGGTTGAACAACAAGGTTCATTTCCTACACGAGGGCCCTCCTTCAAGACTAGGAGAGGTAGCTGTTTCATCTTCTGTGGAAACCAACACATAGACTAAGACAAAATGAAGAGACAGAGAAATATGTCCCAAATGAAAAATCAAGATAAAACCTCAGGACAAAAAAAAAAAAAAAAGTTAATGAAATGGACATAAGTAATTTACCTGATAAAGAATTCAAAGGAATGGTCATAAAGATGGTCACTGAACTTGGGAGAAGAATGGGAAACAGTGAGAACTTCAACAAAGAGATTAAAAAAAAAAAAATAAAGAAGTACCAAATAGAAGTCACAAAGAAGAAGAATACAATAACTGAAATGAAAAATACAATAGAGGGGTTCAACAACAAACAAGGTGAAGAAGAAAGGATCAATTAACTAGAAGGCAATCAGAGCAGTGAAGTGAAAAAAGAATTTTAAAAATGAAGGTTGCTTAAGAGACTTATAGGACAACACCAAGCGGACTAACATGCATATTACCAGAGTCCAAGAAGGAACACAGAGAGAGAAAGGGACAGAAATCTTACTTGAAGAAGTACGGGTAGAAAACTTTCCTACCCTGGATAAGGAAACAGAAATCCAGATCCAGGAAGACCAGAAAATTCCAAATAAGAGGAACACAAAGAAATCCACACCAAGACACACTGTAATTAAAATGTCAAAAGTTAAAGACAAGAAGAGAATATCAAAAGCAGCAAAAAGAAAAAAAAAAAACTTCTTACATACAAGGGAACCCCCATAAGACTATCAGCAGATCTTTCAGCCACAACTTTGTAAGCCCGAAGGGAGTGGTATGACATATTCAAAGTGCTGAAGGAAAAAAACTTCAACCAAAATTACTCTACTCAGCAAAGTTATCATTCAGAAGGGAAGGAGAGATAAAGAATTTTCCAAACAAGCAAAAGTTAAAGGAGTTCATCACCACTAAACTGGCCTTATAAGAACTGTTAAAGAGACTTTTTTAAGCTAAAAAGAAAGGGCACTAATTTTTAACAATAACACATATGAAAGAATGAAATTCACTTGTTAAGATAAATATATAGTAAAAGCAGAGTTGCTTAGTCACTTACAAAGTTACAATGGAAGTTACAAAATAAAAGTACTAAAAGCTACGATTACAATAATTAAGGTATACACAAGATAAAAAGATGTAAAATATGATATTAAAAACATATTATGTGGTGGGAGAATAATAATGTTGAGCTTTCCAGTGGCATAAAACTTAAGTTTTAGCAGCTTAAAATAGACTGTTAGAGATGTACGTTGTTATATTAAGTCTCATGGTAACCACAAAACAAAAACCTAAAGTAAATACACAAAAGATAAAGAAAAAGGAATATAAGCATACCACTAAAGTAAGTCATCAAACCACAAAGGAAGAAAGGAGAGAAGAAAAGACTAGAGAGGAAATATAAAAACAGCCAGAAAGTAATTAACCAAAGGGTGAGTTTAGTCCATTTACATTTAAAGTCATTATTGATTATATATATAGGTGCATGCCTCTCAATAATGACTTTAAATGTAGGGACTCCTGGGTAGCTCAGTCAGTTAAGTGGCTGCCTTCGGACTGAGTCATGATCCCAGGGTCCTGGGATGGAGTCCCACACTGGGCTCCTTGCTCAGCAGGGAGCCTGCTTCTCCCTCTCTCTCCCTCTGTCTGTGCTCTCTGTCAAATAAATAAAATCTTTAAAAAAAAATGACCTCAAATGTAAATGGACTAAATTCTACAATCAAAAACATAAAGTGGCTGAATAGATGTAAAAACAGGACCCATCTCTATGCTGCCTAGAAGACATTCACTTTAGATATAAGGACACACACAGACTAGAAGTGAAGGGATGGAAAATGATATTCCATGCAAATGGAAACCAAAAGAAAGCTGGAGTAGCTGTACTTATATCAGAAAAAAACAGACTTTAAAAGAAAGATTGTAATAAGAGACAAAGAAAACATTACATAATGATAAAGAGTCAATCCAACAAGAAAATATAACATTTGTAAATATTTATGTACCCAACATTGGAACACCTAAATATGTAGAACAAATATTAACAGACCCAACAAGAGAAATAGAGAGCAATACAATAATAGTAGGGAATTTCAATATCCCACTTATGTCAGTGGATAGATCATTCAAACAGAAAACCAATAAGGAAACATTGGCCTGAAATGACACATTAGACAAGATGGGCTTAACAGATATTTATAGAACATTGCACCCCAAAACAACAGAATACACGTTTTTCTCAAGTACACATGGAACACTTTCCAAAACAGACCATATGTTAGGCCACAAAACAAACCATAATAAATTTTAGAGGACTGAAATCATATCAAGCATTTTTTTCTGACCACAGTGGTATGAAACTAGAAATTAATTACATGAAGAAAATTGGAAAATACACAAATACGTGGTGATTAAACAACAGGATACTGAATAACCAATGGGTCATTGAAGAAATCAAAGGAGATATAAAAAATAACTCCAGATAAACGAAAATAGAAATGTAACATGCTGGAACGCCCGGGTGGCTCAGTCGATTAAGCATCTGCCTTTGGCTCAGGTCATGATCCTAGGGTCTTGGGATCAAGTCCCGCATTAGGCTCCTTGCTCAGCGGGGAGTCTGCTTCTCCCTCTACCTCTGCCTGCTGCTCCCCCTGCTAGTGCTCTCTCTCTCTCTCTCCCTGATAAATAAATAAAAGCTTAAAAAAAAAAAAGAAATGTAACATAGTGAAATTTATGGGATACAGCAAAAGCAGTTCTAAGAGGGAAGTTCATAGTAATAAATGCTCACTCAAGAAACAAAAATAAAGGTCTTAAATAAGCAATCTAACTTTATGCCTCAAGAAACTAGATAAAAAAGAACAAATGAAGCTCAGTGTTAGTAGAAGGAAGGAAATAAAAATTAGAGCAGAAATAAATTGAAATTTAAAAGACAACAGAAAAGATCAATGAAACTAAGAGCTAGTTCTTTGAAAAGATAAACCTTTGACAAACCAGTAGCTAGACTCACCAAGAAAAAGAGAGAGGGGGCTCAAATAAACTCAGAAATGAAAGATGTTACAATTGATACCATAGAAATACAAAGAATCATAAGAGACTAGTAGGAACAATTATACGCCAACAAATTAAATAACCTAGAAGAAATAGAAAAATTTCTGCAAACATACACCCTACCAAGACTGAATAATGATGAAATAGAAAATCTGAACAAATTGATTATTAGCAAGGGGGTTGAATCAGTAATTCAAAACTTCGCAACAAACAAAAGTTCAGGACCAAACTACTTCACAGGTGAATTCTACCAAACTTCCAAAGAATTAAGACCAATCCTTCTCAAATTCTTCTAAAAAGCACAATAGGATGGAAATCTTCCAAACTCATTTTACAAGGCCAGCATTATCCTAATATCAAAACCAGACAAGGATGCCACAAGAAAAGAAAATTACAGTCCAATATCCCTGATGAACATAGATGGGAAAATCCTCAATGAAATATTAGCAAACCAAATTTTAAAAATACATTAAAAGAATCATACGCCATGATGAAGTGGGATTTATTCCAGGGATGCAAGGATGGTTCAACATCCACAAATCAGTCAATGTCATACATCACCACCAAACATACAATCATCTGAATACATGCAGAAAAAAAGCATTTGGCAAAATTCAACAACCATTTATGATAAAAACTCTAAACAAAGTGGGTATAAGAGGGAATGTACCTCAGCATAATAAAGCTAACATCATACTCAATGGTGAAAAGCTAAAAGCTTGTCCTTAGAGATCAGGAACAATACAAGACATCCCATTGCTCACAGATGGAAAGATACTCCATGCTCAAGATTGAAAGAATTAATATTGTTAAAATGTCCAGTTAAATGTCTGCCTTCGGCTCAGGTCATGATCTCAGGATCCTGGGCTGGAGCCCCACATTGTGCTGGCTCCCTGATTGCCAGGGAGTCTGCTTTTCCCTCTCCTTCTTCCCCTCTCCCCCTGCTTGTGCTCTCTCTCACTGTCTCTCTCTCTCTCATGAATAAATAAAATCTTTGTAAAAATAAAAAAATAAAATAAAATGTCAAAACTCTGCAAAGCAATCTACAGATACAATGCAATCCCTATCAAAATTCTTTTTTTTTTTTGAGAGAAAGGGGGAGATGGGGAGGGGCAGAGAGAGAGGGAGAGAGAGAATCTTAAGGAGACTCCCTGCCCAGTGTGGAGACTGACACAGGACTCATCTCACAACACTGAGATCATGACCTGAGCCAAAAACAAGAGCCAAATGTTTAACTGAGCGAGCCAGCCAGATCCCTATGAAAATTCTAATGGCATTTTTCTCAGAAATAGAACTAACAATCCTAAAATTTGTATGAAACCATAAAGACCCTGAATAGCCAAAGCAATCTTGAGAAAGAACAAAGTTGGGGGCATCATGCATCTTGATCTCAAATTATATTACAAAGCTATGATAATTAAAACACTATGGTAATGGCCTAAACACATACATCAATAGAATAGAGAGCCCCCAAATAAACCCATGCATATATGTCAATTAACTTAACAACAAAGGGGTCACAAATATACAATGGGGAAAGGGTAGTCTCTTCAATAAATGGTATTGGGAAAATTGAACAGCCAAAAGCAAAAGGATGAAATTGGATCACTATCTTACACCACACACAAAAATTAATTCAAAATGGATTAAAGACTAGGGGCACCTGGCTGGCTCAGTCAGTAGGACATGCAACTCTTGATCTTGGAGTCATTGATTCAAGCCCCACATTTGGGGGTACAGTTTACTTTTAAAAAAAGTTTAAAAGCATTGATTAAAGACTTGAATATTGGAATGCCTGTGTGGATCAATTGGTTAAGGGCTGCCTTCGGCTCAGGTCATGATTCCACAGTCCTGGGATCAAGCCCGCATCAGACTCCTTGCTCAGTGGGGAGCCTGCTTCTCCATCTGCCTGCTCTGCCTGCCACTCCCCTTGCTTGTGCTCTCTTCTCTGACAAATAAATAAATAAAATCTTTAAAAAAATTTAAAAAAAAGACTTGAACATAGACCTGAAATAATAATCCTAGAAAAAACATAGATGGTAAGCTCTTTAATATAGGTCTTGGCAATAATTTTTTGACTCTGACACCAAAAGCACCAAAAAACAAAAATAAACAAATAGGACTACATCAAATTAAAAAGTTTCTGCATAGGAAAGAAAACCATCTACAAAATGAAAAGGCAACCTACTGATTGGAAGAAAATATTTAAAAATCATATATCTGATAAGGGGCTATTAGCCAAAATATATAAATAACTCAAATAACTTAATGACAAAAAACAGTCCAATTAAAAATTGGGCAGTTCTCGGGGCACCTGGGTGGCTCAGTCATTAGGCATCTGCCTTTGGCTCAGGTCATGATCCCAGGGTCCTGGGATCGAGCTCCACATTGGGCTCCCTGCTCAGCAGGAAGCCTGCTTCTCCCTCTCCCACTCCCCCTGCTTGTGTTCCCTCTCTGGCTGTGTCTCTCTCTGTCAAATAAATAAATAAAATATTAAAAAAAATAAAAAATAAAAATCAGGCGGTTCTAGAATAGAGAACCCAGAAATGGATCCTCAACTCTATGGTCAACTCATCTTTGACAAAGAAGGAAAGAATGTCCAATGGAAAAAAGTCTCTTCAACAAATGGTGTTGGGAAAATTGGACAGCCACATGCAGAAGAATGAAACTGGACCATTTCCTTACACCACACCCAAAAATAGACTCAAAATGGTTGAAAGACCTCAATGTGAGACAGGAGTCCATCAAAATCCTAAAGAAGAACACAGGCAGCGAACTCTTCGACCTCAGCCGCAGCAACTTCTTCCTAGAAACATCGCCAAAGGCAAGGGAAGCAAGAGCAAAAATGAACTACTGGGACTTCATCAAGATAAAAAGCTTTTGCACAGCAAAAGAAACAGTCCACAAAACCAAAAGACAACCGACAGAATGGGAGAAGATATTTGCAAATGACATATCAGATAAAGGGCTAGTATCCAAAATCTATAAGGAACTTCTTAAACTTAACACCCAAAGAACAAATAATCCAATTGAGAAATGGGCAGAAGACATGAACAGACATTTTTCCAAAGAAGACATACAAATGGCCAACAGACACATGAAAATGTGCTCAACATCGCTCGGCATCAGGGAAATACAAATCAAAACCTCAATGAGCTATCACCTCACACGAGTCAGAATGGCTAAAATTAACAAGTCAGGAAAGGACAGATGTTGGCGGGGAGGCAGAGAAAGGGGAACCCTCCTACACTGTTGGTGGGAATGCAAGCTGGTGCAGCCGCTCTGGAAAACAGTATGGAGGTTCTTCAAAAAGTTGAAAATAGAGCTACCATAAAATCCAGCAACTGCACTACTGAGTATTTACCCCAAAGATACAAATGGAGGGATCCAAAGGGGTACGTGCACCCTGATGTTTATAGCAGCAATGTCCACAATAGCCAAACTATGGAAAGAGCCAAGATGTCCATCGACAGATGAATGGATGAAGAAGATGTGGTATATATATACGATGGAATATTATGCAGCCATCAAAAGGAATGAAATCTTGCCATTTGCAATGACATGGATGGAACCGGAGGGTGTTATGCTGAGCGAAATAAGTCAATCAGAGAAAGACATGTATCATATGACCTCACTGATATGAGGAATTCTTAATCTCAGGAAACAAACTGAGGGTTGCTGGAGTGGTGGGGGGTGGGCAGGATGGGGTGGCTGGGTGATAGACATTGGGGAGGGTATGTGCTATGGTGAGCGCTGTGAATTGTGCAAGACTGTTGAATTACAGATCTATACCTCTGAAACAAATAATACATTATATGTTAAACAAAAGAATAAGAAGATAGCAGGAGGAGTAGAATGAAGGGGGGGAAATCGAAGGGGGAGATGAACCATGAGAGATGATGGACTCTGCAAAACAAACTGAGGGTTCTAGAGGGGAGGGGGGTGGGAGGATGGATTAGCCTGGTGATGGGTATTAAAGAGGGCACTTTCTGCGTGGAGCACTGGGTGTTATACACAAATAATGAATCATGGAACACTACATCAAAAACGAATGATGTAATGTATGGTGATTAACATAACATAATAATAAAAAAAAATTGGGCAGTTCTGCTCTTAACACTGTTGATGAGAATGCAAACTGGTGCAGCCACTCTGGAAAACAGTATGGAGATTCCTTAAAAAGTTAAAAATAGAGTTACCCCAGACCCAGCAATTGCACTACTAGGTATTTACCCAAAGGATACAAAAGTACTGATTCAAAGGGGCACATGCACCCCGATGTTTATAGCAGCATTATCAATGATAGCCAAATTACAGAAAGAGCCCCAAATCCATCAACTGATGAACAGATAAAGAAGGTGTGGTATAATATTACTCAGCCCTCAAAAAGAATGAAATCTTGTCGTTTGCAATGATATGGATGGAGCTAGAGTATATTATGCTAAGCATAACCATATTATTTCATTCATATGTGGAATTTAAGACATAAAACAGATGAACATAGAGGAAGGGGAAAAAAGAGAGGTAGGCAAACCATAAGAGACTCTTAAATATAGAGAAAAAACTGAGGGTTCATGGAGGGGAAGTGGGTGGGGGATGGGCTAAATGGGTGATGAGTATTAAGGAAGGCACTTGCAATAAGCCCTGGGAGTGATATGTAAGTGATGAATCACTAAATTCTACTCCTGAAATCAATACTTCACTATATGTTAACTAACTAAAATTTAAATAAAAACTTGAAACAAGGGAGGGATGGGGTAGCTGGGTGATGGACCTTGGGGAGGGTATGTGCTATGATGAGTGCTGTGAATTGTATAAGCCTGATGAATCACAGACCTGTACTCCTGAAACAAATAATACATTATATGTTATTTTAAAAAAAAAACTTAAAATAAATAAATAAGGCAGGCCTGAATAGACATTTTTCCAAAGACATATCTTGGCCAACAGGTGAATGAAAAGAGGCTCTGCAACATTAATTATCAAGAAATAACAAGTGTTGGCAAGGGTGTGAAGACAGGGAAACACCTGTGCACTGTTGGTGGCAATGTAAATGGGTACAACCACAAAGGAACACAGTATGGAGGTTCCTCTAAATATTAAAATAGAACTACATATGATCCAGTTATTCCACTTATGTGTATTTTCCCAAACAAAACAAAAACACTAACTTGAAAAGATATATGACCTCCATGTTCATTTCAGGATTACTTATCAGTAGCCAAGACATAGAAATAATCTAAATCTCCATCCATGGTTGAATTAACAAAGAAGCTGAGGTATATATACATATATATATATATATATACACAACAGAATATTAGTCAACCACAAAAAAGAGTGAAATCTTGCCATTTGCAACAACATGGATAGACTTAGTAAGAATTATGCTGACTGAAATAAGACAAAGTCAGAAAGATAATTACTGCATGATCTCTCTTACATTTTGAATTTATAAATTAAATAAATAATAAATTAATAAACCAAGCTCTCAGATACAGATTGGTGATTGCCAGATGTGGTGAGTGAAGGGTGGGAGAAACAGAGAAAAAATAAACTAATAGGGGCACACGGCTGGCTCAGTTGTTAAGCGTCTGCCTTTGGCTCAGGTCATAATCCCAGGGTCTTGGGATCGAGCCCCGCATTGGGCTCCCTGCTCCACGGGAAGCCTGCTTCTCCCTCTCCCACTCCCCCTGCTTGTGTTCTCTCTCACTCTCTCCGTCAAATAAATAAATAAAATCTTAAAAAAATAAACTAATAGTTATGTACAGATAGAGAGCCATGTATTACACTAATACTTTTGCCTGCAAGACTACAGGTGCTTGTTTAACAATGGAACACAGTAATCAAATGATGCCTGTAAAGCTTAGGGTTAGAATGACATTAGACATTATTGGATACACCTACATTTTTGCACCTGTAGTTTTACAAGCTCAAGTTAGAAAACCTATCATGTTAATAAAAACATTGTTTTCAAATTTTAACAAGCATTACAGAATTATGTAATAATGCCCTTTGTAATTCTAACAATTGCCACCTTTCTTCTAAAGGGTAAGCCAACATATTTTAAAGAGGTGATTAAAAATATAGAGCCACTTTTATGGAAAGCAATACTATTTTAAAAATGCCAAGTGTGCAAGAGACTCATTAAACCTTAGAAATATTCCAGTAAAATATTCAACATCATTCCAACTTAGACTAAAAACCAAAACAAAACAAACAAAAATCTGAATTAGCTTAATATGAGGAGAAAAGAATAATGTTTATATCTATTCAACTTATTCTAGTAGATCAGAGAGGAGTATCTATTTTTTATATATATTATCCTTTTATTTTTTTCAAGTTTTTATTTGAATTCCATTTAGTCAACATACAGTGTAACGAATTCCAGTTAGTCAACACAGTGTAATATTAGTTTCAGGTGTACCACATAGTGTTTCAACACTTCCATACAATACCCGGTGCTCATCACAAGTGCACTCCTTAATCCCCATCACCTATTTCCCCCATCCCCCACCCAACGCCCCTCTGGCAAACACCCATTTGTTCTCTGTAGTTATCTTAACTCCCTCTACTGTTTCTTGGTTTGCTGCTCTCTCTCTCTCTTTTTCCCCTTTGCTCATTTGTTTCTTAAATTCCACATATGAGTGAAATCATGTGGTATTTGTTATTCTTTGTCTTATTTTGCTTAGCATAATACTCTAGCGCCATCCATGTTGTTGCATATGGCAAGATTTCATTCTTTTTTATGTTTGAATAATATCCCATTGCATATATATCTATGCATATAGACAAATATATCTTTGCATAGATGGTCCAGTTTCATTCTTCTGCATGTCACTGTCTAGTGTTCCTAACACCATTTGTTGAAGAGACTGTCTTTTTTCCCATTGGATATCTTTTCCTGCTTTGTCAAAGATTAATTGACTATATAGTTGTGGGTTCATTTCTGGGTTTTGTATTCTGTTCTATTGATCTATGTGTATATTTTTGTGCCGATACCATACTATTTTGATCACTACAACTTTGTAATACAACATGAAGTCAGGAAATTTGATGCCTCCAGGTTTGCTTTTTTCTTTTTCAAGGTTGCTTTGACTATTTGGGTTCTTCTGTCATTTCATAAATTCTAGGATTGTTTGTTCTAGCTCTGTGAAAAATGCTGTTGATATTGTGATAGGGATTGCATTAAATGTGTAGATCGCTTTGGGTAGTATAGACATTTTAAGAATATTTGTTCTTCCAATCCATATGCATGGAATGTCTTTCCATTTCTTTGTGTCATCTTCAATTTCTTTCATCAATCTTTTAGAGTTTTCAGAGTACAGGTCTTTCATCTTTTTGGTTAGGTTTATTCCTAGGCATCTTACTGGTTTTGGTGCAATTGTAAATGGGATTGATTCCTTAATTTCTCTTTCCACTGCTTCATTATAGATTTCTAGAAATTCAACAGATTTCTGTGCGTTGATTTGTATCCTGTAAATTTACTGAATTCATTTATCAGTTCTAGCAATATTTTTGGTGGAGTCTTTCAGGTTTTCTATATAGAGTATCATGTCACCTGTAAATAGTGAGGTTTTTTTTTTTTAAAGATTTTATTTATTCATTTGCGAGAGAGACAGAGAGCTCTTCCTTGCTGATTTGGATGCCTTTTTTGTTGTTGTTGCTGTTGTCTGATTGCTGTGGCTAGGACTAAATAAACGGGTGAGAGTGGACATCCCTGTCTTGCTCCTGACGGTAGAGGAAAAGCTCTCAGTTTTTTTCTATTGAGGATGCTATTAGCCATGGGGTTTTCATATATGACCTTTATTATGTTGAGATATGTTTACTCTCAACCTACTTGGTTGAGGGTTTTTATCATGAATGGATGTTGTACTTTGTCAAATGCTTTTTTTTTTTTTGCATCTATTGAAATGATTATATGGTTCTTATCCTTTCTTTTATTAATGTGGTGTATCACATAGCTTGATTTGTGAATACTGAGCCACCCTTGCAACCCACGAATAAATCCCACTTGATCATGGTGAATGATTTTTTAAATGTATTGTTGGGTTTGGTTTGCTATTATTTCTTGAGAATTTTTGCATCTGTGTTCATCAGGGATATTAGCCTGTAGTTCTCTTTTTTAAGGGAGTCTTTATCTGGTTTTGCTGTCAGGGTAATGCTGGCCACATAGAATGAATTCAGAAGTTTACCTTTCTTTTCTATTTTTTGGAATAGTTTAGAAGAGTAGGTATTAATTCTTCTTTAAAAGTTTGGTAGAATTTGCCTGTGAAGCAATCTGGCCATGAACTTTTGTTTGTTTTGGGAGTCTTTTGATTACTGATTCAATTTCTTTGCTTGTTATTGGTCTGTTAAAATTTTCTATTTCTCCCTGTTTCAGTTTTGTTAATTTATATGTTTCTAGGAATTTGTCCACTTCTTCCAAGTTGTCCAATAAATAGGCATATAGTTTTTCATAATATTCTCTTATAATTGTTTGTATTTCTGTGGAGTACTTTTGTTTCATAACTTTCATTTTAGCTTTGTAAGAGACTAAGCAACTTTACCTTTACTATATATCTTAACAGGTGAATTGCATTCTTTCATATGTGTTATTGTTACAAATTAGTGCCCTCTCTTTTTAGCTTTAAAAAAGTCCCTTTAACAGTTCTTATAAGGTCAGTTTAGTGGTGATGAACTCTTTTAACTTTTGCTTGTCTGGAAACTTCTTTCTCTCTCCTTGCCTTCTGAATGATAACTTTGTTGGGTAGAATATTTTTGGTTGAAGTTTTTTTTCCTTCAGCTCTTTGAATCTGTCATGCCACTGCCTTCGGGTCTACAAAGTTTTGGCTGGAAGATCTGCTTATAGTCTTATGGGGGTTCCCTTGCATGTAAGAAGTTTCTTTTTTTTTTTTCTGTTTGCTGCTTTTACTATTCTCTCCTTGTCTTTAACTATTGACATTTTAATTATAATGTGTCTTGGTGTGGATTTCTTTGTGTTCTTCTTATTTATGATTTTATTTACTTGGGTCCTTTCTCTTTTCTTTTTGGAAGTCTGGCTAGAGGTTTACCAATTTTAATATTTTCAAAGAACAAGCTCCTGGGTTCATTTGTCTGTTCTAGTGGGTTTTTTTAGTTTCTATATTATTTATTTCTGCTCGAATCTTAATTATTTCCTTCCTTCTGCTGGCTGTTGGTTTTATTTATTGTTCTTTTTCTAGCTCCTGTAGGTGTAAGTTTAGGTTGTTTGAGATTCTTCTTGTTTCTTGAGGTAGGCCCATATTGCTATATACTTCCCTCTTAGAAGTGCTTCAGCTGCATCCCAAAAGTTTTGGACCTCTGTTTTCATTTTCATTTGTTTCCATGTACTTTTAAAAATTTCTTGATTTCGGGCGCCTGGGGGGCTCAGATGGTTAAGCATCTGCCTTCGGCTCAGGTCATGATCCCAGCATCCTGGAATCGAGTCCTGCATTGGGCTCCCTGCTCCTTGGGAGCCTGCTTCTCCCTCTGCCTCTCTCTCTCTCATGAATAAATAAATAAAATCTTTAAAAAAGATTTCTTGATTTCTTGGTAGACCCATTCATTGTTTAGTAGCATGTTGTGTGACCTCCAAGTATGTGTGGCCTTTCCAGATTTTTTCTTGTGGTTGATTTCTAGTTCTAGTTTTATAGCATTGTGGTCAGAAAAGGTACATTGTGGTCAGAAAAATATTTCAATCTTTTTGTATTTGTTGAGGCCTGTTCTGTGACCTAATATGTAATCTATTCTGCAGAATGTTCCATGTGCACTTGAAAAGAATGTGTATTCTGTTTTAGGATGGAATGCTCTGAATATATCTGTTAAGTCCATCTGGTTCAGTGTATCATTCAAAGCCATTGTTTACTTGTTTATTTTCTGTTTATATAATCTGTCAATTGAGGTAAGTGGGATGTTAAAGTCCTATATTATTATTGTATTATTGTCAATTAGTTATTTTATGTTTGTTATTAATTGTTTTATATATTTGGGTGCTCCCATGTTGGGGGTATAAATATTTATAATTTGTATATCTTTTTGTTGGTTTGTCCCCTTTATGACTACATAGTGCCCTTCTTTGTTGTTTTAAAGTCTACTCTGACTTTTTTTTGATGTCCATTTGCATGATAAGTGTTTCTTCATCCCAACACTTTCAATCTGCAAGTGTCTTTAGGCAGCATATAAGTGAGTCTTCTTTTTCTTATTGGTTCTGACATCCTATGTCTTTTGATTGAAGTGTTCGGTCCATTTACATTCAGAGTAATTATCGACAGATATGTATTTATTGCCATTTTATTACTTGTTTTGTTGTTGTTTCTGGAGATTTCTCTGTCCATTTTGGTCTCTTCTTTCCATCCAAAGAGCCCCCTCTAATATTTCTTGCAGGACTGGTTTAGTGGTTCTGAACTTTTTTAGTTTTTGCTTGTCTGGAAAACACTTTATCTCTCATTCTATTCTGAATGATAACTTTTTTTTTAAAAGATTTTATTTATTTATTTGAGAGAGAGAGAGAGAGAATGAGAGATAGAGAGCACGAGAGGGTAGAGGGTCAGAGGGAGAAGCAGACTCCCTGCTGAGCAAGGAGCCCGATGTAGGACTCGATCCCAGGACTCCAGGATCATGACCTGAGCCGAAGGCAGTCGCTTAACCAACTGAGCCACCCAGGCACCCTGAATGATAACTTTTCTTGATAAGAGTATTCTTGGTTGCAGATTTTTCCCATTCAGCACTTTGAATAGTTCATGCCACTTACTCTGGCTTGCAAAGTTTCTGTTGAGAAATTTCCAGCTAGCCTTATGGGTTTTCCCTTGTAAGTTAAGGACTTCTTTTGTCTTGATGCTTTTTTAAAAAAGATTTTATTTATTTGAGAGTGAGAGAGAGAAAGAAAGGGAGGACACAAAGGGAGAGGGAGAAGCAGATTCCTTGCTGAGCAGAGAGCCTGATGCGGGGCTTGATCCCAGGCCCCTGGGATCATGACCTGAGCCGAAGGCAGACTCTTTGCCGACTGAGCCACCCAGGTTCTCTGTCTTGCTGCTTTTAAGATTTTTGTCACTATATATTTTTTTAATTACAATATGTCTTGGTGTTGGCCTGTTTTTGTTGATTTTGATGGGAGTTCTCTGTGCCTCATGGATCAGCATGTCTGTTCCCTTCCCCACATTAGGGAAGTTTTCAGCTATTATTTCTTCAAATAAATTTTCTGCCCCCTTTTCTCTCTCTTCTTCTGGGACTTCTATAACATGAATGTTAATTACATTTGATGGAGTCACTGAGCTCCCGAAGTCCATTCTTGTGTTGCATAATTCTTCTTTCTCTCTTTTGTTCAGCTTCATTACTTTCCATTACTTTGTACTCTAGGCCACTAATTTGTTCTCTGCTTCTTCCAGCCTTCTGTTCTTTGCATCAAGCCTGTTTCTAATCTCATTTATTGCACTCTTCATCTCTGATTGATTCTTTTTCAACTCTTTTATCTCTGTGGTAAGGGTCTCATTGATGTCTTCTATTCTTTTCTCAAGCCCAGTGAGTATTCTTATGATTACTGTTTTAAATTCTCCATCAGGCATGTTACTTATATCTGTTTCACTTAAATCTCTGGCCATAGACTTAGTATTCATTTGGGATAAATTCCTCCATCTTGGCATTTTTTTCTAAGTTTCTGCCTTCTTCTGTGTTTTAGAAAAGCCAGTTATGGCTTTTGCTCCTGAAATTAATGACCTTGTGAGAACGTCCTGTAGTGCCCAGGGCCTGGAGCTTCAGGGAGTGTATCTGGTATGTGCTGTGTGCACTCTGCTATTGTGTTTTGGTTGTTCTATCCTTCAGGCCAGTCATCTGCAGAGGTTCTCCTTGCCTGCTGTGGGAAGTGCTTGGTCCCTACCTGACTGTGGTGAGTTTTAACTAGGTGTGCTCTGGTATGTTTGTGAAATGAGACCCGACATTACCCCCACCAGAACCGAGGCCTTGAAGAACTCTCTGGTTGAGAAATGTGGTGTGGGCAGAGGTTTGTGCTGGTCTTCTCGGGGAGGGGTCTGCTGTGCTGGGACTAAGGTAAGCATGACTGAGAAGGGTTGTTCCACCAGAGTGTAGGGTGGTGGGGCTTAGTGTAAGCAAGTTAGGTAGCCAGTGTCGGTGCTGTGTTGCTTCCTGCAGGTGACTCTGTGTTTATGCTGAGGAGTGGGAGAGGGAAATGGTGCTAGCCAGCTCCTTGATTCCCAGAGAGGCATCTCTGTGAATGCTGCCTTCTCAGGGATGCACTTGGAGAAGAGCGAATAATCTCCCCTGTGTGCCCCAGGTGTTCTTTAGATCAGTCTTGCCACACTCTCTGCCCCCCAGGTTGTTTGCCTGCCCTCTCTCCAGGAGCAGGTGCAGTGCCCTCTGGGATCTATTCCAGCCAAGCACTCTGTACTTTAAAACTCCAGGCTTTAAGCCCCACTGTTTGCAAGAATTCATGAAATTCAGCCCTCTCGTTTTCAGAAATTCAGCCAATGGATTTTGGGAAGTGTTCTCCTTGTGCATTCCCTTCTACTCTTCTCTTGCCATTTTCCATAAGGATGGCTCCCTCCCCTCTGCACCACCTGTGATCCTTTTCTCACTGGAACCACATCTCTGCACTTCCTACTTTTTTGGTGTACTTCCTACCTCTTCTCTTTTAGTTGTGGAGTTTGTTCTTTAGTCTTCAGGTCAATTTCTGGGATTGTGTCAGTCAGTCTTCAGGTCGATTTCTGGGGTGTTTTGAATGACTTGATAGTTATATAGTTGTGTTCATGGGAAAAAGAGAGCCTAGGGTCCTCCTAGTCTGTCACCATCTTCCTCTATATTATCCTTTTAATGTATTAGGTATGTCAATATTTTCTTGAGAATTTTTTATGTTCATAAAAGGTATTGATCTGGAGATTTTTCTTGCAATATATTTGTGGTATCAGGGTAATGCTGACCTCATAAAATGAATTGAAAATTGTTCTCTTTTATTTTTCTGAAAGAGATTATATTATTTTTCCTTAAATATCTGGTGAAATTCTCTGGTCAAAACATGTAAGTCTGGAGGTTTTATTTTGGAAGGTTTTTAACTAGGAGTTCAGCTTCTTTAATAGATAAAGAACTATTCTGATTATCTGTTTCTTTTTGAATGATCTTGGTAGTTTACGCTTTTGAAAAATTTGTCTGCTTCATCTAAGTTGTCAAATTTATAGGAATAAAGTTCATAATATCTGGGACTCCAGTGACACAGATATATACACATTCATAGGTTGCAGAAACTGTTCATTTTTAATTTTTTCTTCTTTTTTAGATTGGAGAATCTCTACTGACCTATCTTCACATTCACTGATTCTTTCCTCTGTCATCTCTATTCTGCTACTTAGCACATTTACTAAATATTTTATTTCAGGTACTGTATTTTTCTCTTCTAAAATTTTCATTTGTTTCTTTTCTTATTGTTTATATTTCTCTTTTGAGAAATTTTATGGTTTCATTCAGTTCATTTTGTTTATGGACCACAGTTTTGATAGCTGCTTTAAAATTTGGGAGTAATTTTGGGACACCTGGGTGGCTCAGCCAGTTAAGTATCTGCCTTTGGCTCAGGTCATGATCCCAGGGTCCTGGGATCAAGTCCTGCATTGGGCTCCTTGCTCAGCAAGGAGCCGGCTTCTCCCTCTACCTGCTGCTCCCCCTGCTTGTGCTTTCTCTCTCTGACAAATAAATAAATAAAATCTTTAAAAATAAAATAAAATAAAATTTGGAGTAATTCTAACATTTGGGTCATCTTGGAATTGACATCTGTTAACTGTCTTTGAAAACTGGTCACATTTTCCTGATGGCTTGCATGTTGACTATTGTCTTTCCCTTTAAAACTGGCCACATTTTGTTGTTGTTGTTGTTATTCTTTCAATGTCGAGTATTTTGGATTGTGTCCTGAATATTACTTTGTGAGACTATGGATCTTGTTAAAATCTTCTAGGGGATATTGATTTTTTTTTTCCTGCTCAAACCAGTTAGTTTTGTACCATAAGTACTGTCTCTTCTTCCATGGGCATGGTTCTAAGGCCTTAAGTTTTCAAACCCTTGGCTATATGGCTTTAGGCCTGTCTGATGCATGCATCACTCAGACATTAGTGAGGGATATGAGCATAGGTTTATATTGTATTTTAGTTCTCACAGTCTTTGCTATATGGCTCTCAATCTGTCCCATGCATGTGTCCCTCAAAAATGAGCCCGGGATTGGGGAGCAGCTGGCTCAGTTGGAGCCTACTTAAAAAAAGGTGGTGGGGAATGAGCCTAGGACTAGTATGTTTATATATAGAATTATGGGATCACTTACCCAGATCTCTCATCCCCGGAATTCCTCAACTCTTGCTTAAAGTAGCTCCCTTTCCTGGTCTTCTGGCCAAAAAGATAGGTTTCTCTCAGAGTTTGGGCTGCCCATGCTGGCCACTGCAGTTCTACTGGGTGGTCACTCTTGGTTCAAAGCTGGGAGAGTAAAAAATAAAGCCATAAAACTTTACTCCGTATGAGTTGCTTTGCTAATTTGACTTCCATTCTCTATCCCGTAATGCCTTCATTTAGTTTTCAGTGACCACGAGTATATTTTAGTTGGGCTTTTAGTTGTAATTAGTGGGAGAGAGAGTTTGATCAGCTCTGAAAGTCCTAATATTTTTCTTATTTTTGAGCATTTTTCTATATCATTAGAATTCTTAATATTAACTTATGATCTCATTATAGTCTAGCATGTGTATTTTAATTATCCATCAATTCTCTTAATTTTTTATTTCTAATACCTTATTATTACAGTGATGTGTAAATTTGCATCTAGTTTTCTGATTATTTCTTTAAGAAATATTTTTAGATACAGAATGAAAACTAGTTCAAAGATTATGATAAGGCTCTTAAAGCATATTACCAAGCTGCTTTTCAGAAAGGCTTTGCTAAAAATAAAGTGTTATGTGCAACTTTTGCTAATTTATATAGAAAAATAGATTCTTAAAGTTTGGGATCACAATTAAGCAGAAATGTTTATTTTTTATGCTCAGGTATACTTTTTCTTTTGTAAGCCATTTTTCTATGTCTATTACCCAGTTATTAGAATTATAGTTTTATAATAAATTTGTATGAGTTATAAATATATAAAGAAGAAATTATATGTGTATCTGCCCATTAGTGCAAAAGAAAAGCAGTAGAACAAACCAGAAACTAATGAAATTGTTTATTTATGGGGGGGAAGTGTAAGGGGAACAAAGCCGGAAAAACAGGGGAATGAAAACGGGGGAGAAGAGTTAGTGTGAGTGACACATCTCTGAATATAAATTTTTGTATAGTTCTGACTCATAGAACCATGTGAATGTTTTACAAACTTTAAAAAAAATAGATGGGGAATAAAAACTGATATAGAAACAGAAACAAATGAATCCAACTGTATTACGGTAACATAACCACTCCAAAGGGAAGGATGGAAAGGAAAGAACCAACCCAAGTTACTTGAGAAAACAATGTTAATTGAATATCCAAAGGCTAAACACAAAAGAAGTATATACAGATACTCTACTTCAATTAGCAGACCTGTTTAGAATAGTAGTATAGGTTAGCAGTTTCTAAACAGTGTTAGGTGTATTTGAAGATTGAGGAAATAAATAAAAAATAAATAGTGGATATGAGGTCTAGTTTTCCAAGGAATTAAAAATGAGAACGGAATTTATAATCAACACTGTGGTGTTGGATTGAAATTGGAAGTATCAGTATGAAGTTTTTTTTTTAAGTATATATAGATGTAGACACAAGTATACTGATAGATGAAGAAATACATATAGTTGTATACACATATATTTTGTAGTTCTGTCAGCTGAGAGGATCTAGAAGCAGTGATACTCAGTACAATGAGTAGATCTTGCACCCAGACCTTCATTTCTAAGTACCATTCCCCAATAAAAGAATCAGGGCTATTTAGAGAAATGATTCCAAGACTAGAGTGGAAATATTACAAGAGAAATGTTTGTGCCAACACATCTGTGTGAAAAGGTATGGAAGTGCTAAAAATGATAGAGTCTATATAACTTTTCTATTGCTGCATAACAAATTACCACAAACTTAGCAGCTTAACACACACACACACACACACACACACACACACACACATTATCAGTTTAGTCCAGGAGGTCAGAAGTCCCACTTGACAGGCAAGGTTCTCTGTTTAAGAGTGCCACAAAGCTGAAATCAAGGTGACAGCCAAGCTGTGTTCCTCTCTAAAGGCTCCAGGGAAGAACCCACTTCCATGTTCATTCAAGTTGTTGGCTAAATTCAGATCCTTGAGGTTGGAGGACTGAGGTCCCTCTTTCCTTGCTGCCTGGCTGCCGGGACTCACTCTCAGCCTCTGGAGGCTGTTCTCAGGTTCTTGTCACATGGCTCCCTTCATCTTAGAAGCCATAATTGCTCTTATATTGAATCCCTCTCACATTTTGCACTGACTTCTTCTGTCTCTGAGCTCTCCACCATATTTAAAAGGCTCATGTGATTAAGTCATACCCACATGGGGCACTTCATCTTATGATCAACTGGTTTGGGACTTGAATTACATCTGCAAAAATTTCTCACAGTAGTACCTAAATCAGTGATTGATCAAATGACTGGATGATACACCATGGTCTGGCAATCTTGGGGCCATATGAGAATTCTCTCCACCACAGGGTTGTATCAAAAAGACACAAGATACAGCAACCAATAAATAGAAATTGCTAGAACACGATCATTTAGGTCTGTGGACTCCAGGTAAGTGTTGAAATTCTTTAAAAGTAATCTCACCGTTTGCCTCAGTTTCAGGTATTGTCAGAGATCACTAGTAGTCTATCTACCTACCTATCAGGAAGATGGCAAAAATGTGCATTTTCATGTACTATAAGGAAAAGATACATATATTTAGTGCCCACTATAGGTTCGGCACAACCATCGTGTCATTTCATCCCCACTCTGCTCCTCTGAGGTGGTTACTAATTAGTGTCCCCGTTCTCTGAAGATGATGCCAAGGCTCAAATTGTTCAGTGAAAATCACAGCACTGCACAGGTGGCACAATTTCCATCCATTAACCTTGCAAATGCAGAAGTGCACTGCCAATGTTAACCAGTATTCACACAATAAAAAACATGTTAAAAAAAAGACGAAGAGCACAAGGGCCAACTCAGAGGGCCTACCAGTGTTAGCTGTACAACAAAATGATAGCAATGCATTATAATTCATAGAATAAAATATATGCCCATTAATCTATACTGTTATACATCACTGAATAAAAAATGGGGGTGAAAAGAAAGCTCTTGCTTTACAGAATTCCAATTAATAGATGTAGGAGGGATAATGGAAATAGAAAGTTACCATTTGACATATACCAGAGCAGTATTTCATGTAAAAATCATGAACATATCCTAAAATTCATGGGCAGAATATGATAAGTGGGATATTTATATAGTCTCAAAGTATCTTCCAGAAGATAATTACTATGTAAGAGAAGATATTAACTTTATAACAGAGAAACCTGGCCAACATCACATTAACCAAGTAATCAAAGTTACAATCACCAATGACAAGTTGACATCCAGTGCCTTCTGGTGTGATGCACTAAGGATCCATCACTTCTACGGTGTTCTTACCAAAATGTGTAAGTATGAGAAACATCAGACAAACCAAAATTGAGAGCTACCCTATGAAATAACTGATCAGTACTCTACAAAAAGTACTAAGGTGATGAAAGGCAAATAAATTCCAAGGAATTGGTTTAAAGGAGACTGAGAAGATACTACGACTAAATATAAAATGTGACCCTGGATTGAATCCTGGGCCCAAAAAAAAGATGTTAGTAGGACGATAATAAAATATTTTGTACATTTTTTGACATATCCTTTAAGAGTTGCCTGAAGTCACTCTTTCCATGGGAGTGGAAGGAGTCACTTAACTCCTAATAATAGTATCATAGAATTATATTAACATTAATTTCCTCATTTTCATAATTGTACTGTGCTAATGTAAGATGCTATATTAGGGAATCTGGGTGAAGTGTATATAACTTAAAAAAAATTCTTTTAAATTTCCATCTTAATTTATCCACCACACAATTTTGCCAAATCATCTTGAGGTTCACTAACAATTTTTTCTAAAAGAATGGGATTATTTCAAATCTCTCTCTACACACACATGTATGTATACATCTTTACATTTTCATATTCTATATATTAAATGTAAGTATTTATACTAAACTATATATACACCTATATAAAAATGTTCAGCCTTCAACATATTGATACCAAGTATTTTTCCTGAATCTTTATAATTTTGTATGCTATTTGACACATAATGCTCAAAAACTCAAATTGAGGTTTTTTTTTTTTTCCAAGTAAGCTTTAACATTCATGGTGGGGCTTGAACCCACAACCCTGAGATCAAGAGTTGCATAGCTCTACCAACTGATCCAGCCAGAAACCCATCTGAGCACTCTTTGAATCTATTCACTCACCTGCAATGTAGTATCCTATGAAATTTCTCGTTAAAGTAGATGACCACCTCCTACAGTTCATTAGGTGGACACGTCTTAGTTTTTACGTTGTTTCCAGTGTTTTACTATTTCCAATGTTTTACTATTTGCTCTCTGTGACACATCTTTTTTATGAACATCTTTGGTAAAATGCCTAGCTTTGTGATATGTTCCTAGAAAATGGTTGCCATTACCTGCCCATTAATAGAACACTTATTAATTTGCTCATGCAATTTTTATTGACTATCTACTATGTGACAGGCACTGTTCCTGGCAATAGGAAGAGCAGTGAACAAACACAGACCCCTTCCTACCCTCAAGTCAAACAGGAGGGGAAAGAAAGTTTGCCATTTTATTTCCACAGCAATTTAACTGCTTCCCCCACTTGCTTGCCATCCTTGTTATTTCAATTCCAATTCTTATCCTGGAATTTCTAGTGGCAACTTAAAGTGGAATTAAGTATAACTACAAAAAGCACATTTACTCAATTTTTTTAACCTACAATAAGGTTATTTATGAGAATTAAACAAGATGCAGTTAAAGTACTTAGTACATTGCTTGACAATAAACATAGCCTCTCTGAGGTAGATACTATTTATTGTTTCTCATTTTACAATTAAGGAACCTGGGGCTTGAAGATGAAAAATAACTTGCTTAATGTTACATAAGTAGAAAGTGGCAGTACAAGCCTTTGAATCATGTCTGACACCAAAGCCTTCTTAACCACAGTACATGTCTTTTGTTCTAGAATATTCTCATTAATGTCAACCCATACTTAAATCTACAGATATATAAAAAACATTGGGCTTTTTTTTCTCTCTCATGGGCATTTATCACCCTTTCTGAATTTTGGATCTACTGTCACCAACAAAAAATATACAAGGACAAGTTACTTGATTACAAAGCCAACATTCTAGATGTAGTACAAAAGTTAATTAACTTAATCATTGATACTCAACTCAAACACAAACTGCTTACTTTATTTTTTTAACAATGAAATAGTAATAACACAATAATTTAAGTTGTAACAAAGCCACCAAAAGAGCAAAATAAAAACAAAGCTAATTAAGAGGAGTTGCTTCATCTCAAATTAGTTATCTCCTTTAAATAGGAAAAACTACCATTAGTCTGGTGGTTCTCAAAGTTGTCTGCACATTAGGACTGGGGAAAAGGAGGACTGGTGCTTAAAAAAATAGCTATAACCAAGGCCCATCTCAGTTAAAGGGAGTCTCTCCAGTGGGGCTCAGGCAAGGGTTTCTGAAGTGTCGTCTGTGTTGAGAACAAGTCTTAAGTTAGAAGCAATAAAAACCATGCCGTCAAAACAATTCAAAACCAAGAAATTAAGAAATACAACTAAATTTCTTTCTTTTCATCCTAGGAAAAGGGGGGAAGCACCTATTTGCTCCTCATTGTTCTTTATCCATTTAGGATGCCCCAACAAATATCAAACACTGGAAACTATGCAAACGTGCTACCCAAATGAAATTCTCACTACTTTACATTTAGAAAGTTCTTTTAAAACTATACCACCTTTAACCCCCTACATTTTAAGTTTGCATAGATGTTTCAGTCAGCTATCCATTCAACTTAGAGGAGTCAATACAATGTACTAGAAAGCATTTTATTAATAAGAGTTATTATAAAACAATATTCATTTCATGTACCACAAATTAACTTTTTGGTACAGAGAAGAGGAATATTTGAGTGTTCCCCACCTACTTCTAAAACTGTCAGAATTCCTTTCTATAAGATCAGTATTTTCAAATTGAGTCTAAACATAAATTTTTCTTTAAGAGTACATATATAAAACACTTCCCCTGTAACTGCACTACATCCTTGACAAATCCCTTTTGAAAGTTTCAGCACTGACTGTAGGCATTTATCTTTAAAACAACTTTTCCTCATTTTTCAGGCTTGGGAATGGTATCACATCAAGTATGGAAAATAACTTTTTTCCTTAAGAATATGTGAATTCATTTAAGAGGTGCCTCCTCAAATTCAGAAGAAACCTATTCTTCAGCCCCTCTGTCAGGACTCCATGTCAATCTCAACCACTTCATCCTTGCCCTGAAGCGTTGCTTCTGGCAGGTTGTCTTCAACTACATCTTCAATGTCTGCCAGATCAATAGGTGGTAAAGGATTCCTCCAGTACTGGAAGGTGTTATACTGCCAAAATTCTTCATTGAGCTTTAGGGAGAAAAGAAAGATGAAAGTACATCAACGGTTTATAGAAAGTCATTTTTTTTTTCAGGAAACAAATATTCTTGTTTTAAAAGCAAACTCACATTAAGATTTTGTGGTCTTTTACTTTGCATCCTCAACAAACACACCTTTAAATTCTGCCTAATCAAAGTGCTTCATGGACTCAGTCAAATCTGTGCATTTTCATATTCATGGATTTGTGAAAATATTTTGTTAGTAGTTTAAATTTAAAAGAATTTCTTCCAAGAGCATCTTTTTTTTTTTTTTTAAAGATTTTATTTATTTATTTGACAGAGAGAGACACAGCAAGAGAGGGAACACAGCAGGGGGAGTGGGAGAGGGAACACAAGCAGGGGGAGTGGGAGAGGGAGAAGCAGGCTTTCCAATGGAGCAGGGAGCATGATGTGGGGCTCGATCCCAGGACCCTGGGATCATGACCTGAGCCGAAGGCAGATGCTTAATGACTGAGCCACCCAGGCGCCCCCAGGAGCATCTCTTCTTGATAATTTTTTCCTATTTTTCAACCAAAGAAAACATTGGAAAACGGTCTTAAATTTTTTTTTTTTTAACCTTTCAGTGAGGGAAACAATTGAATACACACATACCTAAAACTTATTTTTGGTCTTTCCCCTGAGGTTTGGTATTTTAAGGGATTAACTTTACATTCGCTAAAATATTGTGATGCCTTGTCAAAAAACTTTAGGCTATAAACATGCTAAAAATCAAGAAAATCTTAAATTGATTATTTTATTAAAGATACAATATTTGGTACATGGCAGGACTTTTAAATCAGTATACTAACACTGACAAATCCAAGGTGAGTACTGTCCTGTTTAAAATTCAACAGATTCCTTTGAATGGCTGTAATATTGTTTCAAGTTACTATGAAGTGAAGCTGATGTTCCAATGAAGTTCAAAATTGGCACAGAATTTCAAAAGCAACCCAAAAATACTTTGTGCAAGGAAGCAGCACTGGAATTATATACAGGGTTCCAAGGTGACCAGTCTGAAGGTTAACACCCTACCCAGATGAGTATTTATTATCTATTCTACTCGGTTGTGTTTTCACTTTAGGCTCATATTTGCTGTAACACCACTATCCAACAGAAATATAATGAAAGCCACATATGTAATTTTAAAAAGTAAAAAAGAAACAGATGGAATTACTCTTAACAATATTTTATTTGACCTGATATATCAAAAATATTATCATTTCAACATGCAGTCAATATTTTAAAAAATTAATGAAATATTTTACATTCTTTTTGTCATACTAAGTTTTCACAACCTGGCAAGTATTTTACACTCCCAGCACTATTCAGACTGGCCACATTTCAATGCTCAATAGCCACATGTTGCTAGTTACTTTACTGGACCACACAAGCCTATTAGGAAATTTCAGTAGGAAGTACACTGAGTGCCTTAGACACTAAGGCTTAGAGAATTAAGAGTGTCTTTGGAATTTCTTTACACTGGGGAAAAAAAATGCAGTAATTCAAACGATGCCCCTCCCAAAATTCATTTTGATAAGCAAGAAGGGTTAAAATATCTCTGCCTTTTGGAAAAAATCTGTTCAAAATATCTACTTATAAACATGGGCCCAAAAAAGATCCTTTAATGACATCAGTGTAACCTAGTAAGCTAAGAGCACAAACTTTGCCACCAGATAGACCTGGGTTTGCATGATAACTCCACCACCCACTAACTCTGACCTTGATCTAAGTCTGTTTCCTCATCGGTAAAATGCAGGGCTCTTTTTCTTTTTTTTAAAAATATATTTCTACCTGGGACGCCTGGGTGGCTCAGTTGATTAAGCGACTGCCTTCGTGCTCAGGTCATGATCCTGGAGTCCCGGGATCGAGTCCTACATCGGGCTCCCTGCTCAGCAAGGAGTCTGCTTCTCCCTCTGACCCTCTTCCCTCTCGTGCTTTCTCTCTCATTCTCTCTCTCTCAAATAAAATCCTAAAAAAAATTAAAAAAATAAAATATATTTCTACCTATCTACTTATTTATTTTGGGGGGGAGGGGCAGAGGGAGAGGACGAATCTTAAGCAGGCTTCATGCCCAGCACAGAGCCCAACTAGGTCCATGATCTCACAACCCTGAGATCATGACCTGAGCCAAAATCAAGTCCAACGCTAAACCGACTGAGCCACCCAGGCGCCCCCAGGACTCTCTTTAAAATTAAGGATTAGTACTGTAGGGCGCCTGGCTGGCTCAGTTGGTTAAGCGACTGCCTTCGGCTCAGGTCATGATCCTGGAGTCCCAGGATCGAGTCCCGCATCGGGCTCCCTGCTCAGCAGGGAGTCTGCTTCTCCCTCTGACCCTCTTCCCTCTCGTGCTCTCTATCTCTCATTCTCTCTCTCAAATAAATAAATAAAAAATCTTAAAAAAAAAAAAGGATTAGTACTGTAATTGCTCAATACTGCTAGATATTATAGCCCAAGAAACCCATGAATCATTCATTACTTTCTTCTTAGGAATAGGAAAAAAAAACATTTCTTCTTACTTTCCATTAAAAATAGCTAATAGTGAAGGTCAGCACAGAGCAATGAATCTGCATAAAGTGACACTATCAGGAGAAAACACATAAATATTTAATTAAGTAATACCTGGTTTTATTTTAGTTCTCTGGCTAAAAACACCAAAACAAAACAACAGAAAAAAAACAACAAAAACATCTGAGACAACTCAAAAAATATTCTGAGGTTGTAGGACAGAAAAAAGGTATCATTATTCTGCCTAAACTGAATCCTCAATGTAGAAAGGACATTTTTGAGAAACTTTTTCCTAAATGAGATCCCAAGGGTGAGAGTAGGGACTATTCCGAATGCCAGGAACCAGGGAGACATATACTGCATGAATTGAAAAGCCTTTTTAACTTCTCCATGTTTTCATTATACCCTGTATCTTGGTAATTCACTGGAAATCCCTTAAAACAAAAAACCTCCATCTTTGGAGGCAGGAAAGAGGGCTGGAGAAAACATGTTCCTCTCTTAAATTTGCATTAGACAAGAAGCTCACAAACAAAACTAACAAAAGGAAGAAACACGAGAATTCCTAGGTTTTTGCCAAAAGAAAAGAATAGGGATTGTCTTGGTGAAGAAGGTACCCCTATGGCCAAACTTAGTCCTTGCCATGGAGCTATAGTGACTAGGAAGCAGAGCGGCCAGATGTAGTCACTGCTGTGAAAGATACTGGTGTATGGGGCCCCTGGGTGGCTCAGTCGTTAAGCGTGTGCCTTCGGCTCAGGCCAGGATTCCAGGGTCCTGGGATCGAGCCCTGCATCGGGCTCCCTGCTCGGTGGGAAGCCTGCTTCTCCGTCTCCCACTCCCCCTGCTTGTGTTCGCTCTCTCGCTGTGTCTCTGCCAAATACATGAAATCTTAAAAAAAAAAAAAAAAAAAAGATACTGGTGTGTCTAAGAGATTCTAAGAAGGGGTCTGTGTCAGTCCACTAAAAAATCCTCCATATTTCCTTCTTATCAACCTGTGGCATACTGCAGTCAATATGTTCTGGTAGAAAAGACAAGTCCATATATGGGTGGGGCGCCAAAATGGTCTCAAGAGGAAGAGTTTTCAAAGTGCACAGTAGTTATCTCCATATCAAATAGGTCTGGATGACTATCATTCTGGGGTTACTTTAGGGTTTGTCATTGGCAACACATGCTGTAACTGTAAATTCTAACTATTCTGTTTTCAAAACGTAAGTGCTATCATTCGGTTTTAAGTAAGCGGATTTTGAACATCTAAAAGCAACCTGGAAAAAAAAAAAGTCTAAAAAAACCCGTTTTCTAAATTCCAAGACAACTGGGGGTGGAAATATTTACAATTTAGAATTTCATCCAGAAATCCTCGTTACTGTCCAAAGGTAATTTCTCACAACCACAGAAAAAGCTCCTTCCCAACTACCAAATTCTCATTTTATTGGGTTTTTCACCAAGAAGTCCTGCCAAAGGAACCTCAATTCACTTTTTGTCTAGCAAGGCATTAGGTAAATTCCGCATAAGATACTTAAAACATTGGCAAAATGTGAGATGGATGCTATGATGTGGTGCTTGAAGAGTTTGGTGAATTGAGCCCTATATTTGGTCTTCCTATTCCCAAAGCTTCTGGTAAGTCAACCCAGAACTGCCAAAAGGCAGCTTTTAATTCCTAAGTCTAGACCAAAGCTGTCCAATATATAATGCCAGCCACAAACATAAATTTTTCTAGTGGCCATACTAAAAAAAGTACAACAGGTAAATTTTCATACATTTTATTCAACCAAGGATCTCCGAGTTCTTTCAATGGGTCATCAATATAAAAATTTTTGAGATCTTCGAAATCTAGAGCGTATTTTACACTTATGGCACCAACTCCATTTGGACTAGTCACATTTCAAGTTTTCAGTTGTTCCACACAGTTAGTGGCTGCCATATTGAACAGCACAGATCTAGACAAATCAGCTCTTAGGTGCCGAGATGGGGCAGGCTCGTTCCCCAAAGAATAAGAACTCTTATATATGATCCTAGTATACGGTTTACTTTAGGGTCCAAATTATTTTCAACAATGGTCCTTCCTCATTGGATCCGATCTAACCCTGTGAGTTTTTAAATGCCTTTTCCCAAGATAGGGACGAGGGGCCTTCCTCTCTACCAAAAGTGCTGTCCCATGCTTGCAGGCCATCCAAGTGATGGCCACCACATTGGTCACCCTCTTTAGAAAGAAATCTATCACGAATTCTTGAAGAAATCACTGTTAAGCCAAGGAAGGCGCGCTGCACCGAGAAATTTCTCCATTTGAGCAGACCTATCGCGGTTCACGGTCAAAGTCTCCGGAAAGCTCAAGTCTGTCGTGACCCACACTCCTGCTTCCCTCTTACACAGGACAGGCACTGAAGGTGCAAGCCCACGTCTACCTCACCGGACGGTCTGTTTTCCCCTCGTTTAGCCAGGTGCTTTCAGCCCACAGGACTCTCTCTCCCCAAACGCTGCCAAGAGGCCAAGGGCTCTGGGGCTCTTCCTGTGTAGCCTAGGAGTCCGAGTCCTTCCTGCAGCAGGGACCCCGGCTTTTCGCCTTTTGGGGCTTCTTGATGAACCCGAGTCAAGACGGGAACAATCTGTTCCCTCCCGGGGCGCGCAGTGGCTGCGTAAAGGGTGATGCCCTATCCCCTCACCCCGCCCGCCCTCTGGAGCGCTCAGCCAGCCCCCAGCCCCTACCTGGCGCGGTGCTGCCCCCCAGTCTCCCCGCCGCGGCTCTGTGCGCCCCGCCCCGTCGTCGCCACCGCCCCTCGGGGGCCGGGCGCCCCGGGGCTCCTCCCCTGGCCCCGGGGGCCGCACGGGAGGCAGCGGCTGCGGCGGCTCGCCCGTCTCCAGGCCTCGGCCCTCACGCTGCACGCCGCCCGGAACGCTGCTGTCCTGGCCGTCGCGGCGCTTGCTGGGCGAAGCTGAAGGCTCAGTCATAGCCCCCGCGTCGATTTTGCGCTTTCGGGGCAGCTCCGGGACGCCGACCGGCTGCCCGGGATGGGAGGCCCCCGGCGGCGGGATCCAGAGCGGCGGCGGCTCCTCGGGGAAGTCGCAGAGCAGGAGCCGCTTCCAAGGCACGTGGAACGTCAGCGGCTCGGCCGCACGCCGCTTGGCCATGGGCTCCGGAGCCTCGGGCGGAGCCCGCCCGGCGCGGGAGGCCGAGCGCGGATAACTCCGGGGGCGGAGGGCGAGGGCGGAGCGCGCGAGGGCGGGCGAGGACCTGCTCAGGGCGAGCGGGCGGCGGGCAGTTGGGGCGGGCGGGGTGGGTGGGGCGGCCGGGCCCGGCGCAGCCCGCGCGCGCTGCCCTCACTGCGGCCGAGCTACTGCCGGACGTTGGGGAGCTACCGCGAAGCGGCGGAGATTCGAACCTGCGCATAAATGTGCGCGCGCGTACTCGCGCCGGGCAGGCGGAGCCGCTGGTTGGTGGAGACTCGCGAGGCGCGCTCCCGAACGCCCCCGCGGCCGGAAGTGCGCGCTCGGGGGTTGTGGCGGAGGCGGAGGGGGGGGGCGGCGGGAAAGCGGCCGCGGCTTTATTAAAGGCCCAGTGGCTTGGTCCCCCGGAGGGCGTGACCTTGTTTGCCGAGGGGTGGGGAGCGGCTGTGCAAATCCCGAGCTTGGTAAAGCGGTGTGGGTTTAAGACGTTTAGAATGTATTTGTTAATATTACCTTAACTCGAGTCAGTGGCCTCAGGGACGCTTCCAGGAGGTTAAAATCACCTCCAGGAGGTACAGACTTGCAGCAAACTAATGTTGAGAGGCTCCAGCGCCACACTGAATGATCATTTCAGGCGGACTGCTGTACGGGGGGTGGCGGCTGAGGGAAGTCGCTAAAGCCAACACGCAAAAACCAAGCGGAACAAAACAAAACCCAACGAAGTGTATGTTTTGCAGTGGCTGTCGTGGAAAGTGAATTGGCACCACGTTCTTCGAAGATCTTTTGATTAAAAATTCACTGATGAAGTTGCAGAGGACATGTGCAGCTCATCGAAAATAGCTCATCCCAGAGCCAAGCCCGGAGCACCGCTCTTCCTTTTCCAACTGAAACCTAAACTTGTTTGGCTCTTAAATTATGTGGGAAGCACACAGAGTTCCCTTCTTACTCGGTGCGAGGGTCTAAAGTGAGATTCCAAGACCTTCCTCACAGCAGAATTTGTTATCAGGCGAAGGGAGGGGGATGAGAGCAGTGAATTTACGATAGCTTGTATTTTGATGGTTGATAAAGATAGTAACCAAGTAAACAAAAATGAGGAAGAGAGCTACATGATCGAGAGAAAGTGCAAGGAAGATAACTGTGCGCTAGCTGGTAAGTACTTAACCTCTATACTATTTACCCCATGCTAAGGTTCTGAGAAGATAGGCAACGACTTACTTAATAGGCACAGAAATATAATAAGTTACGGTGTTAAATAGCTTTTCTGCTTGATCTTTCCATTCCTTCTTCTTTGAAATTGGATAATCTGTCAGTCTCAAAGAGCAGATCACACAGATCAGATATGAAAGACCTTACTTGTATTTGAAAAGTTTTGAGGGTGTCCGTCCCAAAAATGATAAAATGCGGGCTAGCTAATAGAGGTACATTCCTTTGGGGTCCTCACCACAGACTCTGTTTTTCTACATTGTGAAATACATCATACATACAAAAGGTTGTGTAAAACACAAAGGAATGATAGTAAGATGCCCAACACCCGGTTTTATAAATAGGATATTACTTGGGCCAGAACATGACAAGGTCCCTACCTGCTTCTCCCACTGGTGCCTTTCTCTCTTTCTTCCACTCCAGGTAATTGCTGTTTTGAATTTTGACTTAACCGTCCCTTTGCTTTACTTTGTAATTTTCTCATTTGTGTTTGTGTTCCTAAATAACATTTTTGGTTTTGCTGTGTGTTTTTTTTTTAACACTTTATGGAGCCTTAATTGACATAAAATAAAATGCATATATTTAAAGTGTTTACTTTGCTGAATTTTGACATATGTATATTCCTGTGAAATCATAGCCACAATTAAGATAATACACATCTCCATCAGCCCCAAAGGTTTCCATTTGCCCTTTTGTGATTCCTCTCTCCTGCCCTGGTTCCTTCCAGGGGAAGGTAACCAGTGCTTTACTTTCTGTCATTATAGATTAATTTGCATTTTCTGGAGTTTTATATAAATGGAATCACAGTATATGCTGTTCTTGTTTGGCTTCCTTCAGCACAATTATTTTGAGATTCATTCATGCTATCACATGTTCATTCAAAATTTTATTACTCAGTACTTCTCCATTGTGTGGCTGTATCATAATTTGTTTCTCCATTTACCTGTTGATGGACATGTAGGTTGCTTCCAGTTTGGGGCTGTACAGATAAAGCTGCTGAGAACATTTGTGTGTAAGGCTTCGTATGGATGTAAGATTTCTTTTCTCTGGGGTACATACCTAGGAGTAGAATGGCTGGACCATGTGGTAGGTGTCTTCAGTTTTCTAGCAAATTGCCAAAAGTGGTTACACCATTTTACTTTCCCATCAGCAGTGTATGAGAACTCCAGTTCCTACACATGCTCTCCAACAATTGGTATGGTCAGACTTTATTTTTAGTCTTTCTAAACCGGTATCTCATATATCTTATTAAAATTTTAATTTACATTTCCCTAATGACTAATGATGTTGACTAATGATAGTTTATTTGCTATCTGTATTGCTTCTTTTTTTTTAAATAATTTATTTGTGAGGGAAAGTGAGAGAGATCACGAGAAGAGGGGAGGGGTAGAAGGAGAAGCAGACTCCCCACTGAGCAGGGAGCCCGATGTGGGGCTCCATCCCAGGACCCTGGGGTCATGACCTGAGCTGAAGGCAGGCGCTTAACCGACTGAGCCACCCCCGTGCCCTGTGTCTTCTTTGTAAAATGTTCACAAATATTTTGCCTACTTAAAATATTGAGTTCTTTGCTTTCCTATTTTCCTTATTTAATATTTTTGTGCATGTAATCATATTTCATTCATTGATACTAAGTATGGTATTTCATCATAAGAATCTATTGATAAATGTTTGATTTTTTTCAGATTTTTGCAGTTAGAAATAGTGTGCAGGGGCACCTGCATGGCTCAGTCGTTAAGCGTCTGCCTTTGGCTCAAGTCATGATCCCAGGGTCCTGCTCCCCGCTCAGCGGGAAGCCTGCTTCTCCCTCTCCCACTCCCCCTGCTTGTGTTCCCTCTCTCGCTGTCTCTCTCTCTGTCAAATAAATAAATAAAATCTTAAAAAAAAAAAGAAATAGTGTGCAATGAGCATACTTGTTCATGATTTTTTTTTTTTAATTGAAGTCTAATTGACATGCTGTATCCTGTTTTCAGGTGTACATCATAGTGATTTGATATTTTTATACATTATGAAATGATCCCCATGATAAGTCTAGTTACCATCTGTCACTTTACAGTTATTACAAAATTATTGACTGTATTCCCTATGCTGTACATTGCATTCCTTGATTTCTTTTTTGACCTGTGGATTATTTGTGTTAACTTTTCAAGTATTGGAGGTTTTCCTAGGTATCTTTTTCTTATTGATTTCTAGTTTAATTCCTTTCTCGTTTAATTCATTATCTGTGTGGTTTTAATCCTTTTAAATTTGTTGAGATTTATTTTATGACCCAGCATATGAATTATCATGGTACATGTAACATGTGTTCTTGGAAAGAACATAATATCCTGCAGGTATTCGGCATAGTGCTCTATCAGTGTCACTTAGGTCAAGGTGGTTGGTAGTGTTTCTCAGATATTATGTGTCTTTACAGATTTGGGGTTTTTTGTTTTTTTGGGGGGATTTTTTGGTCTAAACGTTCTATGAATTGCTAAGAAATAGGTGTTAAATATCCAACTAGGACAGGAGATTTTTCTGTTTCTCCTTTTAGTTGTCAGTTTTTTTCTATGTGTTTTGAAGCTCCATTATTAGGCACACATATATTATGATTGTTATGTCTCTGATGTATTAACCCTTTGTTCTTATGAAATATCCCTCTTTATATCTGGTAATGCTCTTCATTTTCAAGTTGTCTTTCTTTGATCTTATAGCAGTTCCAGCCCTCTTATGCTTACCATTTGCACAGCACATCTTTTTTTCCAGCCATTTACTTTCAGTTTATCTTTATATTTAATGTTTCTCTTGGAGACAACATATATAGTTGGGTCTTGCTTTTGTGACATTCTGGCAGTTTCTGTATTTTAATTGTTTAGTGCTTTAACACTTGATAGAAATTACTGAGATGACTGGATTTAAGTCTAGTCTTTTACTATTTATTTGCTGTCTGTTCCCTTTCTTTTTTGACTCTGTACATCCTTTCCAGACCTCTTTTGGATTAATTCAGTATTGTTTTGAATTTAAATTTAATTTAATCTATTAACTTAAATACCTCTTTGCATGAATTTTCAGTGGTTGCTCCAAGGATTGCAATATACATCTTTAACTTTCCACCGTTTACTTGAAGTTAACACTGTATCACTTCATATAAAGCAGAAATCTTGCAACCCTTCACTCCCACCCTCACCCTGTCCAGGTGCACTTTTATATTGACCCAATAGGATCTTCTTCCTATTCTCTAATTTTGTGTAAGTAACTCTGATTTCTTTCCCCAGCACTTCTTATGGATAATGACTCAGAACTCATCATTAGTAACAGCAAAGCAACACAGATGGATACTTTTCCCTTCGTGTCTTCTTGGTAAAGAAGGGATGCACACTCACATTCTGCTTATCTTAAAATTTGCCTGTTTCAGACTGATTAAAGCCCTACAGCAGTTTAGGGTGGGGAAGTGGTTTGAAATTTTTTTAGCAACTGTGTATTCGCCAGACCTTTTACATATCTCATTTAGTCCTCAGAACTCCATGACAGGTATTATTGCCAATTTAACAGATGAACCTCACCCCAAAGCATCAGACCCTTGTAACTTCTCAATAAGCCCAGTCCCGACCACCCTATTTAAAATTTCCACTCACTTAGCACTGCCCAGGACTCTTGAGATTCCCTTTGCCTGCTATTTTTTTTTCTATAGCACATACCACCTTCCAATTTATTACATGATTCACTTATTTATTATTCTTATTGTGTCCTTCTCTAAAAAGTAAGCTCCTTGAGGGTAGCGTTCTTGGTTTTTTGCTTATTTTTTTTCACTTAGGATATGTTCAAGCACCTAGAACAGTGCCTGGCGTGTACCAGGTGCTCAGTACGTAATTGTTGAATGAATGACTAGTCATCACTTTGGCGTGAATGTTTCACAGGCATCTCATAGTCCATTCTTGTGTCCCCCGCAACCCATCGTTCATCCAACCAGGTACTCATGTCAGAAGTGTAACTGTGCCCCTTCACAACCTTATGCTCACTCATTACTCCTTGAAAAATAGCATTTGCTATGGACCAGGGGAAATTCTAGTTACCCCAGTAAGCACAACAAAACCCCCTGTCCCGTGGCTCCCCACGTGAAGCTTATATTGAGGGAGCTAGACAGTAAACAAGTACATCTGTCAGGTGCAAGAGAGGACAAGGCAGAATGAGGTTGGGGGGGCTTATATTGGGTGGTCAAGAAGGGCTTCTCAGATAAGGAGACTTTTGAGCAGGGACCTGAGGAAAATCAGGGGTGAGTTGAGTATTTATGGTGAGTAATTGTAGGCAGAGGTCATAACAAGTGCAAATGTGCTAAAGCAAGAGCATGTCTGGTATGAGCTTGGGACAGCAAAAAAAGCCAGTGTGGCCTTTATTCCCTTACTGTTTTGGCTAGTTTCTATTGCTATGATTTGAAGCTCACTAACCTTTCCTTTTCTCATGCCTTTTCTGCTGTTAATCTCATGCACTGTATTTGTCATGCCAGACAATGTACTTACCATCTCCAGAAGTTCAGTGTAGGTCTTCTCTACATCTCTGTACAACTTTCTAAACACATGGAACAGTTATGCTCACTGTTTTAATGTCCTTCTCTGCTAATTCTAACATCTGTGTTGGTTCTGGGTTGGTTTCTATTGATTAGTCTTTCTCCTCTCTAGGGATGTTGTTTTGTTCTGTGTCTGCATACATGGTAATTTTTTACTGGATACTGGGTATTACGAGTTTACTTTGTTGTTGCTTCTTGCTCTGGCCTTGGGAAGTTACCTCACGCACATGCACTCATCAGTACTCTGTAGATCGGTGTTCTGGGGGTGGGGGATGGGGACGACTCTGCTCTGATCTCCAGAGTGCTCTCTGTGTAGTTTCTTCCTCTCAGGTACTCTGTCCTGCAAACTCTAGCTGCCTCAGTTTCCGTGGACTGTCAACATCATGTCCTCAGTTCAGGCACACCGCCAGGCTTGGCCCTGGTTTCCCCCCCTAAGGCCATATCCTGGAGACTCAAAAGCAGTGAGTAGGGCTCACCTTGTTTCCTCTTATTGATCACTGGCCTTTGTTGGCAGTTGTTTTATATATTGTGTCAGGGTTTTTGGTTGTTTTAGGTGAGAGGGTAAATGTGGTCCATTATTCCATCTTGACTCGAAGCAGAAAATGCCTTCCTTGTAAGATTTTACTTTGACTTCAAGGTTATATTGTTTTATAACTTTTAACTTTGAGATATGCCTTCTTCCTTGTTTGTTGTAGTAAAGTGTATTTATTCATTATATATGAGTATAGTATATGTTAGCATATACTAATATATAGCATATATTTATATAATATACAAAAGGAAATTCATCAACCTTGTAATAGTCAAACCACTGACTATGACCTACCTGATTTTATTCTATAAGAACTCAACCAGTATAAAGAAAATTGTTTTTTTTTTTTAAAGATTTTATTTATTTATTTGAGAGAGAGAGAGAGAATGAGAGAGAAAGCACATGAGATGGGGGGAGGGTCAGAGGGAGAAGCAGACCCCTTGCCGAGCAGGGAGCCCGATGCGGGACTCGATCCAGGGACTCCAGGATCATGACCTGAGCCGAAGGCAGTCGCCCAACCAACTGAGCCACCCAGGCGCCCACCAGTATAAAGAAAATTGTATAAATTTTCTTACAGCCTGGAAAAATACCAGTTTTCCTCTTTGTACTAATTAAGGTACAAGTAAATGGTGATTATAGCAGGAACACTTGAAAAATGAAATATAGATCCTTGACTGTTTCTGTGTATGTTTGATAAGTTCTGTTCTTCCTTCAGGTCTCAGCTCAAATATCATTTCTTTAGGGACGTCTCAGTACCTCCCTACTGCTCAGAGTACCCTGTACCTGTCCTTTATAATGGTGACCTCAGTTCTTACAATTAGGTAATTACTTGTTTGACACCTTTCCTCTGCTGTGTAAGCTCTGACGGGAAAAACATTAACTTCGGACCTTTGAATCCCCAAGATCAAGCCTTATACTGGACACAGTGCGGTTCTCAATAAATGTTTGTGGGTTGAAGGAAAAAGTGAACACCACACAGTAAATAGGCTGGGACACTGACCTGGTCTGTGTCCCTACAGTCTGTTTCTTCCTTCCCAGGCGTCTGTGATAGTGAAGAGCAAAACAGACAAAAAAAACAAAGACATTGCATGTTACAAAAGATTTTAATGCAGTTTTCAACATAAGCTTGGCCATTGTTAAAATGTTTAATAGTAGGTTGTGTTGGTGAAAATACTGAGAGACAGATACCTTGTTTTAAAGTGTAACCTTTTAAGAGAGCTGTCTGACAACATCTATGAAAATTTTAAAATGCACTGTTCACCTTTAGGAATTTACACCAGATGTAATAATGTGTCCACTGAGAATGGACACAAAGTAGTATGTACTGGACTATTCATTGTAATATAATGCTGAAGAGCAAAAGGTTGAAAAGAACCTAAATGTTACTTGTTAGCATTATGTGTGTGTGTGTGTGTGTGTGTATTAGACATACAAACATGCAGATTTTATTAAAGGAATTTATGTGTATGGATATAGAACAATTAAAAACGTATTAAGTCAAAAAAGTAAGGTTCACACATATATACACACATTTATATGTGCATTTTTTTGGTATTGCATAAAATGTTCCAGGGACAAAACTGTTATCAATAGTCATCGGGGTGGTGTATTGGGAAACATGGGTAGAGGGCATATGGGACACATCTTTGGGCCACCTCAGATTATCTCAGTGACACTGGTATTTTGTCTGGGTTGCAAGTTTCTTTACTATAGGGCAACACTTAAAGTTTCTGTCTTCTGTTATCTTCTGTTGGGAGCCAATTTTCCATGGTTTTTTGCATTTCAGCATATTTTGCAAGCAGAGGTACTGGCTAACTTTATTCTAGATTATCTTTTCAAGGATATATGTAAAGTAAACACGCTTAGAAGATAGATAGAGACTGTCTCCTTCTGGAACAGAGGGTAGGTTTATTTACCATCTAGCATAGTATCTTCTCCTAGGGCAAAGTCAGTCACTTAACTGCTTGCCCATCATGAAAGAGTAAGGTTTCCTAAGCTCAGGGTTCTCCTGTAATGCAACCCGATGCTTGTGCAAGTGTCACCTTGTACTGTCTTGTGTCCCACTCTGTGAGATTTGGGTCTCAGGGTAAGACCCAAAATTAATACTCTGGCTAATGCTATTGCTGTGAGTTGTAAATTCTTTGACTTTGATGTAGGAGTTTTGTGTCAAAAGTGGCTGTTTCGGGTGCCTGGGTGGCTCAGTTGGTTAAGCGACTGCCTTCGGCTCAGGTCATGATCCTGGAGTCCCGGGATCGAGTCCCACATCGGGCTCCCTGCTCAGCAGGGAGTCTGCTTCTCCCTCTGACCCTCTTCCCTCTCGTGCTCTCTATCTCTCGTTCTCTCTCTCTCAAATAAATAAATAAAATCTTAAAAAAAAAAGTGGCTGTTTCATAAGCTAAGAAATCTGCAAAAATTTTTCCTTTTTGGCAATTGTGGATTAGCATCTCAGTTTGGAATAGTTGGGAGTCTCTTACACAAAGGATGTTTGTACTCATAAGATTTTTTTTTTCATGGCCTTCCATTGCTCAGGACAAAGACTTGGGGTAAAGCAGGAGACTGGAAGGGACAAAACACCCGAACAGAGCATCCAGGAATTGTGGGACAAGAACAAGCCATCTAATGTACATGCAGTAGAAGTCCCAGAAAGAATAGGGCAGAAGGAATAATTGAAGAGATAAGATTTTTCAGAAATAGTAACATCAAACACACAGATAGGACAAACAGAACAAATTCCAAAAAGCAAACCAAAACACACAGGCATAGACACGTACGTCATAGTCAAACTACTGAAAACTGAATGCAGCCAGATTAAAAAGAAACACATTCAGAGGGAGAAAAATAAGAATTACAGTACAGTACTCATCTAAACAATGGTGGTCTTTAAAGAATGAAAGTCAACCCAGAACTCTGTATTCAGCAAATCTTTTACAAAATAAAACTTGAGATAAAGGATTTTTCAGACAAAATCTAAGAGAATGCATTGCCAGCAGACCTGCTATGAGAAATGTTAAGGAAAGTTCTTAAGGTGCAAGTATGTTTACCAGATGGAAGCTTGGATGCACATAAAGAAATGGAATGTTTTGTCACAAATTACCCCAAAACTCAGTGGTTTACACCAACAAACCTGGCCCAGTTTCTCAGTCTGTGGGTCAGGAATTCAACATCAGCTCAGCTGGATAGTTTAGGATTGCTGACCAGGGTTGCTCACATGATTGCCATCAAGATGTTGGCTGGGGCTTCATTGGAAGGCTTGACCAGAGCTGGGGGACCCACTTCCAAGCTCATTCTACACATGTAACTGGAGAAGGCCTTATTTCTTCACCACATGGAATTCTCCATAGGGTTATTTGAATGTCCACATGGCGTGTCTCCTTGTGTCCCCTGACCCAAGTGATCTGAGAGAAGAATGGAAGCTACAGTGTCTTTTATGACTTGCAAAAATTTTTTACATTCTTGGTAATTGTGGGTTACCATTCTCAGTTTGGAATAGCTGGAGTCTCAGATACAAGGGATGTGTGTACTCACGAGATTCGGTTTTTCTTATGGCCTTGCATTGGGTGCTCAAGAGAAAGACCTGGAGCAGGTCAGGAGGCTGGAAGGCCTCCTGGCTTACAATATGATGCACAGTACAGCTGCTGCTGGGGGGGGGCTCATGGAAACCACAACGTCTCTACCTCTGTTTATTAAAGTGAGTCCCTACAGCCCACACTGAGAGGGAGAGGAGTGAGGCCAGGCCAAAGGGAGGGGTATCACAGGATCTGTGGGGACACTTTTAAAGCACCGCACACCAGAAACTATAAAAATGAAGATAAGTAAAAAATGTATTTGTTAGTTTTATTGCTTCAAAAGAATTCAGTTAAAGCAAAAATAGTAACGGTGTATTCTGGGGCTTATTATGCACATTAAAGTAAGACGTGTGGCAATATCATGAACGCTGGAAGAGAGGAACTGGAGACACATTGTTAGGAGCGGTGACTCTTACAACCATCCATTCAGTGGCGTACCACTTTGAAGGTGGGCCGTGACAAGCTAACAGTGTGTATCAGAAGCCCTAGGGAAATCACCGGAACTTCTTTCTGTAAAGAGCTGTAACTAATAAACCAGTAGTGGAGATGCAATCAGTAGTCCCGAAGTAAGTGAGAAAAGAGGAAAAAAGAAAGAAATGGAATAAGTAGAAAGCTAGCAAAATGGTAGGTTTAAATTCACCCATGTCAATGATTAAGATGTAAATGGTTTAAATACCCAATTACAAGTTATCAAAAAAAGATAACCAGAATGAATAAAAAGGCAAGACCTAGGTACATACTGTCAATAAGAAACCCATTTTAGAGCTAAAATGAAAAGTTTAAAAGTAGGATCTTTTAATAAGCACTTGCAAAAACTGGCACGCTTCGAACAAGGTCTATAGTTCAGTAACAGTCGTGCCAATGTCCATTTCATGGTTTTGATTACTGTCTTACAGTCACGTGAAATGTTATTTTGGGATGAAAGCTTGGTGAAGGGCACACAGGAACCCTCTACTTTTGTGTAACTTCTCCCGTCTTCTGGCAATGTGCACGAAACTAATAGGCTAACTTACTCGTCAGTAGGGTTAAGACCAAACCCCAGACTCACCAGTTTTGTTGACAAGTCTGGGATGCTGACAGACTTGGCATTCCAGATTTGGAAAGACAAGATTGCACAGGCTAGTTCAGGAATCTGAGACTTCCTAGGATACAGCAGCAAATGCTCTTGCCTCATGGTTAATATGGCAGGAAAGTAATGCGACCCCTTCTGTCCTGTTAATGATGTTGAACAGCTAGAGGTGGGTTTGAGGCGAGTCACCCAAATTTGCTCACTCTTCCTGGCAGGAAGAGACAGGGATGTTACCACTATGGAGCAGCAAGCCCTGTGGTCCCAGCCAGAAGGCCAGAAGGCTGTGGCTGCTAAGGAAAGAGTCCTCAACTGAGATTAATGTCAGCAATGAGGAATCTGCTATTCAATATAGAGCTTTGGGTGACCTGAAAGCAGAAGGCCACTTGGTTGAGTGTAGGTGGCCCCTCGAAAGTGAGGAAGAAGCTTTACCTATTAGTGTACAGTCTTGCCACGGACACACATGGCTGGCAGTGAAGTTGGGGCTCTGGGTGCCAGGGTGGCCAAAGCTAGAAGCCTGGGGCCGGACAGCACAGTGGCATGTGCATGAGCACAAAGTAAAGGGCCCTGGGGGCTGAGCACTCACTGGATGCTGGGAGCTCACAGGAGGAAGCAGCAGTGCTTGGGCATTAATTCTGGGGTCAGAGTTCAATGGAGAAAATCGGGTTTCCCTCCCACCCCGTCCTCCCACTGTCTCCTTGGACTGGCCTCCCCCTGCCTCCCAGCTGGGGGTAACGTGGGTCTCCTCGCAGCTGGGCTGTAGCCCCTGATGCATGTGTTAAACTTCTTGGTCTGTGATCCTATAGGGGAAAAAGACACTTGAATTCAACCGATAGTTTGGACAGGGCTTGCAGTGGAAAGGAAGGTGTGAAACTGTTAACGCCTCATCTGAGCCAGGGCGAGCTGAGTTGCTAAGTGCTGGAATAGCCGGTAAATACAAGAAGCCAAAATGAAAGTAACAGTCAAACCTCTGATCCCTTCAACAGTATAAGCAAGAGGCTAAACCAGACAAACCATAGGTAGCTCCCTGCTCCCATTTTCTCCCATGGAACAGCATACCAGTCAGGCATCAGCTGGGTCTGCACAGACATGGCAGTGGTCTCATTGCTAATGGAAGTCCAGACAGGCTCCTTGCAAGCTTGCAGACCCGGGGAGTGGGGTGAAAGAGGAGGAGGGCCTAAGAGTGGGAAGAGTACTGAGTCAGAGTGTAGAAATGGGTCTTAAAGTTTACCCCTTTCCCTCCTCCTAGAAGCAGGTCTCAGCAGAGGCACCTAAGGAAGGCTTCTCCCAAAGCCCCTGACACAGAGGCACTGGGCTAGGACTGAAGCTGTGAATAAGAGCATGAGCTGTGGACTGCAAGTCTCACTAGAGACTGCAGTGCAGCAAGTCTGGTCCAGGGAGGCCAGCTTTGTTCCGTGAACCTGCCAGGTAAAGCCTTTGTAATTACCTATGTTCAGGCCTGAAAAAAAAAAAAATCACACAGTTTTGGGTTTTGTTTTTTTACCAAGGAGTCAGACACCTCAAAAATAACCTCTCACTGAGGCCCTTTGGGCCAATTCAGTACATGTATGTATCACGGATCTATTATTTACCTGAACTTTTCCTTCCAATTAAGTTCACATTCAAGGACTGTCCCTTCCTGGGTGGCCCAGCAGAAATAATACTGAACTCCAGGAGAGAGAAACCACAGCTTCAAAGACTTAATGGCTGCCTAAATTCTCACAGGCCATAGCCAGGTACTATAATAGAATCAATTGCCTGACAATCACCAAAGACACCTTTGTACAAGAGGAGGAGGTTATTAGTCTGCTACTAAGCTTTGAGACTGAATGCCTCTTTGGTTTGACATTCTCATTTGGAGGTGGGTCAATTTGGACTTGATGACTAACAAGGTGAAAAGGACCCAACAAGCCTCCCAAGTCAAAACAAATAGCATATTCAAGGGTGTAGCTGGCCTGGCCCTAGCAGCTTTTGGTACTATGATAAAATGGCAGCCATTCCTTTGGGGGCAGACTTTATGCCCCGCTCTGCCACCTAAAGCAAAGCCGCTGGTTTGGTGGGGCTCTTGACTCACAGACGTTACCTGAAGTCCCGGGTCTAGATCCCTGGTTGGCTAACTTGAAACCTAGTGGGGTCCAATGGGCTGTGGGCGTTCAGCCTCCATGCCAGCCGGGTAAAACCAGAAGCAGATACGGTCCTTCCTGTCCTTCCTGTCCGTGGCTCGAACTCAAAGCAGTGCTTATGACTGGCCAGTCCTCCCCTTGACGAAGTTCGATACATTTTTACTGACTTTTGGATGGTTGCCAATGGCTTGTTTGGTATACCAGCTCAACACCTATAGGCTGGTGGATTAAAGATACCTCTCTCCGGGCATTAGACTTAATAAACTGCTCAACTTCCATAACAGTTAAATGAGTATTACAATTAGATACTTTTTCCTATCATATTGACAAAAATGACAAGTTTAGCAAAATGCAGTATGGACCAGAGAATGGATGCAAAGTTATTCCAAAACGCTGTCAGTGACTTGTAAGATGTTCATCATTCTCAAAGGCAACTTGACTGAAAATGCACATACACACTGGCTGAATGATTCTATGTATCTATACTGAACAGAAATAATCCAACATATAAGAGGCACGTACCAGCATGTTTCTAAAAGTGGAGTAACCCTCCATGAAGTTTTGCTTGTGCCTTCTCTCCTATTACCTACCATTTTATTTCTCTACCATTCCCACCAAACTTTAATATTCAAGAATCTATACATACATACCTGTCATCTTTGAACCTCCCCAGGATTCCACTGAAACGTTTTTTTCACCATAACATTAAAACTAATGTCCTGTGACTCATCTTCATCTTTTTCTATCACTATACAGTGGTCAACAGAGATTGAAATTACAAGTCTACTAGGTGCTTTCACATATAATACTGCACAGAGTAGCACAGGACCTCATATAACCCTTTGAAGTAAGTGGTATCAATCCTCTTACAGACGAGGAAACACACTCAGATCATCTTGCCTGATACCACAAACAACAGTTCAGGGAAACACACCCAGAGTATCTAAGTGCCAAGTGCAGTGCTTGTGCTATACTAATGGCTGGTCCTGGAACTCTTGTACTTGTGTTCTTTATAGGTATTTTTCTATTATTTAACAAAAGCAAAGATCAAGATTAATTAGTATCAGGCTTAACATACTCAAAGACCAAGTATTATTACTTTCTAGAAGCATATAAGAATAAGCTCATCTAAGGATTAAAAAGTATGCGTTCCATTAATTCAAATTCCCACATCTATAGTTACTACTAACTTAGATGGAAACAACCAAGCAAATACTGTTTCGTAGCAATTGGCAGACTTTAATATTCAAGAAAAATTAAGTCCATCATACACATTAAAAATATAGGAAATTTCATGCAGACATGAAGCTTCCAATTCAGCCTTTGTGGCAACTTTTAGAATGAGAATTACATATAAATACAGTACATTTTACAGTTCCCAAACTTCATAATTTTATACTGTGATTTATACAGCTTCTCTATATTTTACATTTCCCATCTTGCTCACTTGATTAAAATACCCTAACCTGCACCGCTTCAGAATATGGGGGGGGTTGGGGGGAGGGAGGGAAGCAAGCACAATGACCTGTCTCCTCCTGCTTTATGAAAATGAATGAAAACATTTGTATATAAAGCTAATATAAGGAAAAAGAACAAAAATTTTTAAGGCTTACATACTTTAGTAGCTAGGACTACACATAAGAAATATAAAATTAAATCCTCCAGTGACATTTCTATTATTGATTGATACCACAATTTTCAAGTTTAGAATACATTACAAAAGCAATGAGAAAAAAAGTGATGCAAATTTGTGTAGAATATTTGAAAAACAGTAGTCATGATATGAGAAATTAAAAACAAATGAAATAAGTGATTTCAGAATTAACTAAAACGTAAGCTATAATTTAGAAATATAAGTAACATTATTAAAGAATAAAACCTGATAGCCAAAATTTTAAGTAATAAAGCCAACTCCCTGCTGTCAACATATTTTTGCCTCTGAGAAAAACAAGATCATTTGTTCTGATACAAGTAAAAAAGTGAATACCAGTCAGTGAATAAAAAGCCTTTCTACAGTACCCAAAAACAGCATGCATTCCTTTCCTTTCAATGGATTTTTTAAATACTTAGGATCCTTTTAAGCTTTTTTTTCTTAAAACCAAATTTGGATTTTTTCCCCCCACCAATTAATTTAAAATTCATTCATGTGGTAGTTAATGAGAATTCTAATAACTGAACATCTGTCAAGTATGGGAGGGGGGAGACAAAAAAGAAATCGTTTTTGGGTTTTTTTTTTTTTTAACTCAAGAGGCTACAGGCTTCCACAATTTAGCAAGTCAAATAATCTTCATAGAGCCCTTTACGGCATAACAGGACCAAAGGCCACAAGAGCTCCTTACTGTCCACAGAAAAGCTCCTACTAGTAAGATGCCAAACTGCGCAGACTCCCCCAACCTAACTAACAAAAAAGGCCTAAAGATTCACAAGTAAGTTTTCCTACTAGAACATGACATTAATCCTACAGCACATTATTGAAATTAAGTCTATCTGATTCAAATTGCCACAGAGGTCATTTAATGCCATCATAATCACCTGTGAAAATATCCAACAAGAGTACTTCCTTTTCCCTTAATGTTTTAACCTAGAAAGGTTAAAACATTAAATTAGTCAACTCTGCTTTCCAAGCTACTGGAAACAAAATAATAAACATAAAAAAAATACAAAGGAAAACTCCATCCAATAGAAAAGATCTGCTAGAGGTAGAAATTTAAAGCAGCAGATACTGTTTTAACTCCAGCTATCAGGGAACAAAATTGGTGTTAATCTGAAATCACATGAACGGCTGCTTCTTACAATATTGAAGACACAGACCATGGGCAGTAATTTATCCCTGAATTTCATATTCAGAATTTCCCCACGGTAATACCATCATGACAGTTTAACTGAAAACAAAAAAAGGTGCTTGCTTTTGTGATCCAGGTAATTTAAAGAAAAGACACTATTGTAAACATCCACTGACAGACTGTATTCACTTCTAGTTTAAAATCATACATTTCAAATGGGAGATTTTATTCTCATTTCCCCATTTTCCGAGCAGTACCTTGAATAAAGGCTTTTGTGCCTCACTTAAGAGTGCTGAGATCTCATACATTTCAGAGTGATTCATGATGAGTATGCTTTCAAATAATGTTCAGTTTAGTGTGCCCAAAAGACTAATTTCTCAGTTACTTGAATGCCTGAATGCATTTTACTGGCCTGTGATCTTATTAAATTCAGCATTTCATAAAAATGAAATGGTTGATGCTTCTCTAAGTTCAGCTGAGCTAGAAAAAAATAATCTGAATGATAAAAGGACAGACACACATTCTATGTATGGATTGCTTAGGTCCAACACAAACAAAAGTCCCAATTCCAGATGCTGAATGTGACAGAGGATCCTCAGACTCTTTTAAAAATAACCTGTGCAATGCACACAAAACAAAGAGATTTGGGGGACTTCAATACTAGTAGTCATTAATATGGCAGACTTGCAACAGACAGCTTCATGAAGACCACTGGAGATAAAGTTTTTTCTACTGAAAGACAATTCTGGGCTTCAAGGAAAAAGTATACTTGAAGATATTTCCTCCATTTTTACTTCTGTAGTACAAATATGCATGGCATAGTATATTTCTGAAAAAGCAATAGACGTATTAAGAAAATAGACGCTATTTCTAAATTTTGTTAGGAATAAGAAGGCACCACTGATTTGAGGTTGTGTCCTGTCATTGGGATAGTTGATTTTGAGTTGTTTATTTCAGCATTTGCTCTTATCAAACTTTTTTCTGCTGATACCACTTGAGAACGTTACTGTGGTTTACGGACCACAAACAAGACACATTCATAGTAGTATTTCATCATGGAGAGATCATTCACAGTATATGTTGACAAGACAGATTCTTTTTCCACCTGGAATGCAAACAATAATCATGATGATGATGATGACCATGATAACACAGAGTACTGGTTTAGTACAGTGTACTATTTTAAACATACTCTTTATTAATTCATTTATTACATACAAATACCCCCTTAAGATTGGCATTATTAGTAATTGCACTTTACAAAGGACAGATTGCTCATGGTCACACCACTAATAAGAGTTGGAGCTCTACATGACTCCGATATATTGCTTCTCTTCATTTTTAAGAACAAATCTTGTTTAATTTTTTTAATGAATGAAATGGTTTTAAATAAACACAACTAAAACAAGTCAAAGTATCATAAAACCTTATAATCACATGATAAAAAAGATTGAACACTACAGAAGTACACACAGTGAACAGTATCACTGCCCTCCCCCCTTCATCTGGTCTTCCAGACGCTAGTCGGCTTGGTACCTATACCGGTAAGCTGCCACGTACTGAAAGCCGACTGATGACACCAGGGATTATAGTTTTCCATTTACTTACACATTATGCCAAATCCTAATAATTCTAAAAGCTAAGTATTTTCACTTTATGGATGAGAAAACAAAGAGATTAAGAGGTAAAGCCAGGAACTGTCATAATAGTCCCATTCCTGTCTAAGAGCATTGGGAGTGAAACTTGATTCCATCCTCACCTCCACCTGGAATCCATACTGCAGAACGACATTTTTTATATCTTCATAGCTCAATTCTATGGAAAGTTCATTTGCCAAATTTTCAAAGTGGTACAGCAGAGGACCTACGGTTTAAAGATATTATGAATGTATTACTTAAATATAAACATGCACTAGTTGCTGTGTTAGAACTTCAAGTTGAATCATAAGATAGGTAGTATAAGAAACAAACATAAAAGGAAGAAGAGAACCTTTACATTTGCCAAGGGCATGTGTCCAGACCCCTGAAACTCTGGCCCATTCAAGTGCTGGGCCCACACTCGTGGGGAGGGAGTCCCTCTGGTGCACCAGGGTCGCACTGTGATTCTCCACATATGCGCCTTACACCTGGAACTCTTAAGTTACTGAAGGAGCAACTGGATCAGAGAATGCGAAGTCCCTAAATTCCAAAGGTGTACTGTAATTGTAATTCCTTAAGTAAAGGCACAGCTGCAGCTACAAACTGGGTATCATATGAAAACAGAAGGGCCCTCAAGCTAGCCTAGGTCTAAGAGAGTGTCTGGGGATGGTGGGAAGTTAGAGGCAAGGCTTCCTGGAAGGAAGACATGACACCAGAGCTGGCTTTTTAAGGGCACAACTCACATCCCAGCTCTAACACTTACTAATGGTGTGCCTGTGGGCAAGTCACTAGCTCTGCTCCATCTAATATGACTTCTGTGTGAGGTAACATCCTATACACCTGGCACAGAGAAGGCATTCAGTACATGATAGCAATCACAACTTTTTAAATGACATTCCCCCTTTACTATTCTCTCATTCCACGTATCCAAGGAACTATCATCTGACTCAAACCAGAGTCTCCAATCTTTCAATTGCTCACATTCTGCCCAATCCATCATCAGCCTCATCCAGGCAACACTATCATTCAATAGTTACTTCAGGACTAATCTAAACAATCTTCTCTTTACCTTTCATTGGGTTAACTACAGATCCGGTGCCCATCTCACCACTCCTACCCCTCATACAATGTGCTAATCACAGGAAATGAGAGTAACAACAGGACAGTTTGTCCTCCCAAAAGGCTCATCACTCTGTGCAACATACTAAGAGTTAAAACCTTCTTCCTCTCCTCTTTTTTACCCTACATAAACCACTAGGAAAAATGACTATGAATATATACTTTAGTACTCTTTTCAGAAGAAAACAATGGTTCATCATCAAACTATTCTGCCAAGCTTAACTTCCTGTTTTATTAGTACTACTAAAAATGACAGTAGCTACCATTTATTGAGCACTGCTGTGTCCTAGACCATCCCGAGGCCTTTGAAGCCTTGTTATAAACATGAAGAGCCTCATAGCAGTCTGCCCAGCTCTAAAGTGTATGATGTTCCTGCTCCATTATTTTAAGAGCCTCCAGCATTATTGTCTTATTATGTCTAAATACTCCAATGATTCTTACACACTATGGTCATATTGTACCTCTACTCATGTTGTGTTCCACCTAGAAGGCTCCAACTCCCCAACTCAAGCTTTAGCCATGCTCCAAAACCCTGCTGAAATCAAGTTTAAAAAAAAATTTTTTTAAAGATTTTATTGATTTAACAGAGAGACAGACAGGGTACACAAGCAGGGGCAGAGGGACAGGGAGAAGCAGGCTCCCTGCAGAGCAAGGAGCCTGATGCGGGGCTCGATCCCAAGACCCTGAGATCATGACCTGAGCCGAAGGCAGATGCCCAATGACTGACCCAGGCGTCCCTGAAATGAAGTTTTAATATAATCCACCCAAGTTCCCAGCCCTACTGCTCACTCTCTTAATATAGCCTACTTTAAAATTCATGTAATGTAGTATGGCATTGCTGATTATTTTTCATGTAATCTGCACTTTTAACCAGATTACAAGCTACATGAGTAAAGGAACACATCTTCAGTTTCTTGTGAGTCCACCATAATGCCCAGCATCGCAGTGTAGAGTTATGCATCTGTAATTTTACCACCCAAATATAACCATTACAGTTGTGTATTTTTTACAGTCTATTACAGATGGTTCTTTGACAAATATCTCTGTGTATATTTTAGCCTTCTACAGGTATAATCAATCTAACATTTCTACATACCATTCTCTATTAAAAAGAACCAGGGGGGGGCGCCTGGGTGGCTCAGTCGTTAAGCATCTGCCTTCGGCTCAGGTCATGATCCCAGGGTCCTGGGATCGAGCCCCACATCAGGCTCCCTGCTCGGCAGGAAGCCTGCTTCTCCCTCTCCCACTCGCCCTGCTTGTGCTCCCTCTCTTGCTGTGTCTCTGTCAAATAAATAAGTAAAATCTTTAAAAAACAAACAAACAAAAAGAACCAGGGATCCTTGGGGGGTGGGGGAGAATGGCTGCTCTCAGGGCCTGACAGAGAGAGTACAAGAGCTTGGAGCACTGGTGGTGCCAGAAAGGAGGCGCTCAAACAGGGACAGGGACATGTCAAACAGACACAGGAGAAGGAGGTCCCACATGCCAAATCTGGGACAAGTTAATTTAAACCATTTATCTCCTTAAGGTTCTAAACATTCCAGTTAAGAGAGACTGTTATATTGGATAACAAAAGGTAACTATGCTGTTTTTAAGACACATCTAAAACAAAGATATAGAAAGGATTTAAGATAAAGAAAAAGATACACATTAACTAGAAGAAAGCTTGTGGTAGCTGTCTTGAAATGCCCACTTAAAGAAACATGGCTTACAATTGTTCAAAACAAACGAGCTGGCACTCAAACCTCAGCAAAAAGTTCTATGGCTGGGTAGGGAGCTCTTGTGAGTTCAGGTCGGGGGGGGGGGTGTGGTCACCACCCGCTCATTTTCCAATCTCCTTCTTTTCTGTCCTACATCTCACCCTCACTGTCTACTGGGTCATGTCTTCATAAATTGTATTCTTTCCCATTCACTTTTTCCAGTAAATTAAACTTCTGGTCTTTGTCTGAGCATGGACTGGAACAGGCATAAGGTAGGCATCTTGGTTACTTGGTTACATAGGGGTCAAGATCTTCAACTTCTGTTCTTCCGCATATAGTCACTCATATTCCAGAATTATCCCAGGTCCTCCATAGAGCCAGGCATTTTCCAGGGTTACTGCAGCTCAACCGGCTCTGTTCACACTGGGTTTTTTTGCAAAACTCACCCAGCTACCCCATCTGAAAAAATGTTACATTTTGCTGTCTCCTGATGACCTCCCTGCCATTCTCTGACATTGTTTTAGACCCTTTTTCTATTTTTACAACCACTGTAACAAGGTCTCAGTGTGTAAAGGAGGTAATGTGTCCCTTATCTACCTTTTACAGGAAACCTCTCATGTTTCAGAAAATATCCAACTTTAGAATGCTTGAAAACTTGTTAGGACTCATTACACTTTATAAAGCTCTCCTTTGGTACTTGTGAGATGATAGAAAATATACACACTGGTCTCTGGCACCGGGCTCCTGAAACCCTTGTAATTTCCTAAGTGATAAGAACACTAGGACATCTTTTGTTCAAATATTAGGCCTCTGACTCTGGTCCCTGACACGGGGCTCCTGGACAGCTACTGGATGAGGCCTAGTCACCAAAGAGACCAACCCATGGTTAGAAGCTTGGATTTTCAGCCTTGCCCCACTATTCTCTTAAGAAAGGGAGAAGGGCTAAAATGGAATGACTGATCATGCCTACATGATGAAGCCTCCATAAAATCCCAAAAGCACGGAGTTCTAGAGAGCTACTGGGATGAACATGTGGAGGTGCTGGGACAGTGGCAACACCAGGACAGAGCATGGAAGCTCCATACCCCTTCCCAGATCCTCTGCCCTACACATCTCTTCCATCTGGATGTTCATCTGGATCCTTCATATCCTTTAATAAAATGGTCAACCTATGTGTTTCCCTAAGTTCCATGAGCCACTGTAGCAATCAAACCCAAAGAGGGGGTTGTTGGAACCTCCAATCTGCAGCCTATAGATCTACAGTTGGTCAGAAGCACAGGTGACAGTCTGTGACTAGCGTCTGAAGTTGTGAGAGTGGAGGGAGAGGGTCCTGAGAGACTAAACCCTTCACCTGGGGTATCTCACAGTATCTCCAGGTAGACAGTATCAGGAGTTAAAAGTGTAGGGCACCCAGCTGGTATCACAGAGAATCGCTTGTAGAGGAAAAAACCCCCATTTGGTGACTAGACGTGTCAGACGTCTGAGTGTTTTATTATATGAGGAATAAAGGAGACACACAGAGAAGAACTGGGTTTTTTCTCACATAGGAAGGAAAAAACGGCGGGTCTTTCTTTTTAGTACTTTAACCTGTTTATTCTTCCAGATGAAGTTAGATTCCGTCTGCTAATTGCCTGCCCTCCACTACTGGACTATAAACGCATCAGTGCATGCATATGCACACCCACCACAGGCTGTACAATAAATTACACATACATGGGTTTAAGGGTCACCACGAAAAACTGAAGAACAGGATGCACAGGCACTTTTCTACATTTTGCTAAATCATAGCCCTTCCCAAAGGACACAGGCAAACAGTTACCTTAAAAAGCTCACTCTCACTAGCTTTCCCTAACCTCAGGAATATTAGAGTACTTCAGATCCCCCTTAAAGAGGTTTTTAAATTAACAATATTCCCACTTGTGATTTCACAGAATGTAGACAATATCTTCACTGTAATTTAACTTCCAATGTAGCTTTCCAGTATTCCATTATGGCTAGCAGGGACCGTTCTCACTCTCTAGGAATATAGTGACGTTAAGGTCTTGTGTCAGCATGGTTAGGGTGAAATCGTCCCCCAGGGGCTGATGCACTCTCAGTTTACAGATAAAATTATTTTTCCAGGCCCATCTGACTGACGCCAAAACCATGGGAATGTTACCAATTTACTAAAGAAATGCCACTTTGTCCTGTCTCCTGGCAGCCAGTCTTCTGTGGCATCTTAACATTACTTTGCTTCTGCCTTCAAATTTTGAAACAATACACTCATACACAGAAGTTAATGAAGAGCCACTGGTCATCAGGCTCTGCAGGAGGTAAAGAGCGAGTATTAGCTTCCAGCCCTCACTGAGCTCAGAGACTACTAGAGAAAACAAAAACATATGGGTGGCAACACCATGTTGTGTTAAATGCTCACGGATTCTGTGAGAATATAAAAGAAGAATACAACAAACATTTATTCCAGCCTGAAAGGATCACCTTAGCTGAGTGTTAAGAGCACCCAGGAAAAAGCCAACATGAGAACAGAGGGAAAAGAGAAAGGGCATCTGCAGTCAGGGCCGGGGCAGTGACAAAACAGAAATAACGAAGCTAAGACACAAAGATCACAAAGGGCACTAAGCCCAACCCTGGAGCGTTTCGGGTATCTAGAAAGCTAGAACTTTATGTAGGGAGTATGACAGGAATAGATTCATGTGTTAGGAGGATCATTCTGGTGGTAACATACAGAGAACTAAAAGAGGCACAAAGGGTTGGAGACAACTTGAAGGTGGGGCTACCCCAATGGAACTGTTGCAGTAATCCGGGCAAGCAGTGATGAGGGCCTGAACTAAGGAACTAGCATGAGGTTGGAACAATGGTTCTCAACTGGGTTGATTTTGCGTTTCCGTCATCACAACTGGGGTGGTCCTGCTGCAATCGAATAAGCAGAAGCCAGGAATGCCGCTCACCATCCCACAGTGAGCAGGACAACCCTCCCCCTCCACACCCTCTGCATGAAGAACAATCCAGCCCCATATGTCAACGGTACCACTGCTGAGAAACCCTGGGACAGAAGGAAATTCCAGACCTACGGAGGAGCTTTAGGAGACATGCCTTGTGGACTGACTGCGTGCAGATGGTGAGGAAGTAGAGGGGAAAGGAGGACGCACAGGTTTCTGGTTGGGGGAATCTGCGTCAACGATGGATCTGAAAAGACAAGGGGTTTTCTTGGATTTTGAAGTATCCAAGTTGGTACATAGTGGCTTGGACCATGACAGATATTTGGACCAGAGATACAGATTGGGGAATGAAAGAATAGGAGGAGCCACGGTAGGAATCACACGGAGTAAGGGATGAGCACAGCGCATGAAGAGTAAGAACACTCTTCTGAACAGATACCCAGAGCTCACCAGTCTAAGAGAATCATCATTTTTTAAATTCTTCAGCTTATACATGTAAAGAATTTTATTTGGGAAGTACTAACTTTCCAAATAACTATTTTTAAGGACTATGCTTCTCCATTATTCCAATGCTCAGAATTGTTTTGGAATTCTGCGGTATGAAGAGTAGAAGCTCTCCTAATTGACCTTCCCCCCTAACCCAAGTGCCCTATTACCTCATGCCTGGGACAGATCACAGCGCGGCCCAGCATGTCTGCTCTTATCAAACAGTAGGCTTATGAAGAGCCAATTTTATTTGTTCCGGGCAGTTAAAATTACTGTTATTACATAACTAAGTAAAATATTAATAAACCAATTAAAAGTTCAAAAAGAAAAGTTCTTTCTGTGAAAGTTAATGCTTTGGAAATACATGAAACCTTACCACAACTCAGTAATCGGAGTCAGAAATATTACATAATTAACACTAACTGTTAGGCCCAGGATGAGCCTGCAGAATTATCTGGTTAGGCATTTAAGGGGTTGGATCTGAGCTGTGAGCCTGTCTCTGCCATATATATAAGCTCCGGGACGCCACTGCTAGTTACTTACAGCGAGATTCAGACTCATCAACTATAAAAATACCATCTCAACATAGGGTTGTTTTGAGATTCAATAAGGCATTTGCTCACCCACAGTGGTAATGCAGTTGACCCTTGAACATCACAGGTTCTAACTACACAGGTCTGCTTCTACACGTTTTGTTTTGTTGATAAAAATACAGCACAATACTGTCAATGTATTTTCTCTTCCTTATGATTTTCTTAGTAACATTCTTTTCTCTAGCTTAATTTACTGCAAGAATACAGTATATAATACATGTAGTATATAAAATACACACTAATTGTTTATGTTATCAGTAGGCTTCTGGTCAACAGCAGGCTAACAGTAGTTAGCTTTTGGGGAGTCAAAAGTTATACACAGATTTTTGATTGTGCAAGGGGTCAGCATCCCTAAGGCCCACACTGTTAAAGGGTCAACTGTATCACATTTCAATCATTCCTTGGGAAATTTTTGAGGAAACTTACTTTAAAGAAGTGAATCCTTTGAAAGAGGACCTAAGGTTTGGGATAACTTTCGTATTATGGTTGCATTTTACAGCCACTCTCATCTGTCCCATGAAATTCTAGAGAGAAGTTTGAAAAGATCTATTTCTATCTCTAGTCTTAGTCCTAATGGCAAAATCTGCAGTGAAGTCCAATCATTAAAAAAAGAGCACATGACATAACCCAACAAGACTAGACCGATCCTGACGCCCACGGACTCCAACAAGGTGTTATCTCTTGGGGCTGCCACTGCTTTGAGATGAACTCCACACTAACTGGGATACAGTCTAAAGGAAATGATACAACCTATCACCTTTGTGAACATCTGGTACATAAAACAGAGGACAGCTGTAAGTACTCAGATTCATGTATAAGACTCTAATAAACACTGAGGAACTTACCTAGATTTATCCAAATTCCACCTGGCTTGAGTATTTTCCATATTGTGTCAATATAATCAATAACATTGTGAGCTGTGTCTATGAAGAAACAGGTAGCAATACAGTCCCAGGTATCTATTCGAGGAAAACCACATTACTACATTCATTATGTTACGTTGCCTTTCCTTCTAATTACTTCTACAATGTTACCTCTTACAGATTACGAATATTTCATTTAACTGGAGGAATACAGAAGCTAAACTCTTCCAACCAACAAGGTAATTAGGGTAACCAAACAATCATTTATGAGATGCTTCACTAAGTTCATGGAAGTTTTTACTAATAATTTGATAATCACTTTGGAAACCATTTTTGATAGCCTATATAACTAGGTGTCTTTACCAAATGGTACTTGTAAGAGTTTTGTTTATAATCTACTCAATGTCCAGCCTTCATGTCAAATTGCTTAAGATGATGTAATTGTCATTTGAATTTTAAACCGTGATTTAAGCCACTGTTAACCACCAATTCTGGCAAGTTTCAGAAAGGCTGTATGCACTTGTTGCCAAGTGAGAAACAAATGGCATAAAAATACTTAAACCGTTCACCAGTACTTCAGATAATCAGCGGATTATCAGTGGAAAAGGGGAACGAGGCTGTCAGTGCCCCATGGAGGTCGTGGCAGGGCACAATCCAGGGACAGAGGCTGGATTCTACAAATCTCGGTGCCATAAAGGCACTGATCCCACCGAGGATGACCTTCACCATCTGCTCTCTCAAGCCCTGCTACAGAACAAGGTCACCTGTACTCACCTAAGTGACTGTTTTCCATTATGTCACTTCTCTTTTGAGAACTTTCTATCCTATCCCCAGCACCTAACATTTTCCATCTCTCTCTTTCTACTTTCAGAATACAGGTTTTCCCAATGTCAGAGTTCAGGGAAAAATAAACAAAAACTTGACTATCTTGTTACTCCCCTGCTCGAGTCCCTCCAATGGTTTCCCACCTCTCTGAGTACAATCAAAGTCAGCCTCACCAAACCCTCCCCAACCTGACCTCCCACCACTGCACCCGCTGCTCACTACACCCCAGCCAAAGTGGCTTCTTGCTCTTCCTTGAGCAGAACAAGCATCCTCCCTACCCTGAATAGTTCTTCCCTTGCCACCGCTTCTGTCTGCAACATTGCCCCCCAAATGTCTAATGGTTTGCCTCTTCACTTTTTCGAGGTTCTCTGCTCAACATTTTTTTTAAAGTTCTGCTTAGAGAGCCTTCCCTGATAACTCTATAAATGGCAGCCTCTCCCCAGTCACTCTGTATCCCTGTTACCCTGCCTTGGTATTCTTCCTTACAATATTAAATTTGTTACTGCCCCTCTCTCCCTATTGGAACACAGATTCCGTGACCAGGAACTTTGCTTTGCTCGCTGCTCTTTCCCATGCCTAGAACATACCTGGGACTTAGCAGGTGCTCAAATAAATGTGTTGAATGAATGATCTTGCTGACCTCTTAGGATACTATTTTTCTTCTTCCTTTTACTAAAGCTAATCCACTCCCCCCACCACCACCCATCTCTCCATTGCCATCTCCCTTTCTCTAATGCTAGCTCAAACTTCAACAGTTTGCCAAGATGAAGTTCCAACTTCATAGCCTGATTTTAAAGGTCTTCTACAATCTGGAACCAACCTACTTTTCTAGCCATATCTCCCATTAAACTACCAAACCAACCTCTCTTTTCCTTCCAATCAGGCTATCCCACCATCCCTGATTACCTTATTCATTTATATTTTCCTACCTCTGCCTCCCTCTTCCTTTTTTCTTTAGATTTTTATTTATTAATTTGACAGAGAGTAACAGAGTGAGCGAGTGTGCACAAGCAGGGGGAACAGCAGAGGGAGAGGGAGAAGCAGGCTCTCAGCTGAGCAGGGAGCCTGATGGAGGACTCGACCCCAGGACCCTGGGATAATGGTCTGAGTTGAAGGCAGACACTTAACTGACTGAGCCACCCAGGCACTCCTGTCTCCCTATTCTTGAAGTCACAGCCTTCTCTCTACAAAGATCTCCTTTCCCACACTAATCTTTTACCTTTATTTATATTCATTATTCATGAACTCTTTTCACATGTGTCTTATATTAATAGATCCAACAGATTCTATATTTCTTAATGGTGGGATCTTATACTTCTTTATATTTCCCATCATTCCCTTATAGAGGCCTTTGAAAATATCCTAACTTGCCACTGAAGCATATCTTATATTCTGTGATCAAAATGAATGACCAATACTTTGGCTTAGTATAAAATTAGCTCATTAAATTTAGAATAAAGAACAAGAACTTTTAAATGCTTGTTTTGGACTTACTGCATTCTGAGTAGATCTCCTGAAAATCTCCTGCTGTCATAGAAAAATTAGAACCAGGAGGAAGACTGTGGGGATCAACATCAGGGAAAAAGATGGGTCGAATCTGATCAGCTGACCTCCGGTTATTGCTAAACTGATGGATCCAGGGATAAAGCTTATATTTATTAATTTCAGAACATCTGCAAAATATGAGCACAAAATTCAGTGTTAACTAAAAATTTTACCAAGAAAATCTACTTTAAATACTAAAATATAATCTGATTGAAGATTTACTTATATAATTCATTAATACTTAAGATGTTACCACTACACCCCAACCAATTATCTGAAAATGCACATATACACGTATGTAGATGAGTAACCAATCATGAATTAAAAGACAGGAAAAAAATTAAAGTAAATTCAGAGATATAAATGTGTTGTTCATTCACATTTTAAAAATGTACTTCCAAACTTCCAAACTTCAAACTGAAAAACAGGCCAACTCTTTTCTCAAAAAAGTGGTATGGGTTTTGTTTGCTGCCCAACTATTCCCATTCTCTCCATTTTACCTTCTCACCATTCCCTAACCCATACTGGACAACATATTATTTAAACAAGGCAGCTAGTTATTTTTTCCAATGCACCTCTTCTGGCTTTAAAAATAACAACTCTTTTCCATTATTTTCTAAAAGAGGCCACAGAAATTCTGAGAGATGTTTCCAACTCAATCATATGAGCATACTTGGCCATTTTATAAGAATTTGATTAAGGGAAAAAGTTATGATTGCTACACTGCACTTATTCCACTGAAGAAACAAAGGGGTGAAGAAGGTCAAGGAACAATGAGAAAACACTCCTTCCTGGGTCATCCAAAGTCTCGAAATTCTGCACAGGGAACATTTCAGTTTCATGGGATGTCCCATCATTTTCTAAAAAGTCGCTTATCCATCCTGTTTCAACATTCTGTTAACTAAGAACTAATTAAAAGTGGTAATTTGTATAAGCAACGATTTTAATATAAGAAACACTTATGATTATATATCATAATTAAACACTCTGTATTTATCTTCAAATTCAGAATTGTTCAAAAATAGGTAAGTCAATCTGATTCTGAGAAATTACTATTTCCAGCAAAAAGTAAATTAAATACCTGTTGAGTACAAAGTTGGAAGAAAAGAGCATAAAAAAACTCCATTCATTTCCTTGACAAGCATAACCTAGCATAGCTATTTCCCAGGCCAGTCTTCCTAGTCCAGCACCAGGTACCAGAATATTTACTTTAGAAGGATCCCTGAAATGAAATAAGGCAATTATGTCCAACCCCTCAAAGAAAAAAAAGAAAAGGCAAAATCCACATTAACAACTAAAAACTTAAATATTCAGTAAGAATAAGCTCACTCAAAATTGACTTTTTAAAATTGAGAAGTATTTCTAAATATAAATGAAAAATAAGGGCATGAGGAATTATCGTATGTTCAAATATCAGATGAGGGTTTTATGCCCTAAATACTTTTCAGGAAAAAAAGGAGTCGCCTTATATCTAAAGACTTAGAAGACACTCATACCCCCATAGTAGCTGTCACTTGAACAACTATCTCAAGAAGACAAATTATCCCAAAGGGATCCCAGCACACACAAAGATTGAACAAAATCATTTTATCATGAGACACTGAAACAAAACATTATTTCTAAATTCTGTAACTAATACAACAGTTTGTGTGACTAAACAGATGAAATATATGTAGATTTTTAATGCATTAGTTATATCTTTAAGATCCTACGTATTTTAGCTGGCAAAAGAATTTGGAGGGAGGGTATTCTCATGGGGAAAATGAGGACTTGCCTTCTAACTGAGCATAATTAATTGCAAGTACATCACACCAAATCACAGACTCACAACCCAACTGCTCTTCACTTATTGGCATCACACTACAGAAACAAATTCTCTTCACTCTAAGATCCACCATCCACTTTCAAATGGCTAAAAAGCCTTAGCAAAGCAAGGGACTTTCTCAGGAATTCCAGCCAATCAATATAACCCTAAGGAAACCAAAATGGTATTCTTATAGAAAACCAAAGGCAAATGTGTATAATCAGCTGTCATCCTATCAATTACAAAGAATTTCACTATTATCTGCATTCTCCAAATTTAGTTCATAAATCATAACCAGCTTCCAAATCTACCCTGTGGATAATTCTCTTTTTTTTTTAAATCTTTATACTACATGGTCTTTAAGTTTGGTGTGCTCCAAACAGCAACAGGGCTTTTTACTAGTGGCCCATATCGTAACCGCTGCCATTTCCCACTCTGAAATCAAGAAGAAACAAACAGAACTACAGGGCTTTTGGAAATTCAGTGTACAAATACAGTCACACGGCAATTTTGGCCCAGGTCATCCAGTCTTAAATATATATGTATTTGTATAAAAACCTTAACAAAGTCTACTTTATTTCACTAGTGAATTTTAAATATACAGTAAGACATAAACCAAAATTTGTTAAAAATGACTTCTGACAGGGGTGCCTGGGTGGCTCAGTTGTTAAGCGTCTGCCTTCAGCTCAGGTCATGATCCCAGGGTTCTGGGATCGAGCCCCATGTCGGGCTCCCTGCTTGGCAGGAAGCCTGCTTCTCCCTCTCCCACTCCCCCTGCTTGTGTTCCTGCTCTCGCTCTCTGTCAAATAAATAAAGTCTTTAAAAAAAAAAATGATTTCTGATCAACAGGCTTATTAGGATTAGGAGACATCCTTTAATACTTGGTATGAGCAAACTGATGCCAAGCTGCCATATAAAATGCTTTCTTCTCATTTCAGATCACACACAATGTTTGTGTGTGAACACTTTAATTTTTAATTGATTTAATTGATTAAATTTCTAATGAAGAGAATGGGTAACATCCTCCCATGTGGTTTAGACCTACCTGTATCAGTTATCTAACAAGCATATAAAGTATATACATATTTTTAGTATGAGAATTTGAAAAGCTACTGGCCGTACTCTATGCTACCCTTTGTATGACGGACCTGCCACTGTGGCACCCCGCCCAGGGCCTCTCTCTCATCTTCCACTTCCTATCAGACCCACCAAAACCCGTACTCTCCCAGAATTACCTCTTTTCTTTTCTCAGTTCCCATTTGCCCCATCAAAACATGCATTTTTCCCAAGTGGCTGTTCTCACCTTAGATTAAAAAAAAAAAAAAAAAAAGGCAAAGTAATGCAACAAAAGTAAATGGATTTAGAAGTAAATTCAGAGTATTTAAATCATAAAAATAATCACTAATAACATCTGGATGGTTGATGAGCTGAGTAAAAAACTACCAAGAAGAAATGAGAAATCATGCTAACCCCAAGGCAAAGTTGTGTTAATAATGGTACTGACAATTTTTTTTGTCAACTTATGCAAAGTTAACTTTATGACTGCTACTGTCAAATTCTCCGTACCCAAACAGGCCCACAGAACTCTTTCCCCCCCTTGTGGCAGAAAGTGCTGTATAAAACTATTAAAAGGTTGTCATCAAGCAGAGGAATGCAGACTGTTTATCAAGGCCCTTGATTAAGAGTTAGCAAGGATTATGATAGATCTATCAATTATCTATATTATGACAAAAGAATTTCTGTGAGCACACAAAAGGAGACACATTAAAACAAATGCCCAAAATTGAGGAAAAAAAAAAAAAGGAAAAAATCAAGCTATGAATGAGGGCGATGGAGAGAATTTTTCCCTCAGTTTTTGTTCTCAGATTTTTTTTTTCATTGGGTCATTATATGAGGGACATTAACAGCATAATGGAAAGTCCCTCTAATTATAATGTGTATAAAAATAAAGCATTTTAATAGGCAGTTCCTGCTATGACTGCATGTTAACTCTAGGGCATTTCTATGAAGGTTCTTCTGTGGAAAATAAGGGAAATAAAGTCTACATATAGACCTTTAGTGTGCTGTGACTTTAAGCTTGGCTAAACTTAGAAAACCAGGAATAGAGGCATATAATATCTGGCTCAGTACTCAAATGGTGCCGCTGGAGATTCTTAGCAAAAATAAGTAAGCAGACAAGTTTACCTAGTTATTAAGGTCCAACTATGGAGAAGCAGTAAGTATATTTACTACAAATGTGACACCCCTGATAACAGCAGGAAAAGTTTCAACAGTTTATTCCAGACAAGCAAGAAGAAAGAGAGTATACTTATATGGACAGAATGTGGGGCTCCTATGTATCTAAACAGGCCGTGGCCCACGCTGGTACCACGTTCTGTGCTCCAACAATTACCAGCAGTAAATGTGGTTCCTTAAGAGAGGTTTCCTTTATCGCGCACAGAATAGTTTTTGCGTTGCAGCTGCAGATTAGCATGTTCCAACACACAAAATACCTTCTCTTGAGTCCACAAGCTGACACTTAGCTGACCCCTGGCGGTTAGGGGTGTGCACACTTTCAAGCACTCGAAGTGTTCTGTTCTGTCTGAATTCCAGCAGTTCTCTGCTCAGTACAATAAAAGCCACTCAGCACTTGTGGCTACTGAACACTTAAAATGTGGCTAGTCCGATGTGATGCGAGTGCAAAACAGATGCTGGATTTCAGTATAAAAAAGGAATGTAAAGTAGCTCATTAATAATCTCACAGACTATGCTGAAATAATATTTCAGATAAACTGGGTTATTAAAGTATATTATTAATTTCACCTGTGGCTTTTTATGTGGCTATGAGAAAATTTAAAATAACGTATATGGCTTGCATTATATTTCCATTGACCAGTGCTTGATCCACACAGAGAAATAGTAAAAACACAATTTTGAGCACAAGCCAATTGTGAAATGACACCACAACCTGTTCTATGAGCTTTTACAATATAAACAATAAAATGTTTTGTTTAAAGGTATATAAACATGTAGTTATTGTAGGAAGGTAAGATCAGAGTAACAACTTCATATTAGTTGTTACCTCTGGAAGGAGAGAATATACTGAGCTTTTCAGGGCATGGTTTCAACTGTATCTGTAATGTTTCTTTTAGAAAATACATTAAAAAAACACACACAAACAAAACAAAACCCTGAATGAAGTAAGTATGGCAAAATTTCAAGGTTTAACAGAGCTAGGTGTTGAAATATTTTGTATTCAAAGTAGAAAATGGGGGGTGGCTGGGTGGCTCAGTTTGTTAAGCATCTGCCTTCGGCTCACGTCGTGATCCTGGGATCCTCGGATCGAGCCCCATGTTGGGCTCCCTGCTCAGCGGAGAGTCTACTTCTCCCTCTCCCTCTGCCCCTTTCCCTGCTTGTGCGCTCTTTCTCTCAAATAAATAAAATCTTAAAAAAACCCAACTACAACTGGGTTATAAATCCCTTTAGTGTCTAGCCCCTTCAAAAATATCCCAGTTTACCTCTTCATCCACTCTCAACAAAGAACTCCCATGTATCAAATAACTTCTCACCAATTCTAGAAAACACTTTCTCACCTTAATCTTTAGAGCTCCTATACACCCACAGAAACTCAGTTTAAATTATCACGTTATCTTTGAAGTCTTTCCCAAATATCCCAGGCATGGGGATTGAATTCAATTCTCAATAATTTCAGCACGTCATACCGCTGTTATAGTTTATATACCAAGTTTTTCTATGACCCACAGGCCAGTCACCTGTTTTTGTAAATAAGGTTTTACTGGAACACAGTCGTGCACGTAGACAAACTGTCTATGCTGCGTCCCACAACGGAGTCGTACCCAGTGACTACACAGCCTGAATAGCCTAAAATATTTACTGCCTGGCCCTTTAAGAAAAAGTTGGACATCTCTGACCTAATGAATCTTGAACGTCTTTCCTATTTGTACACAGAGCTTCCTTAATCTGTTATGACTAAATAAATATTCCACTGCATGACTGTACCATAATGTATCTAAATCTAATTAAGGACACTTAGATTTTTTCCCAAGCTTTTGTTATTATAATGTTAAAACTAATATCCTTAGCATAAATGATCTTCCACATGCAGGAATCTGTAGAAAACTTCCCCAAAATTGAATTCCAAGAGTCAAAAGATATGAATTTAATTTCTGTTAGATATTACCAAGTTGCCCTCCAAAAGACTTTACTGATTTATTCTTCCTTCAGCAAGCTATGTTTCCTCATACCTTTAGTAAGTTATTTAACTTTTAAACTTTGCAATGTAACAGGTGAAAAAATGGCATCTTAGCGTGGTTTTCACATTTGCATATTCTTATGAGATTGAAGACCTTGTATTTCTTCTTCTGTAAACTATTTACACTATTTTTCTACTGGGTTATTAGTCTTGAATTGTTTTTCCACTGAGTTATTACTCTAGATTTATAAGCACTTGAAATCCTGAACTTTAAGAGCTTAAAATCTTGTTTGAAAGATGTGAAATAAATATTTGTCTTTGGTCTAAGAGGGCTTTCAGGATGAGGGATAAATCTAAATTTTCAGTCTCTACTCTTGCATTATTTGGCAGTCTACATTTCCTCCATTTTCTCTTCTTAAATGGTTCCTTTTAGCTAAAAGAATCATTTTATAAATTACGATTTATATTCTTTAATGTAAGTAGAAAAAAACGCTTCTTTAAAGCTTACCATATATTTTTCTAATGTCCAACTCTATGAAAGAAAAACTATATTCAGCTGGTCAATAATATATCTCTATCTTCTGGGAGTGAAATGCAAAGACATGATCGATTTTTCTCCCACACGCAAAGTATCACTTCATTTTCTTCTAAAATGGGTTGGGTTAATGAAATTAAGATATAAAAATATAGTCCCAACAGTTTTCCGGATTCACAAAAGAATATGGTTCCACATGGTTGTGATTTTTCATTTCAGGTAGGACTCAAACTTAAGAATCTCTTTCCTTAGCAACTATAAACTTTATAGCACAAACATGATCAGTCACTTGAAAAACTGAAACTCTCAATACATACTGCTCAGAGCATCAAATGAAAAGTTACTGGGCTTATGTTCATATTTGAGAAAAAAGTTTAAATTTTGAACTCATACTTCAAGAAAAATTATATTGCTAATTTCAATGAGCAACTGCTCACTAAAGTACAGTTCAAATCTATTTAAAACCAAAACAGACTAGAGGCTAATAATTCCTGAAATGGTTGGCATTCAGCACAATTAAAATAGCATTTCCTTAATTAACAAATAGACCCCAATATAGATGTCACTCTGTGGCTTCAAAGCTGCTTGTGCTTGCAAACTCAGGCATTTAAAAAAAACTCTAAATAGGGGCATGTGGGTGTGGCTGGCTTAGTCAGCAGAGCATCCAATTCTCTATCTCAGTGTCATGAGTTCAAGCCCCACACTGGGTGTGGAGCCTACTTAAGAAAAATAAAAAGTAAAATAAAGTAAATAAAAACTCTAAACAGAGACAAATTGGACAAATTAATAAGACAAGTGTGTTTTCATAGGAAAAAATATTTTAATGCACACAGGTATGGTTAATTCTACACATATTTAAGTATACTATCTTTTATAGACAACTCAGTTAGAAAGGGCCTTTACTGAAATTTCAAAAAGAACAAATACAAGCTGACATAAATTTGAGTCAAATCCAGCCAAGTTTAAGGACATCAAATTCCCATGTGCTTACTGTGGCATAAGAGGATCCTGGAAATTCATCTGAGACCCAAAGTTGACCAGGATTTACCTAAGAATCAACCTGGATACTGAAGGGTTGTAATTAATGTTCCTGTTTCAGGTCTAAGGGTTTACTTCTTTATGGCAAAATTATGCCTTTAACATGGATATGGACTTTACTGTTTGTTTTTTTTTTAAGAGAGTAACAGTGTGTATTAGATTGTTTATTTATTTATTTATTTGACAGAGAGAGAGAGACAGCGAGAGAGGGAACACAAGCAGGGGGAGTGGGAGAGGGAGAAGCAGGCTTCCCACTGAGCAGGGAGCCTGATGCAGGGCTCGATCCCAGGACCCTGAGACCATGACCTGAGCTGAAGGCAGTCGCTTAACCAACTGAGCCACCCAGGTGCCCCTGGACTTTACTGTTTTTTTAGCTTTATTTTTTTAAGGTTTTTTGATAGCTCATCTTATTAACTATAAGGAAACCAATCTAAATTAAACAAGCAAAACAAATGACATAGGAAGAGATAACGAAAATTTTCCATTGGGGCCAAGAATGGCACCAAAAAAGAAGTTTGACAGAGATCTTGGCACTCTTCACTTCAAGTTTATCTGCCTATCTGCTCTTATAATATTGATTATTTTCAGGGAAGGGAAATGGGTGGCTGGGTAACAGTTATAAGAGACTTTATTGTGAAGTTTAAAAAATTTTTAACACTGTGTATGTTTTACCTAATCAAAAAAAATTATTCTTTTATTTTAAAATAACCTATTAGATTCATTAAGAGTTAATTCATTCTTTCCTCACCAGTCCACATTCTATCTGTCGGTAGCAATAAGGATAATAAAATAGTAGATAGATAACAGTAAAGTAATACTCTGTATCAGTCCACTAAGTACCTTTAACAATAGCATGCATGCCCTTTGGCAAAGCTGACATTGTTATGCTGTTTGGACACCATGGTAATATACATGATTCAATGATCATGATTCAATGACTATGAACAAAGTCATGTTGAAAGTGCTAGGGGGCGCCTGGGTGGCTCAGTCGTTAAGCGTCTGCCTTCAGCTCAGGTCATGATCCCAGGGTCCTGGGATCGAGCCCCGCATCGGGCTCCCTGCTCGGCAGGAAGCCTGCTTCTCCCTCTGCCACTTCCCCCGTTTGTGTTCCCTCTCTCACTGTGTGTCTCTCTCTGTCAAATAAATAAAATCTTTAAAAAAGAGAAAGAAAGGAAGTGTTAGAAAGATGCTAACATAAGCATCTGGCATTTTAGCCTTCTAAATATATGCAAACTTTGGTACATTCCAATTGTAATGTCTTACTTCATAACCCACATTTCAAAAACAGAAATATTTTGAATTTTGAGAAAGACCTGGACTTCATGTTCACAGAAGCTATTCAACTATTATATTATTTTTAGAGCAGAGCACTGAATATATACATTGACAGAGAGTACCAACTAGAAACTTTAAGAATATAACATCCTACAATATAACAATACATCCTACAATATATCGATGTTTATAAAAGTCCATAATAATTATATCATAATTCTAACAGTTGTAGAATATTTAATGTAGGACTATTAATAAGAATTCTTAAAAAAAAAGAATGACTATGGGCACCTGGGTGGCTCAGATGGTTAAGCATCTGCCTTCGGCTCAGGTCATGATCCCAGGGTCCTGGGATCGAGTCCTGCATCAGGCTCCCTGCTCAGCAGGGAGCCTGCTTCTCCCTCTGCCTCTCTCTCTCTCTCATGAATAAATAAAATCTTTAATAAAAAAATAAAAAATAAAAAAGAATGACCTGTAGCATTTATTAAAGAAAGGTAGCTTTTAAGAACTGTGCGATTTTTAACTATTTATTCCAAAAAAAGCCTACAGTTTTCAAAACAAGCATTGAGAAAGACTTCATACCCTAAAGTAAAATTAAAAGCATATTTCAACATTGCCACCTCAATATTCCATCATTAAAGAGGCAGAGATGTCTCCCAACAAAGAAAAGTCTGACCAGATGGTTTTAGAGGTAAATTCTATTAAATATTTAATGATGAATGAACACCAATTCTTCTCAAACTCCCAAAAAATTAAAGAATTTCCTATAACTCATTCTATGAGGCCAACATTATCCTGATACCAAAATCAGATATCACAGGAAAAGAAAATTCACAAGAATTTTCACAAAAGAAAAAGAGAACAGATTAATAATACCCTTTTTACAGATGTAAAAATCCTCGACGAAATATTAGCAAACTGAACCAACAACATATTAAAAGGATTATTCACCATAACCAAAAGGAATTTATGTAAGGAATGCAAGAGTGGTTCAACATAAGAAAATCAATCAATGTAATATATCACATTAACAGAACAAAGGAAAGAAACATGATTGTTTCACCCGACACAGAAAAGACATTTAATAAAATGCAGTAACTCTTTCTTGATAAAAATGCTCAGGACACTAGGAATAGAGGGAAAATTCCTTAATATGTTAAGGGGTATTTATGAAAAACCTACAGCTAAAATCAACGGTAAAAGAAGGAAAGTTTCCCCTCTAAGACCCAGAACATGGTAAGGATGCCCCCTTTCACTACTGCTGTTCAACACTGTACTACAAGTTTTGGCCAGACCTTCTCAAGGGGGAAAGGAAGAGGTAAAAACCATTTCTATCTGCAGATGCTCTGAATCTGTATGTAGAAAATTGCAAAGAATCCACAAGAAAGCTCCTCTGGGTAATAAACAAATTAAGCAAAGTTGCAAGGTTACACAATCAACACATAAAAATCAGCTGTGTTTCTATACATCAGCAATGAATAATCCAAAAGGAAATTAAGAAAGCAATTCCATTTACAATTACATCTAAAAGAACTAAATACTTAAGGAATAAATCTAACCAAGGTCAAGAAAGACTTGTACACTGAAAACTACAAAACAGTGCTGAAAGAAATTAAAGATCTAAATAGACATTCTGTGTTCATGGACAGGAAGATTTAACATTGTTAAGATGTCAATACTATCCAAACCAATCTACATATTTAACACAATTCCTAACAAAATTGCAATAGCCTTTTTCACAAAAATGAAAAAGCTGTCTGAAATTCATAGGGAATTGCAAGGGGCCCCAAATAGACAAAACTATCTTGAGAAAGAATAAATTGAAGGACTTATGCTTCTTGACTTCAAAACTTAAAAGCTACAGAAATTAAAATACTATTGGCCATAAGGGCCAATGTACACACCAACAGAATAGAACAGAAAGCCCAGAAATAAACCCTCACATGTACAGTCAATTGATTTTCAACAATAGTACAAAGACAATTCAATGGGGGAAAGGACGGTCTTTTAACAAATGGTGCTAGGAAAACCAGATATCTATATGTAAAAAAATGAAGTTAGACCCTTACCTGATATCACATACAAAATGAACTCAAAATGGATCAAAGATCTAAACTTAAAAATTAAAACCATAAAACTCTTAGAAGAAAGTACTGGGGAAAATCTTCATGACACCGGATTTGGCAATGATTTCATAAACATGACATGAAAAGCACTAGCACCAAAAGAAAAAATAGATAAATTGGACTTCACCAAAATTATACAATTTGTACATCAATGGACATCAAGAAAGTGAAAAGGCAACCTACAGAACTGGGAGAAAATATTTGTAAATCATATATCCAACAAAGAATCAATACAAGCAAAAAAAAAGGGGGGGCAAAGATCACAAAAACCGCACAATTTATCTCTGACAAATCATTTTCAACCCAACCATAATAAAGACTACAGAAAGCATAAAGAAAAGAGTCAGTGTTATAAAAAATTAGGAAACCCAAGCATACTGTATCCTCACTGATAAAACTGGGAATACAAAATTCATTAACAAGTCTGTGGACAGTAAAAATGTAAATTAAAAGCTTCTCAAATGAGTACTATACATGTCAAGCATTTCTAGTAGTTGAAGTATTTGAAGATTTGAAGCCTATGAATAAACTTCTTTCCAGAAAAACATGTCATTAGAAAACTTCCTAAATTATATCTTTAAAAAAAAGTCAGTGAATTATTACCTATATTACTTCTCAATCTTGTATATCAGATATTTGGACATGTAGAAACAAGAACTAGAAGCACTGCTTTTTTTTTTTTTTTTTTTGAGTGATAACATGGCTGGAATAATAATTTCACCTGTGCTTCCAATGTTACTCACTGAGTTATTTCTGGGCCTCAGACCCAGAACACTACAAATCAGACTAAAGAAATATTTTTAGAATTGAAAATCAGTGAGGTGGCTCAGTAGGTTAAGGGTCTGCCTTCACCTCAGGTCATGATCCTAGGGTCCTAGGATCGAGCCCCAAGTGGGGCTCCCTGCTCAGCGGGGAGCCTGCTTCATCCTCTCCCACTTCCTCTGCTTGTGCTGTCAAATAAATTTGTGTAAAAAAAACAAAATCAGTGAAGTGTCACAACTGTCACCAACAATGGAATGAAGATAATGAAAGCTTTAAGTGATACAGGAATCAGAAGTCTATAATGAATCTATTATCCCTCAACTGTGTGTTCAGCAGGTAATTATAGCACAGCACGTCAAAAATGTACTGGCCACAAGGAAAAAACAATGGGTGATTTTCATGGCACCCAGCTACAGACAATCTACATGGCATACCCATGTAGAGATCCAAAACAGGTGGATTAGCAGCCATTACCTGTTAAAGGCCGACTAAATGATACAAGAGCCCAAATCCTTTACTTTGCAGATGACAATTCCAATAGACCAATGGTTTCCTGTGGACACAGTAGTTCATTTACTGCTGAAGAAGTAACTATATTTTCATGCCTGAGAGTCCGAGTGTTTCTTAATATTGCAAAGATCTTCCTATTAATCTACCATAGGAAAGATACTAAAATCAATGTACATGAAGTAAAAGGTGAGATGCAGATGAAAACTTAGAAACTATTTCATTTTCTAGAAAGCAACAATTGTTACATTGCCACATTTCTAGATGAAAGGTTTATAGACAATTTTTTCTTAGGTAATTGGAGCAGCTAACACATGTAATAATATTAAAAATTAAAAACACAACTTTCACTTATCCCCCCCATGTTCACAGCTTGCAGAAGAGGCATGCCTTTTTTTCTAGTTGTCAATATTATTTACTTCAGTTTCTACTATTCTTTTCATACATCACCTGGCATTCAACAAAAAATGAGACATGCAAACCAGAAAGAAAATGTAACCCATTGTTAGGAAACCAGCATCAGAGCTGACCCACAAATATCACATATGTTGGAATCATCAGACAGGGATTTAAAACTAACCATAAAAAATACATTAAAGCATCAAGTAGAAAAGGTAGATCACATGCACAAATAGGATATGTGAGCACAGAGAGAATACACACATGGAAATGTATGGGTATATGCAAGTCCTAGGCATTTTTTTTTTATTTTGGTATCAGAGTTAAGTCCTTCAATGAGTTTATCAACAGACCGGTATAATAAACAATCAGTAAATTTCAAGTAAGGTCAATAGAAATTATCCAAACTAAAATATAAAGAGTTCGTGAGAAAAGAGTCATCTGACACCTGAGAGACAATGTCAAGCTGTTTCATATACAAGTAACTCAAGTCCCAGAAGGGGAAAAAAAAAAGAGCAGTCTTTGATTTGGTGATACATATCTACCCAAACCCTCCAAAGCAAAACAAACACCAAGCAGGATAAACTCAAAGAAAACCACACCTAGGCACCTCATAGTCAAACTTCTAACAAACTGAGGTTGGGGGTGGGGTAAGGAGAATGGGGAGTAACCACCTACTGGTTATGGGATTTACTCCGGGTTCATGAAAATGTTATCAAACTCTGTAGAGATGATGGATACACTACTGTGAATCTACTAAATACCATCAAATTGTTTACTTTAAAAACATCACTTTTGCTCTATGCATTTCACTTCAACTTTATTATTTTTTATTTTTTTTAAGATTTTATTTATTTGTCAGAGAGAGAGAGAGAGAGAGAGCACGCACAAGCAGAAGAAGCGGCAGGCAGAGGGAGAAGCAGGTTCCCTGATGCAGGACTCGATCCCAGGACCCTGGATCATGACCTGAGCCGAAGGCAGATGCTTAATGACTGAGCCACCCAGGCACCCTCACTCAACTTTTTTAAATGAGGGGAAAAGCATGAATATATATTTCTCAAAACAAGGTATAAAATGGCCCCCAAACATATAATTTCATTCATAACGAGAAATCCAAATGAGAAGTAGGCCAAGATATGCTTCTCCACCCATTAGATTGGCAAAAGTTCAAAAGCTTGGTAGAACAATGTTTGGCAAGGCTGTGAGTAAACAGGCACTTTCATACATCACTGGCAAGAAGACAAAACACTACAACCCTTAGAGGCATATGTGGCAATAACTGGCACAGACCCTAAAGTGGCCCCCACCTACCAGTGTTCATACTTTTTTATAACCCCCTCCCTTTCGTGTGCACAGGGATCTATGACTTGCTTCTAACCAACAGCCACCCCTGTGATAGCATCACATTATCAGACTCCACTGAAAGCCTGCCTGCTCTAAAGACTCTCCTTGCCCACTCGATGAAGTAGGCAACCATTTTGGGAAAGCTCACAAGACAAGGAACTGCAACTGGCCTCTACCAAGGCAGTTAACACAAAGCCAGGGCCCTCAGTCCTACAAACACAATAAAATCAATTCTGCCAACATGAGTGAGCTTGGAAGCAGGTATTTCCACAGCCAAGCCTCCAGATGAGAACACAGCCCAGTAGACATCTGGATTGCAACCTTCTAAGATCCTATGCCCAGACTTCTGACCCACAGAAACTGTGAAATAATAAATCTATGCTGTTTTGGGGCGCCTAGGTGGCTCAGTTGGTTAAGCGTCTGCCTTCGGCTGAGGTCATGATCTAAGGGTCCTGGGATCAAGTCCTGCATTGGGCTCCCTGCTCCGCAGGAAGCCTGCTTCTCCTTCTCCCACTCCCTCTGCCTGTGTCCCTCTCTTACTGTGTCTCTCTCTGCCAAATAAATAAAAAATAAAATCTTAAAAAAAATAATCTATGCTGTTTTAAGCAGTTAAATGTGTGGTAATCTGTTGCACACAATAGGTTAACTAACACACTTACCACACTACATATGCATTTACCTTTCAGACTCAGCAATCCCATGTCTAAGAATTTACACTAGGGGCGCCCGGGTGGCTCAGTCGGTTAAGCGGCTGCCTTCGGCTCAGGTCATGATCCTGGGGTCCTGGGATCAAGCCCCATGTCCGGCTCCCTGCTCAGCAGAGAGCCTGCTTCTCCCTCTCCCTCTGCCTGCCACTCTGCCCACTTATGCTATCTGTCAAATAAATAAATAAAATCTTAAAAAAAAAAACATTTACACTAAAGAGATACTTCCCAAAATACAAAAATACCCATGCATAGTTATTAATTGTAAAATAATTTATAATTGTAAGATACTGCCAACTACTTAAATAACCAAATACAGGAGACTGGTTGAAGTACTCTACAGCTATAAAAAAGGCTGAGGAGGATCTCCATACACTGATATGTAGCTATTTCTAAGATATTTTGTTAAGTGAAAAAGACTGCAACATAAAATACACAGGCCGCTACATTTTGTGTATGAAACAAAAGGAGGTAATTTAGAAGAAAAACCCTATATCTGCTTACATAAGAAACAAAAAATAAAAATAAGAAGGATAAACAAGAAATTAATGATACTGATTACCTACATGGTGTGGAGGATTGAGAATGAGGGGTTGAGATGGGCTATCAAAGGAACAGGGAAGGGAATAACACTTTTTCTAAGTATCACAAGTTAATAACTGATAGCCCACATATCAAAAAATATAAATCAACAAGGAAGGGGAGTGGGGGCAAGATAGAACCCTAAAAATGAAAGCAAACAAAAAAAAAACCCCAATATACTGAATTTCAAATAAAAAACACAACCACACTGAGGATAGGGGGTTGAAGCAAAGCTAATTTGAGTAACTTGTGAAGAATATTTTTGTGAATACCCTTCTTTTAGGGGAAAAAATAATTGCTAGCAAATCTTAAACTCCTGCTGGTAGTTTGTTTTTCATAGTGGTATGGAGGTAGCAATTCTGAAACCATTACGTGACTACTGTAGAACTGAGTGAATGAGTAAATGTACTGATGTTGTCAGAAGCCAGGTTCTCACTGTGGAAGAAGGCAGACAGACAGAACAGGGGAAGCCAAGAAAGAGACCTTTGGGGTTGGACTGGAATTGAAGGGATCAGTATGAACGAATGCTTTCTAGTGTGTGTGTGTGTGTGTGTGTGCGCGCGCACGCTCTACTCACTGTAAGCCTCAAAAGCTGTGACATCTCAGTAACAATGAACATGCCTAGTGCCAGATCTTGGTTTCTACATATCATTCCACATTAAAGGAAAGAGGTCCTTGGAAAAAATTCCAATTTCAGGACTAAAGTAGGGAAGATACATGATGGGATTGAAATATCTTATTGTGCCAGAAAATAAGAAAGCACTCAAGAGGAATTGGGCCATGTGAAAGGACATAGAGGCCAACCTGAAGGGACTCCTGCTGGCTAAATCTGAGGCAACGACAACAAGAAAACCAACAGTAATGGATCATAACCCACTGAATAAAACAGGAACCGTAAGTCCTTCGGGTAATAGTTTATAGATACAGTAGAATGCTGACTGATAACTGCAAAGTTAGAAAATCACCATTCCATAACCAGCACAGGACAGACCAGTTCATGCAAGAATCATCGATGGCTGACAATTCTAAGGCAGAGAAAGTCTGAGAAGGAGCAAGATATTAATTGTATGGTCTCAAAGTGTCTCTTAAGAAATTGTTTATTAGTTGCAAGAGGAGAGATAGTAAGTACACAATGGAGAAACTAAGTGACATTCTGAATGGGTAATCAAATTAAAATTGTCAATGATGGGCTAACAGGGGCGCCTGGGTGGCTCAGTTGCTTAAGCGTCTGCCTTCGGCTCAGGTCATGATCTCAGGGTCCTGGGATCGAGCCCTGCACGGGCTCTCTGCTCAGCTGGGAGTCTGCTTCTCCCTCTCTCTCTGCCTGCCACTCCCCCTGCTTGTGCACTCTCTCTCTTTCCCTTTGACAAATAAATAAATAAAATCTTAAAAAAAAAATGATGGGCTAACAGACACTGTTGAATGTGATATCCTGAGAGGAACAATCAATTACATATCAATTATGTATTATTTTGAAAAGAGGCATGTAATCCAGATCCAATCATAAAGAAACATCAGATAAGCTCAAACTGAGGGAATATTCCATAAAATAACTTCCTTGTATTCTTCAAAAATGCCAATGTCATGAAAGTCAAAGAAAGGCCAAGGAACTACTCCAGATTAAAGACTAAAATGTTCTAATGAAATGTAATATAATATCCAGGGCTGGATTCTAGACTGGACAGAGAAGTGTTTATAAAGAACATTTTCAGGATAATTTTATAAAACTTGAATATAGACGGTAGATTAGAAAACAGCGTTCTAGGTTAAATTTTCTCAATCTGATAACTGCACTGTGTTTATGTTAAGAGAATACCCTCGTTCTTAAGAAATAAACTCTGAAGTATTAAGAGGTAAAAAAAAATGATATATACAAACTGATCTCTCAAATGGTTTAAATAATAATTGTGCATATATATATAGTTTTAGACATAATCATAAAGCAGGGGGAGGAGGGAGGGAAGTACGAATAAGAAATAATAAAATGTAAAACGTTAAGAATTGATTAGGTAGAGCATATATAGCACTATAAAATGCATGCAACTTATCTTGAAGTTATTCTGAAGTTGCTGAGAGTCTCAAAATAACATGTGCACTGGTATTTTCAAAAATACAGTAATTATACTTGCTGCTAGATCTTATTTAATGTGATACAGGATACGAAGCATGTTATAGCACAAATCTGCTTTTTAAATATTTTGATAACTATTCTTCAAAATTGGTTTCTTTGCAATCTTATGCATTTTCTTTTATAAGTGTTATTCTGAAAAGTGGACTGCTTGGGCTTTTCATGGCACAAAAAAGAAACTCTGCTCTCAGCTATAGATCCCATATCTACTTACAAGTTTGTCATAATGAGGAAAATGCAAAGTCTGTAGCTTTTTGCATTGCCATTAGCAAATTATAAAAGAACCCATCATTGATAATGAACAGTCAATCTAACCTTATTAATTTCCAGATGGAGTGATTTCCCGTAACTGCTGGAGCAAAGAGTATTCAAAAATATTAACTGCAACCTCATACAAAGCATCTACGAACACATACAACACCACACACCAACATGTGGAAAAATACAGGCATGCAGCAACTATAAACATGAATCACGACTGTGAAATTTATTACAGAGAAACTTAGTGCTTACGCATCTTAAAGAAACTTGTTAAAAATAAGATACTATTTACCATCTTTCTTTCGGAAAATTTTTTAAAATTTCTTTAATGATTGGTTGGTAGCAGGCTTCCCTCTCTGCTTTCCCAGTCTCACTCCAGTCTCTCACAAACTGTTTCAGTGTAGATTTTAACTTATCCATGTCAAATGTTGATGCTGGCATAATCTTTCCATTCCCCTGTTTAAAAACAGAAATCAATTAGCTTCTGACCAAGGAATCAATCTTGAATAGGGTCAAGGGCACGTGCTACTAAGGGGCTATATGGATGGTTTAGTGGATAAATCACTAGCCTCTCACCTCAACCGGGGTTCAAGTGCAGCTTGAGATCCTACATGAAAAGAGTTTGGTGGTCTCACTTCTACCCTCAATAGATTTAAGGTCCATTAATCATGAAACCACCATATAATTAAGCAGTCTTTACTCGGGAGAGGACCAGAACTGAGCTGCTATGGAGACAGCACATCTTCTCTCTCTAAGAGAGGGAAGAAAGTCCCTCCAGGTCATTGATGGGGCAGCATGGAGAGGCTCACCCTGGAGTGGCCCAACTGTATCTATCCTGTGGATACAAAAAGAGGACTTCAGTTTCTATTACTGCCAGTCCCTTGAGATTTATAAGTGAAAATAACTTCTTAAAGTAAAAGATAAATATCAATAGATACAAAATACTGAAAATGAATTTAGCATGAGAAATTAATTTTACACAGCTAGTAAAGTTGGTTATAAAAATTAAAGTCACTAACTCTATATGCTAGAATAGTCAGAACACTATGTGAAACGTACAGCAATATGCCAACAATTATCTTACTATTTTTAGAAAGAAAAAATCTGTCAACAAATCCAGTTTCTAACATACTATTCTATTAAGCCTACTCAAATACCTGAACATAAAAGTGAAAACATTCTGAGTAGAGCAAATGGCCCATGCAAAATATAAAAATGAAATCCAGAAAGATGAAGACCTCAAAATACAGAGGTTAAACCCTAAAATAAAAATAGAACAAACTTTCACATACATCTTCTCCATATTCTTTATTTTCAAACATATGTATGCAATCATTCACAATGGTCAGTAGTATTTCTTGATTATGATCAATGCATTTCCGAATCTTGTCCAAGTGAAGAAGAAACTGAGGAAGTAGTTTCTGTTGATTATCTGGAAGTGATCGAAATTGTCTTTCTGTTCGGTTCACTCGCTCATGCATACTGGTGCTAAAACATAAAAGGTGTTTTTTAAATTGGCAAAAGAATTCTCACCAGGGCCAATCTTATTTTAAGGTTGTCTTTCTGTACAATTATTCCTTTATAATGTTGGGATACTGTCCTGTGATTTACAATCTTTTGGTTTCTTAAAGGATATTATCTTAAAAGTTTTATGTTTTCACCTTATTACAAATTCTCTACGCAACCAAACAAAAGACAAATAGTTTATAACTAGCAAAGTAAATATTTGCACCAGTTAGGAGGGAAAAAGGAAACAAAGAGGATTAATGTACAATTAGTTTATTTTTATGATTTTAATTTCCAAACTTAAAATTTTCATCGAACTAGATGAATACTTTAAATTTCTCCATCAAGTAGCAGAATACTGCTCTGAAGTTACTTTAGAATATACAAAATGTGTTTTGAAATTAACTAAGAACCAACCAAGCTGCATTTTTTTAAAAAACACAAAAGATCTTATGTACTACAAAAGCAGTAAACAGAGGAAAAATTGTAATTCTATAGCATTTTACATGATATTATTCACAATTTGCATTCCAGAAGTTGCCAGATAACTCTAAAGGTCACTCTGGAGATTACCTATTTATAAAACCTGAAAAGAAACAAACAAAAAACCCCATCATTTTCAAAAGCTGATTATTACATTTGCATTGAGTGCTATTTTACATCAATCAGATGGACAAAATCTAAAAGCCTGACTACAGGAAATACGGAAAAAATATTAGGAAATACTGAAAAATATGGGATAACTTGAATATATACACTGATTGATGAGAGGTGCATAAATTAGCACAACCACTTTGGAAAATAATTTAGCATTACCCAGTAAATCTTAATATGCACACTCCCTAGCAATTACAGTCCTAGACACATACTCAAGAAACTTGCAAATGGGCACCATGAAACATAAACTATCTTCTTATTAGCACTGTTATATATAACAAACAAGAAATCTGCAAACAACCTAGTGGTCCATCACCAGTAAAATGAACAAAGTACAGTATAATCATACAATGGAATGCAATTAAATAAACTACAACTATACACAATATGGATAAAATTCATGAATGTAAATATTTGTTGAAAAAAGCAAGTTGCAGAAAAATACAGAATATACAATTCCATCTTATATAAAAATAATATCTTACAGGGACTGAACACATGTAAAAAAAAAAACTACAAAGAAAGGAAATGAAAATTTAAGAAAGTGATTTTTTTGAGGGGAAAGGACTCTTTTTAAACCAGGTGTTAGGTGCATGGGTAGTCACTGTATCGTTCTTTACATTTTATATATACAAAGAAGTGTTTGTGTTTCTTCTCAATGTTCTTTGGCATTTACTCCATACTAAATGAAAACGAAAAATGCTTTTTCATTTGGTTGCTTGAATCTTTCTATTCACCCAAATAATTGTCTCCTTTTTATGCCAAATTACTCTCTAATTTCTAGATAGTAATAAAGAAGTTCTGAAGGAGCTCTTGAGTAAAGCAATAACCTGACCAGGTTTTTAGAAGCTTGTGTGTGGTGGTTGTGGTGGTCAGGGGCGGGGCAGGGGGGGTGGGTAGGAGGGTAACGTGAAAAGATTAAGTTGTCAATGGCTACACTGATGTTTGCTTTTGTCTCCCTAGAGACAGTGTAATAGTGAGCTGTGGAGTCAAACAGATCTGGATTGAAATCCAGGTTATGCCACCTATTTGATATGCGACGCTTGGCAAGTTACTTCCTTTCTCTGTGCCCCCACTATCTCACATACAAAACAAGGTAATACATAACTACAGTGATGATGATGATGATGATGATGATGATTACAGAAGCTATCACTGAGATTTAATAAAAGCCAGGCCCTACACCAAGTCACTGACGTGGATTACTTTGAAACATCTCCATAAAACCCCACAAGGTTAGGTACCATTATATTCCTCTGCCAACCCAATGGGATTTCATTGAAAATGTAACAAAATAATGCACACAAATCACTTAGCCCAGGGCCTGAAACATAACTCCAACATGGTAGGAATACCTAATTTATATAACTAATATGTTCACAGTGAAAATACAAAAAATGTGGAGAAGTAAAAGTACTCCAGCAAAAAAAGCTACTAATAGTCCCTCTTCTAAAGGCAATCACTTCTAACTTTTTGGCATATTTCTCCTTGTTGTTGTTGAAGTGCCTCTCCGGTCAAAACGTGATACACAGAACAGCACACCATTTGGAGGTAACTAGAAATGAAGAATCTCACACCCCACCTAAGACCTACTGAAATGTAACGTGCCTTTTAACAAGATCTCAAAATGATTCACATGCACGTCAACTTTTTAGAAGCTCTTGTAATTCTTCATCTTTATCAAAGAATTTTCCCAGATTAGAAAAAACTTCTCTAATTTATAGGGCAAATGACTGTAATGACTTTTCATTATGCCATCTATGCACCAAAATTTACTCAGTTATTTCTCAAACGCTGGGCATCTAGATACTTTCACTTGTCTATATGATAAACCTTCTGTGTTCTAAATCCGTCTGTATTTTAGGGAAAAAAAATACTACTAACTCCCAAAAGAAGAATTACCAAGTCAGAAAGGATTAAGTACTGGGGTGCCTGGGTGGCTCAGTTGGTTAAACATCTGACTCCTGGTTTCGGTTCAGGTCATGCTCTCATGGGTTGTGGGACTGAGCCCTAAGTGGGCTCAGTGCCCAGTGGGGAGTCTGCTTCTCTCCCTTTCCTCTTCCCCTGCCCCTCCCCTGGCTAACTCTAAAATAAATAAATCTTAAAAAAAAAAAAGGGTATTTTTAAGCTTCTTGATACAAACTGATTTTCAGAAGAATTGTATCAATTTACATTCCTATAAAATAGAGTAGAACACTAAAGGAACTATTTAAGGTGACCATAATGTGTTAGGCAAACAGCAGAGTTGTGAAGGGTTACAACTCAGAGTCAACTGGTTAAATAGTCTCACAGTACTTCATTTCTACTATTCTTGGGCACTGGATGCCCCACAACCTCCCTCTCAGCATACCTCAAAATTCAACATATCCAAACTGAACTTAGCACATGATCACCACCACCCCCCCCCGAAAAAAACCCTGCACTTCTTCCTATATGGCTGACACTGATGAATGGTATGCCGTACATCCATTGAAGTCAGAAAGAAATGAGTCATCCTAAAATGCCTCTTCTCACAGACCCCACAACCACAAGCTCCAGATCCTTTTGATTCTACTTCATAAACTCTCTGCAAATCACTACCTCTCCCAGGCCCTCATTAGGTCTCTCAAAGATCCCTAAGAGGCCTGCTCCCTAGGAATGTTGTCCCCAGATGAAGTCTGCCACTCCCAATGAATTCTTCTGAAATACAAGTCTTGTGTTTGTCCTAACTGAATCTCCAGATTTCAGCCTATGCAAATAACAATCAATAAATGTTCAGTTATATACCCCCTAGGTGCCATTTTTCATTCTCCATGAGGACTACTTAACTTCCATGATTGCCGGGTAGTTGAGGTAAGTTATGGATTGGTCAGAAGAGCCCACACATATTTGTTGTCAATTACTGATACAGAAGTGATGTAACTACACAGAACAGGACGAGTCGCTGCGTATCTGTTAACCCTTGATTTTTTTAATGGTCTGCAAAACTGTCCATAACGTACATCCACAGTGAGTCTCCCGAAATAAGTGAGATCTTACTGAAGCTGACATAAGAGTCCAATCTTTACTATTTTAAATGGGGCTAACTTCTCTATTCTGGAAATGCTTATACTACCAATGTACTTTAAGGCAGGGGTAGGCACGCTATGACCCCCTGGCTGCTAGGTCTATTTTATAAAGACTTTTACTGGAACAAAGCCATATCCATTTGTTCACATACTGCCTATGGTTGCTTCCACACAGGAGCAGAGTTGAATAGTTGTAACGAGACTACCTAGCTCTCTGACCTTAAAATATTCATTGCCTGGCCCTTTAAAGAGTTTCCTAAAGCTGCTTTATTTAAAGGAATGTTTTACAAGCTTCAGACTCTCCGTGGTTCTACTCGGTCAGCAGCAAGAGCTTATCCTCTGGTGACTAAGGGGAGAAAATAGAGTGACCAGCCGTATTTCATGGGTATCTACCTTCAGCTCTCTCCAGAAGGGTGGTCTTGGCAGTGACCCCAACTCTTAGTCTCATCAGGGTGGGTCTGATACTGGGTCTGAGCCAAGGACCAAGGTCATAGACCCATTCCTCTGAACCTGCTGAACTACTCTAGTATTCCAAACAGGAAAGCGTATCTTTTCAGAAAGAAAATCTGTCTCAATCCACTTAAAAAATTTATTAAAACACAAAGTTAAAATTGTCTTACTAATATCACTATTTACTAATGCACCGAACCATCTTGGATTTCAGACCAGACTCTACCACAATTTGGTTGTGTAAGCCTGGGCAAGCTGTTCACCTCTTTATATGCCTATTCCTTCACCTGTACAAAAGAACTCTACATCTCAATTTTTTAAATCTTACCTAACTGCTACTTCTAAAAGTAGGATGTTTCTGACAAGACCTTTAATTTTTCAACTGTAGTATCTTCTAATGTGAGTATCTTCATTCATAACAAGATTGGTATTTTAAGGATAACAACGTTTTGTTTTTTACTATTCGCTACAATGCTACAATCATTTTTGCCTTAATCAAAATATTTCATCTAAGCAAAACCCATAGGAAACACAAAATTAGAAGCCACTGGAAAAATATTAAGACATTTTTTGCCCTGTGACCGTTAATCTAAATCCCCTATAAAATGACTAAAAGACATTTAGCAGTGAAACTAAGCTCTCCAAAATTTAGAAGTATTTGCTAAAGATTTACAATAGGATTGTGCATCCGAACTCACTGCAGTGATGGAAAGACTTACATCTGCATTGTCCAATATAGCAGACACCAGCCACATGTGGCCATTGAGCACTTCAAATGTGGCTAGTGAGACTGAGGAAATGAACTTTAAATTTTATTAAATTTTAATTAAGTTTAAATTTAGCCAGATGTGATTAGTGACTACGGTATTGAACAGCAGAGGTCTAGATCATAAAATGTCGGAATGGAACAACCCAGTGTGTTTTCTGCTACAAGATGCTTTCCATACCCCTAGTCCTTCCAGTGATGTTTTTAAAAGCATATTTTGAATACTATTTTCAGTCTATTGGAAGCATTTCGTCAAGAGTACATGCAAATAAAAAGGATTGTTTTTAAAAAATGAAATTATCCTCAATCCCACATTAAACTGCTAAAGAGGGATTAGGGTATAGGAAACTAGATCACAACCATTAGAATATGCACACAAGCACTCTTTTCTACACTGCCACACTCGAGCCCTACTTCCATGTCAGAGGTCCCTATCTGCCCACAAAAAGGCCCATTTGATAACTAATCTTAAATAACAATTTTAAATTAGTCTTAATATCTTAGAACCAGCACAGACACACATTTTAACTAACTGGGTCCATTATCTTTCCAGGACACAGTCCAGTATCCTTTTCTAGATTTTTCTAGAAAGTACCAGACTTTTCTGTACCTACCTCTCCTAGCTATCTAAATCTAGGGTTAGTTGTTTCTCCTCCCTGTGTGATTCTTTCATACACAATACTTGCATCAAATTCAATTCTGTGGTTGTCTGCCTTCCTCCCTCTGTTGATACTAAATAAAATCCCCACACTTAGTTAATTCCCTTTTGGGCTCCATAGGTAATGCAGTCCAGTTCCTATGCCTGGGTTTAATCAGTAGATTATTTCATCAAGATCTTTGCACTTAAAAGCTCATGTTACAGAAAGGCCATCAGATTCTAAATAACTTTAGGCTTTCACTAAGCAAGTTTACAAATTCGAAATAGTAACAATCTACCGACTTGTGACAAATTCACATGCTATCTGGGAAGGACAAACGTATTTCTTTGCTACTACTTGTCTTATTTGTTAAAAATAGAGCTTCAACAACATATGCCAAGCACTGGTGACACAAAAATAAATAAGGCTTAGTCCCTGCCCTTGAAGAGGTCACAGTCAAGCAATTAAAAAAAAAGTTTGCATAAATCACAGCAGGAGCCCATCTAAGGGCACAGTTTTACGTGGGCAGGTCCTGTCTTTCCCATTCCAACCGCAGACTCAGAGCACAGCCGTCGGTGGACTCCACTCTTACACAAATAAAAGTGCTCTGTTTACCTGAAAATCTAAGTTCCTTTCAGGTCTTGGAATTCTAATTTTGTGACTATGGTATTTTAACATCTATCTAGAAAGAAAAAAAGTGGAAGTTAGGGAGTTTAAAAGCCCTACCACCGTACCCAGCCCACAGTGAGAATTCGATACATATTTGCAGAATAAAAGATCATAAAAGCGATTCTTTACTGTGCCTTCTCTCATTTCCCTCTTTAATAATTTAGCAAATTTTAGAACATCCGGACCACCTCCGACCTTAATTTCACCCACCAGTTAAAGACATTGAGCGCCATCATTCACCACTAATGTGCCTGTACGTTCAAAGCGCCAAAGGGGCTGGGGTGGAAATCTTATGCAGCTCTCACAAGAACTGGCAACAGTTTGGGAAAATTCGTCCTACGGCATCCCACGTGTAGGTGAACTTGGGTTCTCCGTGTGTTCAGTTTGGAGGACATCGACAACACATACAGATCATGCCCAGCACTGACGATTTTACCACCATCATCTTCTATCTGCAATTGTTAACAGCACTTTTCCGGTCACCCCCACCGGCCTCCAAGCCAAACCTTTAACGAGGGATGGAAGGCAAGAGAGCTAATCTGATCCTGAGGTTAGAAGACACGAGGCTGAGCAGCAGACGGCGCGGCAGACACGCGGCTGTGCAGGGTCGGGAGGGGCTAAGGTGGTACGAGGTGACTCAGGGGCCCGGAGGTCAGATCTGGCGGCCCGGTCCGGGCGCCCCGGAGGCGTGGCGGCCGAGGGCGAGCGCGGCGGGCGCCCCCGTTCCGGCGGGTCCGCCGCGACCGGCAGGCACCTCAATGGGCTGCGCCGGGGTCCGCCACGGGCTTCTTACCCGTAGTAGCGGAAGGCATTAATGATCTTCCAGAAGTGCTCGCGCTCGAGCCGCTCCTCCTCCTCCTCCGTGCTGCGCGCGGCCGTCGCCGCCGCCGAAACCGCCGCGGCCGAGGCCAAACGCCCGGCGGAGAACTGCACTTCCACCTCCTCGCTCCCGCCGCGGCCGCCGCCGCCTCCCCCGCAGCCCTCGGGCAGCTGAGAAGCTGGCGGCGGAGGGCGCCGCCGTCGCTGCATCGCCGCCGCGGCCCTAGGCCTGGCTCGCTTGCGTCTCGCCGCGACTGAGAGCGTGGTGGCGGCTGCTCGGCCTTCCTCTAGACGGCGCCCGCCGCGGACATGCCCCCAGCTCGCGGTGCGCTCCGCCCCCGCCGCCCTCAGGCCTCCATCCGCGCCGGGCTCCGCCAGGTCTTCAGGAGCGCCCGGCACGAGCGCGCATGCGCCTGCGAGGGTACGACGGAGGGCCGCCGCCGCCTGCGCTCATTTGCTGCCGGCCTTCGGCGACGGCGCGCTGCCGTAAGGACGACGCGCCCAATGGGCGGGGCGAAGGGTCAGGTGGGAGGAGCGAAGGAGGAGATCCCTCGTGGGGTGGGGCTGGCACCTGCGAGAAGCCGCGTGGGCTGGGTTTAAGAGCCTGCGAGTGCTGGATTGTGGAACAGGCAGTTGAACTAAGTCTAAAGAAGGGAAAAGCAGAAAAAAAGTTCAGCTTTGATGAATTTATTAGGAATTTTTATTTAAGAAAATCGAGAGGGAAGGTCTTGCATTCACCCCGATTTAAGCTTTATTTTCTAAATGTATTTCCATTTTTAATTACATAGGGAGGAGAGTCACCATCATCTTTTCAGTGTTCAGGGGCTTGCGAAAATCCTAATCCCGCCCTAACTGGTGATGGCAGCAGATGAAGAAGATGTTAAAACCAAACTCTCTCTAGTATCCGCGCTTTGGAAGACCACCAAAATGCACAGGAGCTGTAATGCCTCAGCATTGGCGCTAGTTGCATCTAACGGTGGCCCTTAGCAATGCCAGACTTCTTCCTCTTCTTCACCTACATACACTTTCTGCCTCATTTATCTCTGAGCTCATAGTTAAAACAGGTGCCTCACACACATTTATTATTATTCTTAGGAAATAACTCATTTTATTCAATTTTATGTACCACTCTGCATATCAGTCTTACTAAAGATTGCTTTATTCGGAAGAATTAAACATTCCCAGGAAGCAAAGATTCTGTAAAAACATATAAACATACTGAAAAGGAACTAGCTTCATATTTTCATAATTTAAATTAATAATTTAAAGGCAATGCTTTAAAAAGTGGTTATTCTATGTTAATGTTCCATTTTTATACAAGATTTTTATAAAATTTTAAGTCTTTTTTAAAACAGTAATGCAGTAATACATGGTCCAAAATTCAAAAGGAAAGTACAAAAGGTTAAAAATGTGAAGTTTCTTTACCCTTCTCCCTAGGCAGCCTTATCCCCTACACAGACACAAAATATCAATTTCTTGCCCACTCTTCCACATTTTATATCCAGTGCAGATTTTTCTTAGAGACCACTGTTTGTAAATTATGCATATATTCTCATGTTATTAACTGTTACCAATACTGTTGGTAAATGCACACACCAATACACAAATTATATATATAATAATTTTGATGCACTGATATAGTTCTGGATGACCTAATTGATATAGGCCAGAATGCCATGGATAATTATAATCAGCAACATACTTTTTATCATCCTGGGAAGTATAATAAACATTTTTTTTTGAGAGAGAGAGAAAGAGAGCGGGGGTGGTGGAGAAGAGGCAGGGGGAGAGAAAGAATCCCAAGTAGGCTCCACAATCAGAGCAGAACCTGACTCAGGGCTAGATCTCAGGACCCTGAGATCAGGCCCCCAGTCAGATGGTTAAATGAGCCACCCAGGTGCCCCCAAATTTTCAAATTAATTTCTTATGGAGAGGCTTTGTTGGTTCTGTCTCATTAGTTGGTGAGAATCTTAGGGTCTGTGTCATTAAGGTGCTCAACCTTAATCTCAATTATGATTTCACAGATGAGGAAACTAGGGAAACAGCAATTAAGTGATCCACAGGACAGTACATTACTGGCACTACGCTTACCTACCCAAGTCCCCTGCCTGTATTTTACCCGTATTTGGCTATAACACTGACTGAATATTATGCTAACATTTGTTTAACATTTTACATTTTCCAAATTGTTTTTTTCCTATTGTATCACCTTATTTGTTCACGACTCTGAAGGGGGTGTTATTATCATTTTCCTTTAACAAATGAAGACACAGTCTCAGAGAAATTAATAGTCTTGCCATGGGGTACATAAATAGCAGAGCTGACATTTATCTATTCATTCATTCCTTTCAACAAATGTGCTGATTGCCTGCTATGTTTCTGGCACTGAGCTAAAGGCAGCTAGAAGTTGGGTTTTTTATTCTCACTTTGCCATTTGGTAACTGTGACTGTTTCAAATGTTATTTGAGACTTCGATTACATTATTTAAAAAAAAAGATTTTATTTATTTGAGACAGAGCAAGCACACCACTAGGGGGATGGGCAGTGGGAGAGGGAGAAGCAGACTCCCCACTGAGCAGGGAGCCTGATGTGGGGCTCAATCCCAGGACCCCAAGATCATGACCTGAGCCAAAGTCAGATGCTTAACCCACTGAGCCACCCAGGTGCCCCTTGATTACATTATTTCTAAAATGGACATATAACCCTTCTTACAGGATCATCAGGAGGAATAAACGAGATAAAGAACGGGAAATGCCTGGTATATCTGCTCATTAAATGTTGGTTTTCTCTCTTCCTTTCAGGTGTCTTTAGGATAAATTTTTGGCCTTGTTTTAAAACACTTTTAGGACTTCCTTGACCTAACTTCTTTGCAATGAGTTTCTCCTATAGAAATCTTCCCAAACCATGGGGTCATTTGGGCTGAAACATTTTCATCAGAAAGAGGTCAATTAATCTCTAGGAATTAATAACCAAAAACCATCATTCTTTCTTCGGTTATTTTGAAAAACTGTTAGTTAAGCAGTTACAGCTCACACACATATATTGCCGATGGAAATGTGAGATGGGACAGCCGCTGTGGAAAAAAGTATAGCAGTTTCTTACACCCAGTAATTGCACTCTTGGACATTTATCCCAGAGAAATGAAAAAAATGTGTTCACACAAAAACCTAATTTACATGAAAATTCATGGTCACTTTATTTGTAAAGGCCAAAAATTAGTAACAACCCAAATGTCCTTTAGCAGATGAATGGTTAAACAAACTGGGGCATAACCATACCATGGGATACTTACTTGATAATAAGAAAGGGAATGATTTATTTTTATACTTAATAACTTAAATGAATCTCAAAAGAATTATGGTTGATGGGGAACAAATTTCAAAGGGTTACAGATACTGTATGATTCCATTTATATATTTTGTCTTGAAATGACAAAATTATAGAGAACAGGTTAATGGCTGCCAGAGTTTGGGGGTGGTAGGGAAGAAGGGTTGTGTCTGTGGCTATAAAAGGTAGTACAAGAGAATCTTGTCATGGAACTCTATCTTGACTATGGTGGAAGTCACACAAATCTACACTTTCATAAAATTGCATAGAAATTAATATACATGGGGGTGCCTGGGTGGCTCAGTCGTTAAGCATCTGCCTTCGGCTCAGGTCATCATCCCAGGATCCTGGGATCGAGCCCCGCATCGGGCTCCCTGCTCTGCAGGAAGCCTGCTTCTCCCTCTCCCACTCCCCCTGCTTGTGTTCCCTCTCTCGCTGTGTCTCTCTCTGTCAAATAAATAAATAAAATCTTAAAAAAAGAAATTAATATACATGCCATATATACATTAATGAATACATACCAAACTGATAAATTTGAATAAGATCCATTGATTGTATCAATGGCAACTTCCTGATTGCAATATTGTGCTATAGTTATGTAAGATATTGCCATTGCGGTGAAGGGTATAGGGAATCTGTCTGAATTATTTTTTACAACTGTGTATGAACCTAAAATAATCTCAAAACAAAAGGTCTTTATAATGACACATAAACCTGTGACTTTTTTGGGGGGGGAGAAAATCACTTTATTCTAATTCACAAATGAGAACATCACAAAAGGTGATTTAAGGAGGCACACAAATATCTGCCCAACCCCAAATTCAAACCAACTCAATGAACTTCCATACAGTAAGAACAACCTTTTTTATTCCAATTCTGAAGAAAGCTGTATTTAATGATGAAGGAGAAGCTTAACTGGTGGTTTTACACTTTATATATTCACCATTCACCATCAATTATATTTTTATGCTAAATTAACTTGGTTATGAGAGATGATTTTCCTTATCTTCAATTTGAACTTCTTGATTAGGCTAATCCATTTGCAAATCTGCACTGTTTCAGCACCTCGCTGAAACCTGCACAAAGCTTCAGGTCACCCTGGTTCTGGGCACACTCCAGAAACTGTTTCATCTCATTAGTGGCATGGGCCAAACTGCTGCTGCTCCTGGTATGCTGGCTGGGTTCCCTGAGGCTCCTGGTAAGTGATGTCAGGCCTTGAAGGCTCAGCATTGCCTCCTCCACTGAAGCCCCCAGTGATGGCATGACCTATCGTGTGCCCGACAGCAGAGCCCACAGCCACGCCAGCTGCAGTGGTTGCCACCTGGGCCATGAGCCCTGGCTGCCGGGGCGCCGCAGCAGGTGAGCCAACAGCAGCTGGTGGAGCCGCTGCCGGAGGCTGAGCTGCTGGCGCTGGTCTAGGTGCCGCTCTCATCTGAGGTACCCGGCTGGCCGGAGGGGCCATGCGGGAGGTGCGGCTCTGACTTCCACGCGGCATGGTGACTTGCAGAGCAGCTCAGGGTCTAGAAATCCGAGATTCGGCTGAGACCCCAGCGGCTTCTGCCAAACCTGTGACTTCTACTTTATTCTTATAGATACATTTTTACTTTTCAGCCCAGAAGAAGTTTCTAAGCAAATTACTTTTCTCATTTTAAAAAATTTGAATTATGGGAATTTTCAAACTGAAATAAAAGTAGAGACAATTACATAAGCAATCTATTACATTATTATAATCCTTCACCCCATTTCACCAATTCTCAAGTTTAGTAATCTAGTTTTAGCTCACCTCACCTTGTTGACTGTTGCTTCTTCCCCTCTTCTCTTCTTGTTATCATGCCCTTTTTTGCCTTTTTTTTTGAGAAAGCTAGATCTTTTGACCTGCAGAATATTCCATATTTTGGATTTGGCTGATTGTTTTCTCATGGCATCATTTCTTGCTTTTTTTACTCAATACTATGTTTCAAAGTTTTATCCACATTGTATAGAGCTATCGTTTGTCCCATGAGGTAGTCCTTGGGTGAACATATCACAATTTATTTTTTGTTAGAAGACATCTTATTTTTTTTTTTAATGTACACCCCAGCTCCCTTATCCATTTTTATTTTTCTTCAGAGCACTTAGCACTACCTGACGTTGCACTTCCGTAACGGTTAATTTTATATGTCAACTTGACTGGTTAAGAGATGTCCAGCTAGGGGGCGCCTGGGTGGCTCAGTCATTAAGCGTCTGCCTTCAGCTCAGGTCATGATCCCAGCCTGGGATCGATCCCTGCTCCGCGGGAAGCCTGTTTCTCCCTCTCCCACTCCCCCTGCTTGTGTTCCCTCTTTTGCTGTGTCTCTGTCAAATAAATAAAATCTTTAAAAAAAGAGAGAGGTAAAAAATGTTTACCAGTGGGTGCCTGGGTGGCTCAGATGGTTAAGCGTCTGCCTTCAGCTCAGGTCATGATCCCAGAGTCCTGGGATCGAGTCCCACATCGGGCTCCCTGCTCCTTGGGAGCCTGCTTCTCCCTCTGCCTCTCTCTCGCTCTCTCTCTCTGTGTCTCTCATGAATAAATAAATAAAATCTTAAAAAAAAAAAAAAAGAAAAAAGAAAAAAAAATGTTTTACCAGTTGGCTGGTAAAACATTATTTCTGGGTGTCTCGACAACAGATTAGCATATGAATCAGTAGCCTGAATAAAGAAGATCATTCTCACCAATGCAGGTGGGCATCATCCAATCCTTTGGGGGACTGAGTAGAACGAAAAAACAGAAGAAGGGTGAATTTTCCTGAGCTGAAACAATCAGCTTCTCCCACCCTTGGACATCAGAGCTCTTGGTTCTAAGCCTGTCAGACTCAGACCTGGACGTATATCATCAATGCCCTAGTCTCAGGCTTTCAGACTTAATTTGCTTAATTTCAATTTTCTTCTCAATTATGAATCTGCTAAAGGACTATCTTTTATCACTAAGATTCTGTTGGAAGCTACTCAACCCGAGTCAGATTTCTTAGCTGCACACAACAGAATCCATTCTAGCTATTTGAAGCAGAAAATGATTTATTAAAATGCTGGCACACAAAATTTTTAGGAAAATGTGGCAACCCAGCTTGAATGTCATATAGAAATAACATAATGCTATACCTGTTGTTCCAAGGGAAAGTGTTTCAATGGACACTAATCCAACTACTGCCCATCATTCATCACTTATAATGTTAAGGACCAAATACAGATAACAAAGCCTGTGCTACAATTACCCTGAAAACAAAAACAAATGCTTCTGCCATAAGATCAAATTTCCCCATTCACGGCCACACCCAACTCATGCTCACATCTGCCTTCCAAGTTAGAATCTTAGTTACAAAGGAGTGTGGAGCATGTGCTTTTTGGCTTTCTAACCTCTAAAATAGAGGAAGGCATGCAGGAAAGTGGAATGAGGTGGTTTTAGAGGGCTAATCTATGTAACTGCGAGAATGACTATCTACGTGTCACAAATCAACAGTGTAGTCAACGCTGGTTGACTGGGTCCAAGTGACAAGGAGCCAAAACATCGGATCTGGCTTAGGAGGTCTGGGTTATAATGTTGACACTGACTTGAGTAGGTATATGACCTCAGGGACATCACTTAACTTCCCTGGACTTTGTCCTGATCTATAAAATGAAACAATTGGACAACTGTTCTTAAAAGATCCTTCTAGTTCTAACATTCTATGATTCAAAAATAATTTAACAGGCAATATCCTTCGATTTCAAGCAGTCTTCTTCTTCAAAAAGAAAAAGCCGTCAGTCAGCAATTTTTATATCTGCAGGTTTTTTTTTTTTTGAGATTTTATTTATCTGTCAGAGAGCAAGCGGGCACAAGCAGGGGGGAGCGACAGGCAGAGGGGAAGCTGGCTCTCTGCTGAGCAAGGAGCCAGATGTGGGGCTCCATCCCAGGACCTTGGGATCATGACCTGAGCCAAAGGCACACACTTAACCCACTGAGCCACCCAGGTGTCCCTTAGCTGCAGTTATCTATATTTAGTTGTTTTCTTGTGCTTTCAATTTGCCTATTAAACTATTTTTTTAAATACCTTGGGATCCAGCATGGAATTCCTGTATACCATTTCCAAAGCTGACCTTCCACTGAAGTATACAGTGGATAAACACAATGAATTGAAAGAAGGAAATTCCATACTCTATTATCTGAACAAAGAGTCCAAACTTCCTTTCCTGCTTTTGGTAAAATGGTTAACGAAAGCATCCCTTAGTTGTCCTAGTGTGCCATTGAAGTTACTCCCTCATTATTCTCAAGTTGGTTTCATAACAATTGAATGTTTGAAAATACAGGCTCAGAAATCTGCGGACCTACTCATCTACTAAGCCTAAGTATACAGGATTATACTTATACAATGAGAAGGTATTTCATTGGAAGTTTATATTTATATATTATATTGGCTTGCCTTTTGATCAGCTGCTTTACCTACTTGGAGGTAAAACTCCTTTGAGGGTGGGAGGCATATTTGTTTTGTTCATGCCCAGATCCCCAACATCCGGTACAGTGTCTGGCATATAAAGATTTTTCTATAACCACTTTGTGAAACAAGTAAATGAATTTATAACTACCAATACCATGCTAAACACTGCACATATATAATTGCATATAACTTAATACAATAGCGTTGCCATCCTTTTAAAAGAAACAGATGAGAACACTATAAAGACTTCAAGTGACTCTATCCAAGTCATGCAGCTATTAGATGGGAAAGCCCTGATTTGGAAACAAGTCTACAAAGCCCCCAAAAACTATTAACCACTGAATCTACTGCCTGTAGTGAAGTTGGTCTTGTTTCTCCTTAGACAAGTTTCATGAAGTCCCTTTACTTTGGAAAACCTTATTAACTTGCAAATAATGATTTACAGAGATTTAACATTCTAGGTGGGCAGGAAGAGAGACAGATTTTGCTAACCCGAATTGAGAGACTAGATTGCCCCAGGAATATGTTTGTGGAGACAAAATATTTCTTACTCTTTATGTGAAATATCTTGATTTTATATCACACAGACTCAAACTGCTATTGACCTAAGGATCTCATGGAAAAAGGAAAAGGCCACTTGGGACTTCCTTGGCTCACTAACAGAGTTCCCATATACTAATGATCCTTATTCTAGGATTTATAATTTTTATTCTTGGAATTCCTCTATTAATTCTGCTCTTTATGAGTCCAGTCTTTGTCTCAGAACTAGCTTGTTTTGCCTTTGTATTCTTTCTTCTAATAGCTAGATCTAGACAAAGTATACCATCACTTGGTCTTAAAATAACAAGCACACTCTCCCCTATAAAACTAGAGATATGACTCCTATAAATGGTTTCCTTGTATTTTTTGTGATTCCTTATATTGTTAATCACAGGAACCAGGAGCCAATTGTAATATTTGTATGCACATTTTTTTAATGTTCCCCATAGTTATTCTCAAAATTGGGATGAAAATTCTATTGCTATTATTAATTTTTTTGAAATAAAAAGTAAAGTAAAATGGATTTTTATGTAAATTCCAAGTGGTAGTTGGTTTACAAAATATATCGTAGATTATCTACTGCTAGGAGTCACGGTTTCTTCCCAAGAACACAAAATAGTCCTTACAAAGTTATCTTCCCATCCCACAAGCTCTAAATCTTTTTTGTTGCTGCCTTTGGGGAACATTTCAAATTAAAGAGATGCTTTGAACTGACATTATTCCAAGCTTTCCCATCCTAAAATCTAGGGTCCAGTTACCCTATAAGCATACTCATGCATGATTAAGGTACCAGCCAAGCAAATGTACCCCCCAAAAACATTTGGGAAGAATTATATAGCTATTACTTCCAAAGAAAGCATCAAAGTAGGGGGGCGCCTGGGTGGCTCAGTTGGTTAAGCAACTGCCTTTGGCTCAGGTCATGATCCTGGAGTCCCGGGATTGAGTCCAGCATCTGGCTCAGCTGGGAGTCTGCTTCTCCCTCTGACCCTCCTCCCTCTCATGCTCTCTGTCTCTCATTCACTCTCTCTCAAATAAATAAATAAAATCTTTAAAAAAATTTTAAAAAAAGCATCAAAGTAGTAATCACGGGAGGAAAAATCAGAGTTCGTTTGGGCTTCCTGACACTTATTTCATAGATTTGGTTGTTGTTGTTGGTTTAAATTACCTACCGTGATGAAGATAGGAATGCCACCAAATTTTCAGGGCGAAAGGCCTCTGCAGTCATCTGAAAGCCTTGCCAGAACCATGGATTTGTGCTTTGTCTGGGGACCTCTTAAGAAAGACACTTTCTATGTCTCTCTTCTCTGCCCAGACAGTCTCTAAAAGCTTGTCCTTGTTTCACCATTTGTCCCTTAACCTTTCTGAAATTATTAAGAAGACATAGTATCAGGGGTGCCTGGGTGGCTCAGTGGTTAAGCAACTGCCTTCGGCTCAGGTCATGATCCCGGAGTCCTGGGATCAAGTCCCACATCGGGCTCCCGGCTCAGCGGGGAGCCTGCTTCTCCCTCTGACCTTCTCCCCTCTCATGCTGTTTCTCTCTCTCAAATAAATAAATAAAATCTTTAAAAAAAAAAAAGAAGACATAGTATCAGCCTATTCTATTTGAATGATCAGAATCACTATTACACCATGACTCCTGGCTCTCCCTTTAAAAGTCCTATCAGTTTCTGGGAGGTTTTCCCATGGTCTACCCTTCAGTGAGCTACACCTGTTGCCTACATTTGCTCCTCAAAGGTGTGGCCCTTGCACCAGTATCATCCAGTCTCCTGGGAGTTTCTCAGAAATGTAATATCTCCTGAATCTGAATCTGCCTTTAAACAAGGACCCCAGGTGATTCATAGGCACATTAAAATTTGACAAGTACTGCTTTAGAAACAACACAGAACATGTATCTATGAATCCTTTTGCTGATAAATCAAAAGCTCATACGTGTCTTTCTCTCTGGGAGCCTACACCAGAATGAGCAGAACACCCAACTAAAAGAAGCTTCAGTAATAAGGACATTTCCTGTCTTAAATAACATGAAGTTCCAAGTAAGACAGCTCCAGGTTGAGTCCTCCATATCATCAACCCAGTCCCTGCCATCCTTCACGCTGCAATTTTCAGTAGGTTAGTGTAGTCCCTCACAATCAAGATGGTTGCCACAGTTCCAGGCATCACACCAAATCTAGCAAAGCAGATAGTCTGTTTCCTGCCCCGTCCCTTTTCTTCGGTAGGTACACCTTTCCTGGAAGCCTCCCAACGACTTGCCATTAGTGCATCACATTCCCATTTCTAAAATGACCATAGGCAAAGGACACAGAATTAACTGACAGGCTTAGACTAGTTAATATCCTCTTCATAATCCTGAAACACATACCTGATCCTTAAACCACTCAGGCCTCTTATCTCTTATCAAGAAGAAAGGTGGAAGGTGGGGTGGAGATGGGGAGGGGGGAGTTTGCAGGGAGGGTAACTGATAATAACTTCATCTTCATGTGTAAACAGAAAAAAAAAGAATAGAGCAGGGATGACAGAAATCCTCTCTAAGGAATGAATCCTCGCTGATTTAATATATACCCACGTTAGAAGCATAACATGTGCCTATAATTAATGTTTGGCTTCAGTTTACTTTATTGCACTCTATGCTCTATGCCAAATGAAACCCTGATGTGTATTTTACTTGCTAATAAATAGGCTTACATAAAAATTATTTGGGGCAGGCCTTGGCTTAGGTAAAAAAATCTGATCTATTGCAATACTTCTAACTTATCTGCCAGCCTTCAGACTTCCCTCCTGTCTATTAGATATAGGAGAGATTTCATATGATTCTTTTTTCAATAAATAATTTTCTTTTCCAAAAGTAAATTGATAATGTTGCTTTTCTGATTCAAATCCCTCAGTGGTGTTCCACTACCCTTCAGATAAAGTCTAAGTTATTGAGCATAACATAACATCCTTCCCAGTAGGCAAAAGGCAGTCTTTCCTGTCATGTCCCAGGAGTCACCTCCTATCCCTCACCTTATCACCCCCAAAAGTCATTCCTTCCTTTACAACTTCAGAGTTCTCCTTCCTCTGGTTCTGTGTTTCTCACACTGCTTTATAAGTAATTTTTAAAATATCTGGCTCCCTAGTGTTGGCTTATTGAATTTAAATTAAAAAAAATTTTTTTTAAAGATTTTATTTATTTATTTGAGACAGAGAGAGTGAGAGAGAGAGAGCACATGAGAGGGGGGAGGGTCAGAGGGAGAAGCAGACTCCCCGCTGAGCGGGGAGCCCGATGCGGGACTCGATCCAGGGACTCCAGGATCATGACCTGAGCCGAAGGCAGTCGCTCAACCAACTGAGCCACCCAGGCGCCCTTAAAAATTTTTTTAAAAATTAAAAAATAAAAGACATAAATAAATACTATATATATATATATAGCTCATTTAAGGCACAGACTGGCCCTGCTCCCAGGATGTGTAGGTAAATCTATAAGCATTCAACGAGCATATATAGAGCAAATGTTGGCAAACTTCTACAGAGAACGGTGGGGGAATTGAATCAACCTGTAGTATCAACTAGCTGAAACTTCTGCTTTAAAATATAAAACACGAAGCTGGAATCATGGTTATGAAAGTGCCAAAATTTCAGTCTTCCTAGATCTCTAGAAAAATCTGGTTTTTGTGTCCCTCCATGAAAAGGGAGTTTAGTCAAGCAATATCCCCTTGACATTCCCTACTCTACTCACTCTGCCCGGGCAAGGTGGGTTGTCTTGTCTGATTGATACATTTGGGAAGAATAAACTGGGTGTGCTTGACTCATCTCCTGACCTGATTTCTCCCCCCCCGTCTTGGAAGTAAATTTGCTGGCAGTAAGCACAATTTCTTCTCTGTTGCTCATGCTGTAAAGTTCTTCCCACTTGGGAAAGGTGTCCTGATCCAATGCTGCCTTTGACCACATGAGTAAGTCTGACTAATTCTGGATGGGATTAGAAGGCCTGTTTGACTCTCACATTAAGTCACATTCTCACATGTAGGCTTTCTCAGTAATAGAGGGGATATTTTGTCCACCATCTGCCTCTCCTTTGTCTTATTGTTCAATGTGTTCTGAACTCGGGTGGAAAAGAAGGGTGTGGGTCAACTATATGTTCTTATTTTCTGGGTTTCGTGATACTCTGCCATCCAGGACCTCATTGACTGGGGCTAGACTGCCCCTGCAGGGCTAGCTAATTCCCGGAGACCACAAATAACTCTCTAGAACCTTTCATATGCAAACTGACAAATCCAGAACCCACATCTCCCCAACTGTCTCCTTTATCAAACTCTTACACACTAAACCAATATTCCCCTCCCCTAGTCAATCCAGGACCAGGAACCAGATAATTTGGGACTGCCTGTACACCCTAGAGCCCGCTGAAATTATTCAAACTAGCCAATCCTGAACCTGCTTACTCTGCCTTGCTTTGCTTGCCTTGCCTTTCCTTTGGAGACCGTGATAGACTTTCCCCTTGCTCTTTTTATCTGCAGAACCACCGCTGTGCTTCCCCATGTGGTCCTGCATGGTGTGGTGTGCCCCCTCCTCTTGGGAACTGTGAGTAACTATCTTTTCAGTGGCAGTCACCTCCTGATTTATTGGTTTTACTATTCCTGAATAAAAACCAAACCCACATTCTAGAACAGGTAGGTGTTATGGGGCCCCTCCAAAGGCCTGAACAGATAGCTTCAGAAGGTGGTGCAAAGTGTGACTTTATACCAAGGTCACTGATGTGCGTTCTCTTCTTCTCTTCCTCCCATATATAACCATGATTCCATAATCAGGAAGATGGGAACAGAATTATCCACAGAGCAGGGCTCTGATTGGCAACAATTTGCCCACTTTTCATTTACTCTTTGAGATTCTGACTGTTGACTTCCTAGAGCAAAGTAATTTAATCAAGAAGTTATCAGTCAGTCTGCATCTTATGTGTGAAAGATTCTTCAGGGTGATGGACACAAGAGGAATGTAATTCATGGTCCAAGCTTTTAAGTACAGCAGGGGAGCAAAACTAGAAAATACTGCACAACTGGGATGATTTAGTGTTAATGTAGTATAGATGAAGTAAGGTGTAATGGGAATTAAGGAAATGGAAGGACAGTTCAAAAGTGGCATGAGAGGTAGATCTCAAAGGATGAATTTAACTTGAAGAGGTAAAGAGGTGGGAATGCTCTTTGCAAACAAATTTAAATTGGTTTAAGCCAAACAGAAAGAAGGATTTATTGTTTCTTATTACTGAAAAGATCAGGCATAAGTAGATCTAGAAGCTCAAACTATATCCTCAGGAATCTGTTAGTGGCTGTTTCTTGTACTGTACTGTACTTTGCTAAGTACTACTCTTTTTGAAAGGTTCCAACAAAAGATCTGGGCCCGGGTCTCACTGGACAGCTTGGGTCATGTGTTCTACATTGAATCAGCTGCTGTGACCAAGGGGTTGTGGTTTTCTGATTAGCCAGGGTCACATGTCCACCCCAGAACTGGCTGTGGCGTCAGCCACTTCCAAAACTGTGGACTTGATGGGTTTGATGTTTCTCAAAGGAAATTCTAGGTGATGTCCCCAAAAGGCAAAGTTATTTCTGGATGGGAATGTATACAAATCTTTTGGTGTCCTGGGGGAAAAAACAGCATGAGTAAAGTGGAAGGAAAGGCAAAGACCAGTCTGATGATAATCCACATAAAGAAACAGAGGGCAATAAATTGCAATAATTCAGGTGGTATAAAATTGTTAGACGCTTTCAAAGTCAGACAGAAGAGTTTGGATGAGTCACTCAGCAACAGAGATTCATTTTAGATTCTGAAGCAGTAGAGTGATACAATGAAAGTAGTATTATGGGAGGATTAATCGGACAAGAGCCAGGGGATAAACCACTGTCAGGAAGACCAGATGAGGAGATTGTTCAAGTAATCCTGAAATGACTCGATAAAGATTTATGCTAGACAGTAATAGTGAAGGAAAGAGAGGAAGGTAAATTCAGATCATAATTTCAAAGGAAAAAAAAGGCAGAGTTGAATATAGGGGATGAATAGAGAAGAATCAAAGAAGATGACGATGGTTGTAGCTAAAGCTACAAAGATATCACTAAGAGAAATTTATAAAGAGAGTGGATTTTTCCTCTTCCCAATGCCCCCGCCCCACAGTCTTCTCTCTTATCCTGTGATTTCCATCAGCAGGCTGGATAAAAATTGCTAGAGATCCTAAGTACTGGGAAACCATGGTACCCCACCTCCACCATCACGCGCGATTCCACATTAAAATAGAAAACGATAGAATAAGCATAAGAAGTCCAACAGTCATGATGTGTCACATGACGATGCCGTGATGTTTGTCTACAATCACAAATATCATTTTACAGTTTGCTCTCATTAGAAGTTTACTTGCTGAGGGCACCTGGGTGGCTCAGTTGGTTAAGCGACTGCTTTCGGCTCAGGTCATGATCCTGGAGTCCTGCGATCAAGTCCCGCATCAGGCTCCCTGCTCAGCAGGGAGTCTGCTTCTCCCTCTGACCCTTCCCCCTCTCATGTGCTCTCTCTCTCTCTCATTCTCTCTCTCTCAAATAAATAAATAAATAAATAAATAAAATCTTTAAAAAAAAGAAAGAAAGAAATTTACTTGCGGATACCCTAATTCACGCTTAGTTTATGTAAGCCAGCCCTGCTTGTCAGTAATAATGTCCTCATTTCTCACTTTCAGGTTGAAAACACATATTCTTAGACTGTACGTGTACTTTGGATTTTTTTAAAGACTTTATTTATTTATTTGACAGAGACAGACACAGCGAGAGAGGGAACACAAGCAGGGGGAGTGGGAGAGGGAGAAGCAGGCTTCCCACGGAAAGGGAGCCCGATGCGGGGCTCGATCCCAGGACCCTGGGATCATGACCTGAGCTGAAGGCAGACGCTTAACGACTGAGCCACTCAGGCGCCCAACTTTGGATTTTTTTTTTTTTAAAGGCAACTATTACAATGGTGCTCTAATTCAACTGAAAGTCTTTTTTTCCCTCAGAGGAAATGAAAACAAGTTATTGAAGAGATATCTACACTCCCATGTTCATTGCAGTATTATTCATAATAGCTAAGACAAGAAAACAACCTAAGTGTTCTCCAGTGGATGAATAGATTAAAAAGACGTGATACAGGGCGCCTGGGTGGCTCAGTTGGTTGAGCGACTGCCTGCAGCTCAGGTCATGATCCTGGAGTCTCAGGATCGAGTCCCACATCGGGCTCCCCGCTCAGCGAGCACTCTGCTTCTCCCTCTGACCCTCCCCCCTCTCATGTGCTCTCTCTCTCTCTCTCTCTCATTCTCGCTCTCGCAAATAAATAAATAAATAATTTTCAAAAAGATGTGATACATATATATGTATATTCATGATTTCCTATGAATACATATGAATTCTGAAATTCTTATTTATAATTCCCAGCTGTTTAAAAGTAAAAGCATATCTATCTAATCTTAGTAATTAGGGCTATTTAATAGGGGTACCAATTATATGTAGACATAAGGAAAAGAAGAAGGAAGGAAAGATGACAAGTGCATCAGGTAAAGCTATCTCATGATTAGGAAGAGGCCTGACAGTAGCACTCAGGCAATGAGATTCACCTTCCTTTCCAGGTTCCCTTCTCTGCTCACTAGAACGGAGGATGGATTCTCCTCCAGTTTAGGAAACTGGAGAGATTCAATGATTTGGATGATAGAATACAGAGACTGTGAGAATCCCCCAAGGAGTGAAGTCTAGCTCGGGAAAAGAAAGCTGAGTACAAGTTCACAATTTCAAAACTATTGAGTACTGGGTTAATGGGGTGTGCAATCAGAGTTATAGGTGAACGTCTCATCACGAACCTTCTACTGCTACAGATTTCAGTGTTTTTTTCTTTTTGCCTTTAAATAATAGCTAATATTTAACGGAGCACATATCCTGTGCCAGATTACTATGCTCAATGAAAAGCATTTGCATGGGTTAAAAAATTTATTTATTTAAAGATTTTATTTATTTATTTGAGACAGAGAGAATGAGAGAGACAGCAAGCACATGAGAGGGGGGAGGGTCAGAGGGAGAAGCAGACTCCCTGCCGAGCAGGGAGCCCGATGCGGGACTCGATCCCGGGACTCCAGGATCATGACCTGAGCCGAAGGCAGTCGCCCAACCAACTGAGCCACCCAGGCGCCCCATGAGTTAAAAAATTTAATAGTCACAGCAATTTTATAAGGTAAGTTTATCATTATCACTCTGTTTCACAGACAATGTGACTAAGCCTCAAGATGGACAATCACACAGCTAAGTTTGATTCTGCTCTATTTGATGAACCCCAAAGCTCCGGTTTTCATTACCACGGTATACTCTTTTCCAAACAAATAGAGAAACTCTTCAATTTCTTTTAGCCAGGTTCAATGTTCCAGCTGGAAGACCAGGAGGTGTATTGCTGAAGAAGAAGGGGCAGATGGAAGCTGGGAGGTATTTTCTGCCACATTCCATAAAGCAGTGCAATCACTTTCTCCTAGTACAGGAACTGTTTCTTCAGCTGAGCACCAGATGAAGTAACTGGCTTGCACGAGGGATTGTATTTTCTAAAGAGTCCAACCACATTTAGCCCTGTGGGAAGCTCTGACTATATGTGTATTTGGAGAGCTGGTGAGTGATCTTATAAGTTCACATCTCATCCCATGGTACCTGCCAGGCATGCATTGATACGCCCCCCCCCCACCCCGCCCACTGCCCGCCGACCGCATCTCTCACTTCACTAAGCCTATATAGTTGATTGGAATTTGACGCAATGGCACTCTCCTGGCAGCCCTGTCTCCTTTCCACCCACCTTTTGAAATGATTTTAGACTCCATTTTTATTTTATTTATTTTATTTTTTGGGGGGGGGATTTGATGTCTGATCGTATTTATTTGTCACTCATAGAAAATCTCATTTTTGACTGGACTCAGACTTAGAGGTAGAGGCTCTCAGAGAGGACAGCCTCCGTCTCTTGGCAATCTGTTCCTGGCGTTTTTCTTTGGCCTCCTTCATTCTCTTGGCCAAAAGTTTAGCATATTCTGCAGCCTCTTCCTTATTTTTCTTAGTGCGCTGCTTCTTCAAAGCAATACGCCGCCGTTTGTGCTGGAGGACTCGTGGAGTAACAAGACGCTGAATCTTAGGCACTTTGGTTCTAGGTTTCTTCCCTTTGTTTAGGGGCTTTCTCACAACATACTGGCGGACATCATCTTCTTTAGAGAGATTGAAAAGTTTGCGGATTCTGCTGGCTCTTTTGGGCCCCAGGCGACGAGGCACAGTAGTATCAGTGAGTCCAGGAATATCCTTCTCCCCTTTTTTTACAATGACCAAGTTGAGAACGCTGAGATTGGCATCCACAATGCAACCCCGAACGGATTTGCGCTTTCTCTCTCCAGTCCGCCTTGGTCTATAGCAGGAATGCCCCTTACTCAGCAGCAGGCGGACACGACCATGGGTCAAGACACCCTGCTTCATGGGGAAGCCCTGTTTGTCATTGCCACCACTGATTCGGACCACATAACCCTTCCATTCTTCACCCAGAGCATCAGCAGCAACTTCTGTGGCCATACGCTTCTCATAAAAGGTACGAAGTTTGCGTTCATCGTCCACTTCAATGAGTTTCTGGCAGCCAGTAGCTGGGAAAGAGATGTTCAGCTTCATCCTGAAGCAGCCTACCGCCTCCGAGGCGCCACGAAAAAGAGTAGACTCCATTTTTAAAGAAAGATTGTATTTATCTATTTGTCATAGAGAGAGAGAGCACAAGCAGGGGGGAGCGGCTGAGGGAGAGGGAGAAGCAGACTCCCTGCTGAGCAAGGAGCCCGAGGCGGGACTTGATCCCAGGATCCTGGGGTCATGACCTGAGCCGAAAGCAGATGCTTAACCAACTGAAGCACCCAGGCATCCCTAATTTCAGACTTTAGAAAGGTTGTAAGAGTAGGGTAGACCAATTTCATATAGTTTTCATTCAGCTTTCTCTAATTTCAACATCTTGCATAATGGTCAAAACAAAGAAGTTGGTATAACAGCATTAACTACAGGTATTTATTTGCACTTCACCAGTTTTTCTACTCATGTCTATTTAGTGTTCCAGAAGCCAATCCGGGATCTGGCATTACATTTAGTCGTCAGGTCTCCTTTGCCTTCACCAGTCTGGGACAGCTCCTTAGTCTTTTTCTGTCATAATCTTGACACTGTGGTGAATACTAACCATTTGTTTCATAGAATGTCCCTCAGCTGGGCTTATTTAGTGTTTTCTCACGATGAGATTGCAGCTCTGCAACTCTGGCAAGAATACCGGAGAAGGGAATGTACCCTTCCGTACGTGACATCACGGAGTTTTTCATCAAGGGCGTGGCATGATACAACTTACAATTTGGAAGGATGACTCTGGCAGCTGGGTGCAGAATGAGTTGGAGTGGAGGGAGCTTGTGGTCAAGGCCCTGGCTAAGAGATGATGGGCGAAGGTAGCCTGAACAAAGGCTATGGCTATAGGGGTGGGGATGAACGTCTGAAGATGGAATTTCTGAAGTGAAGCTAATAGGATTTGGGAGCTGTTTCCTTAAGTGAAGTGAAAAGAGGAACTGAGGATAATTACTAGGATATCAGGGTAACAGGGCGATGGTCGATGCCACTCTCAGTTGGTGGCCAAAGTCTTTGTAATTCAGATTTCTTTTTTTTTTTTTTAGATTTTATTTATTTATTTGAGAGACAGAATGAGAGAGGGAGAGAAAGAAGGGTCAGAGGGAGAAGCAGACTCCCTGCTGAGCGGGGAGCCCGATGTGGGACTCGATTCCAGGACTCCAGGATCATGACCCGAGCCGAAGGCAGTCACTCAACCAACTGAGCCACCCAGGCGCCCCTGTAATTCAGATTCCTTAAGATTTAAAAAATAATAATTTGCTGGCATGTGTCTGCTATAAGAGGCTGTTTGAATGTCTGTGGAAAAAAAGATACAGAAAGAATGAGGAGATGCTCAGCCACGCTTTTACTCCTGTTTTCAAGTTTTGGGTTTGGAAATTCAGGATCTTTGGTGTGTATGTTTGAGTGAGACAGAAGTGTCAGCATCTCATCATGATTCTCATTTTCTCCAGGTAAAACAGAATTTTCATATGTACTTGACAAATATTTGTGGAACACTGCATGGAAGAGTCAGTGCATCCGAGTCAGGGGCAAAGGAGGGTTTGCAACAGAATGTGATGGGAGCCATTGCAAATTTTCCCATGGCCAAGGAGTGTTTCATATAAACTGGCTTTGTTCTGAAGTCAAAAAAGTGAAGCCAAAAGGGAAATTCAAGAGGAAAGTAGTGAAGATGAATCTTTCTTGCTCATTTCTATGTTAGAGATAGAGGGGAGAAGAAAACCAGATTTTCCTAAAGATGGGGATGTGCCCCTGAGTCTCCAATGGCCTAAAAGCTAGTCCTAACTCTTACAGTGCATCATACAGGAAAGAATGCATTTTAGCTGATACTTCCCAATAAAACAGAGGTTTTTAACTTCACATCATACAGCTTTAAAAAAATGCAGATGCCCAGGACCCAACCCGAGTGATTCAGATCGATTATTCAAAATGCCTTTGGTTGGAAGTGGCAGAAATGCAAAACAAATCAGCCTCAGCTGACGATTTGGAGTGGGTTGTATATTATGATCTATGCTGCATAACAAATCACCCAATTACCCCAAATGTAGCAGCTTAAAACACAGTGACCTTGTACAGTTACAGTGGATGGGGATTTTAGGAGTGGCTTAGCTGGTGGTTCTGCCTCAGAGTCCCTCACCAAGTTGAAATCAAGGTGTCGGTCAGGCTTTAGTCACCTAAAGGCCTGACTGGTGTTGGAAGACCCATTTCCAGGGTGGCTCAGTTACATGGGTGGCAAGCTGGTGCTGGCTATTGGCAGGCGGTCCTACTCTTTGCCACATGGGCTTTTGCACAGGGCTGCTTGAATATTCTCACCATATGTTGGCTGGTTTTCCCTAGATCAAGTAATCTAAGAGAGCAAGGCAGAAACAGCTTGATCCAATATTATGGCTGGGATTAAGGTTTCTTTGAGGAGGAGAAGGGGGATGGTACTCGTAGGTCAGATCATCTGTTGTTACAAAGGCTGAAGACCCTTATATAGAGTTTCAGGCCCAGAGCAAACATACCATATGTTCCATTCATTTTTTATAGGGCAAAAGGATTAAAATGGGTATCGAATGAGGTCTTGAAGGGGAAAGAATAATAATTAAAAAAAAACAACACAAGGGTTATGTGTGACTTGCCTCTAAGTGTGGGTTTTCATCTGTCATAATAACATTTTAACATTTGCAAAGCCCTTTAGATTCTATCACACAATTTTCTAACACCTTATTTGATCTTAAGAACAATCTTAGGTTTATAGGATGGAGTCAAGAGGGTTGGGGCTGAAAGATGGAGCTAATAATAGTGAACACCCACCAAGTGCCAGGCATTTGACTGGGTGCTTTATATTCATTAACCCTTTTCACCAAATACCACAAGGTCAGTTTTAAGAATTTCAGTTTTGAGAGAGGCTTCGATTCCTTGGGCTCAGAGAAGTTAAATGGCATGCCCATGGCCAAGCATCAGAGTTGGAATGAAAACCTAGGTTTTCCTACTCACAGTCCCACATACTTTCCATTTGGCTGCTTCACGGTTCAGCATGACCAGCCATGGCTGCCACTTTTGCCGTGAGCTGCATCCTTGACTTGTCTTCATCTCTGGCGGCATGGAACTCCCCAAAAGCCAGAGGACCCTGTCACCGTGGTGACACTTACTGTGCCCTCAGCATGAGTTGCTTTTTGCTCTGGTGAGCACTTCATTACAAGCCTGTTGGAAAGAAAGAAAAAAAAAGAGAGGACAGAAGAAAGTATATGGGATTGGAAAAGAAATCAAGTTCACAATTTATACAGAAATAAATCCATTTCTCTGGGATTGTCTAACTTTGTTTGACTTTTATTAAAAATCTGGCTCCGGGGGCGCCTGGGTGGCTCAGTCATTAAACGTCTGCCTTTGGCTCAGGTCATGATCCCAGGGTCCTGGGATCGAGCCCCGCATCGGGCTCCCTGCTCCGGGCTCCCTGCTCCGTGGGAAGCCTGCTTCTCCCTCTCCCACTCCCCCGGCTTGTGTTCCTGCTCTCACTATCTCTCTCTGTCAAATAAATAAATAAAATCTTCAAAAAAAAAAAAATCTGGCTCCAATGCAGACTCCTTTGGTGGCCTCAAGGAACTTGGCACCTCATTTTCCTTTGTTGTCAAGTGGGGTAATACTTCTTAAGCTTGGCCTAAAATTCATGGATGTGCTAGGACAGGCATGGGAAGCATTTTGTGCTCCTCAACGTGTTTGGGAGACATAACTGACTTTCAGGCTGTACACATCAACCCTTTTACTAATGACCTCAAACTTTCTAAATGCTCTTATAATTTACAAATATGCCTAAATGTGATTTGAGTCAAGGTTTCCAGCTGCAAGTAAAGATTACTTTTCCATGCTGTTTGTGGTTTACTAAAAGCAATAACAGGGGACGCTGGGTGGCAGAGGTGGTTAAGCATCTCTCTTGACTGCGGCTCAGGTTATGATCTCAGGGTCGTGAGATCGAGCCCCATGGCGGGCTCTGCACTGGGGGTGGAGCCTGCTTAAGATTCTCTCTCTCTCTCTCCCTCTGCCCCTCCTCCCCTTCTCTCTCCCCCTCTCAATAAGTAAGTAAATAAAAAGATAAATAAAAGCAATAATAATACCTTTGGTTATCTAATATATATGTCAACTCTCCCATCAAATAAATCTTCTATTTCTGTAGACTAGCTAGGCAATAGGTCCTCAGTCGAGTATATGGTAAGCACCCTACAGGTGACTGCTATTTTTTTTTTTTAAGATTTTATTTATTCATTTTAGAGATAGAGAGCAAGAGCAAGTGCCTGAGCGTGGGGGCGGGGTGGGAGGATGGAGCAGAGGAAAAGGGACAAGCAGACTCCACACTGAGCTCAGAGCCTGAGCTCCCACAACCCTGAGATCATGACCTGAGCTGAAACCAAGAGTTGCCGCTCAACTGACTGAGCCACCCCGGCACCCCAAGATGATAGCTATTTTTATTATTGAATGTATTTTTCTTAAAGCTAGGTTATTTCCTAAGAACTTTAAAAGTCAGGCAAATAACTGTTTAATCAGAAAAATCCAATAAGCATCTATATACTGTTTATTAGTATGATTGGACCAGATAGAGAAGTCATGAAGATCAGCATAGATCTAAACAAAATAGCTTCAAGCGCTGATGCCATCCATCTCTGATGCCTTTGTGCCTCCCCAGTTTGTAAAACAGGAAGAGGGACAAAAAGTGAAAATTAGGATGAGCAAGTCCCACCGGAGTTCCCACTGGGTGTGTCTTTTGCCCAGAGAGGGCAGCAACTCACGCATGCAGGTAAGTTCAAGGAGTGTGCTGAACACGGTGTTTTGAATTGCGTAGCGGAAGATCCCAGGCACTCCTCAGCCGGCTGACTATTGTGTTGATTGGTTCTTGGATTTCGAACTATGAAGCCTTTTCGTGGTATATAAAGTGGGCAACCAAGAGCCTGCAGGTGTGATTGCAGGCCAAGTGCAATGGCGACAGCAAGCTGCGTCACAGCGTTCTAGGACACGCCTTATAGGACAGTACAGTATGGTGGTTAAGAGCTCCCTGCTTGGGTTCCAAAACCTGGTTCCAACAAGCGTGAGCCGTGGAACTTTGGGTAGTTACTTTGCCTCTCAAAACCTCATATTTATGTGGTCACTAATGAGAGCCAAACCTCACTGGAGACAGCACTGCCAAGGCTCAGGAATGGCTGGAAAGTAGCTCTGTTGTCATGCTGACAAAACTTGCTAGAAATCCATCTTCTAGAACTTTGGGAACCACCCTCCCTTTAGGGGGCCATGGAAAAGCGGCTCAGTGGGGAGGTGCCTCCCCGGAGGTATTCGGCTACAGTTGCCAACCCACAAGAACCAAAAGCAAAACCCTTTTCTTCTGCCATGTCTCTCCAGCACCTTCTGTTGACAAAGCCTAACATCATTCCCCCCGGGAAGGGAAAAACAATGTAAAGGGCCCAGATTAATTTTTACAGAGGAGGCAAAAAGGAAGAATTTGGAGTGATAAAACCCATAACTAGCGCGAGCGTGATTTGGCAATATCTTTAGGGGCTAATACTGATTCTTTCAGGCTGGTAGTGTCCAAGTAACAGCCCGCAGGGCCTGTCCTGCGTCTGCAAGCTGCTGTTGGTCCTCTGTAGAGCAGTCGTTCTGAAAGTGGTCCCTGGGTCAGCACTGTCGGCATCACATGGGAACTTGTTGGAAATGCAAATTCTAGGGTCTTATCCCAGGCTTACTGGGTCAGAAACTCTCGGGTTGGGGACCAGCCGTCTGTTTTAACAAGCTATCCAAGTGATTCTGGTACATGCTAAGGTTTGAAAACCACTGGGATAACAATAAGTTCTGGGATCTTGTGTAGGCTTGGAGGGAAGAGTCAATACAGATTTCTTTATCTGAGCTTTAGTTTCGATTTTTTTAAAGATTTTATTTATTTGCCAGAGAGAGAGAGAGAGAGGGAGAGTACAAGCAGGGGGAGTGGCAGCCAGAGGGACAAGCAGGCTCCTTGCTAAGCAAGGAGCCCAATGTGGGACTCGATCCCAGGACCCTGAGATCATGACCTAAGCCGAAGGCAGACGCTTAACCATCTGAGCCACCCAGGTGCCCCTAGTTTCAATTTTTAATCTTGAAGAACGTGACCTAACTCTTTGGGATCTGGAAGCGTGCAGGGAGCATATTATTATATATCCACTTTCGCCTTGACGACGTGTTTCTGGACTCGTGGGAATGCACTTATCAGATATGCTCACTTTGGTAAGAAAGTTGATGTTCTCTTATCTGCAGGTCACACTCCCTTGATTAGATCCCTGAACCTGCTATTGCCATTTCTATCTATTTCTGTGGGTTTGCAAAAAAAGGAGTGCAATGCCTGTTCTATTTTTTTTTTAAGATTTTATTTATTTGAGAGAGAGAGAAAGTGAGAGAGAGCATGAGAGGGGAGAGGGTCAGAGGGAGAAGCAGCCTCCCCACTGAGCAGGGAGCCCGATGTGGGACTCGATCCCAGGACTCCAGGATCATGACCTGAGCCGAAGGCAGTCGCTTAACCAACTGAGCCACCCAGGCGCCCTGCCTGTTCTACTTTTTCCATATCCTTGCTCTTCCCTAACTCTCCACCACAGATGGACTGTTGGAAGAGCAGCTAGGGCCCCAAGCCTAAGGTCAGCCCAGCCAGATAGCGGCATGGAGCACACATCAGCTTCCCACTGCTTGTGAGCAGGGTTGTCTCCTTGACTAGGCTCCAACAGCCCAGAGCAGAAAGTTTCATGTTTCCCTGCCTCAGCCCCTGTCTTCCCAAGCTCCTCAATTTGCAGTCTTCAAAGGAGAGAGGACAGATGATGTAGTCTGGCAGACGACTTTTCTGCCCTTTCTTGCTTTGAAATTAAAAAATGTGTGTGTGTGTGTGTGTGTGTGCCTATTTGAGCGGTGTGGGGATGGTGACCTGGCTCTCATCCCGCCACTAACTAGCTGCATGGGGTTGGGCAGGTCACCAGCTCCGGTTTTAATTTCCCTACTGAAATACAGAAGGTTGGACCAGCTGATCCTGCTCCAACATTTTGTGATTCTGTGCACTACCAGGCGCATGGCCTTAAAAGGTTAACTTGGGTTTGAGTCTCACCTTCTACTGTGACAGTCCGTATAAAGTTCCTTTGTGATTCCTTCCTCTGTTTGATATTAAGTACGATGAAGTCTTCCTACAACAAATTCACCTAAAAGGATTGAAGCTACTTATGCACAGAGTGGAGATGTCAACAGGTTTGCTCCTTTCAATATATAAAGAGCATCTGCCTTTTGAAATAGATATAATGTCTCATCAACTGTGTGGGCAAGACGAACTGCGGTGTGAAAATGCACTGCCAGAAATGAGAAATGAGGTAGTCTTCATTTTGAATTCCTGATTTATTTCTCACTGAGAGTAGTAAGCAAAAAGATGCTTATTTCCTCTCAAAGGGATTTGACTATTTCTATTTTTAATGTCGTTTAAGCCTTTTCATCTCCCCTTCAAGGTAAAGAGTCTTTCTCTGACCTAGTTTCCCATGCTGAAATGGGGAGAAAAGTCAAGTGTAATGATCCTCAATCAGCAGGGACATCCCTCGGGGGTGGGGGTGGGGTGAGGGTTGGGGAGAAGAGGGTATTTCAGGAATTCTTGGAAATGATGTTTAAAAAATACGTCTAGATTTTATTCTTTTTGTTTTTAAGATTTTTTAATCTATTTGTCAGAGACAGAGAGCACAAGCAGGGCGAGCTGCAGGCAGAGGGAGAAGCAGGCTCCCTCCATCCCAGGACCCTGGGATCATGACCTGAGCCACAAGCAGGCGCTCAATGGACTGAGCCACCCAGGTATCCCTAGACTTTTATTCTAAAAAAAAAAGTTCCTACTGTTTTGAGAACAGTAATTTCGAATTAGAGCAATCCAAGCTTGATAAAATCATGGCCAGGAAGGGTAGGCAGATTAAAGGTTGTGGTAGGCACTTTGGGTTGCTCACTTGTTCCCTCCTCCTTCCTTGCTAAAAGAGGCTTGATTTTGTTCTTATGGCAACATCCCCAGACAATGAATCATAATTGGTTCAAATCTGTCATGACAGTCTCTGTCTCGCCTCCCTTGCAGTGAGAAGTGGCCATGTGAGCCAGTCCTGGCTCCAGAGACATCTGAGTCTGCTGGGGACACTATTGGGGGATTTTGGAAGGCATGGGCTATCTGTGACCCCCCCATCTTCCTGCTTTGATAGCTGACACGACATTGGGAACTTTCAAGGCCTTCCTGTGACCTCCTGGTGATAGGACCACAAGCCAAGGATGGACAACCCTGGCTTTTTTTCTGACATTTTTGAGTTGTGCAAAAACAGAGGTGCTGTACAAAATACAGGACACCCAATGAAATTTGAGTTTCAGAAAAACAACAGTCTTATATATGTAGTATTTGGGACTTATTTACACTAAAGTTATTTATAAATAACTATAGTTTATCTGAAATTCAAATTTAACTGTGTGTCCTCTAATTGTGTTTTTTCCCCTAAATCTGACAACACCATGTGCAAACTCTGGACTGCCTGCCTTGAACTTTCTTCTTATGTAAAAAAACAAACAAAAACCCCGATGAGCTTAAGCTACTACTCAAAAAATATATTGGTTGCATGTGAATTCATTCTTGATGTAATAGGAATTTGCTTTTGAACCCAATATTTTTTGGGGTGTTCATCATGTGCTAGACACTGTGCTGGTTCGCAGGGATGCGTGTTTAACTCAGTCACAGTGGCAAGACCTGCGTTCATGGAGCTTCTCTGTAGCTGGAGAGACTGTCGCTAAATGAGCGATTCTAAATGAGTGATGGTAGTATAATTCCAATTGTGATTAGTGCTCTGGAGGACAAGTAGGGGAGCTTTGCGAGCATCTACAGAGGGAAGTTCTCCTTGAGGTAGGACGTCAAGGCACTCTGAAGGAGGGGCAGGGGGGCAGGCTGATTGGAGGGGAGGGGTGTGCAAGTTTGCTCTGAGCATCCGGCGCAGCATGTGTGCCCATCACGAGGCAGGAAGGATCCCGGTACGTTTGAGGAGAGGAGGTCACGGCACTGAACAGCAATGGGTTGAGTGATGGGCAATGGGCAATGGGAATAGAGAGGCACACAGAAGCTAGTTCAGGGAGTGCCTTGGAGGCCGTATTAAGGAGTCTGAACTTAATCCTTACTCTACGCTACACCCACACTAAGTACTGTTGATATGAAATAGAGACTTCCAATAGTTTAAAATAAAGACTTCCCACAATTTGATCAGAGTCATAGAGCCGTTAGATGGGAGAACTGCCATTTGGGCTCAGGGTTTGTTTTTTTTGTTGCTGTTTGCTTGTTGTGTAAGTGTGTGTGATCCAAAACCCCTCCCTAATTCCCCCTGAGTACAAGCTAGTTAGAGCTACAGAAATAATGACAGCTGCTCAAATGAGTCTGTAAAGACCAGTTAAAGTTAAGGTAACAATATATATTTGTACAGATTGAGAGGATTGGGAGCAATCTATTTGTTACAAAAACAAGAGGTTGATCAGTACAGCAGATAATTTAAATTCCAGCATTGAAAGAGGCCTCAAAAAATTATACATTTCAGATCTCCTGTCTGTTCCTTTCAATGAAAGGTACTACTTATCATTTAAGTAACCATAACTGATTTCTGTGACTTTAGGCCATTGGTTTGACAGAAACAATAAAACACATAAAATACTCCCTATTATAACAAAGTATCAACACAAGTGACACAATGATCCAGTGGTTTTACCCATAGTAAGAAACAGTAACAAAACACACACAAAGGGGCGCCTGGGTGGCTCAGTCGGTTTTCGGCTCAGGTCATGATCCTAGGGTCCTGGGATTAAGTCCCGCCTCGGGCTCCCTGCTCGGTGGGAAGCCTGCTTCTCCCTCTCCCCCTGCTTGTGTTCCTGCTCTCACTCTCTCTCTCTCTCTGTCAAATAAATAAATAAAATCTTAAAAAAAAAAAACCCACACACAAAAAAGACACTCTAGTAAATTGTTGATTTATTCAATGTGACCGCTAAAGCCTTTATTTGCAGGAAATGGGCATTGGTATTAGATGGTAATGAATATTATAAAAATAGAAAAATATCAGCACGCATTGAATCTAAGGTTAAGTGCTTTGTGATACTTGGTAGGCATATATATACACACATCACATACATATATACCTGCACACACACACACAGACACATACAAGCACAATAGGTTACATATATACTGGATTGTGATGTAAATCTTATTTGGTACTCTGGGTCCCACTCAGAGAAGTTTGACAACCACTGGTCCAGAGGACCTGACTCATTGTGAGCTATGCTCTCTCTCTGCACTCCTTGGAGCAAGAACAACTCATTAAGGTAAATTCCTGTCCGGTGGCGTGGATAACGATTTACTGTTCCACATGTCGGGGAAACCATGTGTGATAACACAAACAAACGAACCAACAGATGTTATCATACCAAAGTACTTATTGTATCTTGGCTAAGGCTCTTAAATATATTCCTTTGAGTTTCCTAGTTCATCCCAGGAAGGATTCAGTGCAGTCCATCTTTATGTTGTTACTTGCAAACCTTGGAAACAAATATAAATAGAAAGAAATTAATAGAGAATTCCAACTCTCATTGTGTTAAATCTTCACACTATCAACAGTAAATCTTTTTTTTAAATTTTTTATTGTTATGTTAATCACCATATATTACATCATTTGTTTTGGTGTAGTGTTCCATGATTCATTGTTTGTTCATAACACCCAGTGCTCCATGCAGAATGTGCCCTCTTTAATACCCATCACCAGGCTAACCCATCCCCCTACCCTCCTCCCCTCTAGAACCCTCAGTTTGTTCTTCAGAGTCCATCATCTCTCCTGGTTCGTCTTCCCCTCTGACTTACTCCCCTTCATTCTTCCTCTCCTGCTATCTTCTTCTTTTTCTTTTTCCTTAAGATATGTTGCGTTATTTGTTTCAGAAGTACAGATCTGTGATTCAACAGTCTTGCACAATTCACAGCGCTCACTGTAGCACATACCCTCCCCAATGTCTATCACCCAGCCACCCCATCCCTCCCACCCCCGACCACTCCAGCAACCCTCAGTTTGTTCCTGAGATTAAGAATTCCTCATATCAGTGAGGTCATATGATACATGTCTTTCTCTGATTGACTTATTTCACTAAGCATAACACCCTCCAGTTCCATCCACGTCGTTGCAAATGGCAAGATCTCATTCCTTTTGATGGCTGCATAATATTCCATTGTGTATATATACCACCTCTTCTTTATCCATTCATCTGTCGATGGACATCTTGGCTCTTTCCACAGTTTGGCTATTGTGGACATTGCTGCTATAAACATTGGGGTGCACGTACCCCTTCGGGTCCCTACATTTGTATCTTTGGGGTAAATACCCAGTAGTGCAATTGCTGGATTCAATGGTAGCTCTAATTTCAACTATCAACAGTAAATCTTAATCTACTATTAAGATTACAGGGATTCTGGAGCCAGAAATGCTGGTTTTCCATCAAGAACTAAATAGAGGCCAACTCTCCTTCTTTTAATCCTTAGACTAAATTTAAGCCTAAATTAAGATATCAGATATCTAATATCATTTGCAATTGGTATAATAATCATTGGCTTCAAGGAATGAAATAGTTTGAAAATTAGAAGAATATCACAAAGGGTGGCTGCTTGTAGTAGAATTATTGTTTTGGAGCATTTCCTTTGATTTTGGGGAAAGTGCATGGGTACTTTTACTCTTTTTTTCTTAAACCAAGGAAGCCTAGCTGAATACTTGGTGATTTGGTTTGAAACTCAGTGATAAACCCATTGTATTCATATTACAGAGTTTGTGTTGGAGAAACACAATTTTTAGTGTAGTATTAATTTCTGAAATATATACATATAAATATGATTATACTTTGACCAAGCAAGTGCTACTTCTAGAAAATTTTAATATAATTCCAGAAGAAGAAAACAAGTGATATGTGTAGATATTTTTATAGCATGTTATTTGCCAATGTGAAACACTTGTAAAGGTACTAAATACTCAGCAATTGCGAATTGGGTCATTAATCTTATGATAATTTGGGCTATTATATTAGATAATTATACTATTACTTTTAATTGGACATTATATTTTAAATTCGATGTAGAAAATGCCAAAAGAGGGGCGCCTGGGTAGCTCAGTCATTAAGCGTCTGCCTTCAGCTCAGGTCATGATCCCAGGGTCCTGGGATTGAGTCCTGCCTTGGGCTCCCTGCTCCACGGGAGGCCTGCTTCTCCCTCTCCCACTCCCCCTTCTCTCTCTTGCTGTCTCTCTCTCCGTCAAATAAATAAAATCTTTAAAAAAAAAAAAGAAACATGCCAAAAGAAAAATACACACCTTTTATTAAATTTTATTTTGCAATTTCTTATTCCTTTGATTTGAAACGAGACATGTGACATCTTTCTTCTGCCCTGAGGTATCAATGCCAAGTCTTATAACTCACTTGAAAGGAGCAAACTAGAACTCAGCCTTGACTCCTTTAACTGGAAGAGCTATTTAGTTTTACTCAGTTTCATTATATAATAAATTCTATAAAGCTCCTTTAAATATTCAAAACTAATGTAAAAATATTAAAAAAAAGAAATGAGCATTGCGATTAACGATGTAACCACGTAAGAGGCTGACGTGAACGGCAAAAATGTTGGATGTGTGCTCATTAAGATGTTAACATTGCTGATTGGTGGGAATTCAAGTGATTATTTTCTTTTTTTTATAATGAATATGCTTTTTTACTGAGATGGAAATAGACATTTTTTCCCCCTTTTCCTTTCCACATGTGGGAACCAATCTCCTGTCAAGCCTTGCCAGTTCCTATCTAGTATATGTGACAGAGTCAGGCTCCCTTGAAAGCGTAACCAGCGTGCCACGGAGGAAACTACCACCGTGAAAATAAACATTCTCCAAAGGAGTCTGAAAGTTCCGGGGGCTAGACGGCCTTGTCATTGTGAGGATAGGTAATGATTAAATTTTGCCTCAAACACTGAATTTAAATAAGGATTAAATTAAACATATAACTTTATGTTCTTACTCTCTTGGGTCATTTGTTTCATTAATCATTAAATTCGATCTCTGTGTCCCTCTCATTATTATTACTTTATCACAATTATGATTTTATGGGCTTAGAATGGAAGGTTAGTTCAGCAGGAGTATGAGAGGTTATGAGGAGCCTGCAGAGTAGTCCACTGAAACCTAGGAAAGGCCTCCTTGCTAGCTCAGCCTCCGACTGTGGGTTAAACCAGGCCATGCAAAGGAGCCCTCCAGGCAGCCCTGCCAGGGCACCATGGTTGCAAGAACTGGGAAAGGTGGTAGGTTACTATAAATAACACCCTAACTTATTTATGCAACTGGGGAAAAAAAAACTGATACAGATCTTAAGAGGTAAGAAAAGCTGATCTGCTTTGGATTTTATGTCTCTTCTAACATTTGTTATTATTTTTTTTTCTACTTAACTTTATCTGGTATCTAGAACACAAGCAAGATAGCCTTAAAAGGCATAGGTGGATACTCCTTTCCAGCCCCTAGGACGTAAGCAAGGAAACAGCGTTGCCACACATGTGGACATGTACTCTTTCGTGGGCTTTCCGTGTCCATCAAAACATACCTGCTGTTCTTGGGCCTCGGAACAGACGGCAAAGGCTGATATTTGATATGGAACGAGCTTGCTGTTTGACTACTTGGTGAAGGCTCCTTTCATCTTTATCAGGAGATGGATCACAAGGCCAAACTCCAGAGTATCACTTAGTCACTAAAAAAATGGACTTAAGCACTGGCCATTACCAAGGGGATGGAAAGGTATAGGTGTCCAGCAGCTAAAACACCCTGAAGTATCTCATTAGGGCCAGAAAGGGGGCCAATCACTCTCGAACCAGTGGCTCTGGCTCAGGTGCTGAACTCCTCCCTTCACTCTACACTTTTTATAGCCCTTCACATCATATATGCCAAGGACTCTAAGTTTCACTTATAAGAAACTTTAAAATGGTCATGAGATTTCTTCAAATGGAATCATGTCTACATGAAGGGCTGATGCCGAAATTAGGAGTGTGTAGGCTCAATGGGCTGGCTGGGCTCAGATCCCCCATAAGACAGGAACTTACTGAGAACAAAGGAAATCTGATTCTTATTAAGAGATGATGACATCTGGCCTAGGGTAGCTGCTTCTCAAAAGCAGGTAATATTCTCCCCTGCAGGAGTGACTCACACTGCCTTCTCTTCAACGAGTGAATAATTGCATTTTGCATGTGTTAACCGTGAAGACCCTTTTAGTTCCAATAGTTCAAATACAACAGCACCTGGATCTATAGTTCTGTTCTCCCAGCAAGCTTTTTCATCCTCCTTCTGGTTTCTACCTCCTGCTTTGCTCTCCTTTTGGGGGGATATTTCTCCCGCTAAACAGGAGGCCTTAGGAGAGGCATTCTACGACAAGATGAGTCCATGATCCAGTCCTAGCCAATCAGAGTGTGCCATGTCCAGAGTCAAAGCGATTAGGTTAGTACAAGCCATGTGACCCAAGCAGGACCAATCCAAATCTTCCCTGGGACTTTTCAGCTGGGCCAAAATGCAAAACTGCTTTTTACAAAACTTTTTTAAAAAAAGGAATTTTAAACATATGCTAAAGTGGTGAGAATCATATATGAGCTCCTTGGAACTCAACACCCAGCTTCGACATTTATCAACCAATGGGAAATCTAGAGAAGGATAAACTGTCTTTTTCTACTGGGGATGTTGTACCTGTGAGGATGGTGCTGCCAACAGCCATCCTATCTGTTGGTGGAGTGAGTCTGACTCCAAAAGAAACCCAAACAGCAACGTGGAATTATAGCAGAGCCTTGAAGGCTACATTTGAGCTCCTTAATCCAGCTGATCCTGAAGCCACAGCTACCCCTGTACTTTCTTCCTGCTTAACCAGATCGAGGAGGGTTTCTGGTTCTTGCAAAATGTGGCATCTAAGATGAGAACCTTAAAGAAATACTCAATAAATATTTTTTAACATTGTGTTTATTTTTGAGGTATCTGGGAAAAAAAATTCATGGGAAATCTTTAAGAGGACTAAAGGGGAAGGAGCGCTCTAGACATATTAAAATGAGATCATCAGGGGGCGCCTGGGTGGCTCAGTCAGTTGAGCATTTGCCTTTGGCTCAGGTCACGATCCTGGGGTCTTGGGATCAAGTCCTGCATCGGGCTCCTTACTCAGCGGGGAGCCTGCCTCTCCCTCTGCCTGCCACTCCCCCTGCTTGTGCTGGCTCTCTCTCTCTCTCTCTGATAAATCTTTAAAACAAACAAACAAACAAAAAACAAACAAGATCATCAGCCCTTTAACTTCACTCTGCCCAAAGGATAATGTCAGTCCCACTGAAATAATAGCCATCTACGAAAAAATTTAAACTCTGTAACATAAAACATCATGAAGGGCTGTAACAATGGGTGGATATTTTCAGCCTTAAAAACAACAACAACAAAAAACCTCATACACAAAATAATCAGGGCCTCAAACCCATTCGGAGTCTCTGACTCTGAATTATCTTCAGAGCAAGGAACGAATGGATACAATCACTCCTGAGCATTCAGATAAGCCATTCTTGGGTATGTAATGAACTCTTTTCTTGGCTGTTCCTTCACCATCCACAACACTTACACTTTTGCTTTGCTAGTTCTTGTATGAGATCTTCATACACTTGTGAAAAGAGATCCTCTTCTGATTTTGTTCCATCTAGGTAAACTGAAAAGGGGAAAGGAGAGCGGTTCAAATGCCAATGGGCCTATTAGTAGAGGATTCTTACTCTGGCATCTGACATCTCTTAAGAATACTAGTAAGTTTAGGGGCGCCCGGGTGTGTCAGTCAGTTAAGCATCCAACTCTGGATTTTGGCTCAGGTCACGATCTCAGGGTAGTGAAATCGAGCTCCGCGTCGGATTCTGCACTGGGCGTGGAGCCTGCTTGAGATTCTGTCTCTCTCATTCTGCCCCTCCCCGCTCAAAAAAAAAAAAAAAAAAAAAAGAATACCAATAGATTTAAATGAACACAGGATCTTAAACACTTAAAAAGAAATTAATAGCCATTAAAGACAGAAAGAGATTAGAGTCAGGAAAAATAAATAAAGAAAAATTGGTTTAATAGGGAGAAATGCATATTAACAGACGTGGAAATTATTTTTTGAAAAAGAGTTAAATGGCACTGTGTATGTGACCCTTTAGCAGCACTGAGGTGGTGCCTCCCCAGAAGAATCATTTAAGGGGGTGGTTCTCCAACTTACTTATGCATCAGGATCTCTCGTGAAGCTTTTTTCTTTTTGGTGCAAAAAGGTGATTTTTATTAAAGCACAGGGTCAGGACCCGTGGGCAGAAAGAACCATGCAGGGGTTTGGTCTCTGCCACGTGTACTGACTCAGCATTCTCCAGGCCTGGGAGATATGTATTCTTACCCAAAATGGCATAGGTAATTTTAGAGAAAAGGTGGAAGTTAAGTAGGTTAAAGGAAGAAAAGAAAGCTTTAATCAGAAAACTGGAGGTAAGAGATAAGTTTGCTTGTTAAGAAAAGGATGAACAGTTTGGAAGGGCTAGAATGTGGGAGGTAGGAACACTGGAGAGATGAGATTTTAGAGCAAGGCTGTCTATGCCTTAGTCTTTAGGAGCCTGTTTGCATTTTATCCCAAAAAGTTGGAGACTTTTTTTTTTTTTTTTAAGGATTTTATTTATTTATTTGTCAGAGAGAGAGCACAAGCAGGGGGAGTGGCAGGCAGAGGGAGAAGCAGACTCCCCACTGAGCAAGGAGCCCGATGTGGGATCCTACAACCCTGGGATCATGACTTGAGCTGAAGGCAGCCGCTTAACCGATTGAGCCACCCAGATGTCCCACCAAAAGCTGGAGACTCTTTGCAGGCATTTAAACAAAGTGGGGGCATGGTTAGATGGGCATTTTTTTTTAAAGTTTCATTTTTAAGCAATCTCTCCACCCAATGTGGGTCTTGAATTCACAACGCTGAGATCAAGAGTTGCATGCTCCACCGACTGAACCGGCCAAGCACCCCTAGATTGGCAATTAAGATGGAGAGGGAGAGAGGGGCACCCTCCATATCTCTTATGTCATTCTGTTCTATTAAGCACGTAATACATCCATGCTCACATAGCCAGGGCAATCTCACTGAAACAGGAACTTGGTATTTACCATGTCCTTGTTTGAAACCTCTCTGTAGAGGGCTTCCCAATTCTCTGAGGATAATGACCCAAGTCCTTAACTGGCCTATGGCCTTGTAGAGTTTAGATCTTCCTTTGTGTCTCCAACATCCCCTCTCTCTCTTGGTTTTCTCTACCAAAAATACACCAACTTTTTTTCGGGTGCTATTCATTCCTTCCTGTCCCTGGCCTTTTTGTGTACTGTCTGGAGTGATCTTCTGTGCCCCCCAACCTACCTCCCTTTGTCCAGTTAAACCCCTCAGAGTGGGGTTTAAGTGGCTTCCTTGAGGAAGCCTTCCCTGATTGCTGGGCCTCGGGTAGTCCCCCTGGAACGTGGTGTCACAGCACTCAGCATAGCTAGAAAGGACATGCTCAGGCAGCTAGTGTCTTTAAGGCCTGTTTCCCTGATAGAATGCCGGCTCCTAAGAGTAGGGGCTGGGTTTGTCTTATTTTCCTCAGTATCAACAGGGCAGTGCCTTGTCAGGAAGGCATTCGATTAATACCTGTTTCGTGAATGACCATCTAGAAGTTCACAGGCTTTGATAAGAGCCTTACAGAGAGAAACAGAAACCAGGACAGTCAATTGTGGAACGGCCCAGAGTATTCTGGCTTAAAGGCTTCCTTTATAATGTAATCCATAAGAAAAATACCTCCTTTTAAAAAATCCTTTCTCTTGTGGACTTGAAGCAACGACAAATAAAGGCCTTCTGTGGGGGGAGAAAAGGTACTTACCAATTTCCCACGTGATATTCTCCATTTCTTGTCTGTGCTTTAGATACATGGGCCACACGTGGCCATCAAAGTACCCTGGGACGTCTGGAGGCTCGTAGACCCTTGTACTACCAAAACACATAGGAAACTTTATGTGCACAGAAACACACAATTGATAAAAGTAAAATAATAATGGTCAGGATAATGGGAAAAATCACTGAGACTGAATCTAAACAGAATTCAGAGTATACATTTTAGATTCAACACTAGTTACAGAGAGAACAAAACAGATTTAGTTTTCTGATGCAAATTACTTTTGTAATTCACTATCATTCATAATTATCTCCCCCTCCTTCAGTGCTTTAGAAGAGAATTAAGAGAGAAATATCAATGTTAATAATGACAGAGGACCTGATATGTTGGCTTAAGCTTTCAATTAATTGGTGTTCTTTGTGTCTGAACAGAGTAAAAGCTCTTGAATTTAGAATCATAATCCACATATATTTTACTTAAAAAATTTATTTTTAATTGAAATATGGTTGACACACAAGGTTACATTAGTTTCTTTTTTAAGATTTTATTTATTTATTTGACACAGAGAGACACAGCGAGAGAGGGAACACAAGCAGGGGGAGTGGGAGAGGGAGAAGCAGGCTTCCTGTGGAGCAGGGAGCCCAATGCGGGGCTCGATCCCAGGACCTGGGGATCATGACCTGAGCCGAAGGCAGACGCTTAATGACTGAGCCACCCAGGCGCCCTGAGGTTACACTGCTTTCGATCGAACAATATAGGGATTCAACTTCTCCTTATGTTAGGCTCTGCGCACCCTGAGCGTAGCTACCGCCTGTCACCATACTGTGTTGTTACAAACACTATGGACCCTACTCCTTCTGCTGTGCTTTCCATACCCGTGTTAATTTTGTCTTTTGAGTTAGAATCTGCAAAGGCGGTTTCAAAACTCACCTCCTCCTCCTCTTACATTCTTCATAAGGGATCGTCAGAAAGTACCTTCGGTTCCACAGAGTGTCGAGGGGCCTAAAATAACGGCGTCTTGAGTTCACGAGGTTCCCCCCCATTCATTCAGGGTCAATACGAGGTTGAGGATGCTTACTTATAATTAAAGAGAAGGAAGCCTTCGATGATTAATATGGGAATTTCCTCGGTGCTTCCAGAGTCTGTTGATGCCAGTGAATGTCTTGGGCTTTCCATCCAGCAGGAAATGGTGGACATCATTTTTTCCATGTTAAGCGCTTCAAGCACTTCAAACAAACATACAAAAATATGAAATCGATACAACAAAAGGTCTATGATGTGGCTTTTTATGAGGAGTATATCCAGGGCTCTATAAATACATAGAAAATGGTATTTTATTTACTCTTCAGAATACTTAATAATAAATATTTTAGACAAACTTAAACTCTATTATTGACAAATTGGCATGTTTGAAACATTTCTAATAAGGAAAATTTCAAATATACATAAAAGTAGAGAGTACAGTGAATTCTCATGTCCCCATTACCAGCTTTGACAATCATAAACTCATAGCTAATATTGCTTTATTTATAGTGTCTATCCCTCCCGACTATACAAAAGGTTAACATTTTTGGGTGACAAAATATCTGTACCTCTGAAACAAATAATACATTATATTTAAAAAAAAAAAAAGAAGATAGTAGGAAGGGAAGAATGAAGGGGGGGAAATCAGAGGAGGAGACGAACCATGACAGACTACGGACTCTGAGAAACAAACTGAGGGTTCTAGAGGGGAGGGGGTTGGGGGGATGGGTTAGCCTGGTGATGGGTATTAAAGAGGGCACGGACTGTGTGGAGCACTGGGTGTTATGCACAAACAATGAATCATGGAACCCTACATCAAAAACTAATGATGTAATGTATGGTGATTAACAAAACATAATAAAAAAAGAGATATGATTACATAAATGTAATGGGATATCCTACATGGGATTATGGAACAGAAAAAAAATGTTAAAACTAAGGAAATCTGGTGGCAGGAGCAAGATGGCAGAGGAGTAGGAAACCTAAATTTCGTCTGGTCCCAGGAATTCAGCTAGATAGGGATCAAACCATTCTGAACACCTACAGACTCAACAGGAGATTGAAGAAAAGAATAGCAGCAACTCTCTGAAAGAAAAACGACCACTTTCTGGAAGAGTCATATTCTATCCCTTCATAGTAGTTAACCTTATTTTTGGTGTATATATATATATATATATATATATATATATATATATATATATAGTTGTTCTCTCTTTAAAATTTTGGGATACAGTTTCTTCTAACAGACCAAAATATACCATAAATCTCTAGTGTCTTCTTATCAATTCCTTTCATAAAATCTTTTATAATTTTCATCTTTACAGTCATATTCCAACCCTTCATTGTATTTACCCTTACTTTTGTACATATATGAGTTTTTCTTTCTTTAAAATTTTGGGACGCACTTTCTTCTAACAGACCAAAATACATCCAAAATCTAGTGTGTGGCACTGATCTATGTACCAGCCTGATCATATTTGATCATATTCTGTTTTTTTTTTGTTTTGATCTTTTTCTTTTTTCTTTCTTTCCCTTTCTTTTCCCCCGGTTTCAGGTCTTTTCTGATATGTTTAGAGTATATTCTCTGGGATGTTGTTACCCTGTTAGCATTTCGTTCTCTCATTCATCTATTCTCCTCTGGACAAAATGACAAGATGGAAAAAATCATGTCAAAAAAAAGAACAAGAGGCAGTACGGACTGCCAGGGACCTAATCAATATGGACATTAGGAAGATGTTGGAACTAGAGCTCAGAATGATGATTTTAAAGATACTAGCTGGGGGCGCCTGGGTGGCTCAGTCGTTAAGCGTCCACCTTCAGCTCAGGTCATGGTCCCAAGGTCCTGGGATCGAGCCCTACATCGGGCTCCCTGCTTGGCGGGAAGTCTGCTTCTCTTTCCCCTGCTCCCCCTGCTTGTGTTCCCACTCTCACTGTGTCTCTCTCTGTCAAATAAATAAATAAAATCTTAAAAAAAAAATAAAGATACTAGCTGGGCTTGAAAAAAGCATGGAAGATATTAGAGAAACCCTTTCTGGAGAAATAAAAGAACTAAAATCTAACCAAGTCGAAATCAAAAAGGCTATTAATGAGGTATAATAAAAAATGGAGGCTCTAACTGCTAGGATAAATGAGGCAGAAGAGAGGATCAGCGATATAGAAGACCAAATGATGGAAAATAAAGAAGCTGAGAAAAAGAGAGATAAACAACTACTGGATCATGAGGGCAGAATTTGAGAGATAAGTGATATGATAAGATGAAACAATATTAGAATTGGGATCCCAGAAGAAAGAGAGAGAGGGGCGAAAGGTATATTGGAGCAAATTATAGCAGAGAACTTCCCTAATTTGGGGAAGGAAACAGGCATCAAAATCCAGGAGGCACAGAGAACCCCCCTCAAAATCAATAAAAATAGGTCAACACCCCAACATCTAATAGTAAAACTTACGAGTCTCAGAGACAAAGACAAAATCCTGAAAGCAGCTCGGGAGAAGAGATCTGTAACTTACAATGGTAGAAACATTAGATTGGCAACAGACCTATCCACAGAGACCTGGCAGGCCAGAAAGGACTGGCATGACATCTTTAGAGCACTAAGTGAGAAAAATATGCAGCCAAGAATACTATATCCAGCTAGGATGTCGTTGAAAATAGGAGAGATAAAAAGCTTCCAGGACAAACAAAAACTAAAGGAATTTGCAAACATGAAACCAGCCCTACAAGAAATATTGAAAGGGTCCTCTAAGCAAAGAGAGAGCCTAAAAGTGACATAGACCATAAAGGAACACAGACAACATACAGTAACAGTCACCTTACAGGCAATACAATGGCACTAAATTCATATTTTTCAACAGTTACCCTGAATGTAAATGGACTAAATGCCCCAATCAAAAGACACAGGCTATCAGATTGGATTAAAAAACTAGATCCATCGATATGCTGTCTGCAAGAGACTCATTTTAGACCCAAAGACACCCCCAGTTGAAAATGAGGGGGTGGAAAACCATTTACCATGCTAATGGACACCAAAAGAAAGCTGGGGTGGCAATCTTTATAACAGACAAATCAGATTTTAAACCAAAGACTATAATAAGAGATGAGGAAGGGCACTATATCATTCTTAAAGGGTCTATCCAACAAGAAGATCTAACAATTGTAAATATCTATGCCCCTAACATGGGAGCAGCCAATTATATAAGCCAACTAATAACAAAAACAAAGAAACACATCGACAACAATACAATAAATAATAGTGGGGGACTTTAACACCCCCCACTGAAATGGACAGATCATCTAAGCAAAAGATCAACAAGGAAATAAAGACTTTAAATGACACACTGGACCAAATGGACTTCACAGATATATTCAGAACATTCCATCCCAAAGCAATAGAATACACATTCTTCTCTAGTGCCCATGTGCCTATTCTCCAGAATAGATCACATCCTAGGTCACAAATCAGGTCTCAACTGGTAACAAAAGATTGGGATCATTCCCTGCATATTTTAAGAGCACAATGCTTTGAAACCAGAAGTCAATCACGAGAGGAAAGTCAGAAAGAACTCAAAATACATGGAAGCTAAAGAGCATCCTACTAAAGAATGAATGGGTCAACCAGGAAATTAAAGAAAGAAGAGTTTTGATCAAGAAAGGATGCTATACTTTGTCAAATGCTTTTTCTGGGCTCTCTATTCTGTTCCATTGAAGAAAAAATTAAAGAAGAATTAAAAAAATTCATGGAAACAAAGGAAAATGAAAAACAACTGTTCAAAATCTTTGGGATACAGCAAAGGCAGTCCTAAGAGGAAAATATATAGCAATACAAGCCTTTCTCAAGAAACAAGAAAGGTCTCAAATACACAACCTAACCCTACACCTAAAGGAGCTGGAGAAAGAGCAGCAAATAAAGCCTAAACCCAGCAGGAGAAGAGAAGTAATAAAGATCAGAGCAGAAATCAATGAAATAGAAACCAAAAGAACAGTAGTACAGATCAACAAAACTAGGAGCTGGTTCTTTGAAATAATTAAAAAGATTGATAGATAAACCCCTGGCCAGACTTATCAAAAAGAAAAGAGAAATGACCCAAATCAACAAAATCATGAATGAAAGAGGAGAGATCACAACCAACACCAAAGAAATACAATTATAAGAACATATTATGAGCAATTATATGCCAGCAAATTAGAGAACCTGGAAGAAATGGATGCATTCCTAGAGATGTATCAACTACTAAAACTGAACCAGGAAGAAATAGAAAACCTGAAGAGACCTATAACCACTAAGGAAATTGAAGCAGTCATCAAAAATCTCCCAACAAACAAAAGCCCAGGGCCAGATGGCTTCCCAGGGGAATTCTACCAAACATTTAAAGAAGAATTCATACCTATTCTCCTGAAACTGTTCCAAAAAAATAGAAATGGAAGGAAGACTTCCAAACTCGTTTTATGAGGCCACCATTACCTTGATCCCCAAACCAGACAAAGACCCCATCAAAAAGGAGAATTACAGACCAATATCCTTGATGAACATGGATGCAAAAATTCTCACCAAAATACTAGCCAATAGGATCCAACAGTACATCAAAAGGATTATTCACCACGACCAAGTGGGATTTTCCCTGGGCTGCAAGGTTGGTTCAACATCTGCAAATACAATACATTAAAAGAGGAAAGAATAAGAACTGTATGACCCTCTCAATAGATGCAGAAAAAGCATTTATCAAAGTACAGCATCCTTTCTTGATCAAAACTCTTCAGTGTATAGGGATAGAGTACATACCTGAATATCACAAAAGCCATCTATGAAAAACCCACAGGGAATATCATTCTCAATGGGGAAAAAATGAGAGCTTTTCCCCTAAGGTCAGGAACACGGCAGGGATGTCCACTATCACCACTGCTATTCAACATAGTACTAGAAGTCCTAGCCTTAGCAATCAGACAACAAAAAGAAATCAAAGGCATCTGAATCGGCAAAGAAGAAGTCAAACTCTCACTCTTTGCAGATGATATGATACTTTATGTGGAAAACCCAAAAGACTCCACCCCAAAACTGCTAGAACTCATACAGGAATTCAGTAAAGTGGCAGGCTATAAAATCAATGCACAGAAATCAGTGGCATTCCTATACACCAACAATAAGACAGAAGAAAGAGAAATTAAGGAGTCAATCCCATTTACAATCGCACCCAAAACCATAAGATACCTAGGAATAAATCTAACCAAAGACGCAAAGAATCTGTACTCAGGAAACTATAAAATACTCATGAAAGAAATTGAGGAAGACACAAAGAAATGGAAAAATGTTCCATGCTCATGGACTGGAAGAACAAATATTGTGAAGATGTCAATGCTACCTAGAGCAATCTACACATTCAATGCAATCCCCATCAAAATACCATCCACTTTTTTCAAAGAAATGGGACAAATAATCCTAAAATTTGTATGGAACCAGAAAGGACCCCGAATAGCCAGAGGAATGTTGAAATAGAAAAGCAAAGCTGATGGCATCACAATTCCGGACTTCCAGCTCTATTACAAAGCTGTCATCATCAAGACAGTATGGTACTGGCACAAAAACAAACACATAGATCAATGGAACAGAATAGAGAGCCCAGAAATGGACCCTCAACTCTATGGTCAACTCATCTTCGACAAAGCAGGAAGAATGTCCAATGGAAAAAAGACAGTCTCTTCTCTTCAACAAATGGTGTTGGGAAAATTGGACAGCCCCATGCAGAAGAATGAAACTGGACCATTTCCTTACACCACACACAAAAATAGACTCCAAATGGTTGAAAGACCTCAATGTGAGACAGGAGTCCATCAAAATCCTAAAGGAGAACACAGGCAGCAACCTCTTTGATCTCAGCTGCAGGAACTTCTTCCTGGAAACATCGCCAAAGGCAAGGGAAGCAAGGGCAAAAATGAACTACTGGGATTTCATCAAGATAAAAAGCTTTTGCACAGCAAAAGAAACAGTCCACAAAACCAAAAGACAACCGACAGAATGGGAGAAAATATTTGCAAATGACATATCAGATAAAGGGCTAGTATCCAAAAATCTATAAAGAACTTATCAAACTCAACACCCAAAGAACAAATAATCCAATCAAGAAATGGGCAGAAGACATGAACAGACATTTTTCCAAAGAAGACATCCAAATGGCCAACAGACACATGAAAAAGTACTCAACATCACTTGGCATCAGGGAAATCCAAATCAAAACCTCAAGGAGATAGCACCTCACACCAGTCAGAATGGCTAAAATTAACAAGTCAGGAAATGACAGATGTTGGTGAGGATGTGGAGAAAGGGGAACCCACCTACACTGTTGGTGGGAATGCAAGTTGGTGCAGCCACTCTGGAATACAGTATGGAGGTTCCTCAAAAAGTTGAAAATAGAGCTACCCTATGACCCAGCAACTGCACTACTGGGTATTTACCCCAAAGATACAAACATAGAGATCCGAAGGGGTATGTGCTCCCCGATGTTTATAGCAGCAATGTCCACAATAGCCAAACTATGGAAAGAGCCAAGATGTCCAACGACAGATGAATGGATAAAGAAGAAGTGGTATATATATAGAACGGAATACTATGCAGCCATCAAAAGGAATGAAATCTTGCCATTTGCAATGACGTGGATGGAACTGGAGGGTATTATGCTGAGCGAAATAAGTCAATCAGAGAAAGTCATGTATCATCTGACCTCACTGATATGAGGAATTCTTAATCTCAGGAAAGAAACTAAGGGTTGCTGGAGTGGTGGGGGGTGGGAGGGATGGGGTGGCTGTGTGATAGACATTGGGGAGGGTATGTGCTATGGTGAGCATTGTGAATTGTGTAAGACTGATGAATCACAGACCTGTACCTCTGAAACAAATAATACATTATATTTAAAAAAAAAAAAAGAAGAAGAAGATAGCAGGAAGGGAAAAATGAAGGGGGGGAATCAGATGGGGAGACGAACCCTGCGAGACAATGGACTCTGAGAAACAAACTGAGGGTTCTAGAGGGGAGAGGGTCAGGGGATGGGTTAGCCTGGTGATGGGTATTAAAGAGGGCACGTCCTAAATGGAGCACTGGGTGTTATACACAAACAATGAATCATGGAACACTACATTAAAAAAATAAAATAAAAAAATAAAACTAAGGAAATCTGAATAAACTATGAACTTTAATTAAAAAAAAGACAAAATATCTATAAATTAGTTTCAAAAATAAATGACACATTGGGGAAAATATTGCATGTCAAGAGCTAAAATACATTATCTTTTTTTTTTTTTTAAAGATTTTATTTATTTGAGAGAGAGAACGACAGAGTGCTAGCAGAAAGGGCAGAGGGGTAGGGAGAGAGAATCTAAAGCCAACTCAGCACTGAGCATGGAGCCCTACATGGGGCTCGATCCCAAGACTGCAGATCGTGACCTGAGCTAAAATCAAGAGTCAGACGCTTAAGGAACTAAGCCACCCAGATGCCCCAAGAGCTAGTATCTCTAATATATAAAGGGCTCTTACAAGTAAATAAGAGAAAAATCATTAAAAATTTCATAAAGGACATGACTATGTTCTTTTTAAACTCTAAAATATTCATACTTTTTGAGCTTACAATTATAATTCTAGAAAATTATTCCAAAACACTGATTCTCAAAGTGTAGGACCTAGACCAGCAGCATTTACTATCACCTGGGAATTTACCAGCATTACAATTTCTGAGCCCTACTCCAGAACTACTGTATTGAGCCATCTGGACTTAAAAAGGCTTTTTAATGGAAGGTTTCTAAATTATGGATGAACTTACTCAGTAGACATCAGACCATTAGGATTTTTCTCTGTTCTCGTGTGAGTTTTGGTAAGTTGCATTTTTCTAGGAAATTGTCAATTTCATTAAAGTTTTCTAATTTAGTTGTTGTTCATGACATGCTCTTATCTTTTTAATGCCTGTAGGATCTGTAGTGGTATTAGTTTTGTTTTTGATATTTGTAATTTGTGCCTTCTCTTTTTTTCTTGGTCAGTCTTGTTTAATCTGTTTGGGGATCAGATTCTTGAATTTGCAGGTATATGTCTTATGCCAAGTTTGCAATGTTTTACACAGTTATTTCTTTTTTATTTTTGTTTATTTTTTTAAATATTTTATTTATTTATTTGAGAGAGAGAGTGCACAAGCACGGGGAGCAGCAAAGAGAGAGGGAGAAGCAGGCTCCCCACCGGGCAAGGAGCCCGATGCGGGGCTCCATCCCTGAACCCTGGGATCATGACCCCAGCTGAAGTCAGATGCTTAACTGACTGAGCCACCCAGGCATCCCCATTTACTTCTATTTTAGCACCACACTTTTTCTCCTGTCCTTCTGAGACTCCAATGATATGAACGTTAGAGCTTTTGTTATTGCCCCATATTTCTGTTAACTTCTTTTCAGTCTATTTTCTGTTGTTCAGAGAGAGTAATTTCTATTGTTCTGTCCTCAAATTCATAGATTCTTTCCTCTGTCATATTTATCCTGCTGCTGAGTCCCTCTGGTGAGCTTTAAAATTTCAGTTACTGTATGTTGTCAATTAAAAAATTTCTATTTGGTTTTTTTTTACATCTTCTATTTTACTGAGGTTTTCTAACTTTTTACTAGATTCAACAATGTTCACAATCACTCATTGAAGCCTTTTTATGAATGCTTTTTTTTTACAATTTTTGTCAGTTTTACAATCTTTGTCAGATAATTCCAACATCTCTCTTATCACGGAGTGTCTGTTGATTGTCTTTTCTCACTCAAGTTGAGAGTTACCTAGTTCTCGATATGACAATGACTTTTAGTCTTGTCCTAGGAAGTTTGGGTATCACGTTGTGAGGCTCTGGATCCCATTTAATCTTTTTTATAGGCAGTTACCCTGCTTAGGTATAGTATACAGCTCCAAGAGGGGGTGGATGGTCACCCCCCTCCTGCTGAATCTTACCAACAAGGAGGGGGAGTTTGCCATGGGAGAAGGAGGAGGCAAGTGGAATGTTGCTATGGCTTCATTGCTACAAGTTCAGTCTCAGTTGAATTCTGCTGACAGTAGCTGATGTTCTCTGGGTGAGGAAAGTGGAGAGTCAACTAGCACCCCCTCACACTGCCTCATTCTGTCGCTGCTGCTAGATGGGTGTGGAAATTCAGTTCCCTGTTTGGTTTTACTAATGGGACCCCTGTGGGGTCCCCTGCCTTGCTGGTGCCACATGGGTCCAGAAGTCTTGCTCACCACCTGGCCCTGCTGACACCATGAAGGGAGGATGGTTTTTCTTTTTGTGTTTGGCTACAGTAAGGTGGATATTATCAAAATGATTTTCTATTCAGTGTGCCACTCTTTTCCTGGTCCTTTGACTACAGGGTACAGGTTTCTTGGGGCTTTTTTGTTGGTACCTATTTTTGATACCATGTTGCACACCGCTTAGACACCCCTTCCTGGCTATATGACAGGTAAGAAGAAAACCCAGAGAATCACAGCCACATCATTCCTCAAGTCCCAAAGGCCCTAGCCAGTCTGTTCTCTTCTTTTTTTATCTTTGAGTATTCCTTTGTTTGTTGTGCTCCACCCAAGGTTTTCAATTCTAAGAGGGAAAAAGAGCAAGGAATGGGGCCAATCCAACTTATCTGGAACCAGAAATACCATTAGTTTTAATATATTTTCATTATTGTTCAGTTTAAAGTATCTTCTAATTTTCACTGGGATTTATTCTTTAACCCACAGGATATACAGAAGTGCTTTGCTTCAGATGAAACGTAATGACATATGGAATTTACTTTAAAAAATACATAAGGAGAAAGTGGGTGATGGCATAGATGAAATATAAATTGGTCAAGACATCATTTTAAAAGCTGGGTGATCAGGCGCCTGGGTGGCTCAGTTGGTTTAGCGACTGCCTTTGGCTCAGGTCATGATCCTGGAGTCCTGGGATCGAGTCCTGCATCAGGCTCCCTGCTCGGCAGGGAATCTGCTTCTCCCTCTGACCCTCCCCCCTCTCGTGCTCTCTCTCTCTCATTCTTTCTCTCAAATAAATAAAATCTTTAAAAAAAAAAAAAGCTGGATGATCAATTCGTGAGAGTTCATTATACTTTTCTGTCTACTTTTGTATATGTTTAAATTTTTCTGGAAAAAAAAGGATACTGATTAATATCCAAACACTTAGGAATTTTCTACTTACTCTTTTGTTACTGATTTCTAATTCAGTTCTCTGTAATTGGAGGGTATCTCTGTATTACTTCAATCTACTGAAATGTACTAGGACTTGCTCCATGCCCTTGCATATGCTTTCCATTTTAGTTAATGTTCCTGTATTAAGAAAACAAAAATGTGTATTCTGCCGATTGGCCACATGTTCTATATATGTTAGTTTGGTTAAGTTTGTTAATTGTGTTGTTCAAATCTGTTATACCCTTATAAGTTTTGTCTGCTTTTTCCATTAGTTATTGAAGAGCTTGTACTAATAATCTCCCACAATAATGACAGATTTGTGTATTTCCCTATTTAGTTTTGTCAGTTTTTGCTTAATGTATTGTGAGGTTGTTATTAGGCGCAAATTTTAGATTATCTTCCTGTTGAATTGACCCATTTATCTCTATCTCTAGTAACATTATCTCTAGGGATACTCTTTGTGTTTACTTTGTCTGATATTAGTAGTTATACCAGATTTTTTCAGTAGGTGTTCACATGGCAGATCTTTTTCTAGCCTTGTCTACTCTTCTTTGTCCTAATATTTAAATATATCTCTTGTGAGGTGCTTATACTTGGGCCTTTCTTTCTTTTTCTCTTCCTTCCTCCCTTCCTTCCCTTCCTTCCTTAAAAACAACCTTGACAATCTTTGGAGTATTTTAGTTCGTTTAACGTAATATAGCTACCATTTTACTCTCATTTTCTATTTTTCTATCATCTTTTGACTTCTTTAAGTTCTCTATTTTTTACTTCTGACTTACTTTATCAACTACATTTTAATGATTCCATCTACTTATAGACTTGATAGCTATACATCTTTAAACTTTTCTTTTGGTGGTTGTAAAGATCTCGGCATTACCTTGATTTACTTTAAATTTGTACACTTACCTAAAAATTTCAGATTTTTTCCTTAGATAGATTCCTGGAAGTTGGACACTTGACCTACGGCATGAATATTTTAAGGTGTTTGGGACATATGCTCAATCTCTCTTCCAGAAGGGTTATGTCAATTAATATTCCCATCTAAAAGAGTTCTTGCTTTATTGAGTCATCATTAGATAATTAGATAACTGTGCCATGATTAGATAATCATTGCTTTAAAAATCTGTTTACTCGGTGAGAAAAAAAAGTAATTTACAACTCTTTGACTACTTCTGAGGTTGACTTTTTATTGCATATTTATTAATCAAATAACTTTTTGCTTCTATGAATAGCTTATTTATATCCTTGGACATTTTTCAATTGGAATATTAGTGTTTTTCTTATCACTTTACAAGAACTCATTTGAACTAGGAATAACTCTTTGTCAATTGTTGAAAATGATTTTTCCTTGTTTAACGCTTACTTTCTAAGAATCTTCCTCACTAACCGTTAGAGGAGGGGATGAAAAGAAAAAAAATATTCTGGCTGGAGCTCAAGACACAAGAACAGGCAGTGAGTCAAGGATTTTGCTTCTCTTAAAACTATCAAGTGTCTGTAAGAACTGATTACACAACATTTTTCCTCTAAGGTCGTCAAAGTTAAAAATAAAGAACGCAGTTCATGGCTTTTTAAGAGAGCTGTTTCTGTTGCCAGTTTGCATAAGCACTTAGTGATCATCTTGTTCATCATAAAAGTTGATAAGACCATTAAATATAGTTTATTAGCATGATATTCTCTATAAGAAAATGAATTATTTTCTGATGGACTTTATAATCCTTTGGCTTCAGTGTTAGATTGGGCAAGGGAGCAAGGTGAATCCATCTCAAGAATACTAACCTTTATGAGCCATGGAAAGAAGAAACAAGCTGTCCAGTGCACCTTGGTGACTGCGAAGGTAAAGCCCAGAGGATGAGCACAGAGTGCTTCAGGCGAGATTGCAGGAAGGGGGTGAGGGAAGTATGCTTAGTTATGTGTGCCCCAGGCAGGGATGAGTGGAGTACCAGCAAACCTACCTTGCTTTAGCTTTAGAAGAAAAATCTATTGTTCCAATGTTTTCAGTCTTAAATATAAAACTGGGGAAAAGGTTTCATTTATTTAAATAGTTGGACATAAAGCAGAAACCTTTACAAAAGTATGTGTAAAGTACAGCGATGTATTTAAGCACATTTTTGAGACTGTCTTCATAAACAAAAAAGGTATTCGGGTTTGAAAAAGAAAATGAACATTAGCGAATGTGTCACAAACTCATCTACTTACCGTCATACTGCAGAAATCCATTTGTATCTGTCTCTATCTCAGACTCTGGCTGGTAAAAAGAACAAAGCACCCATCAAAACTGTGCAGTGCAGAAATAATACAACTATAGAATGAAGAGGTGATAAACTTTTACTAAACGCTTTGGATGAGGAGAGTAAATAAAATCAGAGCCGTACCAATAAGTAATGCCATCTAGTGGATAAGGGACATAACTGCATGGAGCCTACCTTCTACAAAAACTCTATCACTCAGCAAAGGCTTTCTGGATGTAATTTCATTAACTTTGCTACTAGAACTTTGTTGTGTTAAATGAATTATCTAAGATGTTTTTATAGATACCTTAAAGAAATCATCCTGAGATATGACACTGCAGTTTGGGAGGTGTTTCTGCAAATTCTTAGCCAGTGTTGTCTTCCCGCCATTTGTCACACTGAACAGAAAAAGGAAAAGAAAAAAAAATGAGCATACCAAGAAGGGAGGCACATTTAATGTAAAACATTTTATTTATTTTTATTTTTTTATTTTTATTTATTTATTTTTTTAAAGATTTTATTTATTTATTCATGAGAGACAGAGAGAGAGAGAGAGAGAGAGAAGCAGAGGGAGAAGCAGGCTCCCAAGGAGCAGGGAGCCCGATGTGGGACTCGATCCCAGGATCCCGGGATCATGACCTGAGCCGAAAGCAGACGCTCAACCATCTGAGCCACTCAGGCGCCCTTTATTTTTTTATTTTTAAAAAAGATTTTGTCAGAGGCAGAGAGTGCGCACGTGCGCACATGCGCACACGCATGCATAAGCAGGGGGAGCCCCAGGCCAGAGGGAGGAGGCAGGGAGCCTGCCACGGGACTCGATCCCAGGACCCTGGGATCATGACCAGAGCTGAAGGCAGACGCTTAACCAACTGAGCCATCCAGGCGTCCCTAAAACATTTTAAAGTGATCTTAGAAAAAAGATATTTAAAACAATATGTAATACCTAAGAAGAAATTATTTCTTTCATAGATATGTTAGTAAGTAAGTAGATCTACTGTAATAGATGAGGAGAAATAAACTGGAAAGGATGGAGGAGAAAGGTCACTAAGTACCCGGCAAGTAAGCTGGGTAATACTAAGTCTTAAAATTCTAGCTACTGTGTGGGAAGCAAAAGAATGTTTCGTCTATACTGAACCATTCCCAGGGCTTGTGTGCAACACTGAGCATATGAGTAGCACGTTTTAGTGCAAGTCCCTACAACTGCACGTGGTCACTGTGATTTTGTTTCAGTGTGCGGTGGCGAAAAATGGAGGACTGGCTTATGACAAGCCACGTACTACGCATTCACATCTCCGCTGTGGTGCTCCCTTTCTCCTTAATCTTGCTCCACTTTGGGCCAAATGGGAGGCCCCCTGAAGCTTATCAAATGGAGTCAGTTACTTGTCCCTCCTGGCTGGCTTGTGACATCGGGGAGAACGGGGATCCCCTGTGTACCTAGTTTACCAGCGTCTAGCACCACACATAGCATCTGAGAGGTGGTTCTGCAGTCAGTCATTCACTCAGAGCTTTTTTTAACCTAGGGCTGCTGCCTCAGAGGGCCTGGGGACACATCTGTGGACTTTGCCAACTTGAATGGGAAAGAAATTACATCTTTATTTTTATTACATTCTAGCAGAATTTTAACTTTTCCTTTCATTATAAGTAAAAAACATCAGTAGTATTAACAGTACCCATGGCTTTGTCACCACTAGAAATCATAGATATTTTCATATCATGGTGCAAGGGGAGCAGATATCTTGGAGCATGATCGATATTCATTATTATTTCAAATTGATGGCAGTTTTTAGTCCCACCCCTGGACAGTGTTATTTAATAAGTTAACCATGTATATATCACAAAGCAACAATCTGTTTTTTAAAATAATTTTATAACTATATTTCAACATAACTGGTTTCCTTTATATTCCTGTATTTTATTTTATGCATTTAAAACCATTACTCTAGGGGCGCCTGGGTGGCTCAGTCGGTTAAGCGTCTGCCTTCAACTCAGGTCATGATCCCAGGGTCCTGGGATCGAGCCCCACATTGGGCTCCCTGCTCAGCGGGAAGCCTGCTTCTCCCTCTCCCACTCCCCCTGCTTGTGTTCCTGCTCTTGCTGTCTCTCTCTGTCAAATAAATAAATATAATCTTAAAAAAAATAAAATAAAACCATTACTCTAAATCAAGACTTCATCATACCACTGAATGTTCACGGCACAAAAAAACTTAACTGCACATTTATATGCAGGAACCTGTACTTAATCCCAGATGATACACTGCAATGTATTTATAATCTAGAAAAGAAACTAATATTCATCCATCAAAATTGTTTACTGGCTGTAATTCAGTTATTACCTAAATACCTTATGCCTACAAAGTACAAGGAACTTGATTCAAAACTTTTTTTCATTTATTTTTTAAAAGATTTTATTTATTTATTTGACAGAGGGAGACACAGTGAGAGAAAGAATACAAGCAGGGGGAGTGGGAGAGGGAGAAGCAGGCTTCCCGCTGAGTAGGGAGCCCGATGCGGGGCTCCATCCCAGGACCCTGGGACCGTGACCTGAGCTGAAGGTAGCCACTTAACTGATTCACCAAGGCGCCCCGTAAAGTTTTTTTTTTTTTTTTAAAGATTTTATTTATTTGAGAGAGAATGAGAGAGAGAGGGAACACATGAGAGGGGGGAGGGTCAGAGGGTGAAGCAGACTCCCCGCTGAGCAGGGAGCCCGATGCGGGACTCGATCCCTGGACTCCAGGATCATGACCTGAGCCGAAGGCAGTCGCCCAACCAACTGAGCCACCCAGGCGCCCAAGTTTTTTTCATTTAAACTTAGAATACACAATTGGATAGGATATGGGCGATCTCCTTGAAAAGATGTAAGCGTCTGGGTGACTCAGTCAGTTTAGCTTCTGACTCTTGATTTTGGCTCAGGTCCTGATCTCTGGGTCCTGGGAGCCAGCAGGCATGTCAACTCAGTGGGGAGTTGGCTTCCTCCCTCTCCCTCTCCTTTTGCCCCTCCCCCTGCTCAAGCTCTCTCTCTCTCTCTTCCCCACCCCCTCAAATAAATAAATCTTTTTTTTTTTTTTTAAGAAAACACAGGGAAGTGGGTGGGTTATTACCCTTTGTCTTGAGAAAATACTGGTATAAAATTTCTCCCTTTTAACAAGAACGCCTGTAATCCGTACTGAGTTTCCATAGTTCAGACACTGAACTTTGGTTTAAAAGAGAGTAAACAGGGCTAACTTTTTGAGCAACCTGGCCAGAAAATGTGTCATTTTCTAGACTTACCTCTTGCAGATGATACAGTCACACCAACCGTCTCACTGACTTAGCTGGAGACAATGAGAAGCAAGCACTCGAGTGTCATAGACTTGGAGGAGAGAGACCAGACAGAAGGTAGTACAGAGCAGGGGGACGGGAGAGGGGTTTAACGAGAATTTAACAAGTCAGAATGGCGCAAGTTCAAGCCTACGATCTATACTTGGAATCCTGCTCAGGACACCTTAAGACTAACTCTTCTCTTTCAGCATGTTCATAAGCACCATGCACCACCAAGCTCGCGACCACCCTCATGTGCCCTCCAACCTCAGGGCAAAGGTTTATCTTTGCATGACAGGTGCATGCTTTATCTTAGGATATGGGGAAGGAAAATGAGTAACTACTTGGGGCCGCTTCCTTCTTTGTTCACAACACCCGGAATAAATGCACAAGTCCTGGTCCGTTTGCTTTTTTATGTGCCAAGAGACAGGCAGGGTGAGTGTATTTGGAATAGGACGGGGGCTTGAGGAGACGTTAAAAAGGCTGTCTGCAGGCACGGAAGAGGCAAATCCATTCTGTAGCAGGTAGATATTAATATTACCATTTTACAGTTGAGGAAACTAAGGATTGAAAGACTATATACTCATAAAACTTGCCCAAGGTAACAACTAGCAAGTAATGAGGACGGGATACAAAGTCTAACTCCAAAGCCCATGGATCTTTTTTTTTTTTTTCTCAAAGCCCATGAAACTTACATATTTTAACATCACAGAATACTGTGAGAATCTGATAAAGATTATATGCCCCTTTCCCAGAAAAATGAACATCTTCACACATGCATTCCATTTTTTAGGAGGATCTTGAATGACCCTGGAATCCTTTGGAACCCCTGCTATTCCTTGACTTCTTAACCGAATGATCACTTCATAGTCTAGGAAGGGGTACGTTTACAAGGAAGATACAACACTGAGTCTGGAGGAAGGAAGAAAGGCAGGAACAGAGGTCACTGTGGCTGAGTGTGGTAGGTGTTTCCCAGAAGCAGCACTAAAATGAAATCCTGGCCCTCGCTGAGGAAGAGTCAGTGAAGAGGGGGCTTTCTTGGGGAAGTGTGGTTAGCACCTCATGCACAGTGGCAAGAAAGTAGGAGGCAGGTTTCTACACTTGGAACATGGAGAAGAAGGGAATGTTATTCCTACATACGCAGAATGAAAGTTGGTTTGGATGCTAGAGTAGACGTGGTAGCTGCCTCCACTCTACCCTTGTTTCTGAGGTCTGGTTTGGACTGACCCCACTGTCAGTTCCAGAGCAGGGCCCAGGACCCGCTGGTATCCCCTTGTACCCAAAAAGCGCAGCCAACTCTAGGATGAATCCAAATGGAGGAAGACACAAAGAAGAGATGGAAAAACATGGAGTGTTTGGTGATACCACTGAGCTCCTGTATCAAACCTTCCCTGCAGCCTACATGGCCCTGAAGCTAGTACATTTCTTTTACTATTTACGGATGGTCTTCATATACCTGGATATTCAGATTTTGTTCTAGATCTGGTAACCCACTGCATATTGTTCACTAGGTGAGAGAATAATTAAACATTTCGCTCTCTTTTTTTTTTAAAGATTTATTTATTTATTTGAGAGAGCGAGAGAGTACATGAGAGGGGTGAGGGTCAGAGGGAGAAGCAGGCTCCTCGCCGAGCAGGGAGCCCCATGTGGGACTCGATCCCAGGACTCCAGGATCATGACCTGAGCCAAAGGCAGCTGCTTAACCAACTGAGCCACCCAGGCGCCCAATAATTAAACATTTCTGAAGAAGATTCAACTGGTGGAGAGGTACCTAGGAAAGGTTAAGAGGGGGAGGCTGGAATTAGGGAATGAGGGCCTGATTTAGGAGGGTGGCAGCGAGTGCAGAAGGGAAAGCATGTCCAAGAGAAGCAATGCAGAGAAAAACAGAACTTTGGTTCTGGTTAGATGGGAGGAAGACGAGGCAGAGTTCTGACACTGGATTCATTCCCTTTTACCTCTGATTACTCGCTATAGTAACATAATACAACAATACAGTGATCTCCCCCAAGTCACAAACCTTTAATTTTAACAGTCTCAAATATTTCATTCATTGGACCAGGCCTAGTGTGAATGTACTCAGAAGAAAGAGGAACACAACAAAGTAGCAAAACAAACAGTCCTTTGGAGCTGTTGTTGGTGTCTTACTCGCATGCATACCTCTGGTACCATGGCGAGGGCGACCCTGTAATTTCGGACACTTTTGAGAGGGAGAGGGGCACCCAGCTCCTAATTACGCCGGGGCAGTCAGGGTAATAAGGATAAAAGGTGTCCGGTGTCAACTCCGGAAAAGACATGGTAAGGCAGGCAGATTTTGCTTACTGACACACCCTGTTTCTCTGTTTAGAGGAGACTCTCCCATCTCCTGTTGCCATTTATGCAGCTAGCACTCCCTCCCCCGTTTTTTATTTGCCAGTGGCCTGCTCTCTTCCTCAGGACTCAGGAATTCTGACCCCCTCCATCCTCCACCACATCCACAGGAAAACACCCTTTGGCCATCCTCAGTATCTCCACCAGCCGTTTGTAGCAACATTACTCACCCACTGATTCCAATGACAAATGTTTTCATAATTAGCTTTGAAAATCACGTCTTCCTAAAATTTCCTAAAATTAAAAAAACAGAACAAAACAAATCGAATGCTTATCACTGAGATGTCCAGAGAAAGACAAAAAGACAAAAAGACTAAAAGAAAGAGTCCTAAGAGCCAGCTGAGGGGGAAAGATGACCATGATCTCGGGGTCATCTCCTACTCCTGGATTAGCCACACTCAGTAGAAGGGCTTAAGGTACCAGCTTCTCTCTGCGAGACTCCATGGCTAAATCCAACAGGCCAAAGTCTCAGAGAACACACACTCCAGAGTCTCATAACTCTGAAACTCAAAAGAGTTTCAAGATTCAATCACCTGGAGATGATCCACTTATTTCTCCAATGCCAGGGAACCCCACAGAGCTTGCCTCTCTCTCCTGCTGAAATGGGGGAGAACATCACTGCCAGCCAGAGGCAAAAGGAAGTTAATTCCCTTTAAGGGTACTATTTCCTCACTCAAAAACCTAAGTCCAGGGTCAGCGTAGACAAACTTTTTCCGAAAACGGCCAGGTAGTAAATATTTGAGGTTTTGTGGGCCCAGAGGCAAACTGAAAGTTATTACGTAGGTACTTATGTAACAAGAGAGAAAACAAAATTTCCACAACGTTCTTGAGGAAAGTCGAAACATTACAATTGAGTACAATTTTGTTGTTGTTGTAATAGCGGTCTACTAATGAGAAGAATGGAATTCTTTTCTTACTGGGATAATACTCCTCTTACTGGATTTCAGAGTTAGTGTTCTCAATCAGAGAAGTGACTGCAAATGTTCAGGCTGAGGGCCAGGTTTTAGCCACAGGCCATTGTTTGCTGACTCCGGATCTGGGGGTGGGGTGGGGGGGTGGAGGGCAGTTTCACACAGGGCCCCCAGAAGTTCAGTAAAGCAGGCCTATGGATATTCTAATGAGCCATTTTCACCTCTGTATGTGAAAAGGTGAGGCTTGGCTGGAGGGAACCTCAGAATAGTGGTTCCTGAGGGTTGCCTGACCTAAAGCTGCTCTTTATTCCAGACTGCTCTGGTTGGGCGATCAGGGGCCGCTGGGGTGAGTAGCTCCTGAGCTGGAGACCCCCAGAGGCCCTCCCAGTTCCTATCCCTGACCTGAGTCCTAGCAAGTTAATTTCTTTCTTCTTTCCAGCCTGTTAAAAAGCACTTTATTACCAAGAGCAAAGAAAGGATGCTGCACATGTGTTGGCTTAATTGTGAGGCTCTCATGTATAATGGATGCCATTTTTATTGATGTATTAGTAATGGTTGAGCACACTGAATGGCAAGGACTACGGGTCCCCCTGCTCCATGCCACATCTGTGCACACAGGGAGGATATTGTATCAATTACATAGCATGCAAATAACGAGTGTGGTTGTGGCACTGGAAAAAAGACGCTTGAAGAGGTTATTTGGGTGGAAACTAGCAATTCCAAAATGAAGAGTGAGAGAGAGTCAAGAACCTACTTATAAAATTGCTTGGGTTCAGGAGGGAATTCCCAGTCAAATGCAAGTTTTTACTGAAACAGGAATCCTCAGTTCTCTATTAGTTAGCTAACAGAGCTATTACGCAAGACAGTGTTTGGATAAATGTCGGGCACAGTCTATTAGCCCTAAACGGGTGGCAATGTGGTGAGAGGGTTGGGGAATTGGGAGAAGCTGAAGCAAGACAGGTGCTGGGGTGAGGGTGGGCCTAGCAATCCCCAAAGTCATTTATTTCAAAAACCTCGTTGTTTGCACAGGGCAGCACCAGATGAACTCCAAATTCGGGACTGGAATTGTCTACCTCCACACCACTTTGTGCTATTACACCTCCTGTTGCCCTCTTAGAGGACTATTTTAAAACCACACTTAAAAACCTGCAACCAAGAGTTGCCAGACTCCAAATACATGCAGCAGACTCCATGAGGCAGAGACAAGCTTGACCAACTACAAACTCAATCACTGGATGTCTCCAGAGAGACAACCGTTTGGACTTTGTAGTCTCATCAGTCCGGGGCATCTGATGACTTGGAATATATTCCACCACCAAGCTTGTGGGATATTTATGTACTTTATTCTCCCAATAAGTGCCAAGCGTTCCTCAACAGCAGAGTTATTTGCATAGGGGGAAGAGAACTAACTAAATTCGTCAAGGGCAAACCCAAAAATGAACATTTTCTTTTTTTCCCTAAGTGAGATAGGTTGTCGAGTCCTTTTTTCATGACTTGTATGTGCTTATTATATGGATACCACTACTAAACAGGGTACATTTTGGACTCTAAACTAAAATGGTCAGCGGTGGTATGTGCAGAAATCAGATTATAAGGAAGACAGCAGCTTCTCTAATACAAACGGACGAGAGCATGCTAACGAATTGTGCTTTTCAATGCACCTAAAGAGCAGTCTGGTATTTTTACACCAGTGAAATGTTTCAGGACTTCTCACTCATTTGCTTTATTCAACAGATATTCTGATTATCTTCTTCCACACACCAGGGAAGTCCTTTCCTACTATTGTTTAAACGTTGCTCCCTTTTAGTAAACAGAAATCTCCCACGGTTAGAATTTCTGAATACCTCAACCCATGCCCCTTTCCCGTGGAATCACTTTTATCTTTCACTGACCCCTAACAAAAACTTTCAAGCTTCATTTTAGATAGACTCTCATGTAAAGTGTTTTTTCAACGTTTCTTCCCTCAAGCATACAATTGGTCTATAACACGGTGCTATTTCGAACTGAATGCACGCTGCATTTCTTGTTTGCTCCCGCCCTCACCTCGCCTTTGGAGAATCAATCGGCTACGTCAGGGGGTCGGCATTTCGCTGTGAAATGCCAGATAGTCAACGTTTCAGGCTTCGAGGGCAGCAGCTCAGCTCTGCTGTGAAGAGAAAAGCGGCCACAGGCAATACATAAGCAAGCGAGCGCGGCTGTGCTCGAGCGAAACTTTATGGACACCGAAATAGGAATTTCTTAGCATTTCCACGTGCCACAAAAATCTTCTGGTATCTTTTCAACCATTTAAAATGGTAAAAGCCGTCCTCAGTTAGCAGGCCGTTCGTTCAATTAACAGGGGGCAGGCGGGTCGTTGAGTTAGTCCACCCTAATACGGGTGGAATAAAAGCTTGCCTCCTCCCGTACGGATCAAGACCTGACCCCAACCCTGGTGACTTCTCTCCACAGCCCGTACCATCTCTTGGAGGGAGTCTCCCATTTTAAGGATCATTACGGGGCGTTAAAAGCACCACGCCGCCCCGTACACACACTCCATGGCAGGCCATCTATCGGCCCGCTTAGAGTGGTACGAGTCCCCGCAAGGCTTGCAAGACGCAACCCGGTTCAGGCTCCAGCGCAGCCACACATCGGGAGCACCTCCAGGCCTCCGCGACGCTGCGCAGCGCGGCCGGATCACGCAGGTACTCACCGGGCGCCAGTTCGAGCCCTCCCAAGCAAAGCGGCAGAAGCGCGGGCCGAAAGGGCGCCTGTCGCTGACCCCCGAAGCTCGCTGGCCTAGAGGCTCACAGCCCCTCCCTCCGCGCCCCCACCGGGTCGGAGGCGGCCCAGGTAGAGGACGCCAACCTAGGGATCCGTCCCACCCGGGCGGGACGCGGAGTGGGCCGGGGCGGGGCGAGGCGAGGCGGGGCGGGACTCCGGCGACCGTGGCCCCGCGCGCGCGCCCTCGCGGGGTCCGGCCCTTTCTCGTCGGGGGCGCGCGCGGCCGGGTCCGCCCCGGCGCGAGCCTGCGGCGCCCTTCCTCGGCTCCGGCTGGTTCAGCCGCCGCCGCCGCGCGCGCCGCCGTGCGCGCCGCCCGCGCTCCCGCCGCTCTGAAGCGGCCAGCCCGGCAGCCAATTAGCGCTCGGCGAGACGGCGGCCACTTCCTCGTCGCCCGGCCGCGCGCTCGGGAGGCTCAGGCGGCCGCGCGGCGGGGCGGGGCATTGCGCCGAGCGGGTCTGCCTGCGTCCGCTCGTCCGACGGCCAAGGGTGGGCGCAGGTCCTTGAAGACACACCGCTGCGAACCGGACAAAAAGAAACTTTTGGGTCCCCGGAGTGCCGGCTGGCGGGGCGTTCGGTCGGCTTTTCGTGCGTGGTCTTGAGGCTCAGCCGCTCCAGGAAGCGCGATGTCGAAGCCGCCACCCAAACCGGTCAAACCAGGTAAGGGAGGCACTCACAGGGTTCCCCTGGCTGCCTTGGTGCCCTGCGCTTCCTCTGCCACTTGGCAGGGCAGACCACGCACGTACCCGGCCTGGAGCTTCGCTTTCGGGAGCCGACCCGCCGGGATGGGTCGCTTTGTTGGTTCGCTGCAGGGAGGGATCGTTTTGGATAGCAAGAGGATTTCGAGGATTTTTTATTTTAAAGGGGAGTCGCCCTCGATTTTGCAATATTGTCATTCGCTGCAACTTTCTAGTGGATGTGATAGCTACGTCCCATTGAAGCTTGACTGGAAGACAGGGACATTGATCCCCTTAGGGGGGAAAATAGATACATGCTTTGAAATGGTCTTTTGGCCACTTCCTCTTTTTTTTTTCTTTCCCGTGTGTGTCATTGTCAAGTTCGAGTTCTTGACCGGCCAGAGCAAACGGGAAGTGCGCTGTTTGCAGGGTGGGGTGGGTGAGCGAGTCTCCTATGGGACTTTGGAGAGGAGCCGCGTTTGAAATTTCCCTCGGGATCTTGGGAAAAGCATTTGGGAAAACGGTACGCGAGCTCGCGGCGAGAAAAATCTAGGCTGCGGCAGAGTAATCTCGGCTGTTGCTCTTCGGGAGTGTCACTTTATCATTCAGTACAGGTCCTTTGCCCCCGCTTCCCCAGTGATTTTGCCATGTTAAACTGGATTACTAAATCCCTCAAAGCGCTGTTCTTGGCCGATAGTCTGTTCATTTTTTATTCTATTCTTAGCATATTTTCTGTGATTGGGAGACACGAGAATGTAAAAGGGACTGACGTATTTCAATTCAGTACTATAACAAACTCGTGCATTCATTGGTGAGTAATTACGGGAAACGTAGGAAGTGGAAGATATATGGCTTTGATACACTCTGGGGCGTTTTCTTCCAATCTCCTGTAACAAGTATAGCACGAGCTGAAATGTATCCATTTACGTCAAATTTCCAAGTAACCTTGGTTGCAGGCACTACACCTTTCATGATTATCTAGTTTTCTTTCTTTGCCATCATACAGTGGCGGTTTCAGATCATTTTATATGAAAATTATGTGCATATATATGACAGTCATTCACTGAGGACTTAGATTTTTTTGGTGGGCTGGTTGTGAAGGAAGTTGCCGGGACGTTGGTTTTGCTCTGAGCAAAGATGGGGTGTGGCTAGTATTGGGTTCTGTCCTTCTTTATAAGTGGAATCTGATGAAGAGTTTGCATTTTAAGTGCACGTGTAGGAGGTAGCAGCTTTCTAAATTCCGATGTAAATCAGACCTCAAGCATCCAACAAAACAGAGTTGTTCTTTGCTGGCTAAACAAAGTACTTTATTTTAAAGAATGTCCTGAGAAGTTAGTTATCCAAGAGGTTTTTCATCTCTCGAGACTTTAAGCGATGTCTGTGCTACAGCTGGAGGGACATTGACTGTGGTGTGCAAGTGTGTACATGAGTACTCGTGTATATACCATTTGGTTGAAGGATCATACTGTTACTAGTTGGGGATACGCTCCCAGAAACCATTTTCGTGGTTGGACACCGCTGCTTTCTCCTGCTCTTCAGCAAATCAGAAAGCAAAGGGTTGAAAATATCTGCCATTTTAGGGACAGCTTTGACTCCACACTGATTTATAAATGAGATCCAAACTCAAGGTCACCATAGAAATCGGTTTGTTAGTTTATGAATTTACAATGAGAAATATTACTTTCAATCCGACTTGAAACATTGGGTAGCGTGGCTTAATTGAAAACAAAACTGTCCTATTATAGTACTGGTCCACATTTACTGTGCGCTGGGCACTGATGTAATCACTTTACACGTGTTAACTCATTTGCTCCTCACAACAACCCTGTGAAGTCAGTACCATTATTGTTCCCATTGCACAGGCTGGGAAATTGAGGCAAGGCACAGAAAGGTAGGGAGGAGCAGGTAGGAGTAGCACCCAGGTAGTCTGATTTAAGGATCTGCGTTCCTACTCATAATGTTGTTCTGCCTTACATCACCGTGCACCATTCACATGCGTGGTCTTGTGTATTTAGAGCTGGGGGGTGGAAGTGGAAAGGTAAGTGCCTCTTGTCTGCAGTCAGATCTTCCCGTCACAGATGCACATAAAGGTCACCCCCTGGTTGGTAGCAGTGAGGGGAGTGAGCTTTACTTTCTTGTCCTGCAGGCAGGATTCCTGGGTGAAAAATGTCTGAAGCAGCTTGGAATTGGGGGTAAGGGGTGGTGTTTAATTTTTGGTTTCTTGGTTTGTTTATACCGGGCCTCATCCCAGATGACAGTTAAGGAAGGAAGGAAGGAAAGGGAAGGAAGGGAAAGAGCCGTAAAGAGGGAGGGAAGAATAAGAGGAACCCAGAGGAAAGGACACACGTGTCCTAAGGTCCGCCAAAGTTTCTAAAGGGTGGCTATAGATTTGGGTCTCGGCTTCCAGCATAAAGGTAAAAAAGATCAATTATAAGATTCCTACTCTTCCTAAAAATAAAATGTGTTACTTTCTCAGAGAAGAGTTATTTTAATGGCCCTGAGATCTGAAATAAACTTCCCATGGGTTCTCTCACAGTGTTGGAGTGGACTGCACATCTCTGTAAGAGACACAAGAGGGACATTATAGTGGTGTCCCTATAGCTTCTTGCAGAGCAAGACCCCGGCAAAACAGCATGGTTCAATTCCATGGGAGTGCTGAAGGGAGGGGAGCTAGGTGAGGGAGGACAAAGGACTTAATTTGAGTAGCAAGGGACATTAAGCTATAATGTGGGTAGTGTGTCTATTGGGATGATTGGCATATATCCCATAAAAAGACTGTTCGCTTTTGCACCTTCCTGAGGTTATACCAGACTTTGGGTTTGTAGCCACATCCAAAAATCATTTGCTAAACATTTCTTAATATATGCAGCTAATATTTTAGGCCTTGTAGTCGACATTGGGGTTCCCAGGCACGATAAAATAAGGTCTCATCCGTGAAAGTATCGCGTCTGATGGGGGAGATTTAGGTATCTATAGATAATATCTTAAATTGACCCGTATCTGTAGTTGGTTGCTGATCTTATCCATTTTGTTAGGAAAAACTTCGTAATTAAAAATAAAAGTAATATATTTTCCTTCTTTCTTCCTTTCTTCTCCAAACCTCGTAGTATATTTTTTATTAGAGGAAATTTAGAAAATACATACAGAAAAAATATATAAAAATATAAATATCATCCCTACCTAGCTACTGATAATCACTGTTTTCTCTCAGGTGTTATTTTTCTTCGTCAAATCCATTTCATTAAAAAAAAAATACAAACAGTTATCCTCAGACTGGTGTCTCAGTTTCAATTTTAAGTGTTTTGCTGTTGATTGGCTTTTTCTTACTGTTGCCTGCGCTCTGCTTGAAAAATCACTTGTCACATTTTGACCTTTCCTTGCTTACTGATGTCTTTTTATAGGGTCACTTTTGGCCACTCTAGGTCTGTCATTGAAACTCCCCTCTCATTGTTAGATGTGCCACCAAGGTGCTCAGTCTGCTAAAAAGTGTCATGTTTCATGGTCTTCAGCTCATTCTTCATGGGACCCTCCTACTTCTTTGGGACCGATGCGGCCTCTCTGGTTCTTGTCAGCCACCCTCCCAAGCCTTGCAGTTCAATTACGGTGAACTTGCCGAGCTTGTCAGAGCGTAGATGACACCTTGTGTTCTCACAAAAACTTTTTTTAGGAGGAGACTTTATTCTGAGACCTTATTCTGTGAAGATGGGCCAAAGGATATTGAGTGAGATTTGGACTAGAATCATCTCATTCTAAGCCGGTTTGATAACCCTCCACTGTAGTTGGAAGCCTGATGTGGCTTATTGATTTTGGTGGTGGAAGTAAAGCAGCATAAATATTTTATATGTCTTAGGAAAATAAATTCATGGGACTTTGAAGAAGTAAATGTCAGTATTTTGGGTTCTTTTGTATTTACAGTAAAAACATCATAAACTTCAAAGATGTCACCCATATGCTGCTTATATAACATTGTCGAGAGGAAAAAAGGGTTCATCTAAAATTATCTGAGCTTTTATGTATTTTTTTCCCTCTGAATAAATGAATTAGTCAAAGGTGAGACTATGGGGTTGGCTGGAAATATGCATATGGATAGTGTCCTTCATAAACTTCATGCTCCATTTATTCCTGGTGGCAGAATAAAGTTTGGGAAGCATTTTGAAAATTCCAGAATGATGAAGATGATGATGATTATAATAGGAATAATTAACATTTATTTGGCTGTGTCAGGTACTGTGTGAAGCACTTTATATTCTCCATCTCATTTAATTACTCTAACTTCCTTATGAGGTGGGTCCTAATATCCCCATTTTATGGGTGAAGTAAGCCATAGTGAGGTTAAGTAAACCACTTAAGGTCTCAGAGCTAGGAAGTGGTTGGTTTGACCTGGGAAGGGAACACAAGCTTTAAGTGGAAGTTACGCTTTTTGGGCGGAGAAATCAATGAAGATTCCATTAGATTGGACTGGCTTTTGTTGGGCAGTCACCTTTATTAATGCAGTTGTATTATTGGTAGTTGAGTTGAATAACTCCCCTCGTTCAGTGCGTCTTATTAGACTATTAGACACTTTTTGAGAGTAGAATAACCTTTTGTTTTCTTGTAACTTTGTGGCAACTAAACTTTTTATTCTTGGCAAATAAATACAGAGTCTTGCTACATAACAAAATCTTTGTCTGGAAGAAGGTGGGGTAGGCCATGGTTGGGTACATCTTATAGCTTCACTATAAAACAGCATAGGCTGGAGGCAGTATCCATCAGTACTAGTTCTAGAAATAGTGGGGTCCCCTCCCTCTTGTGTTTCGACATCCACACAGCTTGACTCCAGTGTGACTAGTGCCGTGAGCTTTTCTGACACACCTGTGTGAGGGAGGGGGAAAAAAAAACCTTTCCTCTACCCTCTTATGTTCTATATCTGGGTCCTGCAAATTAAGCTGACACAAAATCAGATTAACAGGAAGAAAAGGCATACAAATTTAATCGATGTTTTCAGGTTTACCTGCACAGGGGCTATGCAGAAAAGAGGTGAAGATCCAAAGAAGGGGTAGATTTGGAACCTTAAGGGTCATTTTAACAAAGGGTGATACATTGTGGAGAAGTGACTAGACAAAGGAAAGAGAGGTTTTGTTTTCTAGGGGCAGTAAATTGTGGGAAGGTAAATATATGGGGAAACTAGTCGAAGATAAGGGTTATTTTAGTAAGGTTTCTTTATGCAGACACATTTGGGTGGCATCTCTATCTGAAGTTAAGAGTTGTTCTCTTTCTTGTATGGGAGCAGAACTCCTTCACAAGGGGAATTTATGCCCTACTTTTAGGCAAGTGGGGGGAGGGCAGAGAGTTCTTCTGTGTCTGCTTTTTCTCAGTTGCCTTCAGCTCAAAATAATTCTTACACCATGTAGCATACTGTGGGGTGGCATATTCTGATCCCCTTTACCTCATGTCCAGTGAAAACCGTTGCCAAAGTTGTACTCAATTACTTAATGCTCAGGGGAAGACAGAATCCATGAGAGAGAGAGAGAGAGGGACAGAGGGAGGGAAGGAGAGAGATGGAGAAATAAACTTTCAGTGGGCTGCTGAGAGCCGACACATTAAGGTTTTCTGTCAGTTTGTCAATACTTCAAAAAAGCTGGGCGCCTGGGTGGGTTCAGTTGGTTAAGCGTCTGCCTTTGGCTCAGGTTATGATCTCGGGGGTCCTGGGATCGGTTTTGGGATTGGGCTCCTTGCTCAGAGGGGAGTCTGCTTCTCCCTCTGCCCCTCCCCCCTGCTTCAGCTCTCTCCCTCTTTCTCTCTCTCTCCCCAAAGTAAATAAAGTCTTAAAAAAAAACTTCAAAAAAGCTGCAAAAAATAATCAAGTATATTGAAGGAGTTTGGGGGAAAATTACAGATAACAGTACTGAGAGAGCTCCCCCTATTCTTTTGAATAGGTGTGATAGTCCTTTGTATCTATTAATTCAAACCCACATTAATGCACATTTAGATTATTTCCATATTGAGATAGTTACAACAGCCTTGTTGCTTGCTTGGGTGGGAGTAAATTCACAAGAGAAAGTCCTGGTAGTGGGATTGTTATATCAGAGGGTACGTGCATTGTCGTTTTCATAGACATTTCCAAAATGCTCTCCAAAAAGGGTTTTACAGTTGGCCTTCCTACCAAAAAATGTTTGAGCGTGCCTTAAACAGAAACTTCGTAGTGCATGTGATAGCAGATAGGAATCAAAAGGCTGGGCAGTCCAAGCAGGCAGTTTGAGGAAGCTGGGAGGGTGTCACCTAAGAGGGGGAATTTAAACAGAATCTGGAATGCTGTGTCAGTTTGGTAGGCAATGGGGGGGGGAGGGGGGGCTGTCATTTAACTCGGGCAAAATGAGGTCACTTGGGGCAAAATGAGATAACTTGATGTCCTCTTATCTTCATTTGCCTCAGAGAAGCCAGGGAAACGTGGTGGGCACACATGGAAGCTGTGACCTGGAGAAATTTCTTCCGAATTAAAGAGAAGGCCATTTGCCTAGCGTAATAGCTTGTGGAAAACCGTACTTTGCACACAGAAAGTGAGACTTTGAGTGCCGGCATGTCGGTCCTCTGTGTTCGCATCTGCGTACCCGTTTGTCAGGACGTTAACAATGACTGTGGTCTTGGGGGCAGCCGTGTGTTAAAGAGGGTCACAGCTTAAAGTCACTTCAGTCACTGGTGGGACTGCTGTAGCCACTTCCTCTTAATGGATTCTCGCTTGTCATTTCCCACTTTATGTTTGGGCATCTGTAGAATTTTTAGAAGGTCACAAAGGCAAATTCCTCATCTTGCTCTTGGGGTAGGAGTCGGGGGGGGGAGTTTTGTATTTGTGCATTTTGGTTAGTGTGGGATTTTAAAACTCATTAGCATCCCTTAGAATTTGATAAACTACTTTGATTTAATATTCTTGGGACCAAAGAATGCACTGAACACGAGTCCTTTCCTAGTCTCTTGCTCCTGATTTCCAGGGAGCCTGAGGTGATTTGAATTTAAATTAAGGAAGGCCTAGGGACGAACTGGTGTATTCTCCTGCTGGAGGGTCTGTCTCAGGCCCCTTACAAGGATCTGAAGGCAGGTCTTTCTGGCATCCCTCCACTCCAGGGGTTTTGCTTGGTTCTGGGAAACTTTGTGGATTCTATTGAGGGATTCCCTCATGGAGGAGGAGAGACTTAAATCAACTCACTTGCATGAGACAGAGAAATGACTTCCGCCTGGAGAGTATTCTGGAGTGGCTGTGTCTTCCCGGAACCTCCTGACCCAATCCATTACTTGGGGAGGACCCACCTCCAAGTCCCAGCTCCCCCAGCGTGGGTAGGGGTGGCCAGGCTGAGAGAAGCCCCTCTGGCCTTTTGCCACAGTTCGCCGGGGTCTCAGACTCCAGATTTGGAAGGTTCCAGAGAGTCTTAGATTTCCTTGCTTGAAAAAAACCAGAGTCGTAAGACGATCTCTAAAATGTTGCCTACACAGGTTGGCAGGATTCTGCGGCTGCATTTGGGCTTGTTGTTTTGATGAGTCAAGGCAAGTTTGTCGATAGTAATGCTGGGAGCAGAAGGTATTCTTGCTGGGTTTTTTTTTTTAGGTAAGGAAGCTGGTAGTGGAACATTGAAACAAACCTGCCCCTCCAGAGTTCATTCTCTGAGTGGTGCATCAAACTCGACATTGTCCTCCGCCTTATTTTTCTGTTAGGGAATAAGTCATTCTCTTTGATTCCTCTGCACTCAGGTTCTAAACCGGACTAAGCAGCAGCTGCCCACTGGGACCTGGGCCTCCTTTAAGCTGAACCATGAAGTGGGAGTCGCTGCTTAGGGAGCTTGCTCACTTCCTCTTTCAGGGAGCTTGTCCCCTCAATAAGGGGGACTAGTCGTTGCCTAATGCCTTCCTACTCTTGAGGACCAATTCTGTATACCTAAGTTGTGGGGCTCTGAAGGGTGCCCAGCACTTGACACTGGCTTGGTAGGAGCTCTGTTCTCCACAATGGGCTCCTGCCCATTTTCTGATTTTTGCTCGGTACGAGGTCTCTCCTGAGTCTTGACATCTGGTCTAGCACTCTTTTTGTTTACTGGCACTGGGAAATCTGCTCCTTAGTCCATCCTGAGTCCTTGTCATTGGCCTGCTTTTTCCCTTCTTGGGTACATGCTCCATATCACGGGGACCTTTGCTAATACACCTGTGCCTTTCTGACTTACTGTGACCCAAAGGTTAGTGTGGGTCTGTGTCTACTCTTTTTCTTTTTATTTATTTATTTATTTATTTGAGAGAGGTTGAGAGAGAGAGAGAGCATGAGCAGGGGGCGGGACAGAGTCAGAGGAAGAGAATCTCAAGCAGACTCTCCACTGAGTGTGGAACCTATTGCGGGGCTCCATCTCACGACTCCGAGATCATGACCCCTGAGATCATGACCTGAGCCGAAATCAAGAGTCAGACGCATAACCCACTGAGCCATCCAGGTGCCCCACCTGATCTGATTTCACTTAGACTCTAACTACACAGGACAGTGGAGTTTGTTTTTGTTTGTGTGTTGTTTTTTTCACAGTTTCCCCTAGAGGAAGATAACCTCAGGTGGCCCTGCAGAAATGTGTCCCATGAGACTCCAGTTGGACCCTTGAAAAAAAAATGTGGTCACTCAATGAATGGCTGTTGAGATGTTGAGGCCTTTTTTTTTTTTTTTTTAAAGATTTTATTCATTTAATTGACAGAGAGAGAGAGAGACAGCGAGAGAAGGAACACAAGCAGGGGAGTGGGAGAGGGAGAAGCAGGCTTCCTGTGGAGCAGGGAGCCCGATGTGGGGCTCGATCCCAGGACCCTGGGATCATGACCTGAGCCGAAGGCAGACGCTTAACGACTGAGCCACCCAGGCGCCCTGAGACATTGAGGATTTTTAAATGTTTGGAAAACATATAAAGTTAACTATAACTCAGTAACATCAAGTCTGTAGATTTGAGCTCTAAGAATATATATATTCTGCTAGGTTTTTGAAATTAAGTCTCTGCAAAATATTATTCTCCCATCTTACTTTTTCCTGTCTGTTTTGGAGTTGACCGTTTTAAGCCATGGATTCAAGTTCAGAGCTTGCTTTGTAGAAATTCTTATATTTCATTCCAGGAAGGAGGGTTTCAGAGCTTCTTTCTGAAAGAGGGACAATTCTTTCTCTAAGAGAGTGGTTCTCAGCCCACCCATCACTTTGTAAGTTATATAGGGCTCACACAGAAACCAGAAGCTTTTTTTTTTTTTTTTAATTTATTTGAGAGAGAGAGGGCGAGTTCACACACATGAGCAGGAGGGGCAGAGGGAGAGGGAGAGACAAATCTCAGGCAGCCTCCATGCTCAGCATGGAGCCCCAAGTGGGGTTTGATGTCACGACCCTGACCTGAAACCAAGAGTTGGATGCTTAACCAACTGCGCCACCCAGGTGCCCCTCTTTTTTTTTTTTTTTTTAAAGAAAATAACCTTTGTATACTCATAGGGATATGATGACAAATTTATGAATGTAGCATTGTACTGATGGGAATGAATGTTATTGCTATAATTTTAGAACTCAAAAAGAAAAACACCTGTTTGTAATTAAAAATTGAGTGTTAATTTTCTACCAAATGTCTTAAGACCGTAGGTAAAGAACTGCAATTTGTTAGAACAGATGATGAGCAAAGGCAGGTTACTTACTTCTGTAGCTGGGCAGTGGGTACCGAAGGAGAGCAAATTCCTAGTAATTATTATGAAAGCCTGCAATTTACACAGCTGCTGCATATTGGTGGGAAGCCACTATCCTGGAGAGCTTGGTTTTTCCCTCTTCTGTCCCTGTGGACAGAGGTGATTTTCACTGTCATCCCATCCACATTGTAAACAGCAAGTGTTTCTTCAGGCTCAAGGGTTTGGGAAGGGGCAAGGGTGTTCCTTGACATTTTAGGATAAATTCCAGTGTCTCAGTCCCCTGCTTTCCCCCGACTGATGACCCCATGTTCATAAAATGATAAATGATCTTCTGGACATCCATTAATGAAAAAGAGTTAACAACACACACAAGATCCGGGAGCACGTTGCAGCCCCAGGAGTGGGTGTGAAAGGTGCTGTGGGTCGTAGAGCTGCTGAGGTTAGTCGCTGAGTCTTAAGTATATGACCCTGGGGAGTGCTATCATCTGCTCCCGCCCAGGCCTTGAGAGGAAGGGAGATTTTCATAAGAATGGCCCTGTAATTACCCTGTTTTAATTGCAACCCCAGAAAACCACAGCTTTTCATTTGTCCTGCCTTGCCACTCTCTAGGGGAAATCCTTCTTCCTCCTCCCCAAGGGCTGATTCTGGTTTGGAAAAATACCTGAACATTTCTTTGGGTTTAACATTCTCCCCTGGCCGTTTCTGGGAGTCACTTGGACTCTTTGGGTCTTCCCAGACCTCCAGACCTCTATCTAGACCCTCCTTTCCATAAACATTCTGGACTTTGGGGACCAGGCAAGTTGGGAGGAGGCACGGATCACCTGGGGTGTCCCCTTGCCTGGGCCAAGCCTTCAGCAAGGTGCTGTTTGTGGCCCTGGGATGGCGTGTGGGCAGATCTCCCACCAGGGTGTCCTGGCCAACGTTTCCGGGGCCACCAAGTGAGGCTCACCACTTTCATGATCTGGAACTGAACCCTCAGGAGCACTTAGCGAACCTTGTGAAGGGGCACCGTTGTGTGTCTTGAGAGAAGATGAAATTAGGGAAATAATTTCCAGTTTAAAGGCTGTTGTCTTAGTAAGTAGATGATGTTGGAAGAAGTAAGGGTTGTAGACCTCTTGTTGGTTTCCTATAGATGGCCTCTGTGAACCCACTCCCTGGTTTTGGTTCTGTTGTAATTTTGGATATGGGTTTTGGCAGAGTTTCTTTGTATGTGCTGCCGCCGAAGAAAATTTGAATCCTTTTGTTTCCTGGAGAGGAGCTCAGTTTCAAGGTTATTGCTTGTTCATTGCTCTCTACTAAGTTTTTCCTGCTGTGTTTGATAATATTTCTCATTCATCCAGAGTTTGTATTGTTATACGAGAGTTCTCGTGTTGACTAGAAATCGAAAAATGCCCTCAGCTACAGCTCTAGCCCCTGTATGTCTATCAGGTAAGCTTCAAGTAAGCACCTTGTTTAAGCTTGGGTCTATATCTCTAGAGATTTTCTTTTTTTGTTCTTAGATACAGTGTATATCTTTGTCCCTCTATCAGGTTTTAAAGGGGTTCTGTTTTAAATAAAGGAGACATTTTTATCATCCTGTTGTCTTGCTAGCATGAGTCTTTATTAGAGGGCTAAGACCAAGGCCTTTTTTTGGGGCAACTTTTTATCTCCTCTAAGTACAACTGTAGTTTTCCGATGAATTGGGCGTTCACGAAGTCTGAAGTTTTAAGCTTGTCCATTTATTATTTGCTCAAATAAAAAAAAATTCTCTTGAATTAAAAATAATTTCCAAGGCCATTTTTAATATTTTGTATTCTGAGAGTGTTTCATTATTGCCAAGAGTACCAGATACCTAAATCTGAATAAATTTCCATTTGGTCTCTGGACAGTGGTTACACACATATATTAAATGCTCTGGCCTCGTGTTTTTTCAGACTGTGAGTGGTGACCCAGTGGTAGGTCATGAAGTCTGTAGAGTTTGTCACGACTAGCATTTTTTTTTTTTTTAGATTTATTTATTTTGGAGAGAGAGAGAGAGAGAGAGCACAAGAATGAGCACGGGGTGGGGGGACAGAGGGAGAGGGAGAGAATCTCAAGCTGACTCTCCGATGAACGCAGAGCCCTTCGTGGGGACTCGATCTCACAACCCTGAGATCATAACCTGAGCCAAATCCAAGAGTCAGATGTTTAACCGACTGAACCACCACCCAGGGGCCCCTGTCATGACTAGCATCTTAATAAGAAAGAAGGAAAGGGAATAGAGCAAGAACAGAGAATTTTAGAGAGAATCACTCAAAAGTAAGGATAAGTATTTTTTTGTGAAACATTTTTTTCATGGTGTGTGTGTTTCCTGAGCTCTGATGTACAATATATTTCTCAATGTGGGTCTCAGAAACATTTGAGAAACCTCTGCCCTGTCTGTGCTCATGTCCCCCGTCGGCGTTTCTCCCACCAGGTCTAAGGTACGTGGATCTCCTCGATGTTTCCTCCACCGTCCGTCCTGGTCTCCAGCCCTCTGGGTCCATATTCTGGGTCTACCCAGACCTTCTTTCATTGGCAACTCTTCTTATCCTTCCAGAAACAAAGTGGATGTCACCTCTGATACAGACTGCACTGACCTCCGAGTCTCCCCACTGTCAGTGGGATATACGTTTCCGGCCACCTGTATTCTCCTCTAACCACAGTTAGCATTGCGTTTGCTTGTCTCTCCAGCGATATGTGTGTGTGTGTGGGGGGGTGGGTGGGCTGAGATCAAGGACACAAATAGGACTCATACTAAAAAACAAATGCTGCTGGGGGCGCCCGGGAGGCTCAGTCGGTTAAGCCTCCGACTCTTGGTTTTGTCTCAGGTCATGATCTTAGGGTCGTGAGATCGAGCCCCTTGCACACAGGAAAGGCTGTGTGAGCACACGGTGGGCAGCCCGCCATCTGCGTGTCAGGAAGAGGGTTCTCATCAGAAACCAAATTGGGTAATACCTTGATGTTGGACTTCTCAGCCTCCAGAACCGTGAGAAATTAATGTCTTGTTGTTTAGACCACCCAGTCTGTGGCATTTTGTTATGGTGACTTGAGCAGATTAAAGACAATAGCTATAGGGTTCAAAAATTACAATCTAAAACTCACATTGAATCCTTGAATAGTCCCTAAGAGGTATAATATTACATTTTATGCTTTGTTTGCTTAACCAAAGCATGAAAATTTCTCTGCTGGGGTGTTGTAAACGTTAAATTCTCAGATACACAGGAATGGGATTTGGGTAAATAGCTGTCTTCTTATTGAGAATAAAGACGCAAGGAATAACCCCCCAAAGTAACTACAGATTTGTAGTAATTAATAACAGCCAACACTTGTGGGCACAGAAAATGCCTCAGGAACAGCACTCAGTGCTTTATGTACATTGATTTGTTTCGTCTAGCTTAGTCCCAGCATGCGGGCATTGAAAGCTCACATCTTTCTGAGCTACATCCAGAGTTCAGAGCATGAGCTCTGGAGTCAGGTGGCCTGGGTTTAAACCCTATCTCTGCCCCTCTGTGTAGACCTGGAGTAGCTACTTGCCTTCTCTAACCTCAGTTTTCTCAGCTGTAAAATGGGCGAAATACATAAAGTATTTACGGCCCAGGATTACACTTTGAGGATTAAATGAGTTGGGGTAAATCAGCACTTTTATGGTGCCTGGCACATGGTAGGTGTCCCATAAACATGAGTTTAGATGGGTAATACCATTTTGGATGAAAGATTTTAGTGTCAGGATCTTCTGTTTCAACCTTGGGTGTATAGATAACCAATCATTTCACATAGGGATGTGAAACCACACTGCTTGTGGAGTCTGTGAGAGGCAGATTTGGATGCTACATGCTATGATGCTCCTGTGGTCTGACTTGTTACCGACAGGAAAAGGGACCAGAGGATGGGGGAAGCAGACTTTCTTCGATAAAGGTCCAATTAGGAAATATTTTAGGCTTTGTGGGTCACAGATGGTTTCTGTTGCAACTATTCAACTCTGCCATCATAGAGTGAAAGCAGTCATAGACGGTGTGCAAATACGGGTCCGTTCCAATCAAACTTTATTTATGGACACTGCAATTTAAATTTCAGATCATTTTCACGTGTCTTGAAATATTAATATTCTTCGATCCTCCCGCTTGATCCCAACCGTTAAAAAAATGCAAAACCGACTTAGTTCCTGGGTCATACAGTAACCAGTTGTTGCTGTCATGGGTTGGCCCTCGGGTTCATCTTGCCTTTTGCAGGAAGTGGCGTGAGCAGTGTTGCCTTTTTTAGTTAAATTCCAAGGACTGAAATAAAGATTTTTCTAACATTCTTTCCCGCGGGTCTCCTCAGAGTGACTTTTGAAGCAGTTTGTCTGGGAGTAAAGGGTCTTTAGGGGCCATTGCTCCCTCTCTAATGTTTAGCCAGTCAAGACATAGTTGACAATGAGCGTGTCATTTGAAAATTTTGCTCTCTGGGACTTTTATGTTAGACCATGGAGAGGAAATAAAAATAACCAACAGTTATGGCTCCTGAAGACGTAAAAGTCACCAGGTTTGCTGAAAGGCACTGACAAGTATAAGCAAAGGAAAAAATGGATAAGAAAGGCACAGTGTTAATAAACAGAACCCTCTTGTCAGAAGACACACTGGCTACTGTTTTTAACGAGTCTGCCAATCCTGCAGCTGAAATCAAGACATGTTTCAAATTCTTCAGTTTGTTGTTGTTTGTTTTTTTTTTTTTTTTGGATTGGATGAGGGGAGGCGGCAAGGAAGAGATGGTGTTGGTGTAAAGGATGAAAATATTATGTTCATATTTTTTTATTAGTTATATCCTTTATAGGTATATATGCAAATAGGATTCATTGGATTTGATTTCGTTAATCCAAGAATATAAGTAAGAGTGAGGAGACTTATTCTTTTTTTTTTTTTTAAGATTTTATTTATTTGACAGAGACACAGCGAGAGAGGGAACACAAGCAGGGGGAGTGGGAGAGGGGGAAGCAGGCTTCCTGCGGAGCAGGGAGCCTGATGCGGGACTCGATCCCAGGACCGTGGGATCATGACCTGAGCCGAGGGCAGGTGCTTAAGGACTGAGCCACCCAGGCGCCCCAAGACTTATTCTTTTACACTGGAAACTCTTAGACATTGCTGTGCTCACAAGATGGTTTTCTCTACAAGGATGAAAGCCTCTGTGTTTTATCTTCAAGAGCAATGCGCTTTTGTGGAATGACATGAATAGAGATCTTCACCCAGAAGCCTCTTGTGAGCTAACCACCTCATTTATGGGCGTTGGAATCCACAAAGCCCAGGGGAGCCTGTGTTGGCCCAGCAGAGCACAGCTGTTTCCTCTTACCGCACAGTCAAAATGATGGCCTTGACTCTTGGATGCTATCACATAGACTCCCTGTGTTTTGTTTTTGAGCAGAAAACATCCTGTTTCATCGTGCATGTTTAATAGAATAATTTAAATATGTTTAGTAGAAATAACATTAATATTTTTATTTGCCCTGAGAATATTTGAAGGTAGGTGACAGGTTTTTCATACCCACAGGGTATAAATGAAGAAGTGATATTCCCTGCATTCTCTTAGACAAATATGAGAACTCGGGTGTATATGGTAAATTCTTGTTTTTCCATGATGCTCCCTTGTTCAAATAATTCTCTTCCTCTTCTTTCTTTTCAAAAACTCCTATATTGGTTTGAACTCTCTGGGGCAGTTGGGAGAATATTAGTTTTTATATGATAGCTGAATCTTGAAACCCACAAAGCAGAGGGAATAGCACTCACTCTTTATAGAGAGTCCTGTATGAATCCCTAATTTGATCAGATAGTGTAGAGGGGGTCACTTTCAAACTTTTTTTTGACTTTGATCTTCAGGAAGTTACATATTTTATTTAATCGTCTGATACATACATACAGAAGTACACACACACACACACACACACACACTAGACCATGAAGTTCACCTTAGCCTCAAATTTCAAACTTTTTTTTGACTTTGATCTTCAGGAAGTTACATATTTAATCGTCTGATACATACAGAAGTACACACACACACACACACACACACACTAGACCATGAAGTTCACCTTAGCCTCAAATTTCAAACTTTTTTTTGACTTTGATCTTCAGGAAGTTACATATTTAATCGTCTGATACATACAGAAGTACACACACACACACACACACACACACTAGACCATGAAGTTCACCTTAGCCTCAAATTTCTTCCTAAATCTTCAGGAAGTTACATATTTAATCGTCTGATACATACAGAAGTACACACACACACACACACACACACACACACACACTAGACCATGAAGTTCACCTTAGCCTCAAATTTCTTCCTAAATCTGCCGGTCAGCTTCGGCTGACTGGTCAAATGGTGGAATGCCTTACTTCATTGTTGATTCTGGCACACCTAGATTTGTACTTGAACAAGGATTGTAGATTGCATAGCTAACCCTCCTGTCTAACCATGAGCTGGCAACAGTAATGCAAACAGGGCATACCATTCGGATTTATTACCATAACATTCACTTTGAAAAACAGGTAAATACTCTAAATGTAACTGTTCCTGTGTCCCCGTTTGTACTTTTTTTATCCCCTTTTATGCTTTGTATATGGAGATTCAGTCAACTGAAAGTTCAATGTATATTTTTTATTGGAAAATAAAATATTGCAAAAATTGATGATTGTGAGGCAGTGAATTCTATATGTCTAAAAATGATGATATAGATATTAAAAATTATAGGTATAGATAAAGCATTAACGTTGAGAGAGGATAGTTGCTAATATTTTGGGGGAAACCGTTGTCTTCTTTGTGGGATAGGCTTCGGTGAAATTGCACCATCAGCATTAAGCAAGTCTTCAGGCCCAGGAGGTGAAGAGGAGGGAAGTCTTGACCTCACTCTGTTTCTGTCAGGGGGGAAGGAAGGCTTGCTAACTCCCTGGCCGAATCCTCACAGGCAACAGCGATGCTGGCACCAAAAGATCTTGCTTTTACACAGACCTAATTTTTAGAGCATTTATTTAGTTTTGCAAAAGTCTCGTCAGGCTACAGTTGGTCATGCTGAGGAATTATGGTTCCTGCCCTTTCTGTCAAACATTTAAAATGGGTCTGCCAGAATTTTTAATAATAAAATTGTAATCATAATGAATTTTTTAAATAACATTTCAGATTTTTTCTTGTTTTCCAACAGTGCCCTCTGTAAAGCAGCATTTGGCTTTGGCAAATATTGATTTTCATATTTGGCCATTTGGCAGTATGCCAAAAGGTGTATTTGGTAAAATTGCTAGAATAAACATGAATCTCTCCATCCATCTGTCTAGTCCCCCACGAAATAAAAATTTCACAAAACCATAATCATTTATTTTTTTATTTTTATTTATTTAAAAAGATTTTATTTATTTGAGAGAGAGAGAATGAGAGAGAGAGCACATGAGAGGGGGGAGGGTCAGAGGGAGAAGCAGACTCCCTGCTGAGCCGGGAGCCCGATGCGGGACTAGATCCCGGGACTCCAGGATCGTGACCTGAGCCAAAGGCAGTCGCTCAACCAACTGAGTCACCCAGGCGCCCACCATAATCATTTCTGCCATGTGCACCATACCCTGGTCATTTCTGTTCTGTTTTATATTTTTGAAAGCCACTAAATTATTTTCATGATGGGCAGTTAAAAAATGTTGGGACTCCCTGTCCTCTGGGGATAGTGACATTGTCCGGGAGGGGTCATTTTTGTAGCGTTTTGGATCCACAAAGGATGAGACGAGGGTTTCCTAGTTAAGTTCTTTTCCCAGAAATGGAATTTAAGATGTCAAAGGCATGTGAAGACTTACAAAAAAATGAATGAATGTCACTTGCAAAGAATTTTCTCTAGCCGTCCTAGCAGTTTACACACCCACTGACACCGTCTGAGAATTCCAGTTGTTCTATATCCTTCTGAACACTTAGCATTGCCAGTATTTTTTGTTTTAACTAGCATAGTGGGTATGTAGTAGTTGTCACAGCCATTTTATTTTTTTTTAATTTTTAATTTTTTTAAAGATTTTTTATTTATTTGAAAGAGAGAGAGAGCAAGCACGAGTGGGGGGCAGAGGCAGAGGGAGAGGGAAAAGCAGACCCCCGCTGAGCACGGAGCCCGATGCAGGACTCGATCCCAGGACCCTGAGATCATGACCTGAGCCGAAGGCAGCTGTTTAACTGACCGAGCCACCCAGGCGCCCCTGTCATGGCCGTTTTAAATGAAGTCCCTCTAAAATGCCTTGGGCCTTCCAGTGTTTTTAAGCAGAATGGAAGTGGAGTGGTCAATCTGTTGCAGGTATAACTAAGTTTGGATATTTTGAATAGTCATCCCTTTTGCTGTTTATGGTATGTCCAGCCATTAGAGTGAGCTGTCACCGTGGCTCGCTCTACAAGCTTCTCTACGCTTTCACCAACAGAATACTCTAGACTAGAGACTGTACGCTCCAGGCCGTTCTAAGTGCAGTATCAGGGCCACAGAGCCGCATCTGTGCATACTCTGTTGGCAGACCTCAGACACGGAAGAGTCTCTTCCCCTTTGCCTGCACAGGACCCTGTCCCAGACCCCCTTCCCGCTATCTGCCTCGACTGCTGTGGACTAGGGTTCCTTTGCTGTGGACTAGGGTTCCTTTACTGTCATCTGGGGTTGGCCTTCACTCCAGAGGCCAAGGGTGTTTGGCTGATGACTAGCGCTCTCGGCCCTTCTCTGTGGGGGCAGGGTGGGCTTGCAGAGAAAAGGGAAGGGTGTGCCTGGCAAGGTGAAGAGCCCGCAAAGTGAAAAGCCAGCAGGGCCCAGCTGCTGCTGGGGGGTAGGGGAGGTGGGGAATGGAATCTGCTTATCTTGCTGACGGCAGGAGGCCTGAAATCCTGAATACTATTCACAGAAGATTCCCTGAAAGCATGGGACAAAAGATTGGGCCCCTTTCCAGTCTTCATTCAGGGTGAATTCCAGGGTGATTTCAGGTAATGCACGCAGTCTTCTCAGTTCCACGTTCTCTGTTTGTCACGTGTCACCAGATTGCCATGAGAAAATGGTCAAGGCAGAGGGGGTCCAGAGAAGACATCTAATTTAGCCTCCCTGCCCACCCAAGAGCACCACAATTTTATGTTTGTGAATCTGCCTTCTTTAAATATATTTGCAATTGATCAGTGCCTGCTCTTGATGATTCATGATGATGTTTACTAATATTTTTTTAGACGTCTGCGAGGACAATACGATAGAAACCCAGCGTACCCTGATTTCTTCCCTTTACTGCTCTGTGTGAACCCGTGCACCTACAGAGCAGTTAAATTAAATATGATGTAAAGATGCTCGGTGAATTACCTTCTATTAATTGTTATTCTCTTGAGAGACTATCCAGGGTTGGTAGGCTGTAATCAGGAAAGTCATCTGTTTTTCATCTTTATGCAGTTCTTTCCTATCCTCTGGCTGTTTCTTTGGAATTCTTTCATTTCTGTTGGACTCAGGTTTGAGAATTGAATAAATTGAGGCCCAGAACTTTTATAATCTCTGGATTAAAAGGGAGCCTCCCGAGGCTAATGTCCCAATATTAGCCAATAAATAGGATCGTGGAGGTGAAAGTGTTTTCTACAGCTTCGCACAGAGAGAGAATGTTCCCTCGCGTAATAGCCTGAAAGAGTGGCCTGACAGTCAATGTGTAGTATAAATCAAAATGCAAAGAAATCTTCCTCTTCGAGTTACGAACATTTTAAGTTGGTCAGTCACAAAAGATATAGTTAAAAAACTCAGTGGCTTAGTCACACTCCCAAGTATTTATTTATTTTTTAAACATTATTTATTCATTTATTTGAGAGAGAGAGAGAGAAGGAGCAGGGGGAAGGGCAGGGAGGGGCAGAAGCAGGCTCCCCACTGTGCAGGGAGCCCGATGTGGGGCTCGATCCCGGGACCCCGGGATCATGACCTGAGCCGAAGGCAGACGCTTCACTGATTGAGCCACCCAGGTGCCCCAAGTATGTTTGTTCATGTTCTTTAATTTGTATTGGATTTTATCTAAGCTCATTAAATTCCCACTGGATCTGGTTTCCACAATCAGCCATAGCCCATCTCACTGCCGCCGTTCCCTCAAAAGGGACAGGAAAGTTCTGTCATTATTGGTTTTGGTCGCTGGTGGACTGCTTCCTTGTGTAACTTCTCTCTGGAAAGTTTGAAGTAATCAAGATAACTGATCTCCCCTCTCCGAGAGACAGTCAGGTCAGCAGATATTTCTCCTGGCAGCTCTTCTTCCGTTTGGTGTTTCCTTTCTCAGGACTGCGAGTGTGTGTAAAAAACATACTGCAGAAGAAAAAAGGTTTCACATTTGCTTCTGCCTATTAGCCTCCCCCACTAGAAGAGCAGGGAAGAAGTGGCACTAGAACTCAGATTGCAAAAATAATGTTTTTTTGCAAACATGCTAAGTAAGTCACAGGGATCTGAGCAGGGGATCGACTGTATAGGGGGCATTTAGGAGAAAGAGTGATTGCCAACCCCACCTCCCCCAAGCCCCGCCGTCTGCCATGAAAGTGTCTCTACTATTTTTATTGATTATAAAAGTAATACATGCTGAATGTAATGCATATGAACAGTATTTGTAAAGTAGAAGGTGAAGGTTCCCCATAGTTGGTGCTGTTATTCGAGGGATGTGTATTGTCAACATGAACGGAATGGTACTTGGCATACTGCTCTGTAAGCTGCTTTTTTTTCACTGAATATTTTGCAGGGTCTTCTCTACATCAGTGTCTGCAGATCTGTCTGCAGCATTCTTAGGATGAATCAGAGTTGATTTGCATAATCCCTCTCAGTGGACATTGTAGTCATTTCCCGTTTTCTCATATTCTAAACCTACTTTGTTCCCTGTGTAGCCACCAGCCACATGTGGTAATTTAACTTAATTAAAATCACATAATGTTTAAAAATCAGTTTGCAGTCGCTCGCCACATTTCAAGGGCCTGGTAGCTCTATGTGACTGGCACAGAGGAAGAACTTTCCCAGCATCGTGTGGAGTTATATTGGACAGGGCTGTTCTAAACCGCTGGTTTTCAGTTTTGTTTTTTTTTTTTCAAGGACATGTTTCTATTCCTTTATTGATCCATTCAACAAATGATTATTGAGTGCCTCCTATGTGCCAGGCACTGTGCTCGGGACTTGGATATCTCACTCACAAAACATAAGTACCTGTCCTCATAATGCTTAACTTTATACCAGCAAAAGGTTTTGAGTATTCACTCCCAATAAATGTATGTGTACTGCAAATTGCATATATATCCTATTCTGTTGTTATATTATAAAACATAATATATGGAACAAATTAAAATAGAAATGAAAAAGAATAAGTTAAAAAAAGTAAGTAATTTCCAGAGTAGTCTTCCCGCGTCGCACCTTGGAGACCACTGTTCTGAGTGATGCTCTTGTACCAGGCGCCTCTTTTTAAAGATTCTTGGCATGCTGTTACCTCATTTTAAACAGGTAGTCCTTCTAGTTGATATTCCTTCTAAATATCTATTTCATAAAAAGATTTCTTTTTTTTTTATATATCTGTAGGCTCCTTCCTACAGTTTGAATTTGTTCTTTTACTTACATATTCATTTAGTAAGCATTTATGAAGTTCTTACTGTATACTGTATGGTGGATGCCGGGAAATGGAACAAGTCAGGGTTCCTGCTCTCAAATGACACAGGTCAGCAGATCACTTATTCTAATACAGGGTGTTATGGAAATGCAGGAAAGGGGCATATAAAGAGAGAGATTCTTTGGGAGAACGGAGGACAGCTTTCATGACCTCCTCTTTGCTGAATTACTGCACTCTGTTTTGGGACTCAATGCAATCACATATTTCTCCAACAGATACTGTGTTTCTCCATGGTATTTTCTTTTGAAAAATACAAAATTCTAAATCATCGATTTAAGGATATTAAACCGCTGTTGACTGTCCCATTAAATATCTCTTTATGTTAAATGCTTACCTTTCGATTTTTAAACTTAGAACTTAGGGATGGGAGGGCTCTGTATAGGACAGAACCGGAGTCCAGATACTTTTGTAGCTCCTGTTGTTTGAGAAGGGGAAACAGAATCATCTCCAGAGATGGGGTGTTGGTTCATGCCTTCATTTAATAAACATTTATAAAATACCTTCTCTGCGGAAAAAAAGCACTGAATGCCAAAATAAATTCCTCACATGGGCTTTTAACTAGGGGATTCTGAAGAATCTAATGGATGATACTATTTAGAGTAAACTTAAAATGAAAGAATTGATCATGTGCTCTTTATTCCCTCTCTTTTAGGGCAAGTTAAAGTGTTCCGAGCTCTTTACACGTTTGAACCTAGAACTGTAAGTATTCAGTTTTTAACCTCAAAACTGGCATAAAAACCTAAGGTGATTTCATTTAGGTACTTCCTCTGGCCTAAATGGCCTGCCTTTTCTCTGATAGCTGTAAATGATTCACAGGAATGGATGGTCAGTCACTTACATGTAGTCCAGAGGTGTGAGAGCGAAGTCCCTCGGGTTGCTCTGAAAGTGTTCCCCACCTTGAGGTCATGTTGTCCACCCCGTGCTGCTTTTTCCGCTAGGGTGACATCACCCACTTTTAAAAATCACCAAGTGACCCACACACGTGAAGCATGTGACCTTGTCTTAGTCATCTCTCCTGTGGGTCTCACGCCGACCTTCCTTGTTCTTCCTGTTGACCCTCTATCTCAGGCCACCTCATAATGGCACCTTTTACCAACAATCTAGAGCGATTTTTTATGTCTCTGCTGTTTCTGGTGTCCATCCATCAATCCACCCATCCATCCTTGGTTTAGTGAGCATGTACTTTGTGCCAGACCCCGGCCCAGGCCTTGGGGATGGGGTGCCATGTCAACAGAAAGGGTGGCCTCATGGAGCTCCCATCCCAGTGGAGGGAGACAGACAGTAAGCAGACAAATGAACATGACTATCAGGGCCTGATTGGTGCTATGAAGAAAAATAAGGAGGGTATGGGGCCAAAAGGTTCGTGGAGAAAAGAGTTATTTTCAGCAGGGTGTCCGGGGATGAGGCTTTCTGTAAAGGTGACATTAGCGTAGAGACCTGAGGGAAGGGAGAGCGCCGAGGGAACAGTGAGGAGCGTCTTTGGTGGGTTCTAGAAACAGCAGGGAAGACAGCAGCTTAGAAAGTCGTGAATAAAGGAGAAGGAGGTAGGAGATGGGTTCAGAGAGCGTGGGTGGAGAGGGAGGGCAGATCACGTAGGGCCTCGTGGGGTAAAATGGAGGGTGTTGAGCCCAGGGTTGATTCGATACATTTTAGAAGAACCACTCTCCCTGAGGGAAACCGCCCAGCAGAGCAAGAGTGGGAGCAGAGCACCCAGACAGGAGGCAGAGGAGAGAGACCGAGCAAAGAAACCTGCTCTCTTGACGTTCCCATCTTACTCACTAGAGATGGGAGCCTTTGTGCTGGGGACAGCAGCTTGCCACTGGCTTTGCCTGGGTTTGCCGTGGCCCCTGTCGTCCCCAGGGCCGAGCATCTCAGAGGGTAGCACAGAACCGGATGGCGCCGAGCGTTGACTCACTACCGTCAGGCTGTGGCCGGCCTTCAAATTCCAAATTCGTGTGGCTGTCTGTGTCCTTGTCAGCCATCCTGCAGAATTTGGCTGTCAGTGGGGAACGAGATGGATATTTGAAGCCTTGCATGCGGTGGGCGCCAGTAAACGGCAGCAGGAAATGCAGCTAATAGGGGGTGTGCTCGGGTTCCGATGAGTTCTCCCAAGACTTTATCCTCACAGTGTTCCTGGAACAAGAGGGGTTGGGTGGGTAGAGGTCGGTCTCGAGTTTTTATTCTTCTTACCAGGACGTTTCAGCAGCATCCCCCCTGTGTCGGAGGAGTGGGGAGTGAATGGGCCACGTGTCAGCTTGCTCCGGCGGCTGGAACAAGGTCCTGCAAGACTACGTGGCTTAACCGACAGAAAATTTTCTTAGAATTTTGGAGGCAAGGAGTCACGTGGAGGTGTGGCCAGGGTTCGTTCCTTCCGAAGCCTCTCTCTCCTAGATGATTGTGTTGCTGTGTCCCCATGTGCGTCGTTTTTCCTCTGTGCTTGTCAGTTTCCCAGTCTGCTCTTCTTAAAAGGACACCAGTCATATATGGACTAGGGCTCGCTCGGATGACCTAATTTTAATTTAATTACCTCTTTAAAGAATCTGTCTCCAAATACACTCAGCATTCTGAGGTACTAAGGGTTAGGACTTCAACAGATGAATCGGGTGGTGGGTGGGACACAAAAAGGTCAGGAAGTATGAGCCCCAGAAGTTGTTGTCTTTGTGTTTGTCCCCTGCTCACAGGAAGGCTGTCATTTCATGCGTCTGATTGTCCTAATCAGTGGTTTCCTAGGTTGCAAGCCACCCGAGGTTGATAGAAGTGGGGGGTGGGGGGTGCTCCTCAGCTGCCCTCCTGGGCTGGTCCGTGAATAATAGATCATTCTCTGCAGCCTCCCTCACTCTAGGAAGGGACCTGAAGGGACTCAGTTTGAGACCAGACATGACTCCTGACACCCCCCCCCGCCCCCGCCAAGTAGCCTGTTGGTCCTCACCTTTGTCCTTCCTCACTGACCTCCTCCTCCTCTGGTTCTCGAGTGCTTTTTCTTGCTTCTGGCCCATGGACTCCAGCTTCTCCATTCCATCTGCATTCTTCTGCCTGATTGATTTTCCTACAGTGTAGCTTTGCTCCCATCATCTGCTTCACCTCTTTATTGAAGGGGATAGAGTCACCTGTGGTCCAGCCTGTTTCTAGCCCTGCAGTCCCTCTGCCCCTTTCCTTTCTTAGTCCATTCCAGTCCCGATTTGATGCACAGTAGAACCCGTCTCTGAACCCTTTCCACCCCCTCTAGGCTCTAATAACATACTTCCTTTTCCATAAAGACTTTCTGATTAACCCAGCTAAGCCTTGTACACTTGGCATTTCTGTCCTGCTTCCCACAACTGTGTTGGGGGGGGCAGAACACAGGGTTGTTCAGAGCTGGCCTTAGGTTTTAGGACCCATTCTGCTGCTGTAGCGTCTATGTGACCTGGGAAATTCGGGAATTCCCAAACCTCTGCGCCTCAGCTCCTCTTTCGAGTGAGAATAATAATCTCATAGGGTTTTAGTGCAAATTAGGTGAGATTAATTGTGTGAAGCTGCTATTACTGTTAGGAGGGGTAGTGGTTGCTGTATTTATAGACATTTAGCAAATAGTTTTGGTGGGTTGACATATTGATTATTTTAATTCACCTCCAGTTCTGCCCCAGGATGGAATTTCACTACTGCTCTTTAAAAAAATCATCGTTACAGGGGCGCCTGGGTGGCTCAGTCATTAAGCGTCTGCCTTTGGCTCAGGTCACGATCCCAGGGTCCTGGGATGGAGTCCCCGCATGGGGCTCCCTGCTCTGCAGGAAGCCTGCTTCTCCCTCTCCTTCTGCTCTCCCCCCCCCCCCGCTCTTGCTCGCATTCTGTTTCTGTCTCTCAAATAAATAAATAAAATCTTTAAAAAAAAAATCGTCATTATTATTGAATGTCCAAAAAAATAGATACTTAATTCATTAGTGTTTTTGAAGAGTCGGTATTTAAAATGTTATTTTTTAAGGTCCCTGCTCCCAGGGATCCTCGGCTGTGGAGCAGTGCTGCTAATTCATCCAGGATGTACTGGGTGCTCAGTAATGAGTATCACGCACCTGCTGCTCCCACACTCTGCCCCTTCCACCTCCCCTCAATCCAGATGTTAAAGGTGGGGTGGCTGGCTGGGCAAGTAGCCTCTAGCTCCTGGCCCTCCTCTCTGCTTAAGTGCCTGTGCTAGCCCAGTGATTCAGTCTTTTGATTCTCATCCCAGAGCTAGTTTAGTTTTACATTCTTTTTCTGAATAAGGATTTCTGTTGGATGATGCGGGAAGCTCCGTTTGTCTGTCTCTGTCATCTCCCCCAGCAACCACCCCTAGCGGGATGGATGCACTCTGGGACGTCCTGAACTGACCTGGCCTCCTCAAAGCCATTGGGACCAGGCAGGATGCAAGGGCTGAGCTGGCCTCTGCGGGACACTTGCTGACAAGTGCAGCACCCCAGGGAGGCCTGGGTCTAGCTTTGAGCTACTCTTCTGTCCTCAGGGGACAGGGACAGCAGTGCCCAGCTTCAGTCTCGGTGATCCACGGGGCAGCTGGAGCACTGGGCAGTTTGTCGCTCCTGGTTCTTCCTGCCAACCCATTTCTCTTCTATCTTGCTCGAAGGCAGGGGAGTCCTGGCGCCACTCATGCCTGTTTGGTTCTTAATTCTTGCCCAACCCCCAGTCCAATAAAGTCTTATACAGAGATCCGGCTGGACTGGATAGACCAGCGTCAAGACACACTGGAACAGAGGGAACAGCATTCTCTGTGTGCTGGCGGCGTGTCGATTTCTAAATGGAAAGCAGCAGGACCCCGCTCTGTCATGTCACATCTTCTGACATGACTAGGTTTATCGCACTCTGCAGAGAGGCAGGATCCCTAGAATGGAATCCCAAAAGCTGAAGTAGGAGCCCAGCCCTGCCACTTACTCACTGTGTGGTTTGTGGCAAGTTCTTCAACACCCCTCTGAGCCTGGTTATGAAATGGAGACGATACCCGTGTTTCAGCCCGGCCCCTCATGGGTCGTCCTGAGGATTGAACGAGGCTAAGCATGCTTTGCAAGTGTAAGGGGTTGGCTGTTGGTTTTGTTTTTCTGCCTCATGTAGGGATGGGGAGTAGGGGCGAACAGCAGATACTTTCCGTGGCCACCACCTTTTAACCTGGTCATGATACCCTGATGACTCGTAATGGCTATGCATGACCCTTCCGCAAGAGAGAAAGCATAGGTGCTGGTGAATGTTCCAGACTCTGACTGTTGTGGTTCAAGTCTAGTGTCTACTACACACCTGCTGTATGGCCTTGGACAAGCTTCTCATCTGCAGTGTGATGACAAGAGTAACACCCACCTCATGTTGCTGGTGAGGATTAAATTTGTTAATATTTGTAAGTGTCCAGACTAGTGCCTGGCACCTAGTAGTCCTATAAAGTGGTAAATAAAAACATCCATGGAAAATTTGATTTGTAAAAATCTTTTCGTTAATTCTTGGGGTTCCAGGTTGACACATCTGAGAAGTTTCATAAGGATGTTATGGTCTCTCTGAAATTTTTTATAAAATACATATTTTCATAAACCAACAAAATGAATGCCTTGGGAATTATATGTTACCAAGAATAAATGAAACAGGAATGAGAATATATATTACCAAGTTTCTACTCATCGCTCTAACATTGCAGTGGCCAACAATTTGCTTGTCCTGATACCTTGTGGTTCTTCAAGGAGAGGGGCAAAGAGGAATGTGGTTGAAAACCAAAGAAGAAACTAGAAATAAAGTGCTTCCTTGATTGTGTCACTGTTTTCCCATTTCTGTTCCGTGAATGCGATGCCAGGAATTTAAAAGTAGACCCTCATCAAATCATTTACCTTAAGTGCCCTGCAAGCAGTTTCTTAAGGGAAAGTGTGAATATTTTAGGTAAAAATCTATTTAAGTTTTAAAATCATGAAAACGACCTTATTGTCTGTATTGCTACCTATAGTGTGAAGAATTCGGTAGACCTCGTCTAGGTTAGTAAGCACTGTCCCTGGTTCCTTTGGAAGAAGATATTTTATGGGGAGTAGCACTGTCTATCTGGGAGCTATTGATTAAAAAGAGAATAAACTGTCCACTCTCCTTCCTCAGGGTGGAAAAATAGCGAGAGCTTTTTTTCCCCCTGACTGAAATCGACTGCCTGTTGTCCTTCCCTCAGCTGAAAAACAAGTCTCACCTAATAGGTGGCTTGTGGCATTCACCAGTGTTTGAACAATAGCCATTATTTTAAAAACTAAAGCCGCACTGAGAAGTATCGAAATGACTGTACTGAGTGACATTTTCCAAATGATGCATTTTACCAAACCGCAAAGCACAAGAATTACTTAAAAGACAATAAGAATTGTAACTGTTCTTGACTTTTTATTGCCTCTAAATTTACTTTAATTTTAATTTTATTTTTTATTGCCCTTATTTTAAAAATTGAGGTAAAAATTCACATAACATAAAATTAACCATTTTGAAGGGAACAGTCCAGTGGCATTTAGTATATTCACAGTGTTGTACAAACCCCACCTCTATCCAGTTCCAAAACATTTTCATCCTCCTAAAAGAAAACCCTATATCCATGAAGCACTTACTTTCCATTGTTCCAGGCTCTATCCTTTTTTTTCTTCCTAAATGAGAAGGACTCATCACAGGGATTTTTGTTTGTGTGCTTTTTTGAAGCTGTTTGTTCAATACCATTTCAAAACATGCCTTTTTGGTTCAAGGGTGAATGAACTTTCTACACGTGGAAATTTAGGCAAACTTGACTTGTGATTTTAAAAGGTGGCCAACACCATAGGTAGGGATGATCTTTAACTTCCACGAAAGCCCCTTGTTAGACATAAGTGGGCAGGTTTGGTTCTTGGAGAGGTACAGGGTAAGAATGCTCTTTGGATGGCTCCAAGACCAGAGAGATCTCTTCAAGACATTGCACTCTTTTGAAACTCCGGGAAACTCAGAGTCCCTTCAAGAAAAATGCTAAGCTTTCACATATATTCTGTTTTCCTTACTTCCTTACGTTCTACTTCATTCTCTCCTCTTAACCCTTATTGCCATCTCAAGGAGAGACGGTCAAATGGTGTTGAAGTTGCCAGTGAAGGCCAACCTTCCTGTTACGGGGATGGCCACTGTGTCTAGCTGGGGTGCTGGGTGGGCAGTGCGTCCCCTTTCTGGCCTCTCTGGGAGCGGTCCAGTTTGCAGCAGGGAAATACTAAGAGAAATAGTTTGTTTACCTAATCACTTTCTATAGCCATCACATATTGGTAGTCTATTGATCACAGATCATCAGAACATGATAGAAAAAGATTAGGGAAGAACTTAGAGGGCTTTACAGTTTTTGCCCTAAAAATTTTACGATTTCTAGTAATCATAAAATCTGTATCATCGAGTCTCCATAGGCTCAACTAATTTTGCATAGCTTGTGCTGTGTGCTAAGTCTAGACTCGGTAAATCAGTCGTAAATGCAACAAATGCTTCAGGAAGTACCTTTTAAAGGAACTCAGTCAGGGCGCCTGGGTGGTTCAGTCGGTTTAAGTGTCTGCCTTCGGCTCAGGTCACGATCCCAGGGTCCTGGGATGAGTCCCACATGGGGCTCCCTGCTCGGCGGGGAGTCTGCTTCTCCCTCTGTCTCTGTGCCTCTCCCCGCTCATTCTCTCTCTCTCTCTCTCTCTCTCAAATAAATAAATAAATAAAATCTTTTAAAAAATAAAGGAACTCAGTCATTTTTAAGTATCGTTAATTATCATTTGGTAGTTTTTATATTTGAATGCATAATGCACCTAACTATTTATGTATGTGGTTGCTTAAAGCATGGTATAGCTGATACAGTCTTCGTTTATATTCAGGAGGAAATAGTTATAATAATAATACAGATCAGCTTTGAAACTAAATAAGTTAGTAGTGCACAATCACATTTACCTCCCTGGTCTGTAACTGAGAGAGGAGATAAATGGAGAAATGAATGGATGAGATAATTTGTTTCACTAGCTTGAGTTTTGTTTGTACAGAACAGCAACTAAAATCAGAAATATCAAAGCCTGTTTAAAAAACATTTTTCCAGCCAAAATTATGAAAGTAATACATGCTCATGATAGAAAATTTGGAAAAATGTTTCTGTATGTTTCATGCATAATTGTGATCTTATCCTGTGTGAAATTCTGTGCTTCACATTCTTCACTGAACATGACAATGTGAATATTTCCCAGGATCTGAAACTTGCTCCTAATAGGCATGGTCCTATATACCTACAAAATCATGCTGGTAAGCATTAATGTAGTGATAGAAAAAAGATGCTTAATTAAAGCACCCGGCTATCTTCAGAGAGTTTGCAGGACATTTGGCTGGTACAACCTGGAGCGCATATTATCTGTATCATCAGCTAACCCCTGAGAGCTGCTTATGGTGTGGACGTTCTGAGTTACTGCTACCCATTTTCCTGCTCTTTAGCCTTATTAATGGTTGAGTTATGTAGTAACTATTCTTATATATGAAGTGTTCATTCTCTGTGAACATGAAAAGGTAGGATAGTTGTTTTCTCAAAATAAGCAGGTAGTAGATGTTGACATGAAAGTATTTAAGGACTGAAGCCTAATCCTTTAGACAAGAGCCAAGCTCCTGGCTGTTTTTCGTGGTTTTAAATTCTAGACATTTATCCTTTTACGAAAAAATGTATATCACCTTTTAGAATTTTTACAAGAAAGTAGTTTTATTAATGTTCTATTTTGATAGAGAAATGCCTTGCTTTCATTGTGGAAGAATATAAGATGTTCTTATATGTTATGTATGCAACTCTTTGAAGTTCATCATGGGAAAAATTCAGCTTTCTAAACATATGTTAGTTTGTCAGTAATGTTTCATTATGTGGTCTGTGTGCAGATGTAAGTATCTAAAAACCACACTGTCTGTAAGGTACTTTAGGATTTGAAATTCATATAATTATTAGCATCATCATTATATTCTAATTCATGAAAAATCACATGAAGTCAAACTGTATATGTTTTTTCTTTCAGCCAGATGAATTGTACTTTGAGGAAGGTGATATTATCTACATTACTGACATGGTAAGCTCAGCTAATATTTTGTAATCCTACATATGAAACATAAGGCTATTTTGTGTAGCTGTAATGTACAATATTTAAATGTTTATCTGTATAGAAATACGTATGCCCAGTGTGTTCATTTTAGCACAATTTGTAATAATAGCGTAAAATTAGAAGTAACCCTTATGTTCACCTATAAGAAGATAGTTGAGTAAGTTTCGGTATATCCACAAATAGAGTATTATGCATTTATAAAAAGGAATGAGGAATATCTCTAAATGCTATTATGGAGTAACTTAAGTGAAAAAATGCAAGGTAAAAAAAAGCGTGAACAGTATGCCTTATTTACCTAAGAGAGGTTATATGTATAACTGTTTTCTTCAGTTTAAAACAAAAAGTCAATGGAGGATTCATCGAATAAAATTTTAAAAAATAGTTTCTTCTATGTGAGGGAAGGGAAATAGGGTAGAGGGAACATGGAATAAGGACTTTTTAAAAAATCACACCTTGTTTTAGAGATCTGACTTTGGAGTCATGCAAACTTTTGCATAGTTATAAAATTAAATGGTAAAAAAGCAATCCCTGAAATTTAAAAGCAGAATGAATCAAATGAAGTTAATTGTATCCCAGGTAATTGGCATAACCACACAGAAAGGAACTGTTCCGAGTGACCTTAAAACTCAGCAGTTAGACCGAACATCTCCAGTAGAATATACATGAAGGGCAAAAAGGACTGGCAAGAAAAATAACTGTAACCTGGTTTTAATTATCATCTCGTAGCAGAAGCATTGGTATTGCTATGCTGAGATTGTTGCATGTGTGTTATGGTTGAGAGCAAATGAGTCATTAGGTCAGTGATACTGACAACTCGGATTTTTAGCCTGCAAGAAAAGATACACAGATGTAAGGTCAAGGTTAAAGGTTAAATAAAAACCCCATAGCTCTGCATCTGTATTGCAAGTATGTTGTATTTTATCTACAATAAAATAAAAACATGTCCTGCTCTGTCCTTTGAAAAGGCCTAGAAAAAAGAAATGACCGACCCCATAATAGTATGTTATTTTGCACTCAAAGGAACAAGACTCTGTTGAGAAATACATGTTACCAGGTTGGGGGCAGCAAAGGTACAAGATAATCTGAGAACACCATGTTATTAGAAAGCAAGGAAGCCTCCAGAGACAATGAGGGTCACAGTAGAAACACAGGACTGAAGCTGAAGAGGCTGCCGCTAGTCAAAGATAGGACAATTTGAACAGTCAGGGCAACACTCCCCAAGGATTGAAGCACATTTTCTATGTTTAAATCCATGAGCTGCCAGTAATACAAAAAACCCAAACATCATTCTTCACCCTGAGCGGATGCTAGGGAACTAACGTTTTTAATTCTGACAGCTTCAGTTAAGGAAAATAATGAGCCTTGATTCTGCCTTTTCTCTATGAACTTCATCTCTGGGTAACCTGAGAGTTGACGAGGGAGAACTTCTCTTTAGAGAGATATTCTCATTGTTTAAGTGAAAAAGGAATGATAGAATGTCACCATTTTGCAGCCCCCAGGAAATAATGGAGGGACCGCCAGACATTATGTGTCTCCTGATGGAAGAAATCAATACTACAATAGTCTTGCCCAGAAAACTGAATCTGAATCTAATTAAGCCTCTAGAGCTAACAACCAATTTATAGGCAATAGGGAGAACAGAGGAACACATTTTTGGTAACACAGATGCAACAGGCAAAATCCAGCCTGTTTGAAACTCAGCAGAACAAATAAACTGGTTTCTTCAACAAATACACTAAGCAACAAGTGTGTTATGAAGGAATGAAAAAAAAAATGGAGGGAAACCTATACACTAAAAGAGACCAAAGAGGCAAATCAGTCAGTCATATTGTATGGCCCTTATTTGGATTCTAAATTGTGGGACAACTGGAAAATTTTAATAGTGATCTAGATGTTTGATGATATTAAGGAATTATTGAAATAAATTTTAAGTTATGATAATGGTTTTATGTCCTTGGAAAAAAATCCTTATCTTTCAGAAATACATACTGAAATATGTACAGGTGAGCTAATACAGTGTCTACAGTTCATTTGAAGATAATCTGAAGGGATAGGAGGTTGTGGATTAGATACATGAAACAGTTGGCCAGGAGAAAATAACTTATGCAGGTGGGAGATGAGTTTATGTAGGTTCATTATCCTGTTTTTTTCTTTTTATAGGTTTGAATTTTTCTAAAATAAGGTTTTCCCAAAAATGAAGCTAAAATAAAGAGGTCTTTAGGGAAAAAAAAATCTCCAGGATGCCAGGGTGGCTCAGTCGGTTGAGTGTCTGCCTTCAACTCAAGTCATGATCCCAGGGTCCTGGGACCAAGTCACGCATTGGGCTCCTTGCTCAGCAGGAAGCTGCTTCTCCCTCTGCCTGCCACTTCCCCTGTTTGTGTTCTCTCTCTCTGACAAATAAAAGAAAATCTTTAAAAAGAAAAAAGAAATCTTCAAGCTAAGAGAAATTAGACTCTGGACAAAAAAATTCTATGGATAGTTTAAAATTCTATGGATTGTTTTCTTCCCTTTCATAGGATCTCTGATGTGTGTGGTTGTTGAGGCTCTGTGATGAAGTGTATTGTGTGTGTGGCAGGCCAGTGTGGGTATATTTGTACTTTAATGATAGGGGGAACGGACATCCATAACCAGGGGGTGAGGAAACTTGATGGTTGTATCCAGGGCTGATGGACAGTCTGTAGAGCAGGTGAAGTCCCTGAGCCAGATGGGTTTGTTTGTTCTTTTTTTTTTTTTTTAAGATTTTATTTATGTATTAGAGAGAGAGAGAGAGAATGAGCAGGGCAGGGGCAAAGGGAGAGGGAGAAGCAGGCTCCTCGCTGAGCAGGGAGCCCGATGTGGGACTCGATCCCAGGACCCTGGGACCAGGACCCGAACAGAAGGCAGGCAGACACTTAACCGACTGAGCCACCCAGGCACCCCGAGCCAGATGGTTTTAAAAGTGATTGAACGTAAACTGGATTTGGTGCCACTTAATCTAACTCTTCTTTCACTAGAGTGATACGAATTGGTGGAAAGGTACCTCCAAAGGCAGGACTGGACTCATCCCAAGCAACTATGGTAAGCATGGCTGTGGTGGTTATTACTTTGTTTCTACTGTGTGGACTTTCAATTTTCTGGTTCCTGAAGCCTTTCTGCTTGCTGCCAGGGCTGAGAAATCAATGGAGTCATTGCCAGTATAGGATATTTTGTACTCCGTGAATCTCTCCGTAATAAAAGGGGAATGGGCACTGGAGGTACTTGAACTTGATTCTTTGGCTTAAGAAAATGCATTGTAACATGCTTGATAGAACCCCAGGTTTCCAAAGAAATGCTTATGGCATTCCTTTATCCAACTCTTAGGATGTTTTTTTTTTTCCTTTTCTTTTGCTGTTAAACCAAATCTCAGATGGTTTCTCAGCCTAGCCCTTTCTTTGGTGATGAAGTGATCTTGCCTTGTTAATTCACGTGTGGGGCAGTTATATTCGTTAAATGGGTATCCAGGCCGTTTGAGGAGCTTGAGTAGTGAGAGGTGGCCCCTGCCATGAAGCCACTTCTGGTTGGAAGAGGGACAGACAGACTCAAGTACTTCTGTAGAGAACAGCAAAGTAGAGTAAAAAGAGCACAGGATTGGTAAACAGTGTTTTAATCCTTTTTCTTCCACTTCTCAATCACAAGGGACTTTAGTGAAGGCACTTAACCGCTGTCCTTGAGACTGCGGTGTAATGAGAGGTTTGATTTCAGTCACTTCCAAAAATTCCTTTTGACGTCAGCATTAGATGAATCCCTAGACCAGTGGGGCTGGCGTCAGGCACCAGTTCCAAGCACTTGCACAGGACTTAGAAATTCGCAAGGAAGGGACTGCTGCAAAGTTCCTAGGAGAGCAAAGAGGGGGAGGGGAAGGGAGGGGAAGTGAGAGCGGAGGTCTGGGGCCCCAGGCAGGGGCCCTGCTTGCCCTGGTCTGAAGGTGATGCCATTCTGGGTTAAAAACATTTCTGTGTTCCTCTAACCTTTGCACTCCATTTCTAGCCAGTCACAGACAGTGAGCATGTAAAATGTTCCCCTGTTGCTTTGCATCTCCAGTAGCCAAGGGAGTGTCCAGTTACAGCTCTTTATGGCGGGAGGGGTTGGGTCTGACGTCTGTTTTGAACCGCAGTCTTCATGTGGTCATTCCTGCTGACTCTGGGACAGAGGAGAACACACCTTCCTCAGAGGCAGGTAGGGATGCTGCTTGCCCTCTGTAAATACGGGAAGCAAACCGTTTCCCCCTTGTGCGTGCCCCCCACATGCACACACACAAGGGAAACAGAATTATTTTCGGCCGTCTTCAAAGTAGGGTGTTTTTACAGAATGTAAAAATGAACATCGAATGTTTTCCTTCGCATTTTTGTGACTCAGTTTATGACATACTTGAGTATACTGGTATGCAGGCCACGGATCTCTTTGCTTTTGCTTATACTTCCAGTTAATTACTGCGTGTGGCTTTTGTTTATACTCCAGTTAATTGCTGTGGTGTTGCCTTATTGCTTAGCTTGGTTTCATTTAGCAAATAATTTAGCTTCTTTTAAAGCAGGAAGCATCAGTTTGATTTTCTGCTGTTTTTTATTTTTTTTATTTTTTAAATCCACACTAAAAGGGCTGCCGTGTGGTGGAAGGCCCTGGCACTCGGGAAGCCCGGGGACTGCGAAGTGGCTTCAGTGAGTCACTGGGGTGGCACTCTCAACACTGGCTTTGCTCTTTTTATTTTCAATCTAGTGGCCGAGCAGGCAGAATCCATTGACAATCCATTGCATGAAGCCGCAAAGAGAGGTAGGTGTGATTGTTTTTGATTGAGATACCCAGGAGTAAAACACACATCTTAATTATATAGTTTGATGACTTTTGACAGGTGTATACACCTATGTTACCGACGTCCAGATCAAGATCTAGAACACTTCTGTCATCCCAGAAAGTTCCCGTTCCAGTTAAATCCCTACCTTCCCCCAGAGGCAATCTCTGTTATGCCTTCTATCACCCTTGAGAGAGAAAATATGATTAAAATGTTTTTTTTTTATTTCCTTAAGTAAGCTCTGTACTCCAATGTGGGGTTCGAACTCACAGCCCCAAGATCAAGCATTGCATGCTCTACCAACTGAGCCGCCAGGCACCCCTATGATTTTACATTTTTAAATGTCAGCCACCAGACACTTTTGAGTACTTTACTTACCTTGTGCCCAGTGGCAGGTGGAGAGGCATTTCTGTGGCTCCCAGAGCTGGATGTCTGGCAAGGGGAGAGATGTGTGTACCATTGTTACAAGGTGGTGTCAGAAAATCAACAATTGAAGTATGTTTAAGTCAAACAGGTTATAGAGGCCACGATGAGTAACTAGAGGGCAGGAGGGTGGAGGCTTCTTGTGGGCCTCACATGTGGGAGAGTGTTGTTATAGTGCAGGTGTGTGGGGTGAGGGTGAAGCTGGGGAGGGAGGGAGGAGCAACAGGGGTGGACCTCGGACCTGGGACTTTATCCCATACATCAGTAGTGTCCCCGTCAAACCCTGGGATATTTGGCAATGCCTGACTGCGGACTTGGGAATGCTCCTGACACCTTTTGGGTAGTAGATGCTGGGGACATAGCTACAGGGCACAGGTCAGCCCCACAACAAAGAATTCTCCAGTCCCACCGTTGATAGGGCCACTGTTGAGAAGCCCTGCTGTGGACGTGGGGAGTTTTTATAAGGCCTCAAGGAGCTCTCTTTCATTCTATTCCAGATCTTTCTGAAATGTGAATGTCCAAAAGGAAATATTGGCTTAGAATGGTGCATAGGTAGACCTACTAAGCTGACATTTATCATTAGTACCTGAGACTAATATTACACTATATGTTTGATAACTGGAATTTATTTATTTATTTTAAGATTGTATTTATTTATTTGACAGAGAGACACAGCGAGAGAGGGAACACAAGCAGGGGGAGAGGGAGAGGGAGAAGCAGGCTTCCCGCGGAGCAGGGAGCCCAATGTGGGGCTCGATCCCAGGACCCTGGGATCATGACCTGAGCCGAAGGCAGACGCTTAATGACCGAGCCACCCAGGCGCCCTGATAACTGGAATTTAAATAAAAACCTGAAACTAAAGAACAAAGTGATTTGCAAATTAGATATTTGGGGCATTCGCCAGAGGATTTTAAATTAATAGTTAAATTTACTATGAGAGCAGCAGCTCTGAGCAGGTTATTTTGTGTTTATTTCCGTATTTTCTTATCAGAACTGAAAGTACATTTTAATATGAAAATGAATAGTATCTCCTTGTTCTTAGGTTTGACTGTTTCGCCCCCCAAGTTCTAGGATTTCACAAAGGAAAAAATTACATGTATGTATTTTTTACGGAGTCAGACAACCATAAGTAGACTCATTTAGGCAACTCTTCCCATTAACCGAACATTAAAAGTTGATGTTGTACAGCCCCACAGAGCTTACTCGTATTTTGTCACTTACATCGACACTGATCAGCATGTATGTGTGGCCAGTCTGTATGTACCATAGACTGAATGTTTGCATCCCTCAAGATTCAGATGTTGAAACCTAACCCCAGTGCAGTGGTGTTTAGAGGTAGGGCCTTTGGTGGGCTCTGCCCTCGTGAATGGAACCAGTACTGGTCGAGACCCTGGGGAGCTCCCCTGCTCTTTCTGTCCAAGGGGTGGAAAGACAGTGTCCATGAACCAGGAAGCAGGCTCTTACTGGACACCGAATCTGCCAGCACCTTGACTCTGGACTTCCCAGAGTGGTGACAAATAATTTGTGCTGTTTAAGCCTTTCCTACCCTCCTCCACCCCCAAGTTGTTGTTAATACTTTTCATTAATATAGTGGAAGCGAAAATGTACCATAATGAATGCATTACTGGGCAGGTCTTCATTTCAGACTTGCTGACGAATCCATTCTAGATGGGAATTTATGGAGGATGCAGTGGATTCCAAAGCAGACAAAACAAAACAAAACAAAACACCAAACCCTTTTTCTCGTGTTTTTATAAATGTGAAATTTTTTCAGGCAACCTGAGCTGGTTGAGAGAGTGTTTGGACAACCGAGTCGGTGTTAATGGTTTGGACAAAGCTGGAAGCACCGCCCTCTACTGGGCCTGCCACGGGGGGCATAAAGGTACTGTCTTCTGTGTGTTGTCCTTAGAGTCCATGTTCCTGAAACGGTGCTCCACAGAGAGGTGATGGATTTACAGAAATGAAAAAACAGATGATTCTTTTCAAGTCCTTTAGAACATGGGCCAAAAGCCTTGTGAAGCAGTAGGCAGAATGCTCCCTTCATGGACCTCTCTCACTTTGAAGACTGGAAACTTCCTTTCTTCTCCTGGGCTCAGAAAGGTGACAGGAAAACAATAGTCATGTAAAAACAAACCCCACAATATAATCTTACAGAAGAAAGGGGCAGGAGTGACTCCTCCAGCTTAGCTTTTCCCAAGATACGCTTTCGTGAGGTACATTTTAAGTTGAATGTACGCTGTTCAATGTAGGAGAAAGACGGCATTTGCTTAAGTTAGTAATCGTTGGTAACCTTTCTCAGTTATAATCCACTTATAATCAATAATACAACAAGTGGAATTTCTAGGGCAGTTTCAGCCTGACAAAACATCAGCCACACCCATTTACCTCTCCCTACAACATACACACAAAACAGACACCACAATCAGAAACAAAGCACCCAGCAGATTAAATAGCAGAGCCAAAGGAAAGTTTCTGGCCGTTCCCCAAAAGGAAGCCGATCTTATATTAGCTCATAAACACAGATTAGTTAAATGAATATAAAGTGGCATAGCAAATGTAGAGAGTTCTACAGTGGTTGCCCCGTGTCAAAATGCAAAAGCCAGATTATTTGAAAGCAACTTTTCCCTAGATAATTCTACTTTTTAGGTTCTTAAGTCTTGTACTTACATAAATTTAAAAAATTTTGTTATAAGGATGTTCCTGAAGATTCTTCTAAAGAACCCTCTCTTTTAAAACTATTATGCCTAGCCTTGTCAGCCGTTTCCTTTTTTTTCTTAAAAAAATATCTTTCCTCTTTGAATTTCAGACATAGTGGAAATGCTGTTTACTCAACCAAACATTGAACTGAACCAACAGGTAAGATCGTTTATGTGGAAGTTGGTGGTCATAACACACCTGTCTTGTTCTCGAGGTGCAGTGTGCAAAGTCCTGTCTTTGTGCCTTGAACTGACCTTTTCCCATTTGGTATCTTTCATAAAATTTTTAATCAAAACACTACAAATAGTTAAAAAATTTCTATTGTACTGAAATCCAAATTGCATAAAGCCCAAAATGCCTACCATACTCCTTCCTTCTCACTCCTTTCGGCTCTTAGCTCTTTCCTTTCGCCTTCATGTTACTAAGGAAGATGCCTACAGAGCTGTATCCTAAGTCATCATCTTCATAAATGTTCCGGTGTCCTTTCTGAAGGTTCCAGCTTACTACTGCCCCCACTCTGATCTGCCAGCTCCGAACCTTTGCTCCTCTGGTCCTCCCCCACGTAGCCTATCAGAGTTTCCGGTTATGGTACTCTCCAATGCTTACGAGTATTATGGCTATTTAAATATTGCTCACCGTTTGTGTCATTTTTGTTTCTGGACTTACTGACTTTTATTTAGCTAGCTTTTTTTTTTTTTTTTTAAAGATTTGTTTGAGAGAGCGAGAATGAGAGAGAGTACATGAGAGGGGGTAGGGTCAGAGGGAGAAGCAGACTCCTCGCTGAGCAGGGAGCCCGATGCGGGACTCGATCCCGGGACTCCGGGGTCATGACCTGAGCCGAAGGCAGTCACTTAACCAACTGAGCCACCCGCTAGCTTTTGGTTTTTTATCTCGCTGGAGACTTCCACACTGTTTCACGTTCTCTTGACGTACTTTTCCAAAATGTAGAAGGTAAGTGCTTCCCCCCACCCCCGCCCCAGAATGGTACTGGTACTTCCCGAAGTCCTCACCCTCATTCTCTGATCTGAGCAGCTTCACCTCTGCTGCTCTTTGCTCTCTTCCTGGGAAGCCCTACCTTCCCCTCCCTTCTGTGGTGCGTCTGCACTTGTCTCCATCCTGTGTCTGCCCTCCTGTTGTTGAGGGGAGAATCTTCAAACAGATTCCTAAGAAAGGGGACCAAGGGATTGATGATGTGGCTGACAAAATTCGAGGCTGAAAATGATTTCCCTTAGAATTTTGCAGGCAGGACTCTAGGGTATTCAGTTTTTAGGATTGCTTTTGAGAGGTTTGGTGCCATTTTGATTCCCGTTCTTTTACATGTGATCTGCTTTTTCTCTCGCTCAGAATTGTCACGCTGACCGTGGTGTTCTGAAATTTCACCACAATGTGCTTTAGAGTGGGTCTCTTCCCAGTAACGATGGCGGACTCTTTTCAGCCTGGAAAAATGTTGTCTGTTGTTTCTTTTCCAGTTTTTACTGACCATTCTCTTTGTTCTTGGGTTCTGGAATGCCCGTTCATAGTGAGGTAGGACCTCTTAACACTGAAGCTCCAGTTATTTTAGTTTTTCTCAGAGATTTTCTTACCTTTATGTTGGTTACCTTTTTAATTCCTTAATGTCCTGTGTAAGTTTTCTATTGCAGTGTAGTAAAAAACCACAAACGCGGTGGCTTCAAATGACACCATTTGTCCTATACTTTCTGTAGATAGACCAGAATTCTGGGTGCAGCACAGCTGGGTTCTCTGCTGAGTCTCATGGGCTGGAATCAAGGGATTAGCTGGACTGGCTTCTCATCTGGGGCTCGGATCCTGTTCCAGGCTCACTCAGGTTTGCCAGGAGGATTGAGTTTCTTGCACCCATAGGACTCTGGCCGGCAGCTTTCAGAGATCACCCCTCTCCATAGACATTTCCCAACATGGCTGTTTGCTTTTTTCTTTAAGGCCAGTAGGAGATTGTGTCTCTGAAGCTGTACCTTTGGGAAAGGGCCCACCTGATTAGGCCAGGCCCACCTGGTATAATCTCCCTTTTGATGAACTCAACATCAACTGATTAGAAACCTAATTATGGGAGTGATATCCCATTATATTCCTTAGTCTCACCCACACTCAAGGTGGAAGAATTCTTCAGGGGGTTGATCCTAGGGGGCAGGAATCTTGGGCACCATCTTAGAATTCTGTCCACTATAAGCTCTTACTTTTACTCTGATTATTACTTTTAAGTAGCATCTTCTCTTGTTCCATTATGCTCTTTCATGTTATATCTCAGATCTATTAATTACAGCTTTTTAAAACATTTTCTGCCATTAACTGTACTGTGTCTTTCGCCCCCTGAGATCCATTAATTTTGTTTTTATCCTTTCTCAAATAATGGAGGCTTTCCTAGTACCTAGTATTTCCAAGTACTTAGTATCTTTGTCCATTCATGTTGAAGTGTGATAGATGTTCTGCATGCTTATGGGGCTTCTCCATAGGGTGAAGTAAGGTCCTAAGCTGTTTCGCTGGGTGATATCCAGATGTCAGTGTGAATACCCTCTCCCTCCTCCACATGTGGGCCTGCTCAGCTTCACCAGAGAACTGTCCTCCAGCCTCCTGCCCAGGGGGTAGATGCTAGACCGTGCACACTGGGGCAGTGGGGTAGGTAAAGGCAGCTTACTTCTCAGCTTGTTGGTTTTCAAGCTCACGCACTGCTTTTAGCTCCTGGCCTCATTGCCACCTTCCCTTGTACCTCTAAGTTCCACGAGCTTGGAAATGGTCTGGTTAATTTCTCGACAGAGTAATTCTGCCATCTGCATGGGGTCACCTGGTAGCAAGGAGAGAGGAAGGTGATCTAATTACTTCCATAAACACTTTCACCCAGTCCTCTTGTTTTCACTCCCATGCCTCGTGCCCACTCCAGTGTCTCCAGGCATCTCCGATTTGCTTAATTCATGTGAGGTTTCTGCAGGCACAGATCTGTTTGCTTCCTCCTGGCGTCTCCTGCAGGCATCTGCAGCTCTGCTGGTGCTCTGCCAGGTCGGTCTCTGCTCCTGCGTCCCATCCCCATGCCCCAGATGACTCTTCTGTCGTCTCGTGAGTCTCCTTTCTCTCTTTGGAATTTTATACGATTTCATGACTTGTCCTCATTGTAAGGTTACCCAGAGTAAACCTGAATTCGTGTGTATTTTCAGTCCACTCTCTATTTTTAAAATGCTGCTTTCTCTTTTTAAATCACCGTAGAACAAGTTGGGAGACACAGCTTTGCATGCTGCTGCCTGGAAGGGTTATGCTGATATTGTCCAGTTGCTTCTGGAAAAAGGTAAAGTGTGTGCCCAGTTTATCCAGCCTTCACGTACCCTGGAAAAATAGGCTACATTCAATTACATTATTTGAAATAGTAGGAAGAATAATAGGCTCTGTGTTTTGAAAGTGGGATTTTAACTTTCACTCTGTATCACAGGGTTGTTACAGTAAGCTGAAATTACAGTATTGTGATTTGTGTGAAGTTGTTAGTTTTAAATTGAAAGTTTGGTAAGCTTTAAGATTACATCTATTACTTTTAGAACTTGTTTATTGTGTATTTCTGCAGGATTAAAGGGCCTTAGAAGAAAGGCGTACGTGCGTGCGTGTGTGTGTGTGTGTGTGTGTGTGTGTGTGTGTGCGCGCGTGCGCACGCACGCATGCCTGTGCGGAGAAGATCCTATCTCAGAAAGCTGTATGGGTAAAGTTGCTGAGCCCCTTTTCGCACAGGAGATTCTTGATAGATAAGAAAGCAAGCTGTAGGTATAATCTCCTGCTTTGAGCTGAGCAGGTGCTAGATGTATGAAGAAAGAGAAGATACCTCGATTCCCTGTGTCTGTACAAGTCAGAGGGGACAGTGAAATTGTGGACTGACCATCCATCCATCCACTTGTCCTGCAGATATTAATTAAGCCTTACAGAAGGCCAGGCATATCCCCCCATACTGTACCCTGCTCCAAAGGCTATAATACAAGTTGCTTGAGTCCCAAGGTGTCATATGGATGCACTGTCATTAGGGATCCTCAGAGCAATGTTGTGGGATATATGAGGGGAAATGTTACTAATTTAAAGTGTGTTGATGACATAAACCTCGGGTATAAAAAAGACAGCATGAGGACCACTGTAGTGCCCCCTAAAGGTTATGCCGAGAACTGCGCCGTACCGCAGGGGCCAGTGAGCTGGTGAAATGAGCCTAGTCCGAACTGAGATGTCCTGCAAGTGTAAAATGCACATCGAACGTCAAAGACTTAGTGGAAGAAGATGTAAAGCATCACAACAATTCTTATGTTGGTTCTATGATAGACCTGTCACATTTTGGATATACTGGGTTAAAGAAAACGTATTATGAAAAGGAATTCCTCTTTTTGAAAACGTGGCCACTAGGAAATCTGAAATGACATATATGGCTCCCATTGTATTTCTCTTGGGTAGCGCTGGTGGAGAGGGACACAGGAAATGGTTGTTTCTTCTCTTGCATTGCTGGCCCTGGACATTTCCTGTCCTGACAGAAATCATGTACATGAGTTCTAAAGTGTAATTTAATGTAAGATATGATTAGTCACAGAACTCTTAACCCTCAGGACTCTTTTTTTACCTGTAGCTCAAGGAGAGAATGCGGTTCCTATAGACCCTTCGCTATGGGTAGATCTAAACCTGCTCACGAGGGAGATTTTTATACACAATTGGCATATTCCTAATTAAACCCGCCAACCTTTCTTAACTCAAATATTTTTGTGCCTTTGCGTTTCATTACATTTATTTTTTGTTTATGGAAGAGGATGTGGTTACAAAGAAAATGGCACTCTCCTATACTGTGGCAGAAAGTGTAAATTGGTAAAGCCTTCTTGGAAAGTAATCTGACAACAGCTAGCAGAATTAAAAATGGACATATCCTCACATTCCAGCGTCACTTCTAGAAAACCACACATCAGAAAAATGTTCGAGGAGGTTTACAGCAATATTGTTTGTGATGAAGGAACAGCCTAAGTGCCCTTCAATAGGGGGGTGATTAAATAAATTTTGCAGTGTCCACAAAATTGAATACTTACAAATGTTTAAATAGGTCGCGTTATGAGGAAGTGTATTAATAAGGAATGGTATTAAGGAATACCATTATGTATTGTTAGGTTAAAAAAATCAATTTACAGACCAATATATGTGGTATGATTTTGTGTATATATACATATATGTCTGTGAATGCATTCATGCACCTAAGGGAGCTGAGGATTGATGCCTACTTGCTGGGAATGGTTTCCTGTGGACAAGCTAGAGGAAGGGGAAGGGAAGGGGTGAGTTGGGGGATGAAAAGGGACGTATGCTTCTGTTTAGCATACTTCTATAGTTTTGAATCTTTAACAGTGAAAATGGACTCATGAATTCTGATACAATTTTTACCTCGTGAAGACAAGGAAAAAAAGCAAGTTGAAGATAGGCTGTGGGCACAATGGATTGCCTCTAGGTTTTATTGTGTTACTCTTCTGCTAATTTGCACAGGAGTATACTTACAGATAGAGAATATTAATCCCCTCAGGCAGAAGCCACGTGGTATTTTCTCAAGAAGCAACGGGTATATTACATTGAATCTCCAAACACTTGTGCCAAGACACATTGGAGTCTAACTCACTCAGGATTCACCTCCGGGAGAGTCAACTCCCCACTGAAAACTCACATGCAGTATTCTGAGGACTTGAAAGGAAAGGCTATATTTTATTTATTTATTTTTTTAATTTTTTTTATTTAAAAAATTTTTTTTTATAGATTTTATTTATTTATTTGAGAGAGAGAATGAGATAGAGAGAGAGCACGAGAGGGAAGAGAGTCAGAGGGAGAAGCAGACTCCCTGCTGAGCAGGGAGCCCGATGCGGGACTTGATCCCGGGACTCCAGGATCATGACCTGAGCCGAAGGCAGTCGCTTAACCAACTGAGCCACCCAGGCGCCCGAAAGGCTATATTTTAATGGTGCCTAATTATTAGGGGTACAGCAGCAAGCTCCCTGATTAAAGATGTCAAATGGGCTTTTACTGCTCTGAAAAAGCTGACTTCAGGGCCAGAGTGATTCCCTAGTTAGTTTGGCCCAAAGTGATGAGTTTTGGTGGAAGGAAGATTGTCTGCTACTCTAGATTCTTCAGAAACACCTGATGTGCTTTTCTTGTATTGGGGGGAAAGGTGCGAGAACAGACTTAAGAAACAATGAGAAGAAGCTGGCCCTGGACATGGCTACGAATGCCGCCTGCGCATCTCTCCTGAAAAAGAAACAGGGCACAGGTATTTGGCTTTAATTCTTCTTTCTCCTCTGGCACCATCTTGACCAAGGTTTATCATCTTAGGACTGGGAAAACTCTTCATGTGGTGGTTCTGAAGTTATATTTTATTTCCTTGGTCTACTTTGGAACGTTCGCCATAGAAGAAATACCTTTACGCAAACAAGTCGAAGAGACATTGAGCTTTTAGTATTTATTGTATGTTTCCTTTGTTCCTTACAATTAAGTCGTAATCACTTTGCTTTCCAGTAGAGCCCTTTATCAGAGAGCCATGGTCTCCGTATCCTCGTTTCAGATAGGTGTTTACCAGTGGTTCTCTCTAAATATATTTTTCAATTAAGCACTCAAGAGCTCCAGGGTTATATTTTATTTCTATTTTAAATGAGAGTATCAGTAAACTATAATCAGAATTATTCTAGCCTTGGTAAACAATTTGATGTTCACTTAGACTCTGGGGTGGTTTTTAAAGGTAAAGTTTAGGTATACATCCTTAAAGATAAAAATATCTGTTGGTGTGGGAGAATAGGTTTGAAAGAAAAAAATGAAAAGTTTGTGTGGTTGTTTTGAAAAGGTGTCGAAGAAAAGGTGTTAAACGCATTTGCATCCTTCATGAGTACTATTCAGAGACTGGCTGTTTGTTGGACCTCTCAGTGCATAACCTGAATGAGTGATTTCCTTTGAAAGAAATGCTGGGAGGGTGTGCTTTAACCCTTCCCATTCCCCTGTCCTTTCTCTCTCCTTCATCCGCCATCAGCCTCCGGGCCCACGAGGAACCCAGAGGTAGAAAAAAGAGAGGTAGGAGATGATTTGGTTGGAGGGCACAGTCAATCTCCCCTCTCCCCCCAAAGCTTATTCTATTGTTACCTTATGTTTGGCACTCTAATGCCACTTTGAAGGAGAAGCCAATGATTGATACATCTTTTCCACCATTTTCTAGAATGGAAACTAGTATAACGGAGAGCTCACTTTCCACAAGTCTTTATTTAGCATTGCTGCTCATCATTCCAACCCTTCTTAGTATTGCTTTAGAGTCTAAAGTTTAGACTGATCCATGCTGGTGGAGAATCACCAAAACAACTTTTTGAGACATTTCCAGTATTGAGGCTGAGTGCATTTGTTTCCATTTTAAGCTGAGGTTAATATCACTCTCAGAGTTGTGAGCTTGTGTAATAAGGTACTGATTACTGTTTTCATCATTTGACTCCCATTCCCATTAATTTTTGAACCCTTGGAAAGCTTTTCTCTTCTTTAGCTAAGTACCTTTTGTTTTATGAGAAGAGGCAATGTTATTTTGTCCTGTAGCCCAGTTCCAGCAGAAGCAACAAAATAAAGTCAGTCCCCTGGTTTCCTACTTTTGTCAATCAAAGATAGCAAACAGTCCCTCTCTCGTTATGACTCACCAAGGGAGCCGCCCACAATTATCCTCTTTGTCCATCACAGCCCTCCTCACGAATCTGCTGTTCCTTTTATTCTTTACTCCAGATAGGTCTTTGTTCCAGATTTTTATTTCTTTTAACTTCAGTTCAGATACAGTGTAAACCATTAAACCATTAAGCACCTTGGGTTCCTTAATTATTTAAGCCATGAATGCTCCCTGGCAGGCTGGTGTTTCTCCCAAGTAATTACTCGTGCATAGATGGATTGAGGGTCTGCTGAGTGCATGAGAAAATATTTACCAGCTGAGTGGTGCTCCCTAGCAATCCTACATTTTGATTGAGAAGCCATATATGTAGCTGTGAGGGAGAGATACTTTTACTTGGCATGTATCTCCACCTTCCTGCTGCCTTGGTTGGTTCCGGAAGTCGGACTATGGCCTAACTTCCTTTTTCTGCCACTCACTTCCTGTTGCTGTATGGATCCCTTCGAATGTCCTCACCGTGGAGTAAGACTTCTTATGAGCTGAAGGTTATCAGAGACTCATGTATACTATAAGCTTGATCATGGTAGACAAGGAAAATAGCACACTTGCCTCAGACCCCAGAGAGCTGTACCCAGAAGCCTCCACATGAGCAGTGGGAGCTGGGGGAGGCAGGTGGCAAACTGTTCTTTTTCCCCTCACCTTTCTACAGTCTTTGTAGAATAGAGCTGGGAGGTAGGTCTCTTTTCCTCTTTTCATGCTCAGTGTCTTTAGTCTACTTTCCTAAATTTGTATTGATTAGGTAATGGACTCGTTAATGAGGTAATCATTAATTACCTGGGGGCTTGGCACACAGAGGCAAGAAATGAATTTTCATATTTCGGTTTTCATGTTACCTTTTTCCTCTCTTTTTTCTTGCTTCATTCTGCAGTCGTCCAGTAATATTTCAGTTTGTATTGTGATCCTAGTTGGAATCAGTTGAATATTGGGCCATATAGCTAATTATCAGCACAAATTCTGCCCTGGAAAAAGTATATTCTGATGTTGTTGCCCACTTTTAAAAGCACATCTTGGATTTTTTATAGAGGAAAAAACAAGTCACATTTTGTAGTTACCTTGAAGGATAACTTTGGGATATGAGTTTAGGGCCAGGGTTCAGCCCCCCCCTCCAAGGGTTCCACCCTTTAAATTCTTTTTCCAGTTTTTACAAATTGGGGTATAATTTATATTAATTATACATATAAATCCTAAGTTTACATCTTGATGTGTGTGTGTGTGTGTTTTTTAACTGTGCTCCCACCTGCCACAACCCAGATCAAGGTAGAAAACATTTTCCATACCCCAGAAGCCCCCTCCATATCCTCCCCTGCTCTCACCATAGGCTGGTTTTGCCTGTGCTTGAACTTGATATAAATGGAATCAAACAGTATGTACTTTTTTGTGTCTAACTTCTTTTCACTTAATACTCTGTGAGATGTATCCAGATTACTGTGTCTGTCTTTCTACCATTTATTTATTGTTTGTCTGAAGTGCTGGTGGTTGATTTGAATGTGCAAATCCAGGTCAGTGACACTGAGGAGAAGTGGAAGTGAGGTAGGGGAGAAGGGGATGCACCGCTAGGAGATACATTATTATAATGGCCACGGCCCAGGATGAGCTGTGAAGAGCTATAGCACCTCAGCACTTGGCCATGTGAGAAGTTTCCAGAGAAACTGGGCCTGGGAGCATTCCTGAAAGGAAGAAAGGAGAAGGGATTTGTTTGCCTGGCTCATTCCTGTCTCTTGATTTCCTTTCAGCAAAGGTTGCACCGTAGCGAGTCATCTTCTGCTAACAGGAGAAACGAGGTTGAAATGAGGGGCAGAAGTAGCCATGGAAGGACAAAGAATATCTCAAATGGCAAAACATAGGATGGTAGTAACAGAGTAGAGTAGGAAAGAGCTTTGCTATTGTCTTTTTGTCTTTAGCTCAAAAAGCTGCTTTTCCTAAGTTTACAGCCAGTCCTGAAGTTCACGGGTGTGTGTGGGATAGGACAAAATATATTCCGCCCAGGCCTCCGGAACTTCTCATAGGGAGGCTGGACACAAATACAACCTGGAGACTCCTAGGAGTTTGGAAGCTGCTGTGAAGTCATGGAAGTTTGCCTCTGTTCTGCTCATATCCACTTGTTCTTTCATCTTTCCTTCTTGTAGAAGATAAATCCATTTCTATCTCCCTTGTACCGACTCTCCCTGCCCCTTCCTTTTTCTCAATAATTCTAAATTTGTAAAGATAATGACTGAAAAAACTGTAGTATCATCAGCATACGTAAAATTAATAATGCCTTCATATCATCAAATAAATCTTGTCATTGTCCAAATGCCCTTTTTTCTCATACATGTTTCTTTATGCTTTGTTTACCTATTTATCTGTTTACTTATTTGTTGATAGTTTAAGTCAGGGTCTGAATAAGGTCAGGCTCTGGTTGCTAGATATGTCTCTTAAATCATTGCTTCCTCTCCCTCTCTCTTGCTAGCCTGGCGATTTACTTATTAAAGAAGCTGGGTCAGTTTTCCTGAATTTCCCAGTCTAGACATTGCATATGTGCATCCCCATGGTGCTGTTTGTCATGTTCCTCTTTCCTCTGTATTTTTGTCAGTTGGTGTTAGATCTAGAGCTTTGATTAGATTTTACATTTTATCTGTCTGTCTGAGGGGTAGAGGGAAAAATACTTCATGAAGAAAGTTGTGTTGTTTCATCAGAGGCACAGAATATCTGTTTGTCACTTGTCCTGTGACTTTAGCATTCATTGATAATCATTGTCTAGATCCACTATTTCACGAACAGTTGCAAAATGGTGATATTTGAATTCTGTCACTCCTTTCTCAGTTATTAGCTAGGAACATTCTGTAAAAAACAAAAAAATTCCTTTCATCCGTGGTTTGATTACTCAGAGGTAATAGTTTGTGTGGTAGGGGCAGAATAAAGGCTTGATTTTTGTCCTTTGTTAATGAGTTTTCAGAATAAGGTACAGGTTCCCTATTATTCTCCAAAGAAGACTGGTGAATTCTCTTTGGTGTGTGTTGAAATATGTGCTGTGTTTCAATCCATTATATTTAGTACGATTTTTTTAAAAAATATTTTATTTATTTATTTGACAGAGAGAGAGAGAGAGAGAGCATGAACACAAGCATGGGAAGCTGCAGAGGGAGAGGGAGAAGCAGGCTCCCCACTGAGCAGGGAGCCTGACCCAGGGCTTGATCCCAGGACCCTGAGATCATGACCTGAGCCGAAGGCAGACGCTTAACAGACTGAGCCACCCAGGCGCCCCTAGCATCCTTATTCATAGTCCCTCTTTGGCTAGTGGAGGCCTCTTCAGATTGGATCGTGAATCTTTCTAAAATGACGCTCTCTCTGATAGCATCCTTGTTTTATGGTATGACAAGCGGTTCCAGGTACATCTTTTACATTTTCTGCCCCGGACTTGGAATCAGTCATATCTCCAGTGAGCACGGGGATATAGTATTTAGAGACCATGGTAATATACATTTATTGAGCTCTAACTGTGCTTATAACTTGGATTTCAGTTTCCCTCCTAAAATGATGCTTCACGTAACCTGTTGCTTATAGGCATTTAACTAGACAGTTGAATAGGTGCACAGGTAAAGATCAGATGCCTTCTTTTTGAACCCTGTTCAAGCCTGATTTAACATATGGTGGGGTTCGGTTCCTTCTGTTTCACACTTTATTTCATTGCCTTCAGGTAAGGCCATGCAGGCTGTCGACTGACCAAAGCCACATGCATGTATTTGACACTGGGAGAGGAGATTGGAAGTACAGTGCTCAGAGTGGAGGGGCTTCCCGTGTGTTCCATGCTGGTCATGGTGCATGGGGCTGGTTGCATTTTGTGCAAGATAGATTAATGGTACCTTAGCACCACGTGCTTTAGTTTATTTTATTATTTTTTTTGCATGTCTAGAGAACGTGCAGACAGCTGTATTTGTCAGCCTCTATGGCAACAAATATTGAGCAGTGAGGCAGGAAAGCAAAAGTTGAAAAAGATCCTTGGGGGAAGTACCATCCCAGGGTCTGAGGAAAGATTACAGTTTGTTGAGCTATCAGGAGCTCTGAAAGTGAAGACAAAATCTGAGCAATTTGTAATTTCTCTCTTTTGCTCTCCCTCTCCCCCCTCCTTCCGTTTAGATGCTGTTCGAACATTAAGCAATGCTGAGGAGTATCTTGATGATGAAGACTCCGATTAATTCCCTTCTGGAGCTTCGAGATCTAAAACGTCTGTTGTTTTTGCCATTCCAAAACCTTTGTCTTTGCCAGAAGAGTGTTGGTAACTGGTTTTTGTCTTTTTTTTTAAGTCTTTATGAACATGGGAGTATTGCACTGTGTTTGAGTAGAATGTGTAAATGGGTAGGTTTTCACCTTCAGTTTGCCGATAAGTGACTGGATACTTTGCTGTATAAAGTACATTTTTGTTCACTAGAGTAGAACAAGAAGAGATTATTTCTATTTATCAAGTTAAAGGAATTAAAAAAGTTTTTTTCCTTAAAAAAAATCAATTTTTTTTTTGTTTTGTTTCGTTCTTTACCTCAAGGATTGAAATATTTTGAATGGATTTTTCAAGGGGGAAATGCTTGTTACAATAATGAACCAAAAGACTTAACAGAAAATCGTCAGCTATTCTGACAAAAATAAACATTTTAAGAGACTGTGTTCCTTTTGTCTGTTTCTTTGGTATCACTATTTGCTGGTAGATAAGGCTCTTTATATTTATATTTAGGTAAAGGCTGATTTTATTTTTTTTATTTTTTTTATTTTTTTAAGTTGTATTTCATACTTCTTAGCACAAAGGAATCGTAATAGCCACATTTCTATCCAACTTTATATATTTGCTTTGATTAAAGTCAAGACAATAATCATTGAGAAGATGCATTTATAATGAAATATATAACTTCAGTAATCATTAGACTTTCAGTTTTATCTCTAAGGTTATACATAGTGTGAAGAAATCCAGCAACCCATTCCAGTCTGCTTGTGGTCTGAAAGATTTAAAAAAACGATTTCCTTATCATGGAAGATGTCATCGTTTTCTATAGTGGAGTAGCCAGGAGCCATGAAATTTTTTTTGTGTTCAGCTTTTCACTTTGATAGCATTTGTTTTCCTAGAGCATAGCTGTAGCTTGTAACAATTCAAATTCTTTTGCTAAAACATCAGTTAATATTGCAGGGAGCCTTCTGTAATACTGAAGTGACCCATGATTCGAGATTCCAGTTCTAATTTTGTCATTGCTGTTGGCATTTGCCCAGATTCCAGGCCCTCGGCTCAGAACCATATTTTGTAAGGAGACTTCGATGCTAATTTCAAAAAACACACTGGTGCAGAGAAGGAAATGTTTGAAGAAGGAAGTGGGTTAGCTCAGGAAATGAATAACTGCCACTGTAAGAGTTTTCTGTCTGTGACTGCTTTTTTTTCCTCTGTGGGTGCCTTGAGGAAGGGGATCCTGAGAAGCCTGTTCGAGGGCTTTCTGCTACCCCAACCGAATTTTAATAGAAAGAAGTCTGTATAAGTAGCGACAGCAGAGGATGAGCACAAAATCTGAAATCTATATCCTCAAAATAAATACGTTTATGAAACTTGAGTTAAGCATTTGTATTTCTTCATAAGCATAACCTTGAAGATATGAAATCCTTGTTGAAACTGTATCTGTTCGAACCACAGAACCTTTAAGGATTCATTCTTTATTTTTTAATTTATTTTATTTTAAAGATTTTATTTATTTATTTGACAGAGAGACACAGCGAGAGAGGGAACACAAGCCGGGGGCGTGGGAGAGGGAGAAGCAGGCTTCCCGCGGAGCAGGGAGCCTGATGCGGGGCTCAATCCCAGGACCCCGGGATCATGACCTGAGCCAAAGGCAGATGCTTAATGACTGAGCCACCCAGGCGCCCCTAATTTTTTTTTTAGAGGGGGAGAGCATGAGCTGTGGGCAGGGAGGAGCACAGGTAGAGAGAGAATCTTAAGCAGGCTCCACGCTCAGCGCAGAGCCCCACACAGGGCTCGATCTCATGACCCTGAGATCATAACCTGAGTTGAAATCAAGAGTTGGATGCCCAACTGACTGAGCCACACAGGCGCCCGGAGGATTCATTTTTTAAAATGGGGTTTGTGTGGGGTTCCTGGCTGGCTCAGTTGGAAAAGTGTGACTCTTGTACTTGGGGTTGTAAGTTTGAGCCCCACATTGGGTGTCAAGATTGCTTAAAAATAAAATCTTTAAAATGAAATGATAAAATAAAATAAAATATGGGGTTTGTGCCTTAACAAAAAGCTTTTGGAAATCTCTGCCTTTTGTTCTTGCGTACTTTGGGCCTGGGGTGATTAGAATAGGTGCCAACAAAACACTTTTAACTTTTTCACATGGGCAGAGATAATACAGTTTGCATGAATACAGATAATTTTTATGAAAATGCCTTGTGCTCGATGTGGGCATTTTATTTATGTCCTTGAGGAAAAGAAGAGTGAGTGGCTTCCCCGACATTGCTTTTAACATTATTGAGCTTGTGAAGATTCTAGAAAGTTGGCCAACCAGAAGTTTTGGGAGTGGAGGGTGGACTTAGGTATATGCATGAGTTGCTGGTGAAACAAAATTTGGTGGCCGATATGATCTTTTTCAGAGACGTTGAATGCTGAACTCAGCAACAAAAATCAGTTCTAAGAACGTGTCACCCCTCTTGATTCTGTGCAGAGGAGAGCTTTGATTATGTTCTGGAAATGGCTTCGGAGGTTTTGCTGTAACCTGAGCTTTCGGACAGTCCCTGTGGCCTGAACTCCTTCCCGGTCCATTGTGTGCGTTAGATAGAAAATGGCTCTGAGCCCATGGGGTGGTGAGATAGACCAGCTTTAGGCCCCAGTAGCCTCATGCAAAGACCAGCTTTTATCAGTTTCCCATTTTAGTTTCCTTTCTGGGACTGGTCTGTGGCAAATTATTTGAGCTGCTGTGCATTCCATTTGTCAATTTCTGTATTTCTCTGGTGAGCCCCCCCCAATTGTTTTATTTTTTTCAATAGCGTGGCCATGTTGTCACCCAAAGGGAAGTGTTGAACAAAGCGGTAGTGACCCTCTTTTTTCTTAATCTTAAAAAACCAAATTGGAAATAATGCTCAAAACGAAATCTCAGATAATTTTAGGTAGAGGAAAATCCAGTTTTTCCATGTAAGCTTCCTTCATAAGCGTTCTTTATTGTGTAGAATTTCTGATTTACTGGTATTTCTTCTTAGTGTGAGCCCTGTGCTTCTCATCTCTGTAAAGGATGATTTCTTCTCTGATCAGTTGTATGGAGCCTAACAAATCAGCATTTCCCTGTTGGTTTGATTTTTTGCTTGTTCTCCCGAATTTTATGTTGTAAATATGTTTGTAGCAGGAATGCACAGACAGCCATACATTGTATAGCCAAACTTTGAAGTCTCTACTGAAAGTTGAGGTTTTGCGAGGGGGTATGGGGTGGGGGAGAAGTATTGCAAAAGATTCTATTCTCCCTATTTTAACTATTTAACAAATACAGCTTTGGTGAAGTTTTCTCAAGTGCAAGAAAAATTGCAGACCACAAATTTATGGTTGCTTTCCCCTTATTTCTTAATAACAAGCCTTTACATCTGCCCGTCCCTTAAAATGACATAAAATTAAATAAAACTACCATTTTTTAAATGCCTACCCTGCCAGTTCCTATGCCAGGCAGTTTCATAGACGTGATGTCATTTGATCTTTACAGCAACCCTGGGCGGTGAACATTAATGCCCCTATCTTTTTACAGAAAGGCTGAGGTTTGAAGAAGTTAAGTAACTAGCTCAAGGTGACACTGCTTAAAGATGGAAGTGCAGGTCTGGCCAACTCCTGAGCTAATGCACCTGCAGCCTACCGCATCTGGCAGACGATGCCATTCATGTTCAGCCAGAAAAATATGCAGAAACAAACCAGCTCCTTTCCAACTCAAGCCCTGGGTGTAGCATCTAATAAAGTCAGCATATCTGCTAATTTACTTAAATGTATTATGTAAACCAACCCTAAGAGCTTTTTTCTTTCCTTTTTTAAATAAAGGATTTCTCCCTCCACATCCCTGCCCCCCTGAAAAATTTTGGTAAAACTTTTTGGTTCCTGGTAACCCTGAAGAAATACGATTTAATGAACAAGTTTCCAAATTTTCCTATCTATGCAATAACTATAAATAAGTGCAAAAGAAGGAAAGCTCAACTAGCAGCCAATCACCTTGTTCAGAGTTTGTACTGCTAACTTCAGCATTTCCCTCAGATGGTCCAAGAGCTCCTGACATAGTTCCATGTAATCATAAAAAGAACTGTGTGCCTGGCAAGGGTCAGAGAATATTGTCTTACCGAAGTCTGGGAGCTCGCATGGATGTGTCGGTTACCTCCCACTCCCCAGGGAGCTCTACTGTTGTCTCCTGCCCGTGGCCATCTGCTTGGGGCTCCCATCAGGCTCAGCCTTCCACCTACACTCTACTCTTGCCAGCTAGGGGCTGGGGTGAGGTCAGGTTCCTGGCTGTGGCTGAAAAGGAAAAACGGAAGAAATCCAGAAGTACAAGTTCAAAAGCCTGAGAAGGAGCAGGAAGGAAAGTGGGAGAAGAGCCAAAGAGGAAAGAGGGCGAGCAGCAAAGGAGAAATGGTGATCCTCTCTTAGTTACACATGGTCCTGATATAAAAGCCTAATGCTTCAAGAAGTGGCTAAGAGTGCAGGCTTTGGGGCGGAACTCTCTGGATTGGTCTGGCTTTGCTGCTTATTGCTGAGTGACCTTGGACAGATAACCTAAAACATTCAGATTCATAAGCTGTAACATGGGTGAGTAATAGTATCTGTTGGTTGAAGTTAAGAGGATTAAATTAAGTGATCTCCGTACATGACTTAAGATAGTGCCTGGCAAAGTGATTGCCTCTTTTTTTTTTTTTTTTTTTAAAGATTTTATTTATCTATTTGAGAGAGAGAGAACGAGAGATAGAGAGCATGAGAGGGAAGAGGGTCAGAGGGAGAAGCAGACTCCCTGCCGAGCAGGGAGCCCGATGTGGGACTCGATCCCGGGACTCCAGGATCATGACCTGAGCCGAAGGCAGTCGCTTAACCAACTGAGCCACCCAGGCGCCCAAAGTGATTGCTTCTTAAGCGTTGCCTATACCCATAAGCCTGAAGGAGGACGTTTTCATTAAATAAATGTGTGTGTATGAAGGATGGGTCAAACATGTTTTTTCAAAGACATAGCCATCATTGTGAGATTTCCTAAAATGCATTAAAAATGAATAGAGGACAATGATACTTCCTTCCAGTCATTTAGGTATGTTTGCATGTGGTAGAGCATTTTTCAATATAAATTCACTTATTGGGGCGCCTGGGTGGCTCAGTAGGTTAAGGGTCTGCTTTGGGCTCGGGTCATGATCCCCGGGTCCTGGGATCGAGTCCCACATCGGGCTCCCTGCTCAGCGGGGAGGGTGCTTCTCCCTCTCCCACTCCCCCTGCTTGTGTTCCCTCTCTGTCAAATAAATAAAACCTTTTTAAAAAATTAAAAAAATAAATTTACTTATCGAGAGTTACAGGGAAGAGGTATATAACTGAAAAAGACGTTGTTGTTATTACTATTATTAAAATAATTCACAGGTCAAGTGGGGAGAATGTTGGCCACCGTTTCAGTTTTATGTTGTTGCTCTGGAAAGGTCTGATGGGCCCTAAAGACCACGGGTCTAATACTTGGTATGTGATGATTGCAAATTGGAAAGATTTCAAATTGCCCTGACATGCCTTCAAAATAGAAACAATCCATCTTTTCAAATGGATCAGCTTTGTAACTTCATACATTTCCCCAACAAGGTCTAAGCTTTAATGACACTGTTAATGACTTTAATGACAGTGTTAATGACACTGACAAGAATCTAAGACATTGGAAGTGTCATACAGTTCTCCCTCACTTTGACCAAGAAGGCTATAGAGGAAGAACTAGATTGGATATTTCATTTCCCATTCCAGAAGGGGAACTCTTGGGGCCCCATGAAAATGCCTTCTTATAAGTGAAGACTAAGTGTAAGATGTGGACGTGAGGCCTGTTTGGACACAGGTCGGTGTGAAGGTCATTCATTGACGAGAAATAGCTTCAGAGAAATCCACAGCTCTGAAGAGCTCTTAGGTAGAGGGCTTGCATCACCGTGACATCGTGGCTCAGGGAAGACCCATCCTGCAGCCGTTACCCTGCCATTTCTGAGCCCTGTGACTGGTCAGGGCACTTTGTCCCCCTGATGCACCAGTCATGAGGATCAGATGATGTTGGCTTGTGTGAATTCAAAGTGTCCTTGCTGCATCCATTTTTTTTAAGACTTCTTTTTTTTAAAGATTTTTTTGTTTTTTAAGTTTATTCATGAGAGAGAGAGGCAGAGGGAGAAGCAGCCTCCCTGAGGAGCAGGGACCCCGATATGGACTCGATCCCAGGATGCCGGGATCATGACCTGAACAGAAGGCAAACGCTCAGGCGCCCTGCTGCATCCATTTTTAAGAGGACCTCGATCAGGGGCACCTTTTCTGAGGACCTCAGTTTACAGCATAAGCCACTGTGGTTGCCGTGTCAGCTTTTGAGCACGTGATACCCCCTGTCTGCAGCAGGACGCGTGAAGAACCCCGCCCTTAATCTCAGACCTGGGGTTGAGAGCAGACCTCCCTAGGAAAGAATACTTGGGGTTCCTCCACTTTGCCCCCGCAGAGTTTGTGAGCGGGATGTGGTAACAGTGGGAGGTTTTCACTGTATCTTCACATTTGCCTCTGTCAGAGCCGTGGGTATTGCCCTTCTATGAGTCAGACGCTTTTCATTATGTTTTTAACCTTTGGGTCATCACTTACAGATAACTGTATGAAACTTGTGAATGCCATTCTTCTCTTAAAATTGGAAATTGTGCTTTATCTCTCTCTTGCTCCATTTTTCCTTAGTTAGCAATGTATTTTTTTCTGAACTGTTATGTGAATTCATTAATTACTCCTGCTGCTACTAGCTCTGCTACTACCTCTAACTATTGAGCATTTATTCCCCACTAGGACATTTCAGCAAGAACACTGCGACTGCTAATATAAGAATTGTTCTTGGGGCGCCTGGGTGGCTTGGTCGTTAAGCGCCTGCCTTCGGCTCAGGTCATGATCCCAGGGTCCTGGGATCGAGCCCCACATCGGTGGGGGGTCTGCTTCTCCCTCTCCCATTCCCCCTGCTTGTGTTCCCTCTCTTGCTGTGTCTCTCTCTGTCAAATAAATATCTGTCAAATAAATAAATAAAATCTTTAAAAAAAAAAAAGAATTGTTCTTAAATTTTGTCCTTGAACAGTCCTTAGATGTGACTTAATTCAGTCCAGTGTCTGGCCTGTCTCCTTTTTAAATAGATAGAGCCCAAGGTCCAGAAGTGGCTTGCTTTCTTCCTTTTTTTTTTTTTTAAGATTTTATTTATTTGAGAGAGAGTGTGCACACGCACAAGCACGAGTGGGCGGGGGAGGGTCAGAGGGAGAGGGACAAGCAGGCTCCCCACTGAGTGGGGCCAAAGTGGGGCTCGATCCCAGGACCCTGGGATCATGACCTGAACCAAAGTCAGACACTTAACCAACTGAGCCACCCAGGCGCCCCTTTCCCTGTTGACTTTCTATGAGAAACATAGCAAAGTAAAAGCAGAACTCATCAGTGATGGGAAATGAAACACATAGGATTTGAGATCATTGCCATGGGTCTTTTCTTTCTAGATTGTGTTGTTTTGTGAGAGATTGTTTTCCCACTGTAGACATGCTTTCTTTAGTGGATTTTCCTCTATATTCACCTCTCTCTCGCCACCCTTCCTTTTTTTTCCCCCCTTCAACTGCATTTTAGCTACACAACAGAGGAAATGGGAAGGGTCTGATTGCATCAACTAATTTTTTTTTCTTACACTTTTATCTCCCGCTAAAAGGTTAATGGGAAAAGTTGAAATGCTAGCCAAAATTGAATTTGAAATGATTGAATTTATTATCCCTGTTTTGTGGCTGGCCTCTATTGGCCGTCCTAGATGAAAAGGAGTTGAAATTCTTGTGTCCTAATTTTTATGGTGTCTGAGTCACTACAATAATAAAATGACTCCATTTTGTGGAGTATGTGTAGTCACAGGCTGTCCATGTTCACTCTGCTTTCTGTCTCATCTGTCAGCAAGGACTATTTTTTTTTTTTTAAGATTTTATTTATGAATTGGAGAGAGAGCACAAGCAGGGGGAGTGGCAGAGGAAGAGGGAGAAGCAGGCTCCCCGCTGAGCTGGGAGCTGGATGCAGGGCTGGACCCCAAAACCCTGGGATCATGACCTGAGCCGAAGACAGACGCTCAACAGACTGAGCCACCCAGGCGCCTCTGTCAGCAAGGACTATTGCTGGATATTTAGCAAATACCTGTTAACATTTTTTTATGCTGAAGGTGCTTTCTCTTTGAACTGAAGAATAATAACTAAATATGTTGAATGCTTTGACTAAGTACTTGTCTAACAGCCTCGTCATTTTGACCCACAGATGAATCCTAAGAAATGAAACCATGGTAAGTAGACAGTGTTTCAGTCAAGGCTTGTGGTCATTGTGTTTTCCTTTGAACAGAGAGCCCTGTAAACTTGGTAATAACTTCAAATGAATAAAAATACAAGGCTGGTATCCTCAGTTTTCATTGATGTGCCTTGCTTATTGGAATGGTTTGCATATATTTTTTATTGCAGTGTTAATAATGATTTCGCATATATTCATACCAAGAGGAAAAATCTCCTTGTGTTTAAATCAGTGGGTCATTTCTGTTGCATACAGTTGTCGTTTAATACTAAAACTATAGCAATATTATACATTTAGTACTATCAGATTTTCCTTTTTACTACAAGCTGTAGAGCAAACTTTATTCTCTGTATGTCATTTTTATCTCTTTCAGCATAATTTTTTTACTGTGAGAAAAACCACCGATTCTCATTTTTAAAGAATTCTTCAATCATAAATTGTTTTCTCATTCTCTTATTTTGTAAAATCCATGATAATTCTTTCCTCATCTCCATACCAGTAAGGAGTTTTTTCTTTTGAAAGATTTCATTTATTTATTTGACAGAGAGAGAGAGCGAGTGCACAAGTAGGCAGAGGGAGAGGGAGAAGCAGACTCCCTGCTGAGCAGGGAGCCTGAGCCTTACGTGGGACTCAATCCCAGGACCCCGGGATCATGACCTGAGTGCAAAGCAGACGCTTAACCAACTGAGCCACCCAGGTGCCCCCCAGTAAGGAGTTCTTAATTGTGATTTGAGAGATTGTCTATTATTTCATCTGTCAAAAATTGGATTACATCATGCTGTGGCTTGAAATACCTTTAAGTTTTTATTTGAAGTTAGAATGGCCTATTCTCAAATATTATTTAATTGCCCTGCATGTATTTCTTAAATAAAGAAAATTGGTTTCATTTACAAATATTTATTAAAGCAAACTAATATTTAAATGCAGTTGTTAGGGGCGCCTGAGTGGCTCAGTTGGTTAAGCGTCTGCCTTTGGCTCAGGTCATGATCCCAGGATGCTGGGATCGAGTCCCACATCGGGCTCCCTGTTCAGTGGGGAGCCTGCTTCTCCCTCTCCCTGCTCATGCTCTCTCTCTCTCTCAAATAAGTAAGTGAAGTTTTTTTTTTTTTTAAATTCAGTTGTTGGACAAGAATAAAGCAATCAACAAACTTACATTTCCTTGAGAACTTTGCTTCCAAGTCTGTTTTTTCTTCCCAGCTCCTTCATCCCTTCTATCCAATTTGCAACCCAGTCTTATTAATTAATCCTAACTCCAAAACCATGTCTCTCCAAACTGTGCTTTCCCTTCCATTTTTGCTACGACTGCCTGGATTCTCAAGGTGGGCATTTGTGTTCCCTTTTTGGGGGGCACCATCTATGCAGAGGTTGCTGGAAAATAACATAAGCCAAGAAGGGACGTCCCTACAGATTTCAGCATAAACTGCAGATAAACAGCATAATTACAATGAGGAAGAGCCAAAGTTGTAGCAACAAAGATGAACTTAACATCCCATATTTGTAAACGAGGCCCAAAAACTTAATTGGTGGGAATAAAATGAAGAAGTGGACCAGGCTAATCTTCCACATGGTCTCCAGGGCAAACTGCAGGGGTGGGTCCCACTGCCTGCAAAGGCTTGCTGTACTAGACGGCCAGCACCCCAACTAAGGCTCTCCCCAGATTCCTTATCTTCTAGCAAGACACACTTTCTGTTCTCAGGCACTTCTGTTCCATTCCTCCTGCACACTGCTGACATGATGATATCTCTGAATGACCAGCTGCTTTCCTCTTGAAACAGATCCAGTGCCATCTCTGATCAGAAGCACTTTTTAAAAAATTTAACTTAATTTACATTAAATTAATTAACATATAGTATATTAGTTTCAGAGGTAGAGGTCAGTGATTCATCAGTTGCCTAGAACACCCAGTGCTCCTTCCTTCACATGCCCTCCTTAATGCCCATCCCCCAGTTGCCCCAGCCTCCTCTCCCCTCCAAGTTAAGCTGGAGATTTCTTACCCCTTTCATTGCTTATAACGTTTGCTGTTTTTATTTTTCACTTATCATATAGCAAATATTTTTGTGCCATACTTTGGGCTTCTATCCATGCCTCCTTACCACGTTGGGCTCTTTGATGATAACGGTCCACCATTGCTTTTGCTTCAGAGAGCATAATGCCTTTGGCTCAGGTCATGATCCCAGGATGCTGGGATAGTGCTTAAAAAAAAAGTTATGCATAAAATGGACCCCCCTCTTCTATGTAAAGTTCTATATTTTAGCACATGTGTAGAGTTTTATAACCGTCACTCTAATCAGGATACAGAGCAGGTCTGGCACCCCAAATAATTGTGCTATCCAACTGTTGATCTGTTCTTCATCCCTCTAGTTTTGTCTTTTCCAGAATTTCATATAAATGGAATCATAAAGCATGGGATGTTTTGGGACATACTTCTTTCACTCAGCCTGGTGCCTTTGAGATTATCCAGGTTTGTTGCTAATACTGCATGCTATGAATGGAACACAGATTGTTGCTGAGCATTTGGGTTGTTTCCAGTTTTAGGCAATTATGAAAAGCGATAAACATTTATGTACAGGTTTAGTAAGTCCATTTTTAAATTACTTTTTTTTTTTTTCTAACAGCAAATCAGATTTCCCTTCATTTCTGTTTTTGCCCCGGGGGTGAGGCGGCAGGGAAGGTGTAGGCGCCTGGATTCTAACCTCCCACCTCTGCGTGGACCTTTCCCTTTGCCCAGGACCTCCCTGCCTGTCTTTCAGGTGTCTATGTTTGTTTTTCCTTCCCTGGGCATTTACTGTAGAAGCTGCATTTCTAGGAACACAGCTAGGACCCAGGTGCACGGGATCTCTGCTGCAGCCTGGATGATAACCGAGCTGTAATTGTAAATCCGTGATTTTCTGCAGTCGGACAGCGGGCGGAGCGAGGGCCACCGCTTGGCAGGCACCGGGAGGGGAACGCCCACGGGCGCGAAGCACCGCTGGGGGCAGGAACCACCTGGGGGACCCGCCCTCGCCCTCCCGCTGAGCCGATAGAGACTTGGTCAAAGAGGTCTCGCTCCACCAAATGCAGCACGAACCCTTCACCCGGCAGCTGTTTCTTCATCACCGGGAAGACACTGTGGCCCCACGATCGGTGTCGCAGGCTCGGCCGCCGCGCCTCCCTGCCTCAGCAGCAGCGAGCACCCCTGTTGCTGCAACATTTCCAATGGCCAGTCTCCTGGCCGTCGGCTTCCTTCTTCATGCCCAGCCACCCTCCCAAGTGCTTTTTGCATAAGCTGGTGAATACATGATCGGTATAGGTTCAACCACTTGGTCTTATAGATGAGCAGAACTTGTGATAGGCCTCATTAGAGGCTTAAAAAAACTTTCTTTCTCTACTGTCCACGCATCTGACAGCGATGTGTGGAGTTTTCACAAAAAGCCTTCACCATGTCTCTGGACACCAGCTGGGTGTCCTGTATTTCCATTCAATTCAATTCTGACACAGTCTACCTGCGGTTAGTGCCAGACCCCACAGATTAAAGGCTCAGTCCTTCAAGACTGTTGTCTCCCCACCCCCCTTCAGAGGCCAGTCACAAGGCCAGGTTGTCACCTGTGCTTCTCACTGGCTGTTTATAAATCGGATGTGCCTATGAACCCCTGTTCAAGTTTGATAAGGTGTGAGAATGGCTCACAGAACTCAGGAATAAGTTTACTCGTTTTACCACCAGATGGAAGAGACACATAGGGCAAGGTATCAGGGTAAGGGTGTGGAGCTTGATGCCATGAGTGCACCACCCTCCCAGCACCTTCTGGGTTGGTATCACCGACCCAGAAATTCTCCAAACCCCTTTGGTGAGGGTTTTTACGGAGGCTTCATTACACAGGCATGATTGATTAAATCATTGGCCATAGGTGATTAATTCAACCTCCAGTCTGTCCCTTCCCTGTAGGTAGTGGGTGGGGCTGAAAGTTCCAACCCTCTCTGAATCACATGGTTGTTTCTTCTGTCAACCAGCCTTCATCCTGAGGCTCTCCAGAAGCCCACAGTGATTAGTCATAGCATTAGTATACAAAAAGACACTTACCACTTAGGAGAGTCCAAGGATTTTAGGAACGATGTGCCAGGAAAAGAGGAAGACTATATGTATATTTCTTACTGAGTACTATATGTTCTGTATATACATGAAGAATATATATACAAATTATATATGTTTATTATACAGGATGAGTAATTCTAGAATAGACATGTTCTTTCAGATTTCAGGAAAAGGTAGGATTAGCTGTGGGTGTCACTGAAGTATAATCAATCAATACTGTTTGAATTCTGAAATAAGTGCTTCCCAGACAGATGCTTGACACTATGAATCAAGGAAACACATGAACTTGCATAAAGATTTATTTTGTGATTTATATAGAATTTACTATTTTTTAAATGCTTGCGAGAAGTCCAAAATATCAGTTCATATCATTGACTGAATCATTCCCAGTGATTCAGAAATACCAAACTTTAAATATAGATTTTTAAAGAACTTACACTGTCAACATTCTTGGTAATTTCAAATAGAGCAAGACGTTCTCAGAAAAAGTAAAAACAGTGCAAAATATTCTGACTTCCCCCTTTACTAACAGAAGACAGTATGTTTTACAAAGTTGGGCGCCTGGGTGGCTCGGTTGGTTGGGCGACTGCCTTCGGCTCAGGTCATGATCCTGGAGTCCCGGGATCGAGTTCCGCATCGGGCTCCCTGCTCAGCAGGGAGTCTGCTTCTCCCTCTGACCCTCTTCCCTCTTGCGCTATCTCTCATTCTCTCTCTCTCAAATAAATAAATAAAATCTTAAAAAAACAAAACAAAACAAAGTATGGCAAAGGGAAGGTGCATTCACTTTCAGGGAAAGCTGAATTTGAGTCACAGATTAGCTACAAACTTGCTGAATCACTTCAGGAGAGTCACCCAACTTCTCTGAGTGTCTGTTTCCTCATCTCTGAAATGAGAGTACTTTTGATTACCACACAGGATGATTGTGCAGATTTTAAGAGATAACGTGCAGAAAATGCTTGTCATATTATTCATTCAGTAAATGTTAAGTTCCTGCCTTCTTCTCTGAGCTTTAACATGTTATCTTTAAAATTTGATTTTCAACTATCTGGTATGGGTCAAACTGAAGTATAAAAGAGGATGTAGGACATAATATTTTACTTGGTGATCTAGAAATTTGTGTGCCCAGAAGATGTACCTATTCGTAATTCACCCAATCACGGGGGGGAGAAAAGTCTAGAGCTGGAAAAATTTTATAAATCATCTGGTCTTAGTCCCAAATTTTCATGATTAGGAAGTTTTTTCTATCTGAAGTTACTTTGGGGCTTTTGGGGAGAAAGGCTAGTCACAGAGATCCAGGCTTCCAAATTAAGGAATATAACTTTGTGATAAATAAGGAATAATGACATTAAATGTTTTACCTTGAACTCAAAGATTCCCAAGTGCTCTATAGAATTTTCAGTCCGAAGTCCACTTTTTTTTTTAAAGACTTAATTTTTTTTAGAGCAGATTTAGATTCACACCAAAATAAGAAGGTTCAGAGGTTTCTTATAAACTACTTATCCCCACATCCTCCCTCATCATCAACATCTCCCACCAGGGGGTACATTTGTTACAGCCGATGGACCTATATTGACACATCACAATCACCCGAAGTCCATAGTTCACAGTAGGGTTCACTGGTGGTGTGTACTTTCTATGGGTTTGGACAAATGTATAGTGCCAGGTACCCCCTCATTAGAGTATCATACAGAGTATTTCCACTGCATTTGTTGTCCATGTGTTGGATTTGGCCATTCCAAATAGGTGTGTAGTGGTATCTTGTTGTAATTTGCATTTCCCTGATGACATCTGATGGGGAGCATCTTTTCTCATGCTTCTTTGACATCTATGTATCTTCTTTGGTGAGGTGTCTGTCATGATCTTTTGTCCATTTTAAAATCCAGTTATTTGTTTTCTTATTGACTTAAGAGTTCTTTGTGTATTTTGGGTAACATTTATTTATCAGATAATGATTTTTGCAAATATTTTCTCCCAGTCTATGGTTGTCTTATTCTCTTGCCATTGTCTTTCACAGAGCAGAAGTTTTTAATTTTAATGAAATTCAGTTTAGGATTTCTTTCTTTCATGGGTCAGGTCTTCGGTGTTGTATCTAAAAAGACATCATCGGGGCGCCTGGGTGGCTCAGTCAGTTAAGCATCTGCCTTCAGCTCAGGTCATGATCCCAAGCATCCTGAGATCGAGCCCTGCACTGGGCTCCCTGCTCGATGGGCAGCTTGCTTCTCCCTCTCCACTGCTTGTGCTCTGCTCTCTTGCGCGCTCTCTCTCTCTCAAATAAATAGATAAAATCTTTTAAAAATTTTATCTTGGTAATTATTCTCTGTATGTACCTGACAGCTATCCCATATTTTTTATTGTCAAATAGTATTTCAGTGTGTGGCTGCACCATAACCTATTTGATCAGATTGCAACTGATGGATATTTAAATTACTTCAAATCTTTTATGATTATAAACAGTAAATAAACTTTCAATGTGTGCCATTTTACACGTGTCTGTCTCTAGGATGAATTCCCAGACGAACTGCTGAGTATGTATATGCATTTTCATAAATATTGTCAAATTACCCTGATACTTTGATCACTCTACATCAGCAACATCTGAGAATGCCTGTTTACCCAAAGCCTTATCAACAAAGGATTTATCAAACATTTTCTGATTTTAGGACATTCTTGATAGGTTTGGTGTCTTGTGAAAGTTTTTCTTTCAAGTTCATAGGAGTGCCTGAATTCTTCTGTTTAGTTTTATCACCCATAAATCATTCTTCATGGAGCTGCCCATAATTGTATTACTACCTTGCTTAAAATCTTTCAGTGGCTTTTCCATAACATAAGATGAGGATTTCTCCGCATGGTTAAGTCTGATTTTGCTTATCTCTTTAACCTCATCCTTTGCTACCCCTTAGTGTCCACCACTGCATCCCCAACTCCACCTCTACCTTGCTCAACTACGAATTGTTCCTCCCTAAGGCCCCATGTCTGTCTCACCAGCTGGCTTTGCAAAAGCTGCTGTTCTTGCCAGAATACTCTGACCCCTTTTAGTCTGATTTCTTTACTCATCCCGATCTGGGTTAGCGGCTCCTTTTGTGCACTGTCTAGCTCCCCAAGTGTACATCCATCACTGAAATTCATCAGAGTGGGCATTGGGCGTGTCTGCCTCTTCCAGGGGATTGCAAATTCCTTGGGATCAAGGACCTCGTCATAATGTTTGTTGACCAAATTATTAGCACGGAGTCTGTAACCAAGAAATGTTAGTTAAATGAATATAGTCCCCTACTAAAAGGTAAATCTTCCCAGGATATATGTCTGGTCACATTCTTTTGTTGGTGTACACGTGTTTTTATTTATTTATATATGGGTTTCTTACTGTGGTAAAATATACGAACACAGAATTTACTATTTTAACTGTTTTTTCATGTACAACTCAGTGGTATTAATTACATTTACACTGTTGTGCAACCATCATCACTATCTGTTCCCAAAACATTTTCATTACCTCAAATAGAAACTCTGTAACCATCAGACAATAACCCCGTATTTCCCTCTTCTCCTAGCTGTTGGTAACCTCTAACCTACTTTCTATCTCTATGAATTTGACTAATCTAATATTTCACATAAGTGAAATCATATAATCGTTATCCTCTGTCTGGCTTTTCTCTTAGCATACTGTTTTCAAGATCCATCCATGTTGGGGCGCCTGGGTGGCTCAGTCGTTAAGCGTCTGCCTTCGGCTGGGGTCATCGTCTCAGGGTCCTGGGACCGAGCCCCGCATCGGGCTCCCTGCTCCGCGGGAAGCCGGGTTCTCCCTCTCCCACTCCCCCTGCTTGTGTTCCCTCTCTCACTGTGTCTCTCTCTGTCAAATAAATACATAAAGTCTTAAAAAAAAAAAGATCCATCCATGTTGTAGCATGTACAAGACCTTCATTCATTTTATGGATGAATAATACTCCATTAGATGGATGTACATACCATATTTTGTTTTTCCATTCATCTGTTGATGGATGGACACTTGAGTTATTGCCACCTTTTCACTGTTGTGAATAGTGCTGCAATGAATGTTGTCATACATGGATTTGAGTCCCTCTTATAAATTCTTTTTGGTATTATACCTAAGAGCAGAATTGCTGGATCATATGGTAATTCTGTTTTGTTAAGGAACCACCAAACTGTTTTCTACGGTAGCTGTACCATTTCACATTCCCATCAGTAGAGTATAAGGGTTCCAATTTCTCCACATCCTTGCCAAGACTTGTCATTTTCCATTTTTTGTAGATATTCTAGTATGTTTGAAGTGTTATCACATTGTAGTTTTCATTTGCATTTCTCTAGTGATGAAGGATATTGAACATATTTTCACGTGCTTCTTGGCCATTTGTATATCTTTGTTGTAGAAAGGTCTATTTAAGTATTTTCCCATTTAAAAATTGGGTTGCTTGTCTTTTTAAAATTGAGTTCTAGGAATTCTTTATATATTCTGGTTATTTAAGCCTTACATTTATGTGATTTACAAACACTTTCTCCCATTCTGTAGGTTGTCTTTTCACTTTCTGGATAATGTCCTTTGATGCAAAAAAGTTCTTAATACTGATGAAGTCAAATTTATCTATTTTTCCTATGTTGCTTGTGTCATGTCTAAGGCTCTATCGCTAAATCCAAGGTCATGAAGATTTACCCTTATATTTTCTTTTAAGAATTTTATAATGTTTGCTCTTCTGTTTAGATCATCGATCCATATTAAGTTAACATTTTGTATATGGTGTGATGTACTTGGTTCTTTTGCATGTGGGAAACCAGTTGTCCCAGCACCATTTGTTGAAGAGCCTGCTTTCCCCATTGAATGAACTTGACACCCTTGTGAGAAATGAATTGGCCATACATCCTTGAGTTTATTTCTGGACTCTCAATGTTACTCCATTGTTCTGTAGTCTACCTTTTTGTAAGTACCACCCTGTTTTGATTACTATACCTCTGTAGTAAGTTTTGAAATTGGGACATGTGAGTTCTCTGACCTTGTTATTCTTTTTCAAGATGGTTTTGGCTATTTGAAATTCCATATGAATTTAAAGATTGGCTTTTCCACTTCTGCAAAAAAGGCCACAGGGTTTCTGGTAGGGATTACATTAATCTGTAGTTTGCTTTGGATAGTATTGATATCTCAATTTTAAGTCTCCCTACCCATGAACCTGGGATGTCTTCCCATTTATTTAAGGTCTTTAATTTTTTTCAACAATGTTTTGTAATTTTTCGTGTACAAGCCTTTCACCTCCTTGCTTAAATTTATTTCAACCCCTGAGTATTTTAGTCTTTTCGATGCTATTGTAAATGGAATTGCTTGCTTAATTTCTTTTTTGGACTGTTCATTGCAAATGTGTAGAAACACAACTGATTTTTTTTATGTTGATCTTGTATCCTGCAATTTTGCTGAATTTATTAGCTTTAGCAACTTTCTTACGGATTGAAATTCTCTGTAATTAGGATCATGTCATCTGTGAGTAGGGAGAGTTTTATTTCTTTCTAATTTAGATTACTTTTATTTCTTTTTCTTTTTTTTTTAAAGATTTATTTATTTATTCATGAGAGGGAGAGAGAGAGAGAGAGATGCAGAGGCAGAGAGAAGCAGGCTCCCCGCCGAGCAGGGAGCCCGATGTGGGACTCGATCCCAGGACCCCGGGATCATAACCTGAGCTGAAAGCAGATGCTTAACCATCTGAGCCACCCAGGCGCCCTCTTTTTCTTTTCTAATTGCTCTTTCTAGAACTTGCAGTATGATATTGAGTAGCAGTGATGGATGTGAGTATGCTTTTATTGTTTTCCTTATCTTAGGATGAAAGCTTTCAGTCTGGCATCATCCAGTGTGATGTTAGTTAGCTATGGGTTTTCCATAAATCTTTTTCATGATGTTAGAGCGGTTTTCTTCTATTCCTAGTTTTCTGAATGTTTTTGATTAGTAATGTTCCCACATTCATTGCAATTTTAGTTATTTGGGCTTTATCTTTTTTCTTTGTCAGTCTAACTAAAATTTTGTGAATTTGGTTGATTATTTCAGAGAACTAACTTTTGGTTTTGTTTATTCTGTTATCTTTCTGTTCTCTATTTTATTTTCCTCCACTCAGATCTTTATTATGTCCTTCCATCTGCTAGCTTTGGGTTTAGTATGTTCTTCTGTTTCTAGTTCTTCAAGGCAAAAATTAGGTTATTGACTTGAGATATTTTTTCTCTTCTAATGTAATTGGTTACAACTATAAATTTCCCTCTGAGCATTGCCTTCACTGCATCCATAAGTTTTGGGATGTTGTGTTTTCATTTGTTTATAAGCATTTTCTTATAATTTCCTTTGTGATTTCTTCTTTAGTCCATTGATAGTTTAAGAATGTGCTGTTTAGGGGCGACTGGATGGCCCAGTCGTTTAAGCATCTGCCTTTGACTCAGGTCATGATTCTGAGGTCCTGGGATCAAACCTGCTTCTCCCTCTCCCTCTGCCCCCCACTTCATGCTCACTCTCTTTCTCAAATAAATAAATAAAATCTTTAAAAAAATCCCCCGGGATGTGCTGTTTAAGTCCTACATATTTGTGAAATTTTCAGTTATTCTTTCTTAGTGTAGTTTCGTCCCCATACCATGATCAGGAAAGATACTTTGTATGATTTCTGTCTTTTAAAATCCACTGAGACATTTTGTGGCTTTACGTGTACTCTATTGTGGAGACTGTTCCATGTGCACTGTTCCATGTGAACTCATTCTGCTGTTGTTGGGTAGTCGTATATATGTCAGTTAGATCTAGTTGATTTATAGAATCGTTCATGTCCTTTATTGCCTTACTGATCTTCTGTCCACACGTTCTATCCACCATTGAAAGTATATTGAAGTCTCCAACTGTTATTGTAGAACTGTCCTTTTTCCCTTCAGTTCTATAAATGTTTGCTTTGCATACTTGGGTTTCTGTTGTCTGTTGTGTATATGTTTATAGTTATATTTTCTTGATGAATTAGTCCTTTATTAATATATAATGTCCTTCTTTGTTTTTTTTTTTAAAGATTTATTTATTTGAGAGAGAGAGAGAGAGCAGAAGAGTTGGGGGGAGGGCAGAGGGAGGGGGAGGGAGAGAAAGAGAGATAAGGTGCTTTGTGCTGGGGCCCTCCTTCAACACTTTGGCCAGGTTGGCTCCTAACTTAGGGCCCAGCCCAAGGTGAAGGTTTACAGTCTTCTCAGGTTTTTTCTCTGCATGTGTCTTGTCCTGGGCACGCATGTGGCTTTCTAAATTCCAGTGTGCATGGCTGCTTTTGAATGTCCTAATTACCCCCCAAAACTTTCCCTAAATTTTGCTTTAAGCAGCCTGCTATATATTTAGACTGTAATCTTTTGTCCCAGGTGTCGGAAAGTTGTTAGTTTGGCTTGCAGTGTTTTTGAGCAATGAATACCACTTTTCTGGCTTCATTCCTTCATTAAGCAAAACAGACGATTGCCTGGTATCAGTCCGTCAGGTAGTTCCCAGACTGCTTAGAACAGATATACACAATTCGTGAATAAGGTCTGCACTGCTCCCTCCTGAACTAGAGAAAAGGGTGTGGGCACAGGCAGCCACTGCTTCAGGACCAAAATGGCAGCCATGTCAGGGAGGAGATGAAGCAAGGGCAAGTAAAATTACCACAAAATTTACTTAAAGTTTCGAAGTGTCTTTTTTTTCATGATTCAGTATATGTTGGCAAAGTTCTGACAAAGGTGGTTCTAATAGTTTCTGCTTACTTTTCAGTGTTTCTATGGTAAATGAAAACTTGGAGCTGCCAACTCTACTATTTTACTGATGCCACAAATGATTGACTCTTTAGTTTGACTGTATGTTCCTAGATGGTAGGAGCTGTGGTTAATCTTTCTGCCCCCAGTTTTATTGAGATATAATTGACACACAGCCCTGGGTAAGTTTAAAGGGTACAGCATAATGACATGACTCACCTATATTGTTTAATGATTACCACAATCAATTTAGTTAATATCTGTCATCTCATGTAGATATTAAAAACAGGAAAGAAATGGTAAATATGCCATACAACAGGGTTAACTCTAGTCATCATATTGTATATTACATTTCCACCCCTTATTTTATCTTCTGGTTGGAAGTTTGTACCTTCTAGATCACTTCATCCAATTCCCCTAGCCCCACTTGCCTGCTTCAGGTAGTTTTGTTGTCTTTGTTGCTTAGATTAGTGGTTAATTTTTATAGTTATCTCCTTAGCAGTTAGTATACAGTTGGGTATGAAATTGGATTCAGTGCATGTTCCACACGAACAGAGCGGTATCCATCACTTGCTGAACACTCAAGCATTAAGTGGTTTATTCATTCACTCAACAATGTTCATTGACCTCCTCTTATATTTGAGGCAATGTTCTAGCTGAGTTATAAGTGTGAATCTGAGACACAAAGTCTCTTTTCTAAAGGAGCTTACAACCTAAAGGAGGGAAGACACAATACATCCTGAAGCAAAGCAACAGGTTGGTTAGTGTTTGTTTTGGGGACGGAGTTTCTTTTTTTGTGGTGGCCTCTTAGATAATGGAAGTCTGAGACTAGGCTCTGTGGATGAATCTAGAGGTCACTCCTCTCCTCTCTCTCATTCCTGCCTGGAGTCATTGGCCGGGGAGAAGGATATTTAGACATTCAAGGAAGTATTGAAGAGGGACCTTCTCTTAGTTCTCCAGATCCTTTGTTATTTGGTTGGAAATTCTGAAATCTGATTCTTGGCTCACACCCAATGTTGAGCTTTGGCTTTGATGCTTATGTAATTTATCTCCACACTTCCTCTCTAACCCCTACCCTCTAAATTAAGGATCTCCTAATCTCTTATTTAATATTTCTTTTTAAAATTAATTACTTAATTAATTAATTTTTAAAGATTTTATTTATTTGACAAAAAGAGAGAGACAGCGAGAGAGGGAACACAAGCAGGGGGAACGGGAGAGGGAGAAGCAGGCTTCCCACCAAGGGGCTCGATCCCAGGACCCTGAGATCATGACCTGAGCCAAAGGCAGACGCTTAATGACTGAGCCAGCCAGGTGCCCTCTTATTTAATATTTCATGTGGATTGCTATATCTTAAAAAATAGTCTCTGCATGCATAACGATTAATTGGATTTCTTTAAGATAACAGTAGAGAAATTAAATTACATTTCATTTTTTTCAGAGTAGTTGGCTAGGGCACCACCTGCTTGTCAAGCCTTTTTTTCAACAAAGGTTTTGAGGAGTCTTATATGCTTAGAGAATTTTGTTTTTGATTGACTTGTCTTTCACATTCAGATTATTGTACAACAACCTACAAATAAAGGACAAAATAAAGTCATAAAACAAAACTGCCATGAAACAACAATAAAAAACATAGTGCCAGTCTTCCCTCTTCCCCTAGTTGTGCTGATTTAAATCTTAACTTTAAAATGTTGAGCCCTGGGACGCCTGGCTGGCTCAGTCAGTTAAGTGTCCGTTAAGCATCTGCCTTCAGCTCAGGTCATGATCCCAGGGTCCTCCTCAGCCTGCTTCTCTCTCTGCCTGCCGCTCCCCCTGTTTGTGCTCTCTCTCTCTGACAAATAAATAAATAAATAAAATCTTAAAAAAAAATGTTGACTCCTGTGGGTTGATGGTACTATCTAAATGGAGTGTAAATGCCACACGTTTACACTGAGTAAGAGAATATTTGTGAAGTTATTTACAAGGATTAGAGAGACTCCAAATGATTTTTCTTTTGCTCAAAGCACCATTAAGATCAGTTAATAATGGGCAATTCCGTCATTGTATAATTTTGGATTTAGTACTACCCTTCAGGGAATTTTGAATTTAAATAAATAGTAGAATACAGCCGTAGAGTAATGATATACTTTTGTATTGCATTTTGACTGTGTTGGCCTGGCCCAAATGCTGAATATTCAAGGATACAGAGCATGGCTATTAGTGGACTCCATCAGAAAGCTCCCTCATTTATTTATTCAATCCTTCAACCACTCAACAAGTATTTATAGAGCGCCTAGTGTACTCCAGGTATTGGTGGTGAATAAAGGTGACGTGGTTCTTGCCTTTATTGAACTGAGGCCTAACTTAGGAGACAAACAGTAAACAAATAAACAAAGAGTGTGAATTACGGTAAGTGGTAGGTGGTATGCAGGAATGGATGAGGTGCCCTGTTAGAGAAAAACAGGACCACTTATGTAGATTGAAAGAGCCATTTGAGAAGATGGAGTTAAAAGGAGACTGGAGGAGAAGGAACTCCAGGCAGAGGAGGGCAGATGGTGAAGCTTCCAGATCCAGGGAAAGGGATGTGCCTTGAAGCTGGAAAGAGCTTGTTCTGTTTAAGATACAGAAAGTCGGGCTGGGAGAGCAAGGCAGGAGCCAGATCATGTAGGTCAGCACCAAGTCCTTCAAGTGGTCCATGATGGGATAAATATAGAAATTGAAACTAAGCCTGTAAACCTTTCCAACGACTGAAAGAGTGGTTTTATATCTATTCAATCTAATAAAAAAAATTGGACTTCTATTTTGATGTTTTCTTTTCCTGGTTTTATCTTTTCTAGTAATTCATTTTTATTATATCTTATAAAAGTATCCACCAGCAAGGAATTGGAAATGAAAAAAAAAAAAAAAGAAAGAAAAAGAAAACTGACTCTTTATCATGGATGGTTTGGAGAGTATGTGGGGGCCTTATAAAAACTCCACTAAAGAGTTAGATTTTCTTTTCGCTCCAGAGGGAAGTCATTGAAAAATTTTAAGCAGAAGAGTCACATGAACTGTGACCACAATGGAGCTAGTTTGTCTAGCACACATGTCAAAAAGTGGACTCCCTTGGCAGATGACAGATATATTCCTTAGGCATTTCAACGACTTCTGAAAGGGAAAAGAACAGTAGGAAAGAAGATTAATGAGAATGGAAAGATCACCTCTTAGAAGTAATAAGGATTGAAACCCAAGCTGTCGTTATAGTTGCATAAAAATTCTCTAAGTCTTTTTCTTCTTTGGGGGAGGAAAAATGGAAATACAGGTATAAGAAAAGCAAATTATTTTCCTAAAGAGCTACAGTGGTTGCTGTGTAGAGAGTGGGTTGAGAATTACCAAAGTGACGGTGGGGAGAATGGTTAGGAAGACCATTGCAATGTCCAGTGTAGTTTGCCTTAGGGTTCTGGCAGTGAAGAGGTAGATCGTGGATGGGTTCTAGATGTATTTTGTGTGTGCACTCAACAACAGAACTTGTTGATAAAGATTGGATATGATGGAATGATGGAGAAGTAGGAGTTGAGAATGATTCTTATGTGTCTGCCTGAATAACTGGTTATATGGTGATTCATCATTTAATAAGGTAGGGGAGACTCTGGGGGTGGGACAACGGTGCACAAGGAGCAGTGCTGACGGCGGTAGAATCAAATACTGCATTCAGCACATGCTGAAGTTAAGATATATGAAGTACACAAGTAGAGGTGTCGAGTAGGCAATTGGATAGATATATGATGGTACTCTGAGGAGAGGTTCTTGTCACAAGACATACATTTGGTGGTGTAAGGCTATAGGTGGTATAGATGGTATTTAATGATATGGAAAGAAAGTGGTTGCCATTACTGGAGCTTGGGGACCTGCAACCTTTAGACGTGATGTCAAGGAAAAGGGCCAGAAAAGGAAACTAACTTGGAAGGAGTAGAGAGAGAGGAGGAAACCGGAAGAATGTGGAGTCATTAAACACACACATGAGAAAAGTGTTTAAAGAAAGTGAGAAGAATGGTTAATTGTGTGAAAAGCTGCTGAAAGGTACATTAAAATTAGGACAGAGGGTGGCGACTGGCTTTGACTACAGAGAGGTAATTGGTGACCTTGTAGCTACGATTCTAAATATTTTTCTTGTGAAGATAAGACACTTCCTGTAAGAATGATCTGTGTGGAGATGGTGACCTTTTTTCTTGTGGTAACCTTTCCCTTAGCTACCAAAGTTCTTTCCCAGCCTGATGGCCCAAGCACTCCCATCCACATGCCAATATCTTACCTCATCCTGCCTCACCCAACGCAGAGTTTTGTAGGAATGGCATAAATGCTACTAAGTTCAAGGTTCCTACCACTCATTTACTTTGTTTTTCTGCTTTAAAATATTGTAGCTTGAGCATTAACTTTCCTATGACCCCAAACCAACAGATGTCTCATTTTTTGGTGTCCAATTGTTATTTATCTGCCTTTGCATTTCTTTGTATGGTACCTTTAGACTTTTCACCTTGGTACAAACATGGAGGTTCTGTGGGATGGTTCTTTCACTAATTACTCCTCAGTAGCACACGCTGCAAGAGTTACTTCTCTCCCAATTTCTGCTGGATGGGTCTGTTGAACTGACAAACTGTTGACCACCTGGGAAGGAATGGTTACTAGATTATATATGAATATGGTTCTTGCATGCAGATTGTAGAACTGTAGAGTATAAAAGAAGTCAGAAAAACAGGCACTGAATTTTTTCAGACTTTACATAATCCCAGAGTTAGAGGGTACTTGATAGCATATGAACAAGCTATTTACAGCTAACGGTGGCAGGAATTCTCTCTGTAACATCCCCACCAAATAGGCATCCAGACCCTGCTACCAGTCCTCCAGGGAGTGGAAGGCTGCTACTTCCAGAGGCATCCTGTTCCGTTGGTTGACAATTCTAACAGAAAAGAAAATGTTTGTTTTTATTAAACCAAGGTCTACTGCCCTATGACTTCCACATACTGTGACTCAAGTTTAAAAATGAAAAAAAAAAAAACCTCTTTTACTTCAGGATTAAGTTTGCTTTTCTTATAGAACAGCCCTTCAGATATTTGAAGACAATTTTTATTGTCACCCTGAATCTTCTCTTCTCCCCTTTCAAAAAATGGAACTGGAAAGTAATTTGGTAGGTTATCCCTCCTCTCAGGCCCTCAGATCAGCAGCTATGTATCTTTATCCCGTGGAAGGAGAGTATGCCAGGTAGGGCCTGGGATGAGAGGAAAGTCTTTAACTTAATATTTGGGGAAGCTCTTCCCTGCCTTCTACCTGACCCCACTGCAAGAGACAGCTGGGATAGAGAATGCCTTATAACACACCTCTTGAGAAATCTGGAGACAGACGATTATTTGAAAAACGGTTCAACATCTCTGAAAAACTATGATGAGCATCTATAGTGGCTATGATTATTTTTTAAAAATTTTTATTTAAAGCAATGCAGTTAACATATACTGTATTATTAGTTTCAGGGGTAGAATTTAGAGATTCATCAGTTGCCTATAACACCCAGTGCTCATCACATCACGTGACCTCCTTCATGCCCATCCCCCAGTTACCCCATCCCCCAGCCACTTCCCCTCCAGCGACCCTATAGTGGCTGTGATTATTGAAGAAGGCTGGGAAAACATTCTCTGAAGCAATATAGGGTTAATAAAAATGACCACATTTGTATCAGAAAATCAACATATAAATTTACTTTGTGTTTCTGTGCTGGTTTTAGGATCCTAAAGCTATCTTGTACCCTGTGTTGTGTCCAGTAATGACTCTAAAGATTGCAGTAGTTCACAGAATGTGGTGGTTACTGTATAAAACCCTTTGTGTGTGGTAGGTTCAAGATGACCACAAATTCTTTACCACTCCACCCAGTGATAGGTAGGGAGGGTTTAATTCTCGTCCCCTCAAATCAATGCTGATTTTTGCGACATGCTTCACCAGTAGAATGAAATAGAAGTGATACTCTGGGATTTGAGACTAGGTTAAAAAAAAAGGTTTCCAGCTTCTGTTCAGGCCTCTTGGAACATGAGCTCTTGGAACCTAGTAGCCAGACTGTCAGAGAGCCCAAGGAGCCCTGTGGAGAGGCCCACTGGAGAGGAACCGAGACTTTTGGCCAACAGCCCTAGGTGATCTTCCCACCTGACAGCCATCTTGGAAGTGCATCTTCCAGCCTCAGTGGAAGCACCTCAGCTGATGCCTGTGGAGATGAATGCCCGGCCAAACCCTGACCAAATTCCTGACCCACAAAATAAAATTGCCGTTTTAAGCCACTAAGTTTGAGCTGTTTTTTTTTTTTTTTTAATGTAGCACTAGATAACCAGACTTGCATGTATTAACTTATTTTATTCTCACATTTACCCTTTGAGGGAAGTACTTTTATTTATGCTATTTTACTCGTGATGAAATTGACTCCGAGGTGTTAAATAATTTGCCTGAGAACCTACAACTAACAAGGTGGGGAGACAGGAATGGAATCGAGGACTGTTTGGCCCCACAGACCCACTTTAAATGTTTGAGCCAGATTGTTAGTATAATTTCACTGTTTGGATCTCAGCATGAAAAAGTAAATTTGTGTTAATTGAGTGTGTGGAAATTTTAGTTTTTCAGACACAAGTTGCTTCTTTTTCATATTAGGATCATGGTTGTTCCTAAACAGATAAGGACTTCTGGAGTCACCCAGAAAGTAGGCAGTCGCTTTTCACTGATAAAGTGCTCACTTAACCATATCAATTCTCTGGATCATACCTTGAGATCACTGAGGTAAACACAAAGAGGTTCTGACCAGTGAGAAATGAAACAGAAACCACACCTTGCAAAACGACACCATTAACTTGCAAAAGAAACAAACTGTACCAAAGCACGATGCACAAACTATTTAAGTGCGGATCCTTCAACCCCAGCCCATTCAGACCCCAGGGTTCAAGTGAAGTCATCAACTTGATCTAATAGTAGCTGTATAAGGACTTGGATCTTCTAGAGATAAAAACCACTGGTCGTTCCAGGAACTCACCTAGTTTACAAATTCTGACGCATCCCTGTGCAGACTTGCTCATTTTCTTCTGTCTTAAACCACTTGATGAAGAACCCCTGTCCCCCACCCCCAAACCCTGTAAATATCTTTCCTTAACTGTCCTCGTTTGAGATACATCACAATTCTCAAGCCACGTGTTTCCCCTTGCTACAGAAAGCAAAGAAACCGAACATTTCCACCCCCCCACCCCCAGGTGTATTTTGGTGATCTTTGGTGGGTGGACTTACGTAGCAGAAGAAAAGATACAAGGAATCCTAGCTCAGGTAACAGAAACTGGAAAATCAGACATTATACCTCGAGGAATGTATTAGCTTGCTAGGGCGGCCCTAAGAGAGCACCACAGACTGGGCGGCTTAAGCAACAGCAACTCATTTCCTTATAGTTCTGGAGGCTGGAGGCCCAAGGTCAAGTTGTCAGCTGGCTTGACTTCTCCTGGGCTTGTAGACAGCTATCTTCTTACTGTACCCTCATGGGCGGTGTGTGTGCATCTAGGCGTCTCTTTGTGTGTCCGGAGTTCCTCTTCTTATAAGGAGACCAGTCCGTTGGGGTTGAGGGCTCACCCCAATGGCCCCGTTTTAACTTAATCACCTCTTGAAAGGCTCTGTCTCCAAATACGTCATATTCTGAGGTGGTGGGGCTTCAACAGGTTGATCTGTGGAAGATGCATTTCAACCCATAATAAGGAATATAGATGTTTGGGGTCTATTTCAGGTAGGTAATCCGGCTTGGGATGCAGGGTACTGGAGTGGTCTTCTCTCCTTGATGTGCTACTCTCATCATTCAGGTGAGTGTGGGCTAGACCTTGGTTGAACCTCCTTCAGCTTGAGATTGTAAACAACACATTCGATGAATCATGGACAGGTTCCCTGAGGAAATTCTGTGAAATGCAGCATCCAGATTTTTTTCTCCCAGTGAGATACAAATGAGGAATAATATTTCCAAGTCCAACACACCCTGCGGTCAGTTCCTATCACCCTCAGGCTACCTTTAATTGCCCTTTTCTCAGCCAAATGAAGGGTATTAAAGGCAAATAAATGGAGGTGCTATTATGGGATACCGAGAACACTGTACTTCATTTAACACAGAAACAAAGAATTTGCAAACTTTAGCTATTTGAAACCCAGCAAGTTATTGGTCCTCACGTCCTCCAGACTTTGGAGATTGCCTGATCCTTTAATAACTAGTAGAATTGCTCCAACATTTCATCCCATATGCTGTTGGAAATCCAGTGTTCTCCCCAGTATCTCCAGAGATCTCTAGAAACTTATATTTCTTCAGGTCACAGTCTGCTCTAATTTCCTGCTGCTTCCGAATCCCCCTCATTCCTTTCCAGCTATGACCTCTTCTTCCCTGAGGACCAGCATGACTTTTAGAAAGCCCAATACTAAGCACAAGTTTGCATGCTTGACATGCATTCTCTACACACATACTCACTACATTTTGTCAAAATTGAACTCTTTTGGTCTGGTGACACCACCTTTTCCACTAGTCAACTCTCTACAGCTTTATTCTCCTGTTTATATTTCTTTAATTATTTTAATGGGATTTGGGAAGGAAGACGGGGGAAATGTGTACACTTGGTTAGTTATCTTGAACTAACTGCTAGTTTTCAAAGGCAAAAAGATATATAATGATTCCATTATAAGTGAAGGAATTTCAAAGTACAATTTCCATATTAATATGTACGATTCACAACATCATACCCAGGGTTTCTGATTTAAGTTACAGTTGTAAATTTCATTCATTTTCATGCATTATGAAATTTCTGGATTTATCCTTTCAGAAAGATAAATCTTGCTTCCCTAGGAAATCTGCACAGTTACCCTGATGAACTTGAAATAGTTTTTGTAGACTCTGTAGTGAAATAAATATTTCCTTCGTATGTTATTCTAGCATTTCTGAAATAATGTGGAGAGAAGTTGAGCAACTGCAGAACAGGGTGTGCAGTTTACTAGTCTAGGTATCTCGTTTAGACATCTACAGTGTCTGACACACATTAGATACTCAATATGTTTTATTTAATCAGTGAGCAAGAAAAAGGATTCGTTTTTTTTTTTACTATCAGTTCCTACATTGGCCACCAGACAGCACTAGTTGCAATGATAAAAAATCAGAATTCCTAAAAATTTATATGCAGCATTTGTTATCTGTAGTATTAATTCTAAAATGAGTTTATGTGCAGTATGACTTCTGATATTTCATCTGGGGAAGGCAGCTTTATTTGAGGACTACCTTGAATTTTCTGCTAACAGAATTGCAGTTTCTAGTGTGAATAAGGCTAAGGAGAAGGGTCAGGGAATAATGGAAAGATTCTCCCTCAGGGAATGCAGACAGAGAGAAAAAGTTTAGATAGTGGAAAAGGAGTAGAAAAACATAACAATCAAAAGAACACAACTATGAAGAGGAGAAAATAAAAAAAGTGCATCTTTTAAAAAAATTTTATTTATTTATTTGAGAGAAGGAGGGAGAGGGAAAGAGAGAATCTTAGTGTCCACACTCAGTGCGGAGCCCCACGCAGGGCTCGACCTTAGGACACTGAGATCATCACCTGCGCTGAAATCAAGAGTCAGACGCCCCCCAAAGTGCATCTTTTGATGTGGAATTTCCTCATTCATTTGTCCTCGACCAGTGTTTTGTTTTGTTTTGTTTTTTAAGATTTTCTTCTTTATTTGACAGAGAGAAAGAGCACAAGCAGGGGGGAGTGGCAGGCAGAGGCAGAGAGAGAAGCAGGCTCCCCACCGAGCAGGGACCCCGATGCAGGACTCGATCCCAGGACCCTGGGATCATGACCTGAGCCAAAGGCAGTGGCTTAACCAACTGAGCCACCCAGGTGCCCTCGACCAGTGTTTCTAAACTTGAGTGTCGTAATGGGTTGAAGGGTGCCCTCCCTTCCCCCACAAGGAGCTGTCTCCAGAACCTGTGAATGTGAGCTGAAAGGCTGTTTTTGCAGGTGTAATAACATTAGTTAGGGTCTCCAGGTGGACGCTATATCCAGGGACAAGCGACCTTAGGAGAAACAGAGGCACATACACAGACACACATTGTGAAGATAAGGGTGGAGACTGGAGAGGGGCAGCCATGAGGAATGCGGCAACTGCCAGAAACTGGAAAAGGTGAGGAAGAAAAGGAGCTTTCTAAGGGAATACCGTCCTGCCCACACCTCCGGAACGGTGAGAAATGAATTTTCCGTTTTTGTTTTGTTTTGTTTTTTTAATAAGCCACCTGGTTTCTGATAATCCGCTAGGACAGCCCTAGAAACGAATTCAAGTGTGCCTCACACTCACCTGGAGGGCTTGTCAAAGCCCAGCCAGCTCCTGGCTGCCGGCTTACAGAGTATCGGATTCAGTAGGTCTGAGCTGGGGCCGAGATTTTGCATTTCTGACAAGTTCTCAGGGGATGGTGGTGCTCCTGGTCTGGGAACAACACTTTGGAGAATCGCGGTTCTCAACCTATGGTTTTCAACACTGGCTTTACGTTACAAATTCACTTGGGATGCTTTCAAAATACCCAGATATTCTGATTTTTAATTGGTCTGTAGAGGGACCTAGGGATCGGGACATTTAAATGCTCCCCCCCGGTGATTCTAATTTATAGCTGACAAAGAACTACTTCAGACCTGCGATTTACCTTAAAAAATTCTCCAAAGTAGCCTGTGATACGAAAAAGGGCATTTCTGTGAGACCATAAAAGCAGTGGCACTGAATCATTAATAAAAAGTTGGCAATGGTTATTCCTTTATTTCTAAGAAGTCAGGAATGAGAATAATCTATTTTAAAAATGATTTCCTAAAATTGTAAAAAGATCTTGGTATTGTTCATTCTCAGAGGATCCAGGTCAAAGGATGTGCTGCTATTTGTTGTTAACATATGGTAGAGACAAATGGTTTGGTACAATTCTTCTCTGCCATAAGTTCTGGGTGATACCTCTGACATGATGCTGCGTGGGACTCTGTGGTGTTAGAAATGCACATTTTGTGGAATAGGATTTATGGCTTAAGCACCCGAGACATAAAAAAGACATTTCCAGCAAGGCAGAAGGAGTTAAATCACAGATTTTGCATGGCAGATCTGAATTGGAATCCTAGCACCATCGGTACTGTATGTATAACCTGAGGCAAGTTACAGTTTAAGTTATTTGTTTTATTATACGTAAAGTGGCTCCTCATGCTTTAATGATATTCCTTAGCGTTTTAGTTTTAAGCACGTTCTATTGATTTTCTCCTAGAGAAGTTGAAGTCTTATCTCTCTTGGACGCCCTCAACACCAGTGTCCCCACCGATCCTATCCAAGCTTCTGCTCCTACCCTCCTGATAGCACATATTTTTCTGAAATCAATATTGACGATTTACATTGTTTTGCTTATATAACTATTGTTCACAGCATTATCACATAATGTAATATAATATAATTACAGTTTCTTTCTTTTATAATTTTTGTCCCCCTCAGTTTATAATTGCTCTGATTTTTTTCATGTAATTCATTTTCTGTGTGCCTGTCATTACTTCTTCCTCAAACCTTCTGACAGAATGGTGAATGTCCTTTCTGTACAGCCACACTTATCAGATACGCTATTAACTTTTCTCCCCACCTGGAAACAACTTTCTAAGAGCTTTTCATCCTACCGCTCCAATCTGGGCTGGTTCATTTCCGGGCTGTGGCCATCCAGGGACCATCCAGGGACCACTCTTCCAAATTGCCCTCACCCCTCTCCAGTGTTGAACTCCTTGTTTCTGAGATCTTGTGACATCTTGGCTTGCTTCCTCCTTTTCCTCGAATTTATACCGTAATAGCTTTCTGGGAAACAATGCTTGGGACAGACATTGGGAAGTAGCTTGTATTCTAAAAATGTCTTTATTGTGTCTTTTGTTTGATAATGTGGGTGGGAAAAACTTTTAAGTTGGAAATGATTATTTCCTCAGAATTTTAATGACATTTTCTATCCCCTTCCCCTCCCCCTCTACTCTTATTTTTGCTCTTTAGATGTCTGGCGACATTCTTGAATCTTTCATGTGTCTTCTTCTTTTTTCCCCCCCGGTACAGTAAAATTTTATAACTACATGCCTTGGTCCTTTTAGGTACTTTGTGGGCCTTTCACATTAGAGTTTTATTCTCTGCAGTTCTAAGAAATTGTATTATATTTTTAATAGTTTCTCCTCCACTAGTTTTTGTTTGTTTGTTCTCATTTCCTGGAATTTCTATTACTTAGATGACAAAACTTCTCAATAGATGCTCTAATTTATTTGTCTTTTCTCTACTTTCTGTCAGTATTTTGGGGGAACACTTAATGGGAGGTTTGTTGATGTAATATTCCCAGTCTTCTTTTGAACTTTTATTTTTTCTTTTGGTTATGACAATTTTAATTTTCAAGAACTCTCCCTTTTTTTAAAGTTCTCTTATTTTAAAACCATCTTGTTCTGTTGTATGAATGTTATACTTTCTCTTATTTTTTCGAAGCTGTTAATTATTACTTAAAAAGTTGTTTTGGTTAACGTTCCCTGTATTATCAGTGTTTCCTCTGAATTCCTTAATTCTGTTTTGTTTTTCTGCTTCTGTCTTTCATTTTAGAAGCGTGCCAGTTATTTATCTCTTGCCTCGTGGCTGAACACATGCTCTTCCATACTTAGTTCATACTGCTGCTTCTAGGAGTCCACAAACTACATTTCCCAGTTTCCTTTGTCAACTGGCTCCCTCTTAGGTGCTGTCATTAAGAGGCATTTATGAGAGTTCAGAAGTGGGCAGAAAAGGTATACTTTCTGCCTCTGGCTTCCACAGTAACAACTGCTGGGGGCTGCTGGTGATTGCTGTGAGGGTTTTGGGTTTGTGGTCATTGCACACCAATGGTCCAGTAAAGCAGCAGTAGCCCCTTCTTTGGCATTTCCACTTTGTCTGGGGAGCCTTCTGCTGCCCTAGGCTGTCATCTTGTAAAGAGAATAAAGGAAAAGTGAAAGGCTCATTGATTTGCTGCTTATGAAGTTTATATCCAAACACAACTTTTTTTCAAGGAAGTCAGCTCCAGAGAGAGTAGATGGAAAATCAGTTCACCTCACCAATTCTGGACTGTGTTGACAGAATTTATATAAACTTCACTCTACCATTCTTGAATAGGATGATAAATTACATTTATATACTGTGTTTTTTTACATGAACTACTGGAGAGAAAAGCTAAGGGAACTTGTTGGATTTGAAATAGATCGGTAGCATCTACAGAAAACTTGTTTATGACACAATATTTTGCTTGGCCAAGACCCGTGCTTCAGCAGGAAAATGTCACATCTGAATTGGAAATATGGATTTGAGGCTATTTATTTCCCTGTGTATGAAAACATATTCGTTTTACTTTTCTATCCATACTAGGTTATACCTTTCAAAAACCATGGAGTCTGGCTTCAATTACATTCGTCACCAGGTTCATTTCTCCTTCTGTTACCCAGGGAGCGTGCGTGCATGTGTGTGTGTGTGTGTGTGTGTGTGTGTGTGTGTGTGAACGATGTAACATGGTTAGTGCTGAGCACTGTGCCCATGGGGTTCACTGGAGTTTTTCCACATTAATTACTTTACACATCAATAAAAGGCAAAGATAAAGACCAAAGAATTAGAGCCAAGCCTCATGGTTTTTTTGTTTGTTTGTTTGTTTTTGTTTTGTTTTTGAACACAACACAGTTTTCCCCTAAATTGGCTCAGTAAGGAAAGTTGGAAAATTTACAAAGGCTCTGGTCTACAAGAATTAGGTTATTTGGAAGGGATTCCCATTCCAAGCCATTAGGACAATGTAAGTGAACAAGAACTACATTTTTTTTTTCTTGACTCTGTGTCTTGAAAGGCATATTATTTAACAAGCTGTCAGTCAATTACTCTGGAGTGAGACTTGTATTCACTCAAATTGGGCAATCAACGTAAACTTTTCTGTGTGTGTTTATGAGGATCTTTATGTGTTCATTTCTGTGTCTGTGCAGAATCTATCTCTAGCTGAGATCTGAGTTTCCCCAATTTGGCATAGAGAAAAATATATTACTTGGGAATGAGAATTAGGAATCTAGCTCCAGATCAAAGCTAATTCTTGCACATGAATAGCTTTCTAGGAGACTTACCCACAGAAATGTTCATCCACAGTATTGCTTATAATAATGGAATTTGGAAAAAATCATTAAATTTCCAATAACTGGGAATTGTTTCAATAAAGTTTGGTATATTTACATAATGGAATTTATTCAGGCATTTAAAATATTGCTGTAGAATCATATATACTACCATGAGATGATGTTTTCATATGTAGAGTTACTTCATGTAATGACTGTTCATTGAATGATTTTTTTTTTTGCCAAATGCCAAACTTTCCAGAAAATTCTTTTTAAGAAAGTAATTATTTTTCATCCAAGCAATACTAAATATGCCATACTAAACATTATGGTTTTAGGCCAATGAGCACTCACCAATTTTCTCAACACAGGAGTTTCTAATCAAATAATACCATATGAAACAGTGAAGTGGGCACCATATTTGTTGATTCCAAAGTGATTGCTTTGTGTGTGTTCACTAGTCAAGTGGGATAAAGATACAGCGTCTCTGCAATTATCATATGATCTCACTGATATGAGGAATTTGGGAACCAAGATAGAGGATCATAGGGGAAGGGAGGGAAAATGAAACAAGACGAAACCAGAGAAGGAGACAAACCATAAGAGACTCTTAATCTCAGGAAACAAACTGAGGGTTGCTGGAATGGAGGGGGGTGGGAGGGATGGGGTGGCTGGGTGATGGACACTGGGGAGGGGATGTGCTATGGTGAGCACTGTGAATTGCGTAAGACTGATGAATCACAGACCTGTACCCCTGAAACAAATAATACATTATGTGTTAATAAAAAAAAAGATATAGCATCTCTGTATGCTCTTTCCATATATTACTAAGGACTAGTAGCTTTAGCCTTTATTTTGCCCTAAAAGTGGCTTTCAGTATTATAACTTATTTCTAAGTCCAATTTCAGTGCAAAATAATAACCACGAATCCCCCCCAAATTTAAAAAGTTGGTAAAGAAAATGGTTCTTGGAGAATTTATCTTCTAAAAGAGTGACTCCTTCCCAACTATCCCTCACTGACACCCACTATCAACACCTTTCTTCCTCATTTTGTGAGAATAATAAATATTTATTATATTTTAATCAATGTACAAACCATATTCATATCCCTTCAAATATTGTTGCGTTGCTTATATAACTAATTTTTTTATTATGTTCAGTTAACCACGGTATAGTACATCATTGGTTTTTGATGTAGTGTTCAATGATTCATTAGTTGCATATATATAACTTATTTTCATTTTTCAGTTAGCAATGTGAATGAAAATTGTTTGGGTATTATAGGTTGGGATGAAATGTATCATAATTTTTCCCACTGAAGTCAATGAAAATTTAAAAATTACTGTTTTTCTCACTTAGCAAGGTTCTCCAGAACTAAATAATGTACACAAGGGATAGGTGAATGATTAAATTAAACAAAGCGGGTTGCAACCTATAGGTAGCCCAACATAGACATAGTAGGAATATATACATACACATATAAATATATACATGCACACATAAATGGATAATTAGTTGACAAGATATATACCAAAATTGTTCCCAGTGATTGTGGTATTGGTTATGGGTGCTTTAATTTTTCTTATTCTATCCAACTGGTTTGTACCTGTTTCCTTCTGTCTTCTTTTATTTGCTTAAGTGGCAAGATAACATTTTGAGATATAAACTACCCACCCTGCCCCCCTGCCCCCTACCACTGCCTGTAGATTTTATTCCTCCAATGCATTATGAGACCTACCTTCATGCCATGGGGATGGGCTGACATGCAGTCCATTTTTAACTTTTGTATTTTTGAAGTTAAGACCCAGCAAAAACACACGGTTTAGAAGACTATATGAGCAGTTAGAGCCAGTTTCTGCTGCAGAAAGTCAATGTATGCCTTGACTTTGGTGGGGCAGAAGACAATCAGGGAAAACATGAAGGTAATGGGTCCTTGATGGGCCAAGTTCTAGAATCTGGAGGGAGGAGAGTGGTAGGATCCTCCAATACATTTGGGGGTTTAAGAGCAGGAAGGACCTTGCAGAGGAATTAAAACTCACAGGTAATTCACCACGACCAAGTGGGATTTATCCCTGGGCTGCAAGGTTGGTTCAACATCCACAAATCAATCAATATGATACAATACATTAATAAAAGAAAGAACAAGAACCATATGATCCTCTCAATAGATGCAGAAAAAGCATTTGACAAAGTACAGCATCCTTTCTTGATCAAAACTCTTCAGAGCATAGGGATAGAGGGTACATACCTCAATATCATAAAAGCCATCTATGAAAAACCCACAGCGAATATCATTCTCAATGGGGAAAAAGTGAGAGCTTTCACCCTAAGGTCAGGAATGCAGCAGGGATGTCCACTCTCACCACTGCTATTCAACATAGTACTAGAAGTCCTAGCCACAGCAATCAGACAACAAAAAGAAATCAACGGCATCCGAATCAGCAAAGAGGAAGTCAAACTCTCACTGTTTGCAGATGATATGACACTTTATGTGGAAAACCCAAAAGACTCCACCCCAAAACTGCTAGAACTCATACAGGAATTCAGTCAAGTGGCAGGCTATAAAATCAATGCACACAAATCAGTGGCATTCCTATACACCAACAATAAGACAGAAGAAAGAGAAATTAAGGAGTCGATCCCATTTACAATCACACCCAAAACCATAAGATACCTAGGAATAAATCTAACCAAAGAGGCAAAGGATCTGTACTCAGGAAACTATAAAATACTCATGAAAGAAATTGAGGAAGACACAAAGAAATGGAAAAATGTTCCATGCTCATGGACTGGAAGAACAAATATTGTGAAGATGTCAATGCTACCTAGAGCAATCTACACATTCAATGCAATCCCCATCAAAATACCATCCACTTTTTTCAAAGAAATGGAACAAATAATCCTAAAATTTGTATGGAACCAGAAGAGACCCCAAATAGCCAGAGGAATGTTGAAAAAGAAAAGCAAAGCTGGCGGCATCACAATTCCGGACTTCCAGCTCTATTACAAAGCTGTCATCATCAAGACAGTATGGTACTGGCACAGAAACAAACACATAGATCAATGGAACAGAATAGAGAGCCCAGAAATGGACCCTCAACTCCATGGTCAACTCATCTTTGACAAAGCAGGAAAGAATGTCCATTGGAAAAAAGACAGTCTCTTCAACAAATAGTGTTGGGAAAATTGGACAGCCACATGCAGAAGAATGAAACTGGACCATTTCCTTACACCACACCCAAAAATAGACTCCAAATGGTTGAAAGACCTAAACGTGAGACAGGAGTCCATCAACATCCTAAAGGAGAACACAGGCAGTAACCTCTTTGACCTCAACCACAGCAACTTCTTTCTAGAAACATCGCCAAAGGTAAGGGAAGCAGGGGCAAAAATGAACTATTGGGACCTCATCAAGATAAAAAACTTTTGCACAGCAAAAGAAACAGTCCACAAAACCAAAAGACAACCAACAGAATGGGAGAAGATATTTGCAAATGACATATCAGATAAAGGGCTAGTATCCAAAATCTATAAAGAACTCCTTAAACTCAATACCCAAAGAACAAATGATCCAATCAAGAAATGGGCAGAAGACATGAACAGACATTTTTCCAAAGAAGACATCCAAATGGCCAACAGACACATGAAAAAGTGCTCCACATCGCTTGGCATCAGGGAAATCCAAATCAAAACCTCAATGAGGTATCACCTCACACCAATCAGAATGGCTAAAATTAACAAGTCAGGAAACAACGGATGTTGGCGGGGATGCAGAGAAAGGGGAAGCCTCCTATACTGTTGGTGGGAATGCAAGCTGGTAAAACCACTCTGGAAAACAGTATGGAGGTTCCTCAAACAGTTGAAAATAAAGCTACCATACGATCCAGCAATTGCACTCCTGGGTATTTACCCCAAAGATACAAATGTAGGGATCCGAAGGGGCACGTGCACCCCGATGTTTATAGCAGCAATGTCCACAATAGCCAAACTGTGGAAAGAGCCAAGATGTCCATCGACAGATGAATGGATAAAGAAGTTGTGATACACGCGCGCGCGCACACACACACACACACACACATACACACACACACACAATGGAATATTATGCAGCCATCAAAAAGAATGAAATCTTGCCATTTTCAATGATGTGGATGGAACTGGAGGGTATTATGCTGAGCTAAATAAGTCAATCAGAGTAAGACATGTATCATACGACCTCACTGATATGAGGAATTCTTAATCTCAGGAAACAAACTAAGGGTTGCTGGAGTGGTGGGAGGGATGGGGTGGCTGGGTGATAGACATTGGGGAGGGTATGTGCTATGGTGAGTGCTGTGAAGTGTGCAAGACTGTTGAATCACAGATCTGTGCCTCTGAAGCAAATAATACATTATATGTTAAAAAAAAGAGAAGACGATAGCAGAAGGGGAAGAATGAAGGGGGCGGAAATCAGAGGGGGAGACGAACCATGAGATACTATGGACTCTGAGAAACAAACTGAGGGTTCTAGAGGGGAGGGGGTTGGGGGGATGGGTTAGCCTGGTGATGGGTATTAAGGAGGGCACGTTCTGCATGGAGCACTGGGTGTTATGCACAAACAGTGAATCATGGAACACTACAACACAAACTAATGATGTAATGTATGGTGATTAACATAACATAATAAAAAAATGAATGAAATCAATTTATAGTCAGTGAAAAAAAACCTCACAGGTAAACAGGGACATCTTAAAATAACACTAGCTATGCTCTTGTGAGTTGTTGATTTAGAGCTTTTCCCATTTGGGTGATTATTGAGGGACAGAAAGAGAGAGAAGATGAGGGAAAGGGACAGGCCTAGTTTCATCCTAGACTCTTACAATAATCCAGAGATTTTAATCTCAACAATGGATTAGTAAAGTTCTGGGTCAATACTGAACATTTGATTATAGTAATGTACAGAATGTTATCTTCAAATAGCAATAATGGCAACCAACATTGCAATAAACAAAGATAACTTTCCTGGAATTTGCCTGGTTTCAGAATGTGTTTGTAGTTGCTCTCAAGCCATTTTACAAATAAAAGTAACAATTTTGAAAGCTCAGAGGCTCACAAGGCTTTGTTTCTATTAAAACCTAATCTGAACAAAATATACCAATCTAGTTTCACATGAGGTTGAAATGTGACTTCATTTCTAACCTGCCAAATAGCTTAATTTAAAAAATAGCATTGCACAAATAAAGTATCTCTTTATGCCTTTTCGTAATGAATTCTTACTATTTACATCTATTTAAAAGAATTACAACTCCAGGGTAAAAAATTTGCAAATACGCATTGACCTTATTTCTTGTGTTGTTCTGCCTCCACTTCTTTCCCAGTTCGTTCTGCTACTGCAGCCTTTAACTCTCTTCTCCCCGGCTCTCGCCCCCTCCACTCTACCATGGGAAGTCCTCCTTTCTGGGTCATCAGCATCCTCCTGGCTGCTTCACCCGTGAATTCCAGCTCGGTCCTTTTGTAACTCAATCTCCCACTGACATCTGACATTATGGCTCATGCCCTTTTTCTTCTCCTTCTCCTAGATTTTCTTTATTTATTTGAGAGAGAGAAAGTGAATGAGAGGGAGAGGGAATCTGAAGCCGACTCTGCACTGAACACAGAGCCCAATGAGGAGCTTGATCCCACAACCATGAGATCATGACCTGAGCCAAAACCAAGGGTTGGACGCTTAACCGGCTGAGCCACCCAGGCGCCCCATCATGCCCTCCTTCTTGATATTCCACCCCCTCTGCTTTGTCTACCATGCTTTCGTGGATTTTTTTTCCTTATTGCTGTTAATCTTTCTTAAGAGCTCTTCTTTTTCCTTTTCCCATTCTTTAAATATTGGCCTCTTCTGACTTACATCTTCAGTCTTTTTTTTTTTTTCATGTGTTCTCATACTTTTCCTAAGAAATATCATTTATTTTCAAGACTTTAATGATCATTTATATGGTGATGATTCCCAAACATAATCTCTGACATAGCTTTTTCTCCTGAGCTGTAGATGCGTGTATCTGATTGCTTACTGGACATCTTCACAAGGATCTCCATCGTCTCTCAAACTCCATATGCCTAGAAACAAATGCACCCTCCCCCACAAGCCTGTTTCTCCTGTGCTTCTCTACCAGGGACTGGTACTCCAGGAGAGCCCTGGATGTTACGTTGGATTCCTTCCCTTCCCTGGATCCCCATCTGTGTTAGCCTGCTTGGGCTGCTACAACCAAATACCATTGTCTGTGCCACTTAAAACAATAGGAATTTTTTTCCTCACATTTCTTTAGGGCGGGAAGTCCAAGATCATGGTGTTGGCAAATTTCATTTCTGGTGAAGACTCTCCTCCTGGCTTGCAGACATCTGCCTTCTCGCTGTGTCCTCACATGGTGGAGAGAGAGAGAGAGAGAGAGAGAGAGAGAGAGTGCTCTGGAGTCTCTTCTTATAAAGATACTAATCCCATCAGATCAGGACCCCATCCTTATCACCTCATTTGGCCTTAATTACTTAGAGGCTCCATCTCCAAACCCAGCTGCAGTGGAGGTTAGGTCTTTCAATATAGGAATTTTGAGGGGGACACAAACATTTGGTCTGTGACACATCTATCATCAAGGTCTTTCAATTCTTGCTAATAAATCGTGTTTGAAACACCTGCTTCTTCTACCTCCTACCGTCATGAGTTTAATTCTGAACACCATTACCTCTCACCCCATTTACCACAGCAGGAGTCCTTACTCCTCTCCCAGCTTCCTGTCTACCCCTGTGTCCTCTAGGTTCTACGCTGCTGCTAGGGTGCAAATCTGATCATATCACTCTTCTCTTACTTGGTTTCTCTACCCCTCTGTTACTCTCGTGCAAAAGCCCCGATCTCTGAATCCTGCTCGCAAGGCCCTTTGTGAATTGGGCCTTGGTTGCTACCTTCGGCTCCTCTCTCACCACTCCTGGGTCTTCCCTGACAGCTCCCAGTCTCCATGGAAATGAATGGCCGCAAACCTGAATGATATTCAAAACAGCTAACAATTACAATGCTTATATATATAAATAAATGAATAAGAATATGAGAAATATATTTCTTATTCTCTGCCTAAACTAAAATTTATATCATAAAACAAGAGCTATAAATTCTAGTGTAAATCATTTATCTAGTTATTTTAATAATTTCTGAAGTATTTGTTGATTTTAGGAAAAAAATACTTTTCGGTTGTCCCTGAGTAATTCATGTTTCTCTCTGAGCTATGATTTAACACAGGGAACTACATCAAGGCCTTTCGAGGACTTTTTCATTCATTCTGTTGCAGCCGGAAGAGCCTAGGTCGGGTATACACCCAGCTCCCAGCACTTCCCACATGGTGGGCCTTGGAGAGCCCTTGGGCTGGTCCCACCCTCAAGGCCACCAACAAGGTACATGCCCACCACTTAAGCTGGTGTCCCAGCTCAGGCCCATGTGGAGCCTTGGGGAGGAAGGGGATCTTGCTGCTTTTACCACTGCCTTGGTCAGCTGAGTGACCACCTAGGGCCACCCCTCCCTGACTCTTCAATGCTTCCAGACTCTTTTTTTTTTTTTAAGATTTTATTTATTTATTTGAGAGAGAGAGCGAGAGAGCACACAAGCGGGTGGGGGGGGGGTGCGGGGTGGAGAGTAGCAGAGGGAGAGGGAGAAGCACTGAGCTGGGAGCCTGATGTGGGATTCAATCCCAGGACCCTGAGATCACGACTTGAGCTGAAGTCAGACTCTTAACCACCTGAGCCACCCAGGCACCTCATCAGACCCTTTCACTTGCCTTTGTGGCCGCAGCAGGTAACAAACCTAAACATAGGAATGACTTGGGTGGGTGAAGTATCGCTGTTGGCCTGAAGAACTACCAGCTGTCTGAATGGATGGCTTCTAGGGCAGGATGGGGATTCAAGCTTTCAGTAGTGGAGGAAGTTTCTGCTAAAGAACCTTCTTTCTTTCTAGTAGGAAATACTTAAATATGGATCCCTTGAGCTGGCCTAGGGAGCCCTCTATAGAATGTTCCATTCTGTCTCACTGCTCTATATCATTTTGTTTTCTAAATGTGACCTGTATTGCAGGCAAACTGGAACACTCCTTTGTACATTTTTACACACACACGCACGCGCGCGCGCACACACACACACACACACACACACAGGCTCTTGCTTCTGTGACTGCATTTGGACAGTTGCCTCTTTCTGAATTTTTCTCCCTCTCTCCTCCCCCTTGATTCTGCTTGTTAATATTTTATCCTTCCTTCAAGGCATATTTGACATGCTGCCACCTCTTATGAAGGGATTCTTGATCCCGCCAACTGGATTATAATCGTTCTCTTATTTGAATTTCTGTTTAGTCCTCATATGACTTTGACCCTACTGAGTCTTATATTTTTAAATTATCATTTGCCTACTCTTATTTTTCAATCCTCTTCATTTTTTTTAGACTAAGAAATGTGTTTAGAAAGAAATGTGTTCTATTTTTCCTTTTTATCTATGTAAGATCTTACTGTACTGCGTGCCACGTAACAGATACATAACCCTTTTTTGGTGGGGGTTGGAATTATTTTTATGTGATATGTGAAAGTGTGATTGATGAAAAATTTTAGAACCAAGGTGAAAGCCACTGGAAGCAATGTTTCTGGCTTTCTTATTTCTCTAAGCTTTAGATGCCTCCTCTACTGGAATGGGGTGGTGATGATACATGCCTCATAAGGTTGTTGTGTGGATTAAGTGAGATCCTACATTACGTAGCCCAAAGTCTAGTCTATGCAGGAAGCCATCAGTAAATGAATGCTCTTCTTCTTATTACCTTGCTCCATAGTAAGATCTTCCTAATAGGGGAAGATCTGTCCAAGGATGGAAAAATCTGCTATACAATTCTTCCTTCTTTCCTTGGGGTTAGTTGCTTATTCTTTCATTCAACTTATGTTTATGGAAGCTTATGATGTGCCAGATCTGGGCTAGGGGCTGAAAAATCCCATGCTTAGAACAAATGCCAGGTATGATTCTTGCCTTCATAGAGCTCAGAGTCCAGGTTGGGAAGTGATATTTATCCAGCAGTTATGCAAGGGTAGGTACATGTCCCCTTTGGAACCTGAGTCAAGCAGCCTGGTTTAGTGAAGGAAGGTATCCCTGAAATGTTCAACCACAGAACCAACACAGGGAAAGTGGTTAGGGGGTAGTTTGATCAGGGTTGGGACGGAGGTGAGGTGAGAGAGGCATTCATTTCAGATGCAAAACTTAAGGGGACACAGAAGACTCAATAATCAAGATAATATTTTAATGCAATATTTTAAAAATAAAAATTAATGCATAATAGTTCATGGTGAACAAAACATCACAATTTTGAATAAAGAAAGGATCAGAGATCAGTAATAATACTGTGTGGAGCCATAGTGAAGCTTTAGGCAAAAGGAAAAATCAAATAATGAACCTTAGTCTAAGCCCTGGGTTTGAACAAATAAAAGTAACTTGAAAAGTTTCTTCCTACCCAGAGAATCTGGAAAATTGTCTGTTCACATGGAAACTTCTAATTCTATCCAGCAGAGGGCAGTGATACCTAAGTAAACAGTTGGGCACTTGCCATTTCATCCATCATTGTCATCATCATTACCAAATTCTTGGAGTTACTTTAAAGGTTAAAAGTTTTTGCGGTGGAAAGATGTGCTGTAGAAAGTTCATATAACTGTGGTATTGGAGGACCAGCAGACTCTTATCAACTTCATGACACCAAGTTTTCTTTTTGATGGATACATTGTTGCAGATTTGATTTGAAATGTAGCCAAATCTAGGACCTAGAAGCCATGTAGTAAAGAGCAACCTGTAATTTTGTGGGGCAAATTTTTGGAAGCAGCAGTTAATATTTGGCTGGTTTTCTTTGTTTCTGCTTTTTCTTCTTTCAATATTAAGATTTAGAGATTTGGAAGGGAAATTGGACATTATGTAGAAGGAGATCATCTGCCAGGTGAGAAAACTAAAGCAAGAGAAGCTGGCTTATTTACTTGTTACTTCATTTGTTCATCAATTCATTGTCCCATTTATTCAAGGGTTTACAAATATTTATTGTCTACCATATGACAAGCACTGTGGTGGCACCATGGACACAAAGACCGACATAAATCACTGTTCTCATCTTTGCGGAATGGTTCCAAAGAAGGAAACACTGGCAGAAATAGATATTTAGGAGACTTTGGGTAGGTGGGTGTGTGGAAGTCTGTGCCAAGCGCTCTGGGAACGTGGTGTAGAAGCAATTAAAAAGTATTCATTTGTCCAGTTTACTGTTATGAATATGTTTAGGGTCTAAGTTATGAGGTTTAGTACTTTGTTTTTATTTAGCTGTGTCTTTGGCACAAAGCATATTTCTAATTAAGCTTCATAAATTTCCCAGGTTCTAGTTCAATGGGGGCATCCATCAAATATGGTTTTTGTTTTTTGTTTTTTTTTTACGATTAAATTAAATAATTAATTTAGAGAGAGAAAGTGCGAGCAGGGGGAGGGGCAGAGGGAGAGGGAGAATCTCAAGCAGACTCCCCACTAAGTGTGGAACCTGGTGTGGGGCTCGATCTTGCAACCCTGAGGGCATGACCTGAGCTGAAATCAAGAGCTGGACGCCACCCAGGCACCCCCTCAGATGTGTTTCTTGACAACCATCTGGGAATCAGGAGAGAAAGGCTTAGAGAAATCATTTAGGCATGTGGTTCGTAGACTGTGCTCTAGGAAACTCTGGGGCAGTGTTTTGCAGTGTTGTCCATATCACATGCATATCAAATACTTTGCAGTACTTGTTGACAATTCTGATTTACCTTCTTGAGACTTACAGAATCAGCTGTTGGAGGAACGGAGGCGTGGGACCTGCAGTTATACAAGTGTCTCAGATAATTCTTAAGCACAGTGAAGAACCCTGGGGACTGTTCCTCCTTGCCTCTCCCAGCTCCTACATACCCTTGACCCAGAGCACTTCTTCTAAGTTATAAGTTCCATGAGGTCTGAGGTTTTATGTCTATTGTGTTCACTACTGTATCTCCAATAATTCAAACCATGCCTGGTACACAATAAATATTTGTTGATGGAATACATGAAGAAATATAAATTAGGTTTCTACCTAAGAATGCATTTTGAATAAAAGTTTCTACTGTCAAAAAAACTCAAAAGTTCCCAGACCAGGAATTTGGATTATTTTCTTCCTGTAAGAAAAACAAATATAGCTGAAAGCCCTGAGGTAATTACACTGAGCAAAGAACTTAATTAACTACATTTTCATGGCCAAGTTTCCATTTCATTCTAATAATAATCTGTAAAGCACAAGTATCACCCCAGCATTTATTCCAGTAGACACTGTGATTTGCCAAATGTCAAATGTCAACTCCTGGTGAGTTGGATTCCAGTCCAGCTGTCCTGGCTTGTGGGCCAAAGCTCTTCATGCTGGCATGCCTGACATTCTAGATTCAGGCGGGAGCACGGAGGTAGTGTGATGGAGGCTGTGTGCGGTACAGTGTCAGGGACAGAGCTGGAGCTCGGCTCTTCTTGGATCCTCACATTCAGTACAATGGTCTTTCCAATATTTATCTTGCTTTCATGACCTGTGTACTCAGTTCTGCAACTGGAAGGTAGCCATTCATCCTCCTGTGTTTTCATCCATGAATAAATTAATTGAGCAATTGAGCATCTCTGTCTAGGAATGCCTTTAACAGCAATTCAACTTCATAGATAAAACTGGACAGTCTTTTTGTTTTTTTTTTTAAAGATTTTATTTACTTATTTTTACGAGAGAGAGCGAGCCAGAGCGTGCATGAGCATGAGCGGGGTGCAGGGAGGGGCAGAGGCAGAGGGAGAAGCAGACTCCCAGGTGAGCAGAGAGCCCATGCGGGGCTCCATCCCAGGACCCCGGGATCATGACCTGAGCCGAAGGCAGACGCTTAACCGACTGAGCCACCCAGGCGCCCTGGGCAGTCTTTATATTTATGAGAACAACCTACACCTATTTGCTATTTTATTACCTGACTTCCAGGTGTATGTGGCTGTGTTTGTGTGGGTACACTGCTAAAAGCAAAGGGGATGGTCCATCATTCCGGATTCTCTCTTCTCAATGTAATAGAGATCAACTGTTTTCTTTGTGTGTGTGTGTGTGTGTGTGTGTGTGTGTGTGTGAATTATGGAGATAAACTCTTCACATAAATTGGGGGTTAGAAGTAGGAAGGAGGTGGTAACAAGGGAAGGAAGCCATGCAGGGTAAAAACGACCTGTTTGGAGGGGGTCTTTGTTTAGGTTTTCTCCAAAGCACATGCTGAGACAAGGATTTGGGTGCAAGTAGTTTCTTTGGGAGGTGACCCTGGAAGGTACGGGGAGGGAGTGGGGGAAATGAGCCACGGCCGGGAGAAAAGATCAGTCTCACCCTGAGGATGGATGAGCCTCCGAATGTCACCATGAGTGATGAGGAATTTGAGATTATCCACCAACTCCCACCCTCATTAGTTAAGAGTTGCTCTGGAGCATTCACTTCCTGGTACCTCCAGTCTGTGCTTTTCCTCCCTTGTGTGGTCAGAGGATCCCCTCAAATAAGGAGGCGCTGCAGGAAGCCATTGTGATACATGGGAGGTGATACATGCAAGTGACCTCTGGGTGGGTGGAGGGCTTTGAGATGACTCATGGATGCATCTGCTTGATTTCTTCTGGCTAGGGATCATGGCAGTAACTACTTTTGAAATGACTTTTTTAAAAAAGGCCAAGTTTGGTTGGTGTTAGGGATTTTATTTTAATTCTGAAACAAATTGACATTTTAATAAGTTTTCTGAAAGTTGGGAAACATTTTGTTTAAATATTTTCTGAAGGTAGCCAAAAGTATAAGCCCAGACAATTTAAGCTCTTAAAACCAAGTAACACCAAGGACAGCAGGGTTCTCATTCCAGGGGTGTTTTATTATGGATGACCGGGGTATACGGTGGTACAAATCTGTGTTTTTGTTTTTGTCGTTCTTTTTGGGATTCTGTATGTAGGCTACGTTTTTTTTGTTTTGTTTTGTTTGTTTTGTTTTATTGTGGTTTAGTTCATCATACATTCTGTCACTGAGAACATTGCTGTTGAAGGTATATCTGGCCCTTCTCCGTTCAGTGCTACCTAGTGTATATAAAATGGATATAGAATGAATTCAGCATTTCCCAGACAGTACTAAGACACCTCATTCTTATCTCTGATTCTTTTGGTTCTTAAGTTCCTGAAAACAACCCTTAAGAATAACTCTGGATGCAGGATAGTAAAATAAATGTATTCTTGTTGGCATAGTCTGAATATTTTTTATTACATACGCTTCAGTGTTTTGTTACATGTCAATATTCAGTAGGAGTCCCTTGAACATCAAAAAGGGCTAAGCCAGAAAAGAGGCATTAAATATGATCTTATTTTCTACATTAAAAAACTAATTTTCTGAGCAGCCATTTGTATGAAGCCACTAATCAGATTATTTCCTTTATCTCTAAGTGTTTCCCAGATGGAACAGCCTATATAATAGTATATTATGCAGCTTGAGTTGGACATATATCAAAACCCATTAGCTTCCTTTAAAAGCTCCACTGGGAAGATAAGAACTTGAGTCAGGATGAAACTTACTCTTTGAAGAAGAATCCCAACAAGGTAAAGCCAAATATGTGGGAAAAATCATCTTTTGGAAAAAATACTATCAATTGTATTTGATTTTCTTGGACTTCTGTTGGACGATCGAAAGCAGAGAATTAGTGATGGCATAAATTAGTAAGTAAGAGATGAAATTGGGAGGAGAATATTTGTTTTCAGCTCTCCCTCTTTTCCTCATGACACCTTGCCTATTATCTGAAGAATAACAGTTGCTCCCTGTATCAGTCAAAATTCTAGGAAGTGAGTGACAACACAGCCAAGTTGTAGGAAGGGTTAAGCTGGGCAAAGGGTTAAGTAGAACTGGGGACTTGAACAATGGAAGAACCGGGGACTTGAACAATGGCTAGATTCTCTTACCCCGAAATTCAACTTCTCACCGGGTGTCAGCTTCATTCTTTCTGGCCACATCTTCTCTCCACGTGGCAGGAGATAGGACCATTGACAGTTCCCAATATTTACATCTTTAATTTCACTCATTGGAGAGAGTTTGGCTTAACGTGCATGGACTCAAGGAGTTACGGAACAGATACACACAACCCTCCTCAAGTTGGGTGAAGGCACTCATTGATTTAGCGTGGGAGCCCTTAGCCCTTGCCACCTCTGAGTACCCAACACATTCCAGGCAGGCCCTACCTGGGGATGTACATACATCATCTCCAATCATGGGACTTGTGAAGGAAGTCTTATTATTCATTTCTCTTTTCCAGATCGGACTCAAAGAGGTTAAATTATCCAGAGTCACACTGCTGGAAAGTGATAAACCTTGGATTTGACCCCCAAGTCCATCTGTGCTCTTTCCTCTGCACCATGGTGCCTCAGTAAAAAGTTTTGGTTGTTGTTGTTTTAGTTTTGTTTTTTGTTTTTATTTGTTTGTTTTTTTTGACTATGTGATATTTATAATGCAGTTTGGTCACCAACATGCCCTTTTGCCTGTTAGATACCTTCAGATTTCATCACATTTGCTGTTATCACCAAGCAGTGGAAAGAAAGTCATCTAAAGTTTTTTCAACTTCTATGAGTGGTAAGATGCTCAACTATGACTCAGATGAGTTTTACTTCTAGAGATTAACTAGAAGTTAACTCAGTAACCAGTGATATCAGGAAGTTGTGTTTTTCCTCTGAGAGTCTCAGGTACCCAATTATTTTTTCCCCTCAGAAGTTCATTGAGCCTGATGATGTTGAACTTCATCTGAGCCCTGAAAACACCAGCAGCTAAGGTATCCCCATACCCTTTTTTCTTCTGTGAAACAGTTTGCCACAAAAAAACCACACACCATATGACTTTTAGGTAAGACTTGTTATCCACTCTTCACTCTTTCTCATGACTCTATCAGACTCATGGATGACTCTTTCATTTACCTGTGATGAGGCAAAGGTAAATGACAGGACTTTTTCCCTTTGGTCTGAACCTGCTGACAATACCAGATACAGATGTTCCAACTTTCCATGCTTTGTCTCAAGGATAAATAGTTCAATTGTCTGTTTCTTTGGAACTAGCTAGACATAAACATCTCCTGATCCACTGAGCAGAAAAAGTTTGGGTGTGTATGAGAGAGTCAATGTTCTAAGAGGGACAATGGAAGTTATCCCAAATAGGAGTAGCACACCTCAAATTTGACGACAGAAAAGTCCAGTATACAGTATATATTGGTGTCACCATCATAGATTCAGAGACATGCTAACTCTCCTTAGATGCAAACTTCACCAGTTGTCCTTGCCATTAAGATCTATGCCAAGGACCAAGATAGTTTTTTGTCCAGGTCCATCTGTATTTTCTTTAATTTTGGAGTTCTTTTTTTTTTTTTTTGAAGATTTTATTTATTTATTCATGAGAGACAGAGAGAGAGAGAGAGAGAGAGAGGCAGAGGGAGAAGCAGGCTCCCAAGGAGCAGGGAGCCCGATGCGGGACTCGATCCCAGGACTCCGGGATCATGACCTGAGCCGAAGGCAGACGCTTAACCATCTGAGCCACCCAGGCGCCCTTTAATTTTGGAGTTCTTATGTATTTAATGTGCTTTGTGTCTTGCTCCCACCACCCACAGAGTTGGAACCCATATATAACAAGAGCACTGTGAGGCCCAGTCTTTATTAAGTACGGACTGGAAGAAATAGCAGGTGTAATGATAACAATCAAATCTTAGCCTTTCTCAAGAAAACATTCAAAAGGAATCCTTTTTATAACCCGCAGTTATGCTTTTTTAAAACCTTTCTTCCCCATCAGTCTTTTAACCACGGCAGAATCCTTTCAGTTGACTTTAACTATTTTTCTCCCTCTACTCCAAATACCCAAGGACACAAGGGAGATCAGTAGTTGATTAATATGTAAATATATGTAGTGTTCCCTCCTCTCCCATCCTCTAGGGAAAGTTCTGTCTTTGCCTTACTCAGTTTCTTGGCTCGTAATGTCAAATCAAGGTAAGAACTGGAAAAACCAGGATGGAGGGAGGCTTAACTCCAGGAGAAAAAGGGGAGGAAAATGGTCCCCAAAAGGGAGAAAAAATGGGGGAAAAAAGAGTGATTTAAAAATATGTGGAGGCATAGGAGTTGGAGGGGGATAGCAGGAGTACAACAGGCAATCACAACCTTTATGTGATACGGTTTTCTCAACACAGCACTTTGTAGATGGTGAATTCAGAGAAACTATCCGAAATAGATGAATGGCTACCCACCATTTTTTTTTTAAAGTCAGTGGAATCATTTTTTAAAAAATCTTAAGTGAAATTTTATTATACAAAATAAAACTGAAGTTTGGGGAAGGATCCTGGATACCTGCACCTTCTGCCTCTCTCCTGGAGAAGACTGTTTGAAATCCATTTAGAAATGCCAACTCAGTTGAAGTATATACTACTACTAATTTTTAAAATTAACAAACTATCATTGATTTTTCTTTTATTATGAAAGTAATTAAAATTAAAAATTTAGATAACTATAGAAAATACCGTAATCTCAGCACCCCAAGATAAACTTGATTAATAATACTGTTAACATTTTCTTGTATACTCACTGATTTTTAAATATGCCAGTGTTTTAAGGCAATAACGCCGTAGATTTTTGTTTCTGATTCATAGAAGGAATCACATCGCATCATTAAAGACTCAAAAGCGATCTGATGTACAGTCATAAGTACATTAAACTGTGATCTCTGGGTTTTGGAAAAATTGACTTTTCTTTGAGTTTTTTTTTTTTTTTCTTCTTAAGTTTCCTGTTACCTGTCACATCGAAGGTGATGATCTTTCTACTCATTTCTTACACCTGGGTAAACTCTCTGGTTCCACTGAATTTGGTTCATAAATACCCAAGTAAATGAAAATCCAAAGTGTCTAATTAAATTGTGATGCATTCAGCTTCCCCTGTCAGAAAGCATAGCATGGGGCTCCAAGGCAGGGTGTCCATTAGCAGCAGGGACAAAATGGCGGGCTCAAAACTGCACCGTGAGACCTTGAGAGGGCTCCCCAGTTTTAAAGGTGTCATCAATCTGAATGAATTAAAAGATTATTTGTTTATTTGGCTTCTGTTTTGTCTAATAAGGAAGCCTAGGACACTAATAAAAGGGGGATGAAACTGGGGTTTGAGATTAACTGTGAAATTAATTTAGCCTTGTTACACATGACTCTCATTTGGCCAGATAACTGAGAATTACACTCTCTTCTTAAGAAAAGAGCAGTTCTGGTGTGGGGGAGATTACAGCCTTAATGAAAGAAGAAGGGACAGGGAATTTCATAGGAATACTCTCTCTCATTCCTACCTCTGTTAGGGCCGAGAGTCCAGGGTCTGCAGTAGCAAAGCCAAACTTCAAATCGCTTACTTGACTTTACAAAGTGCAAAGCATGTTCTGCTTTATGTTTTAAACTCTTGACCCCTGATCATTATCAGGTAAGAACCATATCAATTACCATAACTGTAATTGCATTGCTTTTAATATTATCTAGAAAAATCAGGCATGTTAATAGTGGAGCTTTTTGTCTCTGTGGAAGAACAATTACTCCTAAAAATTTATTATACTGTGAAAGTAGATGATTTTTGTTTCATTTTTCTGCAAAAGAAATCCCAGGATTGAAGTACTTTAAAAAATTGTTTTGGGGAGAAATACATTAAGTTCCTTCAACAACACAGATCTTTTAGTGTAGGAGTAATTTTGCATTATAGAAATGCAAATGTTCCTTCCTTCAGGATTAATGTGCTTCTTTCTTGACTGATGATCAGCCTCTTTATCTGGCAGGGGTGTGATAAGCCCAGTTTGACGACTTATAGGTTCTGTTTTGCAAAGCTTTATAGTTTCTAGCTATTTCATTTTGCCTGTGGGCTATAACAGCTTAAAATAATTATTTTAATATCTGGAATTGATAAGAGCAGTCTAAAAAGAAATACAGCATTGTTTGCATTATATCCACTTAGAAGGTAGTGGTTGTAATGAGATTAAACTCCTATGTGAATTAATCATATTGCCGCTTTGTCTTTCCAGCAAAATTCTCTTGAACAACATACAAAACAACAAAGCACAATTGTAGGTTGTGCTTGCTTTTATATCTTCGCTTGTAATATATTTGTTGGTTGAACAGATAGTAATTACCTTTATTGAGGACCACCATGTAGGGTACTATTTTTAAAGTTCTTGTTATAACATGGATTTCTGATTATAGTTTGCAAGGCCAGATGCTGGAACATGTTTCTTTTCCTTGGTATATAAAAATTGTTGATTAAAAGGTCACTTTCTTAAGTAAAAAACAAATATAATGTCTCTCTTTCCAGGTCTTTTGTTCCTATAGATCTTCTTTTTCCTTTCAGCATCTTTTCCCCCTCAACAATGTTTCTTTTCTCTGAAAACTAGCCCGGTTGGATGTACTTTGGGGTATATTCTCAGTGATATTTTGTTCAATGAGAAATAATAATCATAAACATGACCCCAAATTATCACAGTTGACTTGATTTTATGTCTGAGTATAACTACTTATGGTCAGCTCTGTTATGAATAAATCTCTTCGAAGCTGAGATCAAAAAGAAAATTGAGTTGAAATTTACATAACATGAAATTAGCCATTTTAAAGTGAGCAATTGGGTGGCCTTTAGTACATTGACCCTGTTCTCCAACCACCACCTTTCTCTACTTCCAGAACATTTTAATCACCTCAAAAGGAAACCCCTGCCTGTTAAGCAGTTACATTCCATGTCCTTCCCCTCCCTGCCCCTGGCACTGACCGATCTGCCTTCTGGCTCTGTGGATTCACCTATTCTGGGTACTTTATGTAAGTGGAATCATAATATTCGTCCTTTTGTATCTTTCCTCATTCATTGAACATGATATTTTTGAGATTTATTTGCACTGCACCATGATCAGTAATTCATTCCTTTTTATGGCTGAATAATATTCCACTGTATGGATATACCACAATTTGTTTATCCATCTATCCCTCGATGCATTCTTGGGTTGTTTCCACCATACTGTGAATATGAATAATGCTGTTATGAACATGCATGTGTGTGTACTTCTTTGAGTAGCTTTCTTTGATTCTTTTTTTTTTTTTAAGATTTTATTTATTTGTCAGACAGAGAGAGCTCATAAGCAGGGGGAGCAGCAGAGGGAGAGGGAGAAGTAGCTTGCTCCCCAGGCAAGGAGCCCGATGTGGGACTCGACCCCAGGACCCTGAGATCATGACCAGAGCCAAAGGCAGACACTTAACCAAATGAGCCACCCAGGTGTCCCTTCTCTTTGATTCTTTCAGGTGTATATCTTGGAATTGCTGGGTTATGTGGTAATTCTATGTTTAATTTTTGAGGAACAGAATTTTTTACTTCAAATTTGGGGTAAATATTTATATCAATAAGGCTAGTTAGATCACTAGCTGTGCTTGATTCATCTGAGGACTCACTAGGCAAACTTAAAAAAAAGGTGCTCAACTAAAGTCTGTGAAATGAATGAGATATGTAACAGAATGTGAACAACAGTATTCACCTTAGGGCACCTGCCTGGGTCCTAGGCCTCAGAAGGTCCCGTGCTTTGGCATGCCTTCATCAAAAATTTGTAAGACTCTCTTGGGCCTGGGTTTGGCCAGGGTCGCAGTACACGTGGAATGGACCAGAGGCGCCAGTGAACTCATACCTGTGGGGTTGTCCTGGGGCCCTGTGGCTGGGCTGGTTCCAGGACGGCAGCCGATTGCTCCCACTGCAGATCATGTGAGATTGGGCCACCAGAATAATGCTGAGGCTGGCTGACTTTGGGTGATTCTCATCATATCAGACTCAGGATGAGTCTGGGCTTCTGATAGTCCATCTTGGGCTTGAGCCATGTGTGTGGGCTTGTGTGTCTTCTCTTCTCACCTACGTGACTTGACTTCAATGCCACCTCTCATCTACAGCACATGATCATGGCAGGGGTGTGGCCACGTGTCCTTTACCCGGGGCATCCCCTTCCATTAGCGCCCATGGTGGTCATTCCACTTTTCTGCAGGCTCCACACAACTGGTCAGACAGTCTTCCAGGCATGATATACTGCTGCCCTCCATGAACTTTCAAGACTTTTGTTCGGTGACACCGGTGGACCCTTCTAATCCATGTCCTCACTTGTCTCTAATCAATATGGGGACACTGTGCTCTCTCAGGTTGTTTATAAGGGATGAAGAGTCCTTGAGTGAATGGGTCTACTTCTCTTATAGCAACCACAGGGCCCTGCCTTTCCTCCTTAAATGTGGCAGGATGTGGAAGGCAGGTGTATGGTTAACACGGAAAGAGTTCGCATTTTAAGAATGCGCTAATTACAGGGAAGACATGGCTGGAAGATATATTGTTTTGTTTATGCTATCAAATTTTGGATAATAAATTTAACATAGCCAGAAAACAAATTACTTTCCACGTTTTCCCTTATTACTCTGGATAAGTCTTGTGTTTATGGTCTTCACCAACGAAGCACAGTAACAACCTTTGAGAGAATCATTAGAAGCCAGCTTCACAGGCAGTACAATGGATGGTACAGCATTGTGAGTAACGAAATAACCAGCACAAAATAAATGGTATTTGGGAACTGCAAAGGCAAGAAGATCTATGTTGTTTCAATACAAAGAGCTTCTTCATGTCTAGAGTATTGTGAACAAGTATTGTGGCTACTTTTTTCTCATAGGACATTTTCTCATAGGACATAGGACATATAAAATAGGAGTATTTTATACTCATGACACATTTGAAAGTTAAAAAAAGAAGAAATGATAGATAGACCCGAACAGGAAAAAATGGTGCGTAGACCCTCTGAAGAATCTTCATTGACAGAACAATAATTTAATTTTAAGTATCTTTTTCTATCCATTATTTGGGATTAATAATCACTATGCTTCATATGGACTCATGAGTTTTGCAGTACATTTTAAAATCACCCCTAGGGCCCCGTGCACCCTGGGGGTGGCCCTAGTGAACAGTACTGTGGGCTTGTATAACTGATGGATGCTTTCTATAACTCAAGACTACAGTTTCTTTAATGATGGAGAGGGTAGTCCTTTTCAAACAGAGATTGCTCTTCATATCAGGTTGTAAAAAGAATACTGCCCTCCAAATCAAATTATAAGTAATGTCAGCAGAACCTAGCTCATGAAGAATTCTATATTCTTTCAGAATTCAGAAAACTGGTGTAGAGAGACTGTTAGTTAGTAGAGAATCATTTTGAAAAAGCCAAGGCCAGACAAAATGATACTATTTATGAAGCCATTGCAACAGTTCTGGAAAGGAAAATGAGAGTCGTTGTACAAGGAAGGGACATAATGGATTTTCCCTACAATGCTACTTATTATATATTAAAACTGATGCTCAAATTACTCATTAACATGGAACTGATTCAGAAGCTATGATACAGTTATTCAATGGAAAATAATTGAATTATTATAAGTGATGCAGATCTATATTTAATATGGGAAGTTATTCACATTTTTAAAAAGAATATTTATTTATTTATTTATTTAAGAGTGAGAGTGAGCGCGAGCAGGGGGAAGAGGAGAGGGAGACACTATGCTGAGTGCAGAGCCCAACATGGGGTTTGACCCCACAATCCCGAGACCACGACTGAGCCCAAATCAAGATTTGGATGCCCAACTGACTGAGCCACCCAGGTGCCTCAGTTATTCACATTTTTTACAATGAGGAAACAGACTATAAAACAGTTTGTATAATATTATCTAATTTTGGGGGGACTGTCTCATATCTGCATTTATACATTTACTCAGGAAATATTTCTGAAAGTATATGTCCCCAAATACTAACAGTGTTTGATTCTGGGTGATTGGATTAAAGATGTTCTTTAAAAAAGATCCCCCCTCTCCCCAACCTATAACAACAACAATACAAAACACACTGCTATATACATCCATCTCATCAGCTCAGGATATAATAAGATCATAACATATTTAATATCCAAGTGAATATGGCTTTGTGTCCCATCCTAACATAGAAAAATTCATTTTTTAAGAAGATTTATTTATTTATTTTTGAGAGCGAGAGGGAGGGAGAGAGAGAGAGATCAGGGAGGGGCAGAGGGAGAGAGAGAATCTCCGGTAGACTCCACGCTGAGCTCAGAGTCTGACATGGCATTCCATCTCATGACCCTGAGATCATGACCTGAGCCAAAATCAAGAGTCAGATTTTCCCAAGTGCCTCAGTAAAGTTCATTTTTATTCAGAGGTACTCTTCTCTTAGATTTCCTGGGCCCCTTGGTTTACGTATTAAGTCCAAAAGGGGTCAGAATGGACACCATCAGTAAAAGTTCAGGCTGCTGAAGAGTCCAGTGTTTTTGCTGCTAGTTTTGCTTCTGCTAGGAAGTAGTGTTACCTCCAAGATCAGATAATCCAGGGTATGAACAAGATTCTGTTCTTGGCAGCAATCATCATGGTGGTTGAGGACCTGTCTACCATAACTCTGGTCATGCAGTCATTCTTCAGGATTCTAGATCAAAAACCATTCTAGCATCTGCTTTTTATGTCCAGGATTATCCTTTTTCTTCCAATTTTCTCCAAATGCAAACACAGCCATCTTTCTTAACTGCTTCAAATCATGGTCCAGTGTAGATTTTCTGGTCAAGCGTGGGCATCACAATAGTCCACAGCACAGTTTTCAAAGTGTGGGTCATCCTGCCTTAAATCACCCAGTATGATTGTAGGTATGTCTCCTACAGGGGAGGGGAGGAACATGGAGAACCTTGTATATAATAATCATCATCTCTCTTGAGGGCATAGTCCAGTTAAACCAACCCTTAGTGTACATGATTAAACTCAACAGTTGACATCTCGCTCAGTACATTTTTGCATTCAGATGTGGTGTGGCCTCCCATTTTTCTCTAAAAGCAATGACTGGATAATTACCTTACATTGATGTAAACAAAGGATACATTCCAGTAGGTCTTCCAAACATAGGATAACTTCAAAGGTCTTCCAAAATGTTCAGAAGTTCCCTAAAAGATGACTCTCTTTTTAAAAGAATAATAATAAAAAAATTAACAAAATACAACCCCCACCCCCACCCCATTTCTGTAATCTTAGACAAGGGCCAACATTCTGGCAAGCCTTGTTTGGTCACCTGTCTTCCGTACATGGTGGTTACCTGTGAGACGCCATTGTCCCAGACCACATGGTCTCTCCAGACGCAGCTGCCCTGGTGCTTTCAGGTTGTGCTTGGTTCCTGGTGAGCTTTGGCAAATCTGGGAACCGCCAGCCTAGGAGATTAGCCTTTATCATGTCCTGTGAGGTTCTTTCTTGGCATTCATCCCCTTCTGGGCATTTCCAGGGAGCAGTCTACAAGTCTGTATTTGTAGACCTCTTTCTCCTCAACTTTCATCTTTCAAATTCTTTTCTCCTATATGGTCTCTGCTCTTTTGGAAATAAAAGCTAAGGGAGAAATGCACGTAGGCGACTTTTGATCTCTAGCCTGCCCCAGGCTTCTTCTAAAAAGTAGATGCATTGACTTCTACCTTCTTGAATGGGAAAGAGGAAAATATAAGAAAATCATAATTAGTATGTGAAGACATTATTCTGCCAAATGGTGAGCAGTCAAATCTACAAGTGTGTTTGGGAGACGTATGCGTTCAGAGAAGAAGAGACCTTAGAGATCACCGGGTCCAGGGTTCTCATTTTTTGTAAGATGAATCCAATGGCCCAGGAGGATGATGACCTGGATGAAGGTCACGTGGACAACCCTTTCTATGCATTTGGTTACTGTTTCTGTTGACTCCAGCAAATGCTGAATTAGTCTCTTCCAGGCTTTTGGGCTAAACTCTAAGGACAACTCAAAATTGCTTGGTTTTGACTTTTTGTGTTGTTAGGTCATGTTTGGAACCAAGGGTTTGCTCTGTACAGTGCCTAGAACACTGTGGACTTTCAGTGGCTCTTAAACAGCAACAGCACGTTTTTCTAATGCTGGGGAAATGAGAAAGGCGAATGGGCACAGAGCTGGTTTTGACAGCATCCTTATCTGACCCTGTGAGCACACAGCTTATTTGCTGTTGAAAATAAAGGACAGCTTCATTATTAACTCTTCTCATGGAGCGGATGGAAGGCAGCATTGGGTGATTATGGAAATCACCCTAAACTTCTCTGGTCCTCAAAACTCTCATCTATAAAATGAGTTTAATACATCTTTGCATCCCCACTTCCTAGAGTTATGAAAATTACAGGCACACTTTGTTTTATTATGCTTTGCTTTATTGCACTTCAGATACTGTGTGCTTTACAAATTGAAGGTTTGTGGAAATAGCAAGAAAACCAGACTTAGAGGCGGAGCCTGAAGATGTGACTGAATTGCCACAATCTCATGATAAGACTTTAATGGATGAGGAGTTGCTTCCTATGGATGAGCGAAGAAAGTGGTTTCTTTCTTTTTTTTTTAAATTTTTTCTTTTTTGTTTACAATTTCTTTCTTTTTTTTTAAAGATTTTATTTATTTCTTTGACACGGGGTGGGGGGAAAGAGCAAGCACAAACAGGGGGAGTGGCAGGCAGAGGGAGAAGCAGGCTTCCCTCTGAGCAGGGAGCCCGACGTGGGGCTCGATCCCAGGACCCTGGGATCATGACCTAAGCCGAAGGCAGACGCTTAACGACTGAGCCACCCAGGCGCCTTTTTTTTAATTTTTAAAATTTGAGTACAGTTGACACAATGTTACATTAGTTTCAGGTGTACAGGACAGGGATTGGGCCAGTTTATAGGTTATGCTGTGCTCACAAGTGTGGCTACCATCTGCCACCATACAACACTGTTACTCATTGTTACCTTAAATTAAGAAATTTCCCAGATGTCTGGGTGGCTCAGTCAGGTGAGCATGTGTCTCTTGATTTCAGCTCAGGTCATGGTCTCAGGGTCATGGGATCTAGCCCCTCATCGGGCTCATGCTGCCTGCTTAAGAGCCTGCTTAAGAGTCTCTCTCTCTCTCTCTCTCTCCCTCAGCCCCTCCCCCTGCTCCCACACTCACTAAAAAAAAAAAAAAAGAAAAAAAAAGAAAGAAATTTCCACAGCCACCTCCTGATCAGTCAGCTGCCATCAACCTCGAGGCAAGACCCTCTACCAGCAGAAAGATGATGACTTGCTGAAAGCTCAGATGATGGTTAGCATATTTTAGCAATCAACTATTTTTTATTTTATTTTTTACTTTTTAAATTAAGGCATGTGCATTTTTTTAGACATATGCTATTTATTGTACACCTAATAGACCGTAGTGTGGTGTAAACGTTAGGTTTTACAATGCACTGGGAAACCAATAAGTTCATTTGACTCACTTTATTGTGATATCTGCTTTATTGTGGTGGTCTGGAACTGAACTTGCAACATCTCCGAAGTATGCCCACATGTGAAAGAATGCCATTAATTAACCAATGTTTCCAACAAATATGTCGTCCTCATCTCTTGTGTTCTGAAGGAAGCTACCAGGTATAGCCAGCACAAGGGTGAGCAGAATCATCTTTTTTCTTGCCCTTGTAAAGCCAGTAATCACACGAATGAATCTATAATTACTAATTGTGGTAAGTGTTCTGATATAAAAATGCTATGAAAGTAGAATGGAGGTAAGGCTTTTGGAGAAAGTGACATTTATTTACTTTTATTTTATTTTTTTAATTTGTTTATTTGAGAGAGAGAGAAAGAGAGAGAGGCAGAGAAATCCTCAAGCAGCCTCCCCACTGAGCACGGAGCCGGACTCGGGACCTGATCCCAGGACCCATGAGATCATGACCGGAGCCAAAATCGAGTTGGATGCTCAACCAACTGAGTCACCCAGGAGCCCTGAGAAATTGACATTTGAACTGAGGCCTGAAAGGTGAGTAGGAGGTCATCAGGCATAGGATGGTGGAAAGAACATTCTAGGTAGAGGGAACGGCAGGTGAGCACTTAGGGAAGCTTGTGAGACTGGAGCATGGTGAGACAAAGGTGGAATTGTAGGCAGATGCCAAATTTTGCTGGCCTTGTGTGTAAGCGTGCTTCCTAAAGCTGTGAGGAATTAGCTGATAAATAAGGGTCAGTGAGTCTCCAAGTGAAGCTTAAGAAACCATGACATAGATGTTGAGCAGCGTTTTGGGGCAGTGATTGCTAATGTTCAGAGTCTTTGGTTCCCGTACATTATCAAATAGTGGTTATTGAGGACTGGTTGTGTGTGTGGGAGCCAGGGTCGATGGCCTGGGCTTGAATCGTGGCTCTGAGGGTGATCAGCAGGCTGTGCCTCTCCTTGTTACGCTGATAAAGACCATTCTCTTTCTCACTGGACAATACTTTGCTAGAATCCTGTTGTTGTCTTTGCTTCACAGAATAAATAGTCTCACCTTTTTTTTTTTTGACAACCAGGACCTTTCTTTTTCTGTCTTGTATTTAGATTCTGCCTGGATGCATGATTTCACTTTTTCTCGTGATAAAATCTAACACTCATACAGAATTGTCAATGAGAAGGGTGGTTGTTTCCTTGTTAATTACATCAGTGTCTTCCATGCGCCCGGCTTCCTTTGTATGGGTTAGATTACAGCAACTTGGTGTCTGGGATATCTCCCAGGCCCCATCTGTGGGGGAAATTCTATCACAGCAGGGAGTAATTTTAATCTTTGAAAAAATGAATTTTTATGCGTTGTAGAGATGAGGGAGTCCAAGGGGAAAACGGTAGAGAAATAACGTTTTACAAAATGCTCTTCCCTATGTTGCTTCATCCAGTGCTCACCCTTCTGAGAAGTAGCAGGTCTGATCTCTACTTTAGAGAGGGGGAGAGAGAGAGAGCTTCATTAACTGAGATTCATTTACCCAGAGTCGTGCAGCCAGCCCACGGGAGAGTGGGGGCTTGAACCCTGGTCTTTTGACAACCTCAGTAATACCTGTGTCATGACGCTGCAAATGTGGGGTATCAAGAAGGGGCTACATTCTTTGGTTGCTAATGATTCTCTCTCTGGCTTTCGTTTTTTTTTTTTTTTAAGATTTATTTGAGAGCGAGTGAGAGAGAGAGAGCATGGGGGGGGGGAGGATCAGAGGGAGAAGCAGACTCCTTGCTGAGCTGGGAGCCCGATGCAGGTCTCGATCCTGAGACTCTAGGATCATGACCTGAGCCGAAGACAGTTGCTTAACCAACTGAGCCACACAGGCGCCCTCTGGCTTTCATTTTAATGATGTTGCCTGTGTACTGGAATTAGAAATAAATAAGCAATGTGGGCAGAGTGTTTCAAGTGCAGAGGACCCTTACTCCCAGTGACTCACAGCTAGTGATGTATGTCTAGATTGACAGGGACCGTGTGCCTGATGCACTGGACTCCAGGGAAAGAAGTAAAGCTACAGCTCAATAAAGTACAGCTCTTTCTATGTAGGTGACAGGCAGACCATCTCAGTCCACAAGCCGACCGTGACTCTTGGTCTCGCTGACTAGTGACAGGTATTCTACTCAAGAGCACGGTTGCATTACACCTTCAGTCTGACTGGAGAGTAGGGAAGAACTGAGAAGCCTCAGACCCTACTTTGGGGACAATGCTCCGGATTGTTCATCCTTGAGGCAGCTGACCATCTTTCAACAGCAGGGAGGGCTGTAGATACAGTCAGAACCCTGGGGTTGGGAGGGGGCCAACACAGGTGGCCAGAGGGGATTTGCTCAGGAAAGCCTTTTCAGATGCACCGAGGATTGTGCCTTAAGGCTGGCGTAAATCTTGGGTACCATTTTACACATGGGAAAACCGAGACCCAGAACAGCAAAGTGATAAGTCCAAGGTCACATGCAAATTAGTGGCCAAGCAGAGCCTAGAATCTAGTTATTTCTCCTTCTGCGGTTCTCCTTCCTCTGTAGTGGACTTGTAAGCACTGGTTTCAACTTAGACTTGCCCAGTGGAGACACGCTGGGCGTTAAACAATGCCGTTGAGTGGGTCCCACACCCCGTGGTTCAGACTTAGTCCATGTGAAGTGCGGTCTGGGGCATCAGGAGTTCTAAAAGCTCCCCAGGTGATTCTCATACGCAGCAATGTTGGAGAACCTTGGGCTGGTGCTTCTCCACCCTAGCACACATTAAAGTCACCACGGCAGTTTGGAAAAAAGGAGGTATGCCTGAAGTGCCCCCCGCCTCCCGCAATACAATCAAATCAGAATCTCTGGAAATACAATTAAAGGACAATCAAGGAGGAAGTATCTTTTGAAGGGGTCTGTCTTCTTTCACTGTCTCTTTTGATCGGGAAGTCTTGACCTCCAAACTTCTGCATGCTCAGCTGCACTAATACTGTCAAGTATTGGGTGTTGTGGGCTCTTAACAAGGAGCAAGACTGGTTGATTTCAGAAACTAACATCAGCGTCTGAGACGGTCCTCCGGCTTGGATTCTCTACACCCCTTTCTTATTAGTTTCTAACAGCCCCCTAAAGCAATAACATTACTGAAATGAAAGCCAGGAAGAGATCGTTTGCAGCTGAAGTCAAGAAGTCTTGCTCCGTGTTAAGGAGCCATAGGATCACTGCTCATGGCCCCGGTTAGAATAACCAGGAATGCTTTTAAACAACAATGGCGCCATCCTTCAAATGTTCTCATTTAATCGGTCAGAGGTGGGGCTGGGGCGTTGGTGGTTTTTAAAAGTTTGCAGGTGCCGTCAAGAGTTGGAAAAACATTGAAGGTACTGGGTGCTAGGCACCGCACCTGTACAGCAGGGGCTTGAGCAGGTATGCTCTCTTGCACTCGCTCAGCATGGAGAGATGCCTTTGCTGCGCCCCAGCCTAGGACGAGAGAGAAGTTATGCAGTGTTTCATCAGCAGGTGGCCACGTCGTCCTTCTGCTCATTGCTCTTGGGCTCCTTCAGTTAAGCTTGGGAGTAAAGGTCTCTCGTCCCTGTTCCCACGTCAGGAAATCACAGGTAAGACAGCAAGTCTTGGGCGGAGGGGTGGGTGTTTGGGCAGGAACTGGAGGATGACGTGGGAGTTCACCGTCATCCACAAGGGCCTCCTGGGCCTTTGGCCGGCACACGCTTTGGGTTTCAGCAAAAATCATGCTGCAGTCATGGAAGAAACCAAAACCCTTTTAGTTGAGGCAATAAGAGGTAATAGTGGGTCAGGAAGGATCTCTGGAGATAAGAGGCTCTATGCTTTGATTCTGACTGGTAGGAATCTCTGGTAGGAATTTGCCCTTGTCCTTGCAGTCTCCAGAGCTCAGCCTTCTCAAAGTGGCTTTTCTACCTTTTGTAAAGGGGACTGAAAATGCCCAGGTCAGTCCTCATCTCCCTGGATCTGGAAAAAAGAAAAAAATGTGATCATGTGGTGCTTAGGATTCCCAATTAGAAGGTATTTTGGAAAAAAATATGAAGCCAGAGAGGGGGAGAATCCCATGGAAGCTTCCTCTGCCTTTCTATCTGCTTAGGATACAAATGGGGCTTGGGGGCGAGCCATCCGCTTCGTACCTCGTGCCTCCTCAGTACGAATCCCCACTCTTTCCTGCAGCTGGGTTAAGCATTGTTTTTTCTCTCTTTCCGAAGCGCTTTGCTGCCTCTTCAAGGCAACATCCTATTTATAACCCCTTTTCTTCCCTGCTCAGACGGTGAAATTCTCTTTGGCGGGAACCTTGGTCACTCTTTATTTTATTTTATTTTATTTTATTTTTTTTTTGATTTTGTACCTAACACACCACCTCTACACAGCTAATGCTCACAGAGGGTGTGTTTTTCTGTTTTTATTAAGGCAGTGATTGAAAAATACCTTCTTTTTTCTCTCCTGCCTTCCCGATTTGGTTGTTGAAAGCATTTCCCCCTTGGGTTCTTAAAGTTTAAGTGGGCCCTTTGTGATGGGGCTGTGACAGGAGAGGGTGCTTTCTCTGAAGTTTAAGTCCAAGTGGTCAGCAGAGCTGGGGAGCCAAGCTCCATCCTCTCCTGACCTCAGTGACAGATCTGAGATCCAGGCTCTGGTGTGTTGGGGGGGTGACGATGGAAGCAAGGCAGAGGAAATAAAGCGTCTTACCACTTCATGAACAGAGCTCGACAGGAGCCCTGGCCTCCCTCGTGCCCTGCACTTGGCAGGCATGCAGTAAATACTTGCTGGATGAACTTGTCTCCTATAACCCAAGAAGGCACTGGTTCACAAAGACTTCAAGTAGCTTCTAGTATGTGGCTTGGCTCCATTTCTGTTGCTTTCCTAGCATGACAGAGACACTATTAAGTCCAGGTGATTCATTAGTCGTTGCCAGAACAGTTTTACTGGGATGACTATTACCATGTATTTAACTTCTCAGATCCCCGTAGCATTTTATTGCTGATTATTGTTCCGCTAATCCGTTCAACGGTGATGAAGTTGTGTTCAGTTTGAGCAAAGGGCCAATCTATTCAGCTAGCTGCGTGTCCAAAGAGGCCCTGGTGAAAATCCCCACAGAGACCCTCCCAGAATATATCAGGACCTTTAATTATGTGGTGCTAATAGAGATCACGCAGAGTTTCCTTTGACATTTTCACTAGACAAGGATTATAGACATCTGTGATTGCCATTGTGTAGAAAACTTACTAGGGAGGGTATAATTAAGACAGGTTTCAAGAGGCCAGAATTCAGGAAATTATTGAGTTTTTTAAGAAGAGAAGTAAAAGATGCCTGAGAGCTATCAAGGGCTTTCACGTTTACATGTATACCCCACGGAAACCAGTTATTTAAAATGTGCCTTTTGTTTTGATCTCCTTGAAGGAGTTCTAGAAATTCTTCTGATCTAAGACGCATTCATATACTGAGAAGGGAGGCCAATATCTTTGAAATAAATATAGTTATAAACCAAGGTTTTTGGTCATAGCAAAGGGTTCTATATGCCATTCTATGAAATTAGAATTTTGGATGTATGTGGTGACTTAGTGTGAGGTTTTCAGATGTTTTTAGTAGCAGCAGAGACTTGTGGTGGTGGTGGGGGTGGGGAGGGGGAGAATGAAAGGTTATATTGGACCCCAGTTTATGAGGTACTATTTCAGTTGATCCAGGGTTTGCTTTTCCCATATCCCATGTCTGTAGGTCCTTGCCCCGCCCCATCCATTCAGAAGCACCTTTCTGGGAACTCTTGGGCTCTATACTGCTTGAAAACTATTACCCTATTGGGTGGACTTTATAGAAGAATTCTCTGGAGTGAAAATGTCTTTCCTCTCTGAAAAGACAGCTGGGTAAACGTTTGCCTCCTCTGTCCCTGAACTGTCTTTATTCAGTAGCAGTGGTAGTGGCTGATAGAGCCACTCAATCTTAAAATGTGCCGTTCGTTAAATCTTTAGCATTGTTGCTAAGGGAGAGCCTTGAGAAATGTATTTCCAGTTCTTGTGAAAATCTCAGTAGACAATGGGTGCAAAGTGTAAGTGTACTGGTCCCGTTCAGCACATACAAAATAGAGGACACCCCATGATAACCATGCTCCCATGAAACCTCTTTGCTAGGTTTTTTTTTTTTAGAGGAAAGGGCTAATTCCAACATCTAACAAATATTTCACACATAGGAATTATTCAATGAATAATTGAGGCTTAAATTGAGAATAACTTACATAATCTGATTTTAAGATTTTGAGGCCGATGTTGCATAAGATTCTATTGTCTGTCATGACTTAGCAGAGCAGTCACACTTTGGGAACTCGTGTAGAAAAGAAAGATCCCCGAGCGAGAAGCCTCATGTGGGCTGCTGTCTTGTCTTGGCACAAATGAGTTGGTATGACATCAAAGCCCAGGGAGGCTACTAAATTATTTGCCTTGGTGTCTCACCTATAAATTAGCTAGTTCAACCTGATGATCTAAGTTACCTTTCAGGGGTGCCTGGGTGGCTCAGTGGGTTAAGCGTCTGCCTTTGGCTCAGGTCATGATCCCAGGGTCCTGGGATCGAGTCCCGCATCTGGCCCCCTGCTCAGCGGGGAGTCTGCTTCTCCCTCTCCCCTCCCTGCCCCCCCTGGCCCGGCTTGTACTCTCTCTCTCTCAAATAAATAAAATCTCGAAAAAAAAAGTTCCCTTTCAACTGGAGCATTCTAGAAGCATCCATGATCTGTGCTGTTGTCGATTATGTTACTGCTTATAGTACACACGGGGAAGCTCAACTGGATTCCTGCTTCCGCCCTCTCCATTCTGATCACTAGACTCTCTTTCCAGTCATAGCAGCCTAAATTGTGCTTTGCAAACTCCTCCCTCATGGGAAATCTTGCCTGGTTCAAAAGAGGATTTCTGTGCTCTGGTTCATGGCCCTCAGCAGAGCAGAGCATTTATCCTTCTGCTTTTTTATACGTGGTGATTAGCAATTGTGTTCCTGTTAAATAGCCCGTGGTTAGAGTCTGCACACCAGACAGCACATCGACTCCTTTTGCTTGTCATGAATCTATATTTTAATGGTATCATTTATATCTTTAAACATATACATTATGAGAATACATAAAATGAAACACATTTGGCACCTTTTGACACCATAATTATCTTTTTAAAACAGTGCTTTTTTCCCCCCACAGCATCTTATGGTAGATACAAATCACTTGTTTACCTTTACATCTTCCTGACTCTAAACCTCCTGGAGTATGTCTGCATTTCTCCACAATATCACATCTTTTTACTCTTGTTTCTTTCTTCTTGAATGTCATTTCGCTGTACCAAGACTCTTTTAAAAAAAGACACAAAGGTACAATGGCAGGCACTCAGGTGAGAGATTTTTGTGAACGGCATGAATCTAATTGCAAAAGATTTCTTTGGGGGTTGTAGTCAACCTTTAGTGTCAATAAAAAAATCACCAACGAAGTTTGTTAAAATACATATTTGGAGCCTATTCTCTGGGGGTTCTGATTCAGTAGATCTAGGGGGTGTCCCAGATATCTGCATTTCTATCAACAGTCTCTGGTGCTTCTCATGCAAGAGGATACTCCTGCTGTCGGGTGTCATTTAAAGGCTCCTTGGGTGGGATGCAGGGTTCTGGGCCCAGGACCTGGTACCGTATGACTCCCATATGCAGTTCTTTCTGTCCTGGGGCATGGATTGCACTCATGGTTCCCTTAGGCCAGTTATTTTTGTAGCCTTAATAGAGGAGGCATCACTTCTGGAAGCATCTCTCTTTTTCCTGGGTTGACTTCTATATATGCTCATATTTGAGAACTACTTCTTGAAGTGAGGATCACAATTAGATTTAAACCTTTATATAAAATACCCTAACCAAATGACTGTAAGGAAGGAATATATGGATTTTAATGTTTGGATTTAGAAAAGCAATGTCCTAAGCAGAACAAGAGTATTAAGAATAAATAGATACTGGGAGGAAAGTAGGTACATATAATATTCAATAAATAATATATCCCAGATTTAATTAATGCTTCTAAGGGCTTCATGCATTGAATGGTCCCTGCATTCTTTGAAGATTAATACCTAACCTCTTTTCTGGGGCAGGTGCTCCAAAGCATTCTCATTAGATTTCTCTACCAGAATGACTCTCCTTGCCCATAATGAAACCCAAGTGAACATTCTAGAAGGTATTTATTCAGCTATAGTTCCAAGTCATTTACATCCGAGTCCCCTGAAAGTGGGAGTTAAAAAAATGCAGATTTCTAGGTTTCACTTCCAATACAGTGAAATACAGGGAGGGAGTAAAGTTTGGGAATCAAACTTGCATTTTTATAAATCTCTAGAACTGAGTTTTGTTCATACTGAAGGCTGAGGATCATAGCTTAAAGATCCTGCTATAATAATGTAGAACACCGTACTTCTTCTCCAGACCAAACCAATGCAAAACAACCCCTGAAGAGTGGTGATAAAAAGTGTTCAAGATCTTAGAAATTTCAGGAAGCTGAGGTTGAGAAGGACATGGGCTTTCAGCCGCACCCCACCCCTAACTGGCTGCATGAACCTAGGCAAGTGTCTGAAATTCCTTAAGGCTGTCAGTGATTCTTCAAACTGAGAACCAGTCTGTCCTGAAAAATACTGCTCCTGTTTTCTGTTTAGAAAGGACAGCTCTGTATAGTGAACTGCTCTTAGCTAATTTGACCGTTCAGCCATATTCAGGTTCATTTTGCTAAAATTCCACCAAATTCCTTATATTCCCCCTATAATGTTTCTACTAGGTGATATTTCATATTGAAAATAGCCTTAAACCAAATTCTGCTAAATGTTCTCATTTTGGTTAGCCAGGAGACACCGAAATAGCCCCACTGCTTATTCTTGTAAGCACAGAAAGGTCCTTACGTCTCTGATTTTTGGCATTTCTAGAAGCATCTTAAATGCGAGGTTCTCTGTGAGGCTGACAGGACATCACTGTGGTGGCTACCTGCTCCCTCCCCTTGTGGGTCAGATGATAGTCCTCCATGAAGTGGGAAGGACAGCAGACCGAATAGAGCCCTAGACTGTCCCAAGGATTAAGATACTGGGGTTGCTGATTTTATTCTCCTGGTTCAAGAAAGATTGGTGAGGCCCTAACCTTTCTAGCCCATGATGTTTCCTAAATTCCTTTTATTTACATTTATTTTACCAGAGAAAAATGATGTCTAACAATCCTTAACACTAATAAACTGTCTGCTGTTGATTTTGATAACCATATTTGAAGTTCTTCCTAAAATCCTCAGGATGTTGGTATTCCTGGTAAGCGTTTTTCGAGTTCCAAACAGATGCCTCTAGACACCATATAGTCTATTTTAAAGTGAATTACCACACATCCAGTATTAGCACATGACCATTATTTCCTTTTTATCTAATGGATGTTGGTTTCGAAGCCTAGAAGCACCTTAGCAATCCACATAAAGTTCTGAATTAAAGATGGACTAGTACTAGAGTTTCCAACTGAGTTGTGAGTTTTATGTGTTTTACATGTCTATGATCTGGAAGAGCAATGGAGAGACCACAGTTCCATTACTGTTTCCTCCCGCAAGGGGGCAGCAATGCCCCCACTTTAGAACTGTTAAAAACTGTAATCTCAGGGTCTCTCTCAGTCCTTTTGTGCTGCTAAAAAGGATTCAGATACCACATTAAGCAGAGCACCTAAATGGGTCGGTGCAAAGTTGGTTCCAATTTTAGTATATGCGCTGCAGAAGTGAGCACAGTCGGTCGATACAAAGTTGGGCTTGAAGTTGTTTAGCAGTAGGGTCCTGAGAGCAGATCTTGCCTATGAGCGGAAAGACCTGGGAGTTTAGAGTAGGTAGGGGTTGAGGGGGTGAGTTGGGAGAGGTGGGGGAAGGGCGGGAGAAGGAGCCATCAAGATAAGACTGGGGACGCCTGGGTGACTCAGTTGGTTAAAAGTCTGCCTCTGGCTCAGGTCATGATCCCGGGGTCCTGGGATCGAGTCCTGCATCTCGGCGGGAAGCCTGCTTCTCCCTCTGTCTGCCGCTCCCCCTGCTTGTGCTCTCTCCTTCTCTCTCTCTCTGACAAAATAAGTAAATAAAATCTGTATGGAAAAAAAAAAAGATAAGACAGTTTACCTGGTGTGGCAAAAAGTGAGAAATCTCTGGCGTCGGGATGACAAAGGATTTGAAGAACAGGGAGGTATGATGTGGGATTTTGGTTGGTTGTGTGATATAGAGTGAAATCCTTTCCTGTTGAAGGTCTTCCGTGTTTTGATGCTTTGGGGTTGGGGAAATAAAAATCAGGGGCATGAAATTAACACCAGAGGTGACTCTGGGAATATGAATCTCCTGGACATTTATACAAATATTAGTAAAGACAGTGGACCTGCCACAGTATGGGGACGGGTGGATTGAGAAATCTTGTTTACCTTTTAAGACACAGAGTGACCTGATTTGCAGGCTAGGGCTAGTGATCTATTTCATCAAATATTTCTATAGGATCTATTATTTGCGTAGCCAAGTACTGGTGCTATCCAAAGGAAAGATAAAACAGTTTCTGCTCTCCAAGAACTTATTTTCTCTATAGGGAATTAAAACCTTTCTATTTAAATGTTTGACATGTTAATGCCCATTGTCTTTGCAGCTGCTCTGTCCAATTCAGAACATTTGGGGAAGGGATGGACCTAGAGTCACGGTTGTCAGCTTTGGCTAAACATTGGAACCACTCAGGGAGTCACTTAAAGCTTTTAAGACCTGTATCTTCCTAACCCAATATTATTGGTGTCCTCCATATTTCTCTCATGTTCCAGATGGAAGTCAAAGAAACCTAAATTTGCCCTTCTCCCTCCTGTTCTTCAGGAATGCACAGTTTCTAAAATGTCGCATTCTCTCTCTTAGCTTCCACATTTGTATAACAAGGCGGCGAGAGTTCCCTCTAGAAATGCCAAGACCACAAGGAGTTCACTTGACTATACGATCTCTAGGGCTCAAGTGGCCCACATACTTCCTATAGCCAGCATAACTGAGGCAACAGCATTCCAGCTCAACAGAATTATGTTGTCAGGCTATTAAAATGCATTGCATGGGATTTGACATACATGGTTCTACTCTAACAATGAAATCAGTCTCTTTAGAAAATACTCAGAGAACACAATAAAGGAATATATGTAAGAGAAGGACGTTGCCTAAGCCAAGCCAAGCCAAGCCAAGTCCCTGTTGCTATCAGCTCTGGAGCAAAGATATGAATGATCTTTGAGTCTATATAATTTTGTATAATGAGCAGACAGTCATTCCTTCATCCTTTCATTGTCCATGCTTGGAGTCCATCAGTAACCCTATTGAAAAATGATCCTTGTTCTTTCTTTTGCTTGCAGTGCTGTTTTTGGCTCCTCTAATCAAATGAGTCATTGCTGAAATGTTCAGCTTGTTTTATGGTTGTGGCACTCTGGGAAAGCAGGGCAGCTCACCTGCCCCACGCTATGCCTGATTTTAGCTGGGAAGGTTCCCAACATCTGTGTCTGTAATAAAAGACTCTACAAAAGCAAAATAAATCATCTTCTACCTCCATTTCTCCTGCCCATTAAAGGCTGATCTCCTACAGTCACGATCCTGGCCCCGAATCGGGCTGCAGCATCTGATCTGATGGCACAAAGCGAGATCAATATCTGCCACGGTAAAAAGTCAATGGAACATAAATTAGGAAGAGAATATTTTCTAACTCTGGCCCCAAGCAGTGACTGGTTGGGTGCAAGCCATACTGTTGGTCAATGAAAAGAGAAAGCAACTTAACTTAGCAGCAGGGTAGACTATACTCAGCTTGTATTACTGCTATTCCTGGTTCTCTTTATTGATCTCCAAATAATGAATTGAAGGGTGTTTATCCTCTCTCAAGTTTTTCGAGAGTTTGCTACTAAAACGTTATCAGCAAGTTTCTAATTGTGGCTAAAGAAGTATGTGAAATTAATCCAGGCCTCGGGTTTGCTGGGTATAAGCATTCTGAGCATGTAAGAAGATTTTGGCCCCCAAATGAGGTCTTACCTAATACTTACAAGAATGTTTTAGAATTGTAATGAAGTTGGTTGCTGATGAGCAAATGCACCTGCTCTCTGTCCCAAAGAAGGGGACTTTCTTTGGCTAATTTACCTTTTCCAGATATGAGGCCTGAGATTTTTACATTTCCAAAACCCAAGTAAATAATTTTTTCTCATTTTAAAGCTAATGCAGATTTTTGGGAAAATATTTCAAGGAACCCATGAAGAGTAAAGGAAGAAAATAAACCTTACCCCTGACACTATCGATAATTACTGATAGCATGTGACCATATCCAATTCCAGCCTTGTGTGTGTGTGTGTGTGTGCGCACGCACGCATGTGCGTGCGCTCTCACACACGCATATTTTTCAAAAGTGGGAACAGTAGAGGTAGTATGTGATCCTTATGGGAACTAAATAAATAGCATTCCTCTTTCCCACTGTTTTTGAATTGAGAATTAGCAACGAAGGTTTAATGCAAATGGGGGTCAAAATATTACATTAATTACTGATTAATTACTGATACAATCTTAAGATTGGGGGGTGTCAGGAGACTGAGTCTTCAGCTGCAGTCCGGAGAACTTCCTAATACTGAGACTTACTAGATAGACTTAATTATATTAATTAGGTCATTGACTATAACATGCCCACTTTCCCATAGTACTTTACTGCATGACCCTTTGATGGAATGGAATACAATTTTTTTTTAAAGATTTTATTTATTTGACAGAGAGAGAGACAGTGAGAGAAGAAGCACAAGCAGGGGGTGTGGAAGAGGGAGAAGCAGGCTTCCCACTGAGCAGGGAGCCCGATGTGGAGCTCGATCCCAGGACCCTGGGATCATGACCTGAGCCGAAGGCAGATGCTTAACGATTGAGCCACCCAGGCACCCCCTGGAATACAAAATTTAAAAGTAAGTATAAGAGAAAAAGTGACAGAGAGGACAGTTACAGAAGCGGAGGAGTCTACAGAAATCCAGAACCCCAACTATTTTAGCTTGCCAGGTACTGGAACTAAGACAACTTCATGGATTGGTCACTCTCTGGGATCTTATAATGATCTACGAAGGGAAAGTTTGTCTGTCATCCCATCATAGTCTTTTCTCCTAATTTTTTGATGGTTAAGTCACTATTTTTAGTTATATTATTAGTTACCTTTGTAATTTCCACTGTTAGAACTAAATCACCATCTCTGGCTTGATTAACTTTGAACTGTAACTCCAAACTCAACATCCTTCTTGACCTCACTGATATGAGGAATTCTTAATCTCAGGAAACAAACTGAGGGTTGCTGGAGTGGTGGGGGGTGGGAGGGATGGGGTGGCTGGGTGATAGACATTCGGGAGGGCATGTGCTATGGTGAGCACTGTGAATTGTGCAAGACTGTTGAATCACAGATTTGTACTTCTGAAACAAATAATGCAACATATGTTAAGAAAAAAGAAAAAGAAGATAGCAGGAGGGGAAGAATGAAGGGGAGTAAGTCAGAGGGGGAGACGAATCAGGAGAGATGATGGACTCTGAAAAACAAACTGAGGGTTCTAGAGGGGAGGAGGGTGGGGGGATGGGTTAGCCTGGTGATGGGTATTAAAGAGGGCACGTTCTGCATGGAGCGCTGGGTGTTATGCACAAACAATGAATCATGGAACACTACATCAAAAACTACTGATGTAATGTATGGTGATTAACATAACAATAAAAATAAAAAAACCCTCAACATCCTTCTTTTTTTAAAAGATGAGTCCATGAACCACTTGCCCTTTCTTTCTTTTTTTTCTTTAAAGATTTTATATGTTTATTTGACAGAGAGAGACAAGCAAAAGAGGGAACACAAGCAGGGGGAGTGGGAGAGAGAGAAGCAAGCCCCCTGCAGAGCAGGGAGCCCAATGTGGGGCTCGATCCCAGGACCCTGGGAACATGACCTGAACCAAAGGCAAACGCTTAACAACTGAGCCACCCAGGGGCCTGGCACCCCGCCACTTGCCCTTTCTTTAACCTCCCTCAACTCTGGTCAGCTGTGCAAGTGTTTAATATTGTAAGAGAGAGAACTTTTTTTTTTCTTCTTTAAGTTTTTTATTGGTATGTTAATCACAATACATTACATCGTTAGTTTTTGATGTAGTGTTCCATGATTCATTGTTTGTGCACAACAGCCAGTGCTCCATGCAGTACGTGCCCTCCTCAATACCCATCACCAGGCTAACCCATCCCCCCACCCCTTCCCCTCCAGAACCCTGTTTGTTTTTCAGACTCCATTGTCTCTCATGGTTCGTCTCCCCCTCCAGTTTCCCCCCCTTCATTCTTCCCCTCCTATCTTTTTTTTTTCTGAACATATATTGCATTATTTGTTTCAGAGGTACAGATCTGTGATTCAACAGTCTTGTACAATTCACAGGGCTCACCATAGCACATACCCTCCCCAATGTCTATCACCCAGCCACCCCCTCCCTCCCACCCCCCACCACTCCAGCAACCCTCAGTTTGTTTCCTGAGATTAAGAATTCCTCATATCAGTGAGGTCATATGATACATGTCTTTCTCTGATTGACTTATTTCACTCAGCATAACACCCTCCAGTTCCATCCACGTCGTTGCAAATGGCAAGATTTCATTCCTTTTGATGGCTGCATAATATTCCATTGTATATATATACCACATCTTCATTATCCATTCATCTGTCGATGGACATCTTGGCTCTTTCCATAGTTTGGCTATTGTGGACATTGCTGCTATAAACATCGGGGTGCACGTACCCCTTCAGATCCCTACATTTGTATCTTTGGGGTAAATACCCAGTAGTGCAATTGCTGGATTGTATGGTAGCTCTATTTTCAACTTTTTGAGGAACCTCCATACTGTTTTCCAGAGGGGTTGCACCAGCTTGCATTCCCACCAACAGTGTAGGAGGGTTCCCCTTTCTCCACATCCCTGCCAACATCTGTCATTTCCTGACTTGTTAATTTTAGCCATTCTGACTGGTGTGAGGTGGTATCTCCTTGAGGTTTTGATTTGGATTTCCCTGATGCCGAGCGACGTTGAGCACTTTTTCATGTGTCTGTTGGCCATTTGGATGTCTTCTTTGGAAAAATGTCTGTTCATGTCTTCTGCCCATTTCTTGATTGGATTATTTGTTCTTTGGGTGTTGAGTTTGATAAGTTCTTTATAGATTTTGGAAGAGAGAGAACTTGTATATTTTTTTGCAACCATAGTTGAAGTCTTCAATACTGTGTCAATAGGTTGAATCTAAAAATTAAAATTAATGTGCAAAAGTGTTTGCATTTCTGTGGTTTGTAAAATTGTTAATCTGAACAAAAATGCTCTGATTGCAATTCCTTTTCTATATTTCAATATATATAAATCCTGTTCCATTCAAGGTGAAGATTCTCCTTTTGTACGCTCCACCAGTGAATCAAAATCATGTCTCATTTTAGTTACTTCATCTGTGGTCCAGGACATCCTCATACAGAATTTTATTTTTCCTGGAATTTTTTTAAAAGACTTACTGGGATATAACTTATATACCATAAAGTTCACCCACTCTACGTGTACATTCAATGATTTTTCAGCAAATTCACCAGCTGAGGGACATTTGAACTGTTTCCAGTTTTGGGCTATTATGAGTAACATGGCCGTAACATTTGCATGCAAGTCTTTGTGTGGATATATGTTTTTATTTCTTCTGGGTAGAGACTTGAGTGGAATCACTGGGTGATAGGGTAAGTAAGTATATATTTAACTTTTGAAAGAAAGAGCCACTGTTTTCCATTTTACATGCCCACTAGCAATGCATGAGAATTGCAATTTCTCTATATCCTCAATACTTGGTAATATCATTCTTTTGGATTAAAGCCAGTCTAGTGGGTGTGCAGCGGTACCTCATTATGGTCTTAATTTGCATATTCCTAATGACTAATGATGTTGAGCATCTTTTCATCTTATCTGTTCAAATGTTTTGCCCATTTTAAAAAAGATTTTATTCATTTATTTATTTAGAGAGTGTGGGCAGGGGAAGGAGAAGAGGAGAGAGAGAATCTCAAGCAGACTTTCTGCTGAGTGTGAAGTCTAACACGGGGCTCCATCTCATGAGCCTGAGATCATGACCTGAGTTGAAATCAAGAGTTGGATGCTTAACCAACTGAGCCACCCAAGTGCCCATTTTTAAATAGGGTTTTTTTTTTTTTTATTATTGAGCTGTAAGAGTTTTTTCCTATATTCTAGATATAAGCTTCTTTATGAGACATATGATTTAAGACATTTTCATATCTTCTATTTTTATATCTTCATATAAAACAATCTGGATTGTTTTTTGTTAATGGTGCCTTTTGAAGAGTGAAAGTTTTAAAATTTGATGAAGTTCAATTTATCCACTTTTTTCTCCTAAAGATCATTATTTTAGTGTTATATTTAAGAAATCTTTGCCTAAACCAAAGTCATGAAGATTTTCTCCAACATTCATCTAGAAGTTTAATACTTTTATCTTTTACATTTAGGTCTATTATTCATTTTGAGTTAATTTTTTTGTGAGTATAAGGCAAAGTCTAAGTTCTTTCTCTTCTTTCCTTTCCTTTTTTTTTTTGCTTCTTCTTTTTTGTTTGTGAAGGGCCGCAAGACCACCCTCGGTTTTGATGGATTCAGGACTCACAGGATGCAGAAAACCTATTATATTTGTGGTTGTAGTTTATTGCAGAAAAGTTTATTACAAATTAAAATCAGCAAGGGAAAAGGATGCTTGGAGCACATTTCAGGAAAGCCAAGTGTAGTCCCTCTGCTAGTTTTGCAAGGATGGTGTTCAACTTGCCCAGCAGCAATGTGTGACAACACATGGAAAGTGTTGCCAACTATGGAAGCTCTCCTAAGTTCAGAGTTTTTATTGGGGGTCAGCACACATACACATGGAACATCTACATGGCTGGCCTTAGGTTCTTAGTCTCCAGTCCTCAAGAGGTCACTGGATACAGTATAACTCAGGCATATAAAAACTGATGTTCACCACAAATCACTGTGTCAGGTATGATCAAAGGTTTCAAATACACAAACATACTCTTAGTAGGTGTGGTATCCCAAAGACTCCCTCTGAATTTATTTTCCAGAAGTTGGCCAAGGGCCAATTGTAAGGTTTTGGAGTGTGCAGGGTTTGGACAACCTAAGTCCACACTTTACTGCCCAGATACCAGTTGTCCCTGCACAGGGTGTTAAAAGCAGACCATCTTTTCCCAATTGAATTGTGTTGGTACCTATGTAGAATATCAATTGACCACAAGTGTAAGGGTTTATGTCTGGGTTCTATTCTGTTCAATTGATCTATATATGTTTATCTTTATGCCAATACTATGCTGTTTTGATTTCTATCGCTATATATAGGTTTTGAAATCCAATATTATAATTCTTCCAACATTGTTCTTTTTCAAAACTGTTTTGGGCCTTTGCAATACTATATAAATTTTGGGATCAGCTTATCAATTTCTACAAAGGAGCCTGCTGGGGATTTCAATAGGGATTACCTTAAATCTGTAGATCAGTTTGGGGAGAATTGCCCTATTAACAATATTGAGTCTTATAATCCGTGACCGTGGGTTAACTTTTCATTTATATATTGATATTCTTTAATTTCTCTTCATAATGTTTATAGTTGTCATTATGTAGGTATTATACTTTATCATTATTTCTATATATTTTATTTTTGATGCTACTGTGAAAGAAATTGCATAATAATCTCAGTTTTTGATTATTCTTCTGCATGGGAGAAGAGTTATATGGTCTTTGTCCTCTCCCTTTCTATTTTACTAAACTTCATTTATCTTTTCCATCATTGACTAATTTGTTTATTGCTCAAAATTACTCTCTTTAAAGACACTTATCTCAGAGTTCTGTGACTTCCTATTATAATTTCCTGCTTGCTTTCTAGGACTGATTCATAGCAATCAACCTGATATTTACTTTTTCACTATATTTTTTATATCCTACATCTTCCTCTTGTTTTGATATTATTCTTATTTTACTGATGAACATCTTCAAGTACTTCCTAAGAAGGAGTAAATGGACAGTAAATGTTTGAGTTGCATATCTGGGAATGATTATACTTTGCATTATACTTGAACTGATAGCCTGGCTGGCTGTAGAATTTTATTTTTGAAATTATTTTCCCTTTGGACTTAGAAGACTTATTCCATGGTCTTCTGGAATTCCTTGTTGCTCTGGTAAGACTAATGTTGATTTGATTGTTCCTTTCTACAGAAGCTTTTAGGCTTTTCTCTTGGTCTTTGGAGGTCTGAAATACCACCAGGAAAAGTCCAGATGGTTAATCTTTTCATTCCTTCCACTTAGCAATCATTGGAACTGTTCAATTGGAAGACGTATTTTTCAACTTTGTGAAAATTTTCTCATTGGTTCTTTGACAATTTCCTACTCAACATTTTTCATTTCTCTGTTTCTGCTATATCTACAAGTTAGATCTTAAAACTCTTGGTCTGATCCTTTGGGTTTTTATGTTTTCTCTTTTCTACTCTAATTTCTTGGGTTCTGCTTGCACAGAATTTTCACAACTGTACTTTTTTCTATATTTTCACAACTGTGCTTTGTTCTGTAGGAACAAATTTCCTGGTCTAACATTGTTATAATAAATTTAAAATATCTTAAAGAGTTGAAAGAATAATTTAACAAATATTCAAATAACTATCTAATTTCAACAAATATTAACTTTCCCCCACATTTGCCCCTCTCTTCATATTTACATGTATGTCTTTGCTATAGACCATTTGAAAGTAAATTGCAGATATATAATAACCATTTATCCCTAAATGTTTTAGAAATTGCAGATATAATAACCATTTACCCCTAAATGTTCTCATAAGAATAAGGATATTTGTTGTTATACCACAATACCATTATCACAACTAAGAAAATAACTATTCAATAACATCATACAATATTTAGCCATATTCAATTTCTTCAGTTGTCCAAAGACTATCTTTCACATTTAGAAAAACATACGTTCATGTACTGCATTTGGTTGTTATGATCGACTCTTTTTAACCTAGAACTGACCTTCCCACCCCCACCATGCTACCAACTTTTTTTCTAGATGTGTCCGATTCATCCTCACATGCTTCCCCATCCTCTGTATTTCCTCTCGTTTAGCTCTGGAGACTCGATTATATTCAGGTTGAATACTACACCATGAAAATTTTGTAGGTTAAGTTGTACACTTCAAATTGTCTCACATAAGAAGGCACATTATGTCAGACTGTCCTGGTAAGAATATTGCTAAATCTGCTCATTTTATTAAGATCTGCCTTTCACATCTCTCCATTGAAATGGTACATTTTCTCCTTTGCAATCAGCAAGTTATCTCTGGGTTGATTAGGTGTTCCAAAGACCTTTCCCCTCACGGTTTTAGCATTGATTAAGTTTACCTGTCCGTGATTACATCAGAAGTTGCAAAATGGTGATTTTCTATTTCTGTAAGTTCTTGTACATTTATTAATAGAACTTCTTTTGCAGAGAAGAGATTTAAAAAATCTTATTTTGAGTTTTACTATATATGCAATGATTTTTTTAACTTAAAATATTATAATCAATTATAATTACTATTTTCTTCAATGGCCAAATTGTTCCAAATCTGACCACATGTTGCTGATTCAAGCTAGCTCCCTGTCTTCTTTTGTCATGACTCAATTGGTCTTTGGACACATTACATTTTGACACATGTCCCACATTGACTAGTACTTTCTGTGCCCCAGGGATGGAATCAAGCATTTCTCCAACAAGATCTAGTTCCTTTCAGTGGGGTATGGAATTTAGAAGTTGAGATCTGAGTACTAGGTTTGTTCATTGCTACTAGGTATCATTGGTGCTAGGCCCTTCCTGTAAGTAGAGCTAGGAAAAATCTTTAAAAAACGTCATACTATTTCCAGTTCAAATTTAACCTCATAAGGTTTAAAAAAAAAAAAAACCACCCTTATTTTATACTGGTACATTTTCTCCGCTGAGAATTTACACTTTACATTTACATTTAACACTGAGAATCTTTTTTTCTTAACACCGTTAATGTACTGGTTTTCTTTATCCTATAATATACATAAAATAATTTCTAAAGTACAATATTACTACCAACAATAAACATACAGAGTGCATTTTCACATATCTTTGCAGTTCTTTTTGTCCTTGGACTGTATCACCGTAAGAATAAACACTTTCCTATACTTAAAATAATTCTTCTCCCTGTGTGGTTATTGATTTTATACTTAGGTTCATTTGTTTCTGCTGGTGTTCAATGTTTTGGTTTGCTTTTCTCTTTTTGATTTAATTTTTCAAATATAGAAAACATTTATAGGGTGCATTGGTTATAAGCTATTGTCTCTCAGCCTTCTGGACCCTGCTATCTGATGCCAGGGCTGGGACACTGCAAACCATATTTCTGTTTTTCCAGCTAGTTCCCTGCTCTAATCTTTTTTTCTTTTCTTTCTTTCTTTCTTTCTTTTTTTTTTTTTTTTTTACAGATTTTATTATTTGAAAGAGAGTGCTCTGTGCACATGAGCAGGGGGGAGGGGCAGAGGGAGAGAGAGATAAACAGACTCTCTGGTGAGCAGGAAGCCCGACGTGGGGCTCAGTCCCAGGGGCTCAGTCCCAGGACCCTGAGATCATGACCTGAGCTGAAGGCAGCCACTTCACTGACTGAGCCACCCAGGTACCCCCTTGCTATGATCTTCCAAAGGGGGTGCAAGAGGGAGCCTGCAAGGTTGGAAGAAGAAAAAGGAACTTGTTCTCTCCTGTGTCTTCCCTGTGAGACTCTCTGTCTCTTTCCTCTCCCCATGCAAACCATCTGAGCCCTACTTTCTCACTCCTGCAGCCTGAGTGCCTCCCCATAGAAGCACCTCAATTCAGTTTGCAGTTTTTCCAAATACTTGCAGACCCAGCTCTCCCCAGAGGTCTGGCCCACGGAGCCTTCCTTTGAACTCTGTGGCCCCAGCACGGCCAACACGGTGACTGCTGCTCAAAGGTCTGAGTTTCAGCTTAGCCAAGCTCTTCTAAATTTTAATAATTTCTAAATCTTAATACTTCCAACATCTGCTCATTATCTTCTTACCCTAAAAGTGGTAGCTGCCTCCTGCGGGCACTGTCTTCCTGATACATTTATGCTCCCATTTTTATCCTTTCGGCCATTTAGTTAACAACTTTATACCTAGTTAACAATTTTTTATATTAAATTCCCTCTGTTCAAATAACTGGTGTGCTTTTGTTTCCTGGCTAAACCGTAACTGATAAACATGGGCCACACATAAAAACCTTTACTCAGAGAAGTCTTTCTTCCATCCCAAGTTTTTCTACCCCATTACCACCTACCCCCTTGAGGTAATAATTTTATTAGTCACTGTATTGTTGGCCGTTTTGACAAAATTAATCAAACACACATGTATGCATGCATATATGGACTTTCTTTCTCCTAGAGAGGTAGTGTGTTCTCTACGTAAAAGGTAGTGTAACCTAGGTCAACTTTAACCATTGAACAGCAACCATTGAACTGAGCAGCAAATGAGTTTGAGAATAGAAGAGGAGTTGCAATTTGGGACATGCAAACTATGGCAAACCATAAACGAGGTCCAAGAACAAAGGAGGAGAGCATCCTTTTATGGAGGAAAGGAGGAAGTGGGGACAGGTTGCTCTGAACAAAAGTGCATTGGAGGAAAATGAGGGTTCCGAACGGTGGCACGTCTCACTGGATGTAGTGAGGACAGATTGAGAGGAAATCTTCCTTCTTCCTGCTGAATGATGTCCAATGTCCGCTGCCACGGGTGTGAGAGATCTTCCTCTTCTCCATTTTGAATGAAATTTCCTTTATTTTCACACATATATACTGCTCTGTACCCCGCTTACGCACTAAGTCTTACATCCTGGAAATCATTCCAGATCTGTTCTTAGAGCACATGGATGCACCATCATTGTTCCAACCATCTTTGGCTAATGGACATTGGGATTGATTTTAATATTTGTTGTTGTTGCAAATACTACAACGAATCACCGTTTTGAACATTTATTGTTTGTATTTGGGTTTGTGTCTCTTCAGGTGGAATCCTAGAAGTGAAATTACTGAGTCAAATGGTACTTACCCTACATATATAGTTTTATTATAATTTTATAATATATTTCTCCATAGGACTGTATCATTTTCTATTCTTATCAGGAATGTGTGAAAGTGTTTCTTTTCAGGTTTGCCCATTGAGTGTGTTGCCAACTTTTTAAATTTTCACCTTTTCCATAAGAATGACAAAAGACATGACATCTCGGTGTTGTTTTAATATAGTGAAATTGAGGTTCTTAGCATAGGTGTCAAGGTCATTTGCTTTTCTTTTTCTATGTGCTGTCTCTTTATCCAATTTTTCTACTGGGTTTTTGGTCTTTTTCTTCTTGATAGTGAAAAGTGGTTGAGATACCAGGGAGATGAGTTCTTGTTTGTGAAATATGTTGTAAATATTTTCAGTTTGCAATTTTTCTTTTCACTTTGCTTAGCGTGCCTTTTTTCATGCAAATATTTAAAGATTTTCATGTATTCAAAATTTTAGTCTATCTTCTTGACGCTTTCGGGTTTTGAACAAAAAGTCAGAGAGTCCTCTAGTACTTGTGACCATCGTTTTAATATTGAAGAATTCTTTCATGTTCTGTGATGTTTCCTTTCCATAATGATGTCCCATCATTCCACAAAAGTAATAACTCCTTGAGTCTCTTAGAGGGTATCGTTTAAAAGTTCTCTTTTCTTCCCTGAAATATCTGTTCATCTGGAATCAGTTTTTTTCCTGTTTATTTGTTTTTATCCTCTTTGATAATGCATATTTTTCTTGAAAATCTTGTTAGTCTTATATTTAAGAAAGGAAGATCTGTAAGCGGCCAGCGTGGTCGCCAACACAAGGGACTTCTGTTTGAGTTGAATGGTCAGGGACCTAGCTACTTCACAGGGAGAGTAGCTGCCAGTGTGGGAAGGAAGAGGACATTTTCTGGAGGTACGAACACACGCATCCTCAACAGCCATCCCGACTAGGCGAAGAAATTTTTGCCTGTAGGTATATTCTAGGATGCCTGTGTTAAGATTGTAGTTTGTGAGTAGGGAGGCTACTACAGTGCGTACAGATCTTAAAGTACTCCCTTTTTTTTTTTTTTTAAGATTTATTTATTTATTTGAGAGAGTGTGCCAGAGAGTGAGCGCGGGGGAGGGCGGGGCAGGGGGAGAGAATCCTCAAGCAGACTCCCCACTGAGCAGGGAGCCTGACTCTCTCAGGCTTGATCCCAGGATCCTGAGGTCATGACCTGAGGTGAAACCAAGAGTCAGATGCTTAACCTACTGAGTCACCCAAGCAGCCCAGTATCCCCTTTGTTTTGATCTCTACTTACTTCCATACTTTATTGGACCTTTTATCTCTGAGTCCAGAAATTTTCCAGAGGATTTTTTCTCCTCAAAGTTTTCATATATATTATAGTCTACCTTCAATGTCATACTTCTCTCTACCAGAAATTTGTTGAAATTCCTCATTCATCATCACCTAATTTTCCTTTCTGTTATGGGATTACAACCTTTTCATTTTTTTTTTAAGATTTGCATTTTTTAGAGGGGGAGGCAAACCATAAGAGACACTTAACAGTAGAGAACAAACGAGAGTTGTTGGAGGGGAGGTGGGTGGGCAGGCGATGGGCTAGATGGGTGGTGGGGATTAAGGAGGGCACCTGTTGTGATGAGCACCGGGTGTTGTATGTAAGTGATCAATCTTCTGAAACCAGTATTACACTCTATGTTAACTACCTGGAACTTAAATAAAAATTAAAAAAAAATCAAGGAAAAAAGACAAAACAATAAAGTGCAAATGTATTAAATAGTGTTTTAAACAAGACGCAGTTATAGAAAAGGCTTTTTCTTGTATGAAAATGAGATTCAGATCTAAACTTTTATTAATATGTACATTCCTTTGTTATTACATCAGGTGATTTAAGATTCATTTAATCCCACAAATGACATTCCCAAATGAACAGATATTTGAGGGATGCTTTTCTCTAAAAATGGAAACATCTTGATAATGTCTTTGGTAACTTGCAAATATAGAAAATTCTTAATCACGTAAATAATGGTTTTTCTCCTTTCCTTAGTGTTGACTACAGTATAGCATTTTTATATTCAATTGTATTTAACTTTACAAATCTCCTCTTGTCAAAACCTAACGAAGAGTGTTATGGCCATTACCTTTTTTTATTCATGTTGTTCAGTAAAATATATAATCTTGAAAAAAAATTTAAAAACCATTCTGAAAAAAAAAGATTTTATTTTTAAGTATTCTCTACACCCAACATGGGGCTTGAACTTAGAACCCCAAGATCAAGAGTTGCATGCTCTACCGACTGAGCCAACAAGGTGCCCCTACCCTTTTCATTTTTTAACTATTATTTTAATGGATCTTTGAGGGATAAAGAAGAAAAACACATGGTCAGGTCACCAAACTCTAACCAGAAGTCTCTGTGTCCAGTTCATCTTATAAGTCAGGTCACAAATGTCTTGGATTGCTGGCCAATCTATGTAGGCATTCTCTTTTGAGTTAGGTTCAATTTTGGTCAAATCAATCAATTCCAAGGAAATTTCAGTTATGCCTAATTTTCATTACAGTAGACAAACACAAGACATTCCTGTGACTGTCCATCTTTTACATATATTAGGGGGCACATTTCCAACCACTTCTTTAGGATACATTTTTAGTTACAGAATTGCTAAGTGAAAGGGTATCATCTCTTATGGCTTTTGACACATTTTCCCTCAGAAATGGTAGACCAGTTATATTCCCAGCCACAGTGGGTAAAAGAGGCCTATTTCTCAAGCCTCACTGACAATGAGTATTATCTTTCTATTTAATCTTTGCAAGTTTCAAAAGCAAAGGCATTATCTAATGCAAAAACTCTTACGTTGGTTTTGGAGATAATGATGGTATTTGCTTCTACTCATGGAACATATAATTTGTGTTATGAGTTATATCCTGGTTTTCACAATAGTTCCATATGATGTGAATTGAATTACATTTTGTAGAAGAGGAATAGGAGATCCAGAAGTGTTAAGTAACTATTACAAGGACATGCAGCTAGTGAGTGATTTATCTGGTGTTTTAACTGGTTTCTGTGCTACTCCTGAAGACAGCTGGAGGCAGAATTTTGTGTAAAATCATAGTAAAGATATGTAAATGTTATTGTAACAGGGCTATAAATGTTTGGAAATCTTCTTTGGTGATGATGAAAGATCAATGCTTTCTGCCTTCTGACAAAGCCTTGAGGAACAGGATGGAGCAATTATGATCTTTTCCCTCTTACGTGACTTTTACGTCATTTCAAATACCAACTATATTATGAATTGTTTTGCGTCATCGATACACATCACTATTAATGGAAAATAAGCATTGATTTTGTTGGTTGAAGGAATAAAATTTTTGCGTGGTTTATTCTCTTTTGCTGAGTGAGTGGCAAGTTATCTCAAAAGTTAGTGGCTTAAAAATAAAATTTTTTATCTTCTCTTTTTTTTTTTTTTTTTTTGTGGGATAGGAATTCAGGAGTGGCTTAGCTAATTCTGGTTTAGAGAGATTTCAGTCAAGAAGATGGCCAGTGATGTAGTTATCAGAAGGCTTGACTGGGATTGGAGAATCTGCTTTCAAGGTGCTTTCACTTGCATTGCTGGCAAATTAGTCCTGCTTAGAGTTCCTCAGCATGTGGATGTTCCCAGAGGGCTGCTGAGTGGCTTCCTGCCATGGCAGCTGGCTTGCTCTGAAACAAGTAATCCAAGACAGAGCAAGGCTGAATCTGCCACATCTTTTATGAACCAGCCTTGTCACACAATCATTTCCACAGCATCCTATTGGCTATCCAGGTCAGTCCTAGTCAACATGGGAGGGGACTCCACAAGGGCATGAATTCCAGGACACATAATCATTGGAGATCATCTTAGAGGCTGGTTACCACACATGGACATGTAATATCCAAGCAGACGGTGAATGCAAGAATCAACAAGCAACACTGAAGATATGTGGACCCTGGTGGGTCTATGGAAAGACAGATGAGATAGATAGATCTCTACTCATGTAAAAATGAAATAACTTTCCCTATCTTACAGCAGTAAGAAAACAAAGTATGGTTAGAATTCTTCTGGAAATGAATGCAACTATTTGTCCAAAATGGTTGTCCTTCAATCTCAATATTTACTGGACAATGTTAATAGTGTAACTTTTTGCCCTAGACTAGGAACTAGGTGCATTTACTTAATTCCTACAATATTTGCATTATTATTTATATTCATATTTTACAGAGGAAGCCTAAGAGAGATTAAGTGACAAGGCTAAGGCTACTTAATTTAGTAGTGGTTGAGTTGAATTTCATCCCTGGGTCTTTTTTGCTGTGTGTCGTGTTTCACCACACTGAAGTCCTAGGAGCCCCACATTTGTGCATGGGGACTGATAAAGGCCCAGCCAAACCTTATACCTGATCCCATAGTGAGAATAGACCTCTAACCTTCTAACTGTCCTACTGGAAAACATAAAGGACCCTATGAGACTACAGGAAGAAATTGTGTTTCAACCACAGAGTAATTAAATCTGTTTTTGAGAAAGAAGCCATTTTGAAGCTTTCAGCATACCTTGACCCATCTTAGTAATACATTTTGGTTCTTTTTTAGCCAGAAGGAGACAATCACTGAGGTTCCTTTGCAGCAGTACCCTGCTTTGCTTTTTCTTTCCCAATAAGGGAGGAATATGCTTATTCAACAAGTCAGCTACGATTCGTTTTAAGGTGACAATTGTTCTTAATAACCCAGTAGTGTTTCATCTGGCTTATGAGTCACTTCTTGGCCACTGAAGATCTATCTTTCAGGGCACGATAGTCACCTATTTAAAGTTCTGTGTCATTGTGTAGACCTTCAGAATCCTGATTTAAATCCATGAGTGTGGGGTGCCCGGGTGGCTCAGTTGTTAGGCATCTGCCTTCGACTCAGGTCATGATCCCAGGGTCCTGGGATCAAGCCCCACATCGGGCTTCCTGCTTGGTGGGAAGCCTGCTTCTCCCTCTCCCACTCACCCTGCTTGAGTTCCCTCTCTCGCTGTCTCCCTGTGTGAAATAAATAAATAAAATCTTAAAAAAAAATCGATGAGCGTGATGATAGGTATTCAACTACCTTATAGTGCTTCAGTATTTTAGGATGTCAGGTTCAATTTGGTCTAATTCAGTTGGGATCAGCTTTTACACTTCTTTGAGAGGTGGTCCTCGGTTTTAAAATATTCTAAAGTGTAGTTCTACCCTCCACCTAAAATTAGTGAGGATGATTGTGGCCCACTCAAAAGATTTTTGAAGAGATAAGATGTTGGAGGTCTATAGGAAACTTGATACATTTTTTACTGGAGATTTATCCCCTATCTTGTCATTTAATATCCCCTTTATCTTCGTCGATATGACTACCCTCATTTTGGTGATTGTTTTCCTTCTCCACTAAGAGTTTGTTTGTAGCCGTCACCAAAATCCGTATGTTGAAACCTGATCCTCAAGGTGATGGTATTTGGAGGTGGTTCCACTTGGAAGTGATTAGGTCATGAGGGTGGAGCTCTCATGAACGGCATTAGTGTCCCTAGATGAGACCCCAGAGGGCTCCCTCACCCCCGCCCCCATGTAAGGACACAATGGCCGTCTGTGAACCAGGAAGCAGGATCTCACCAGACACCAAATCTGCCAGTGCCTTGATCTTGAACTTTCCAAACTCCAGAACTGTGAGAAATAAATGTTCATTGTTTAAGCCACTCACTCTACAGTATTTTTGTTAGAGCAGCCCCAGTGGGACTAAGACAGGGGCATAGCATCATGACTTACTTCTGTGATAACATCCAAGGATCCTGAGTCTCTGTAAACTCTTATTTACCTAGAGAGAAAGGATATGTGCCAGTTTTCTTTGAAACAAGAAAATTCATCCTAATTTAGCCTGTTATAGCCCTCTTATTTTGGAATCTGTCTTTTCTGACCACACTAAATTTGTTCATACTCCAATTATTCTTTATTAGAGCAGCCTGTTTCTTGCCTTTCAATTATCTCTTCCAGTCTGTAATAATCTTATTTGGTGGTTTATGCGTTTATTATCCTCTTTCTCCACTAGAATGTAGGCGGGATCAATGTGGCTACAATGTCTGCCTTTGCTCACCACTCTTCCCTAACACGCACCCTGTGACTGAGACACAGACAGAGGCCCCAATAGTTACTTGTTCAATGAATGAATGAGCATTAATGAAATAGTCAAAGTTGGACTAGAAGATGATATTGATGTTTGCCGTTGTCACTGCAAGACACAACTCTCTTCAACTGCCAGTACCTGTACCTAATTACCTGAGGGCTTTTTTTTTTTTTTCTTTTTTGCCATTGGATTATGCTTTCCATTCAGTGGGCTTGGAGTGCTTGGAAAGAAACATACCTCCAGGAGCCGCCCTCAACCACTGACTGGAGTTGGCGTTAGAGATACCTTGGTTCCCTTGGTCCATTGGGTGGGATAACGGAAGCATTTTTACACTGGTTCCCAGAGTTGTTGCAGCAGAATTAAGCTTTAATCATGCACTGCACTAGCTGCCTCAAGTCCACACCCTTTATTAGCTGCTCCCCATTCCTTCCTTGCTTCACTTCCCCATTCCCTTGCTGTTTTCCTGTTGCTTCCCCAATAAACCACCTTGCCTCAGGGTCTACTTCTGGACAACTCAAACCAAGACAGGACACAAAAGTTCACAAAAGCTTTACAAGTTTTTCAGACTCTATTTCTAAATGAGGGATCATGTACTCTATTTTGAAAGTTAAGTCAGAAAAAAGGTAATTTCCTTTCCTAAAACATAGGCCTTATTATTACCTTTTGTTTTACCTTGTGTACTAATTATGGCTAGGTAAAAATATTATTTTATTCATTTACTTTTCAACTCTTTCAACTGTAGTTTTTAGTATGTATCCCACTTCCAGACCACCGTCTGGGCAACCGGAAGCATGCATGTTGTGAGTCACCATGCAGAAGTGTGGTTAACAATTGAAGAGTCCTGTATGGCACAGTTACTATGTGAAAAGCAATGAAGACCTTTTAGGGGACACAGAGTTGGAATAGGACATTTGTCGCCATCCCTCAGGAGCTCACAATCCAGTAACAGAGAAGCACACATACATGAAAATGGGGGTCAGCACTGCACAAGCTAAAAGGAATGTGCTAAGGGATTCCAAAGTAGAGTTGGGAGAATTCTGGTGGGGAACTGTGCAAGATGGGACCTACGGATAAGTAATTCTGCAGAGGAAACACTGTGGACACAGAGAGGAAGTTTGGAAAATACAAAGCATGGTGACAGGACAGCTTTTATTCTGCTTTTGTAGAAGGAGGGAGTCATGATAGATAAGGTTGAATGGTGGAATTCAGTATTTTTCTGAGATACTTTATATTAGGAAGATGAAAAGTTCACAAAAGTTGGGACAAAATGTAACAACTGCAGTGGATCCATTGTTCCTCTGCTCATAGGGAAGTCACCAGCTGAGCTGGCACACTCAGGGAAATGTCACCACGGTATCCCATTCATTCCCAAACACATTCCCTACCCTCTGACCAGAGGAGCTCAGAGTTCTCTAGATCAGGGGTCTACCAACTTTTTCTGTAAAGGAGTAGATAGTAAATATGTTAGGCTTTATGGGCTATATGGTTTCTTTTGAGGCTACTTCACACTGCCATTGTAGCACAAAATCAGCCATAGATCGTACGTGAATGAGGGGTGCCTGGGTGGCTCAGTCAGTTAGGCCTCTGTCTTTGGCTCAGGTCATGATCCCAGGGTCCTGGGATCGAGCCCAACATCGGGCTCCCTGCTCAGCAGGGAGACTGCTTCTTCCTCTCCCGTTCCCTCTGCTTGTGCTCTCTCTCTGTATCAAATAAATAAATAAAATCTTTAAAAAAATATGCGAATGAGTGTGACTGTGTCCTAATAAAACTTTATTTTTCAAAACAGCCAACTGGATTTGGCCCACAGGCTATATTTTGTTGACTTTATGATAGACTAATTCTGGGCAAGCCGAAATGTCCCAAATGACTTGCTCTTTTACTAGGTAACATTTGCATTGAAACTCAGTCTTCAGGGGGCTCCTGGGTGGTTCAGTTGGTTGGGCCTCCGAATATTGATTTTGGCTCAGGTCATGATCTCAGGCTCATGGGATCAAGCCCCATGTAGGGCTCTGCGCTCAGCATGGAGTCTGCTTGTCCCTCTCCCTCTGCTCTTCTCCCCATCCCCCGCTTGCACACATTCTCTCTCTCTCAAATAAATAAAAAACATCTTAAAAAAAAAAGGAAACTCAATCTTCAGTGTTTTAATAGGAAAGATGGAATAGAGCTAGAGGAGAATATTGGGGGTGGGGAGATAGAAGCTCTGGTGCCCAGCCAATGGTATTGGATAGATAGCTGCTTACACATATATTGGGTCATATGCCCAGTTCCAGGGATTTGGGACTCATGATCTCCGCACAGATCTCTAGGACGCTAACAGAAAAGTGAGGCTAGAATTGAACAATGCAGAGACAGAGTGGCATGAACCAATTTAGCCGTACATTGACAGCATAGTGAGATTATTGAGGGCTAGGATTGGAGAGTGTATTAGTTTGCTAGGACTGCCATAATAAACTACCACAGACCGTGCATCATACATAAATTTATTTTCTCTTAGTTTTGGAGGCTGGGAGTCCGAGAGCAAGGTGTTGGCAGGGTTAGTTTCTCCGGAGGCTTCTCTAATTGGCTTGTAGATGGCTGTCTTTGTGTATGTGTCTCCTAATCTCTTCTTATAAAATTACCTGTCATAGTGGATTAGGGTCCACCCTAATTACTTCATTTAATTTAATTACCTCTTTAAAGATCCTGTCTCTAATTATAGTCACATTCTGAGGTACTAAGGGTTAAGACTTCAACATACAAATTTGTGGTAAGGAAAGTAATTTAGCTGATTAACAGGGAGATAGCAATAGTGTGTGTGTGTATGTATGTATATGGGTTTGCATGCCTATAAGGTGAGGTCAGGTTCATCCAATCTTACTGATGTGAAGAAAGAGTGGTTCTGTTGAGTGAAAGAATAGGAGAAGGAAAGACCAAAGTAGGCGGAGCAGAAAACAAACGAAACACAGAGAAGAGTCTGGAGGCAGTGTGGAAGAAAGAAAACATGGATACAGGGATTAAGAGGAAGAAGAGAGGTCGGTTCAGAAAAAGAGAGAGAAAGGGGCTATGCCCTAATATGGCGAATGGATAGCAATGACTAACAGAGGGGGTGGTCATGGCAAGTGAAAGTCAGGATGGCTGAATAGTTGAAAAGCAGTGGTCAGGCAGACCTGAAGAAGAGAAATAACCTATTCATATGTATTTTCCCCAAGAAAAATGCGAACCATCCTCTAGAAAATCAACATTACATGTAAATTTAGTCAGAGGCAAGCTGCTATATTTTGTAAATATGGGAAAAACAGGCTCAAGATGACATGAAAATATGATAGCGTATATTGGAGGTCTACCTGTGTTCCACACTCATAGAACATTAGCTTCTGTACTCTGAATACTCTAGGATTCATTATCAAATAATAGTGAAACACAATTTTTACCGTATGTCTGACAGTGTTTGGTACCAGATTCTGTGCTGGGACCCGAGAGATAAGATATGACTTGTTTCCAGAAGGAGTTCACATGTTGCTGTTCAATGTATATTTTTACATATTTATACAATTTCAACATTAAGGAAAACCTTTTATTTCTCTATGCTTTATTTATGTGGGCACTCATTCCTGTCTGGAAACCTCAGTAGTTGGCATGAAAAGAGACATTTTGTTATAGGCATTGGGTTGAAAGACGAACACTTATCTTGCTGGTATTCAAAATATTTGAGCCTGGAAGTTTATGGACTGGCTTGAAATTTAAACTATAGTTTCTGGGCTTGCACTGAAAACATCAACAAATGTGCAAGTTTGCCATTTTACTTGATTCTGCCATTTTGTGATGGAAAACCCTGATGTAGAATGCACCATGGAAGATAAAAAGAACCGTAAAACATGGATGTTTAGGGAGGTTAGTGGTATAGAATCTACATTCCTGGGCTGGAAAGCAGAAGAATTTATGCTTCCCCTTGCCCTGGGGCCTCAGGAAACGTCACTACTTTTCTAAGCTTTCAATCCCTCCTGTCTCCACTTCTTCTTCTTCTTTTTTTTTTTTTTCCAAGATTTAACTATTTGAGAGAGAGAGCCAAACGCCTGCGTGAAAACACAAGCCAGGGGGCTGTCGCCGGCGGACAGTGGGGAGGGGCAAAGGGAGATGCAGGCTTCCCGCGGAGCAGGGAGCCCATGTGGGACTTGATACCAGGACCCTGAGATCATGACCTGAGCCGAAGGCAGATGTTTAACCGACTGAGCCACCCAGGTGCCCCACTTCTAACTTTTATTTTGAAAAATTTCAAGGGCACCTGGGTGGCTCAGTCGTTGGGTATCTGCCTTCGGCTGGGGTCGTGATCCTTGGATCTAGTCCCATGTCGGGCTCCCTGCTCAGCGGGACGCCTGCTTCTCCCTCTCCCACTCCCCCTGCTGTGTTCCCTCTCTCGCTGTCTCTCTCTGTCAAATAAATAAAAAAAACTTAAAAAAAATTTCAGCCCCTCAGAAAAATATAGCAACCACTCATATAATTCTCTAGATTCACCAATAGATAGCATTTTCCTCACATTTGTTTCATTTCTCTATATACAGTTATTGACCCGTCTCTGTATTTATGTCTTTATCATTTTTTTCTCAACCATTGGAAAATAAGTTGCAGACATGAACATGACATACTAAATATGCTGCCATGTATCACCTAGAAAGAAGGACATTCTTTGATGTAACTCCATAACCACCTTCCTTATCTGTCAGAATATTTAACATTGATACAGAAATATTACTAATATTCAAGTTTTCACAATTGCTCCAAATATGTCCTTTAGAGCATTTCCTCCCCATTTTGAATCTAAACAAACATTGTGCGTTGCATTTAGTTGTCGTGCCCCTTTTGTTTCTTTTAATCTACGGTAGTATTTTGTCCCTTATAATATTGATAATTTTACAGAGTTTGAGCTAGAAATTTTGTAGATAGTACCTCAATTTGAAACTAACCCAATTGTTTTCTGAGTAGTAGATTCAAGCAAATCATTTTTTGGCCCAAGAATGCTCCATAGATGACATTATATACTTCTTATTGCAACCCATTAGGAGGCACAGAACACTAATTTGTCTCACTGTTGATATTATTAAGTGTGACTAGATGATTGAGTTGGTGCCCACCAGATTTCTCCATTGCACAAAGTACCTTTTTCCTTTTTTAGTTAATAAGAAATACAGAGTCATTCTTTGAGACCATGCAAGTATTTTATTTTCCAACAAATTTCACCCACTGGTTTTATTATCTATGAATGATCCTTGCTTGATTTAGTTATTAAATTGATGTTTACTAATTGAATGTTCTATCCATTATTGAAGATGGAGTATCGAAGTCTCCAGCTCTTATTGTTGAATTGTCTATCACTTTCAATCTGTCAATTACACATATTGTTATTTTTTGACAGTAGCTATTCTAGTAGGTGTGAGGTGGTATCTCATTGTAGTTTTGATTTGCATTTCCCTAATGAGAGATGTTAAGCATTGTTTACATGCCTATTGGCCATTTGTATATCATCAATGGATAAATGTCTATTCAAGTCCCTTTTTCAGTTTCAAATTTTTTTTGTTGTTGAATTGTAGGAGTTCTTTACATATACTGGATATTACTCCTTATCAGATAAAGGATTTGCAACCCCCCCATTCTGTGGGTTGCATTTTCACTCTGTTAATTGTGTCCTTTGATGCAGTTTTTAATTTTATGGGGTTCAGTTTACCTATTTTTCTTTTGTTGCCAATGCTTTTGTTGTCATATTCAAGAAATTATTGCCAAATCCAATGTCATGAAGTTTTCCCTCTGTTTTCTTCTAAGAGTTTTATAGTTTTAGATTTTACAATTAGGTCTTTGATCAATTTTGAATTGAGTTTTCTATATGGTTCGTTCATTCTTTTGTGTGTCGATATCCAGTTTTCACAGCCTTGTTTGTTGAAAAGACTTTTCCCCATTGAATAGTCTTGAACCCTTGCCAAAAGTCACTTGATTATAGATATGAGAGTTTATTTCTGGGCAGTCTATTTTATTCTGATGGTCTGCGTGTCTGTGTTTATGGAATTACCACACTGTTTTTTTGTTTTTTTTTTTAAGATTTTATTTATTTATTCATGAGAGACAGAGAGAGAGAGAGAGAGAGGCAGAGGGAGAAGCAGGCTCCCCACTGAGCAGGGAGCCCGATGCGGGACTTGATCCCAGGACCCTGGGATCATGACCTGAGCCGAAGGCAGACGCTTAACCATCTGAGCCACCCAGGCGCCCCCACACTGTTTTGATTACTGCAGTTTTGTGATAAGTTTTGAAATCAGGAAGTATGAAACTTTTAACTTTGTTCTTCTTTTTCATGATTGTTTTCTTTTTTTTAAAATTTTATTATGTTATGTCAGTCACCATACAATACATCATTAGTTTTTGATGTGGTGATCCATGATCCATTGTTTTCGTATAACACCCAGTGCTCCATGCAGTACGTGCCCTCCTTAATACCCATCACCGGACTAACCAATCCCCCCTCCCCCCTCCCCTCTAAAACGCAATTTGTTTCTCAGAGTCCATAGTCTCTCATGGTTCATCTCTCCAACCGATTCCCCCCCTTCATTTTTCCCTTCCTTCTCCTAGTGTCATTTTCCCCTTCCTTCTCCTAATCTCCTAGGGCAATTGCTGGGTCATAGGGTAGCTCTATTTTTAAATTTTTGAGGTACCTCCACACTGTTTTCCAAAGTGGCTGTACTAATTTGCATTCCCACCAACAGTGTAAGCGGGTTCCCCTTTCTCCACAACCTCTCCAACATCTGTTGTTTCTTTCCCTGTCCATTTTTGCCATTCTAACTGGTGTAAGGTGGTATCTCAGTGTGGTTTTGATTTGAATTTCCCTGATGGCTAATGATGATGAACATTTTTTCATGTGTCTGTTAGCCCTTTGTATGTCTTCTTCAGCGAAGTGTCTTTTCATATCTTCTGCCCACTTTTTGACTTGATTATTTGTTTTTTGGGTGTTGAGTTTGAGAAGTTCTTTATAGATCTTGGATACCAGCCCTTTATCTGTGGTGTCCTTTGCAAATATCTTCTCCCATTCTGTGGGTTGCCTCTTTGTTTTGTTGACTGTTTCCTTTGCTGTGCAGAAAATTTTTATCTTGATCAAGTCCCAAAAGTTCATTTTTGCTTTTGTTTCACTAGCTTTTGGAGATGTATCTTGAAAGAAGTTGCTGTGGCCGATGTCAAAGAGGTTACTGCCTATGTTCTCCTCTAGGACTTTGATGGATTCCTGTCTCACATTGAGGTCTTTCATCCACTTTGAGTTTATTTTTGTGAATGGTGTTAGAGAATGGTCGAGTTTCATTCTTCTGCATGTGGCTGTCCAATTTTCCCAGCATGATTTATTGAAGAGACTGTCTTTTTTCCATTGCATGTTTTTTCCTGCTTTGTCAAAGATTATTTGACCAGAGCTGAGGGTCCATATCTGGGTTCTCTGTTCTGTTCCATTGGTCTATATGTCTGTTTTTGTGCCAGTACCATGCTGTCTTGGTGAGCACTGCTTTGTAATATAGCTTGAAATCGGGCAATGTGATGCCCCCAGCTTTGTTTCTCTTTTTCAACATTTCCTTGGCGATTTGGGGTCTTTTCTGATTCCATATAAATTTTAGGATTGTTTGTTCCAGCACTTTGAAAAATGTCATTGGAATTTTGATCGGGATGGCATTGAAGGTATAGATTGCTCTGGGTAGCATAGACATTTTAACAATGTTTATTTTTCTGATCCATGAGCATGGAATGTTTTTCCATCTTTTTGTGTCTTCTTCAGTTTCTTTCATGAGTGTTCTGTAGTTCCTAGAGTATAGATCTTTACCTCTTTGGTTAGGTTTATTCCGAGGTATCTTATGGTTTTTGGTGCTATAGTATATGGAATTGTTTCTCTAATTTCTCTTTCTACAGTTGCATTGTTAGTGTATAAGAAAGCAACTGATTTCTGTGCATTGATTTTGTATCCTGCCACATTACTGAATTGCTGTATGAGTTCTAGTAACTTGGGGGTGGAGTCTTCTGGGTTTTTCCACATAAAGTATCATGTCGTCTGCGAAAAGAGAGAGTTTGACTTCTTCTTTGCCAATTTGAGTACCTTTCATTTCTTTTTGTTGTCTGATTGCTGTTGCTAGGACTTCTAGTACTATGGTGAACAATAGTGGCGAGAGTGGGCATCCTTGACGTGTTCCTGATCTTAAGGGAAAGGCTCTCAGCTTTTCCCCATTGAGGATGATATTTGCTGTGGGTTTTTCGTAGATGGATTTTATGAACTTGAGGAATGTTCCCTCTAGCCCTTTAGTCTGAAGAGTTTTTGTCAGGAAAGGAGGTTGTATTTTGTCAAATGCTTGTTCTGCATCAATTGAGAGGACCATATGGTTCTTCTCCCTCCTCTTATTAATGTGTTCTATCACATTGATTGATTTGTGAATGTTGAACCACCCTTGCATCCCGGGGATAAATCCCACTTGGTCGTGGTGGATGATCCTGTTAATGTATTGTTGGATCCTATTAGCTAGGATTTTGTTGAGGATTTTGGAATCCATATTCATCAGGGATATCGGTCTGAAATTCTCCTTTTTGATGGGGTCTTTGCCTGGTTTGGGGATTAAGGTAATGCTGGCCTCATAGAATGAGTTTGGAAGTTTTCCTTCTGTTTCTATTTTTTGAAACAGCTTCCATAGAATAGGTATTATTTCTTCTTTGAATGGTTGGTAGAATTCCCCAGGGAATCCATCAGGCCCTGGACTCTTGGTTTTTGGGAGGTTTTTGATCACTGCTTCAATCTCGTTACTGGTTATTGGCCTATTCAGGTTGTCCATTTCTTCCTGTTTCAGTCTTGGCAGCTTATAGGTTTCCAGGAAGGCCTCCATTTCATCCAGATTGCTCAGTTTATTGGCATATAGTTGTTGATAATAATTTCTAATAATTGTTTCTATTTCCTTGGTGTTTGGTGTTAGTCGTGACCTCTCCCCTTTCATTCATAATTTTATTAATTTGGGTTCTTTCTCTTTTCTTTTGGATAAGTCTGGCCAGTGGTTTATCGATCTTATTCTTTCAAAGAACCAACTTCTAGTTTCGTTGATCTGCTCTACTGTGTTTCTGGTTTCTAATTCATTGATCTCTGCTCTAATTTTAATTATTTCTCTACTATTGCATGGCTTAGGCATCGTTTGTTGCTTTTTCTCTAGTTCTTTAAGGTGTAGAGTTAGTTGGTGAATTCGGGATTTTTCTATTTTTTTGAGTGAGGCTTGGATGCCTATATATTTCCCCCTTAGGACTGCCTTTGCAGTATCCCATAGGTTTTGGACCGATGTGTTTTCGTTCTCACTGATTTCCATGAATTGTTTAAGTTCTTCTTTGATTTCCTGGTTGACCCAAACATTCTTGAGCAGAGTGATCTTTAGATTCCAAGTGTTTGAAGTTCTGCCAGATTTTTTCTTGTGATTGAGTTCTAGTTTTAAAGCATTGTGGTGTGAGAATATGCAGGGAATAATCTCAACCTTTTGGTATCAGTTGAGACCTGATTTGTGACCCAGTATGTGGTCTATTCTGGAGAAAGTTCCATGTGTGCTCCAGAAGAATGAGTATTCTGCTGTTTTAGGGTGGAATGTTCTGTAAATATCTATGAGGTCCATTTGGTCCAGTGTATCATTCAAAGCTCTTGTTTCCTTGTTGATTTTCTGCTTAGATGGTCTGTCCATTGCTGAGAGTGGATTATTGAGGTCTCCTACAATTAATGTATTGTTATCAATATGACTCTTTATTTTTGTTAAGAGTTGGCTTATGTAGATGGCTGCTCTCATGTTTGGGGCATAGATATTTACAATTGTTAGATCTTCTTGTTGGATAGACCCTTTAAGAATGATATAGTGTCCTTCTGTGTCTCTAATTACAGACTTTAGTTTAAAATCTAATTTGTCTGATATAAGAATTGCTACCCCAGCTTTCTTTTGAGGTACGCTGGCATGGAAGATGGATCTCCATCGCTTCACTTTCAGTCTGGATGTATCTTTAGGTTCATGAGTCTCTTGTAGACAGCGTATGGATGGGTCCTGTCTTTTTATCCAATCTGCAACCCTGTGCCATTTTATGGGAGTATTTAGGCCATTCACGTTGAGAGTGATTATTGAAAGATATGAATTAATTGTCATCATGTTGCCTGTGAAGATGTTGTTTTTATAGACTGTAAATTTCTGTTGTATATCACTCTTGGGGTCTTTCTCCTTTTATAGGACCCCCCTTAATATTTCTTGCAGTGCCAGCTTAGTGGTCACATATTCTTTCAGTTTCTGCCGGTCGTGGAAGCTCTGCATCTCTCCATCCATTCTAAATGACAGCCTTGCCAGATAAAGTATTCTTGGCTGCATGTTCTTCTCATTTAGTACCCTGAATATGTCTTGCCAGGCCTTTCTGGCTTGCCAGGTCTCTGTGGATAGGTCTGATGTTATTCTGATGTTCCTCCCTCTGTATGAAAGGAATCTCTGCCCCCTAACTGCCCTTAAGATGGTTTCCTTGGTTCTAAGATTTGCAAGTTTTACTATTACATGCCGGAGTGTTGGCCTGTTTTCCTTGATCTTGGGAGAGGTCCTCTCTGCCTCTAGGACTCGAATGTTTGTTTAATTCCCCAGATTAGGGAAGTTCTCAGCTACGATTTGCTCAAATACATCTTCTAGTCCTCTCTCTCTCCACCCCCTCAGGGATTCCAATTATTCTGACTTTGGAACGCTTCATGGTGTCACTTATTTCTCTGATTCTATTTTCATGGATTCTGAGTTGTTTTTCCCTGGCCTCCTCTTTTCCCTTTTTATCTATTATATTGTTTTCCAGGTAGCTTATTCATTCTTCTGCCTCACTTACCCTAGCTGTTAGATTATCTAGATTGGATTGGATCTCATTGATAGCATTTTTAAATTCTGCCAATTCAGCTTTCATTTCTGCCTTTAGAGACTCTATGTTGCCATTAATTGATTTCTCCATTCTAGCTATTGTCTTCACAATTGCTAGCCTGAATTCCATCTCCGACATCTTGGTTATATCTGCATCCATTTGTAAATCTGCAGCATAAGTCATGATCTCTGAGTCTTTTCTATTTTGGGGGTGCCTCCTCCTAGTCATTCTGTTGATGGGTGTTTGAGGGAATGTACAGAGTTCAAATTATTGACCAGACCCCAAGCAAGATGCACCTGTTTTATAGGGAATTTAGGGTTGTTGACCTCTTGTTCTCCTAGCCTGTCTTCTGCGGGAGGGGCCTCCCGCGCTGTTACTCAGGCAACCCTGTTTGGGCGGAGTTGCCCTGCCCCCCTGTGGCGGGGGATGGGCTCAGCGGGAATCAGTTTTTGGGGCTTTTGTTCTCTGGTGGCTTTCCGTGGTGGCTTTCCCCATCTCTTCCGTGAGTCAGAGCAGAAGAGACCGTTTCCAACCCTCTGCCTCAGAGCAGAGAGACTGCAGTCTGTTCTTCATTGAGCTCTCCAGGCCACACTGTCTCCATTTCTGTCTGTGCTGCTATAAACTGCAGCATCCTGGATTGTGCGCCCCTCCGCAGCACCCCCAGTCCTGCCTCCAGGTTGGGGCATGTCTCTGCCCTTTGTGCTTCTAAAACCGCCAGCCGCCCCCAGTTCACAGGTGTGACCACACCGCTGTGGGTTTCTGCCCTGGGAGCTGCCCTAAAGTCCTTTTTTCCCCACCACTACCTGTCTGTGAGTCTGTGCCCCATTCCCAGCGCAAGAGGCTGTCGCTCACCGGCGGTGCAGGATCCCCATGAACAGGCTCCCTCCCACTGCCATTTATCCACCGATATCTGTCCCCGGAATCATGGCTCCCTGCTTTGTACCTCAAAACCAACTGCCTGCGATATTCTGTTTGTAGAGATCCAGATCTTCTTACATCTCAGGCTGGTTTCGTGGGTGCTCAGAGTGGTCTGGTAGATATCCAGCTCGATTCCGGGGACCAGTTGAAATAGGGTTCCCTACTCTTCCGCCATCTTTCCTTCTCCCCCTTCATGATTGTTTTAGCTATTTAAAGTCCCTTGAGGTTTCATATGAAGTTAGGATGGATTTTTCTATTTTTGCAAAAAAAGATGCCACTGGAATTTTGACTGGGACTGCATTAAATCTGTAGATAGCTTTGGGTAATATTGAATTCTTAACAATCCGAAGTCTTCCAGTCCATGAACATGGGATGTCTTTCCATTTATTTGTGTCATTTATTTACTTATTTATTTATGTATGTATTTATTTATGGGAGCACACATGTGTGTGTGCTGGTGGGGGGGGAATGAGCAGAGGGCTAGGAAGAGAATTTTTTTTTATTATTATGTTATCTTAATCACCATACATTACATCATTAGTTTTTGATGTAGTGTTCCATGATTCATTGTTTGTGTATAACACCCAGTGCTCCATGCAGAACGTGCCCTCTTTAATACCCATCACCAGGCTAACCCATCCCCCCAACCCCCTCCCCTCTAGAACCCTCAGTTTGTTTCTCAGGGTCCATAGTCTCTCATGGTTCCTCTCCCCCTCCTATTTCCCCCCCTTCATTCTTCCCTTCCTGCTATCTTTTTCTTCTTCTTCTTCTTTTTTTTAAACATATAATGTATTATTTGTTTCAGAGGTACAGGTCTGTGATTCAACAGTCTTACACAATTCACAGCACTCACCATAACACATACCCTCCTCAATGTCTATCACCCAGGCACCCCATCCCTCCCAACCCCCACCACTCCGGCAACCCTCAGTTTGTTTCCTGAGATTAAGAATTCCTCATATCAGTGAGGTCATATGATACATGTCTTTCTCTGATTGGCTTATTTCGCTCAGCATAATACCCTCCAGTTCCATCCACGTCGTTGCAAATGGCAAGATTTCATTCCTTTTGATGGCTGCATAATATTCCATTGTGTATATACACCACTTCTTTATCCATTCATCTGTCGACGGACATCTTGGCTCTTTCCACAGTTTGGCTATTGTGGACATTGCTGCTATAAACATCAGGGTGCACGTACCCCTTCAGATCCCTACATTTGTATCTTTGGGGTAAATACCCAGTAGTTCAATTGCTGGGTTGTATGGTAGCTTTATTTTCAACTCTTTGAAGAACCTCCATACTCTTGTCCAGAGTGGCTGCACCAACTTGCATTCCCACCAACAGTGTAGGAGGGTTCCCCTTTCTCCGCATCCCCACCAACATCTGTCATTTTTGGAAGAGAATCTTAAGCAGACTCTGCACTGACATCTGCAGAGCCAAATGTGGGCCTTGATCTCACAATCTTGAGATCATGACCTGAGCCAAAGTTAAGAGTCGGATGCTTAACTGACTGAGTCACACAGGCACCTTAGGTCTTCTTTATCTTCTTTCAGCAGTGTTTTATAGTTTTCAGTGTATAAGTCTTTCACCTGCTTGTTTAAATTTATTCCAAAATGTATTCTTTTTGATGCTGTTGTAAATAGAATTGTTTTCATAATTCGCTATATGGATGATTCATTGTTAGTATGTAGAAACATAAATGATTTTTTGTGTGTGTTGATTTTATATCCTGCTTTTTTGCTGAATTCATTTATTCTAACTGGTTGTGTGTGTGTGTGTGTGTGTGTGTGTGTGTGTAACATTTGAAGTTTACTCCATATAAGATCATGTTTCTGTAAATAGGGATGATTTTAGTTCTTCCTTTTCAATTTAGAAAGGAGCCTAATTGCTTTAGCTAGGACTTCTAGTATTATATTGAATATAAGTGGCAGTAGTGGACATCTTTGTCTTATTCCTGTCTCAGAGGGAAAGCTTTTAATCTTTCACCATTGAGTATGATGTCAGCTGTAGGCTTTTCGTGTTTATCTTTTATTATGTTGTAGTTTACTTCTGTTCCTCATTTATTGTTTTTTTTTAAATCAAACTATTTTTCTTTATTATTTTTTTTCTTTTTGTACTTTGGATTGTATATTTTCTATCAGTCTACCTTTTTTTTTAAAGATTTTATTTATTTATCTGACAGAGAGAGACATAGCGAGAGAAGGAACACAAGCAGGGGGAGAGGGAGAAGCAGGCTTCCCGCGGAGCAGGGAGCCCGATGCGGGGTTTGATCCCAGGACCCTGGGATCATGACCTGAGCCAAAGGCAGACGCTAAATGACTGAGCCACCCAGATGCCCCTATCAGTCTATCTTGAGGTTTTCTGATTCTTTCTTCTGAATTTTGAGCCCCTTAGTGAATTTTTTTTTCAGTTATTGTATTTTTATTGCCATAATTTGCATTTGGTTCTTTTAATTTTTTAAATAATTTCTATCCATGTTCTCAATTTGATGAAATGTTTTCATCATAGTTTCCTTTACATCTTAAAGTACGTTTGCCTTTGTTCTTAAAACATATTTATAAAGGCAAATTTGATACCTTTGTTACATTTCATATCTGACCTCACAGGTCCTTCCTTTTCTTTTTTTTTTAAAGCTTTTATTTATTTATTTGAGAGAGAATGAGAGACAGAGAGCACGAGAAGGAAGAGGGTCAGAGGGAGAAGCAGACCCCCTGCTGAGCAGGGAGCCCGATGCGGGACTTGATCCTGGGACTCCAGGATCATGACCTGAGCTGAAAGCAGTCGCTCAACCAACTGAGCCACCCAGGCATCCCTCTTTTCTTTTTTCTTCTCTTTTCTTTTTTGCCTGCTTCCCCCCACCAACTCCATGTATGTGTCACTCTTTCCTGTTTCTCTGCATGTCTCATAATCTTTTGTTAAAAACTAGACCACCCTAGATATGGATTCTCCACTGCCTCTGGGACTTCATTTTGTTGTTTGCTTCATTGTTTAATAACTTGGCTAGACTGTTTTAGTGAATTATATATCCCCCATAATAGGAAGATTTGGTTTTGCTCCTCATAGAGTGCAGCCTTGGGTATGTGCACAGTCACTGTGGGATTTCTCTTTTTCTGATCTTTCTGTTATGCTGTTGTCCTCATTTGGGCCCCAGCTATTGGGCCCCACTAATTACCAGATGATTGCTCTATTCTTTTAGACAATGCCCCCGGGGCATAAATTGCTCCACACTCTGATCCAATTAAATTTGAACAAGGTAGTTTTTGAGGCCCATCTTGGAGGTTTGTTCTAACCTCAGGAGGATTCTTAGCTTTTTCCCTGTTTCTCTCTGGTGGGTTCACTGGCCTATGGCTTGTTGCTCTTAATTAAGAGAAGCTATTGTTTTTGAGAGTATTCTGAGGCTTGAACTTCTCTACCCTGTGTTTGAGATAAAGCCAGTTCCTTTGAGTAGAATTTTACAACGCCTATTATGAATCACATTTGTTTTGGGGGGGGTGTAAAATCTTTGAGTCACTATTTTGGGAGCTGGACGTGGCTTGCTTCTTCTGATTTGGAGCCTGCAATAAGCTGGTGAGAGGATGACTGAGGCCCTAGTTTTCTTGGTCTTTTGCGTGTGTTGTCTCTCTGTCTTGGGTGTTGGTTAAAAGAAGGGATCTACTTGTGGTGTCTAAATGGGGTGTCTCTTGATCAGGTGGGTGCCCCCAAATGTGGGGCAATGGTCAGTAGAAGTTGGTGGCACAGGAGGTGAAAGAATTCACCTGAGGCAGAACAAAGGAGACAGAAGTTTATTGAAGACACTGCAAGGGAACAGTGGGCAGGATAGCAGAGAGGCTGTCTGCAAGGAGGCAGTGGGTAGGGGGCTGCATTTAAAGGGTGAAGGGGAAGGTGAGGAGGTATGGAAATGTATCGAATTCTTTCTCTTTTTCTCTCTCTTTTTTTTTCTATCTGTGCCTGGTTGTAAGTAGCCTACTGGTCAGTTAGGGCCTATGGATATTTTGAGGTGGTCACCTGAGGGGCCTGTCTATATTCAGCCAGGGGATCACCCTGGGCACTTTCTACATTCCATGGCTCAAGCCTATTTGCCTAAAAGCGGCCTCTACATGACATTTTGGCTGCATTCACTTGGAATTTATTTGCTTTGACTAAATTCAGAGTTGGAGGGAATGAGAAATGCGAATGACCTGCCCCTGTGGTGAGATACTGTATCTCTCTATTGGCAGCTGAGGGAGAGGGAAACCACATTCTCGGCCACACCCACTGAGAGTGTCAAACTGAGTTGGGGGTTGGAGGGGAAGAGAGGGTAGGTCATGTCTTACATGCCACAGACTTTCCCAGGTTTTACCACATTGTAGTAATTTTTCTTGAATAAGTGTTTCTTCATTTGCTGTATGCTCTTAGGACAATTTCCAGCGATTGTTGTTTTTGAAACATGTTGATCAGTTGTTTTGTTTTTTAAGATTTTATTTATTTATTTGGCAGAGAGAGAGAGAGAGAGCACAAGCAGGGGGAGTGGGAGAGAGAGAAGCAGGCTCCCTGCTGAGCAGGGAGTCCAGTGCTGGACTCGATCCCAGGACCTTGGGATCGTGACCTGAGCTGAAGGCAGATACTTAACCGACTGAGTCACCCAGGTGCCCCTGATCAGTTATTTTTGTTTCACTGGGCAGTAAGTCTATGGAGCTCCTCATATGATTATTCCAGAAGTTCCTCATCAATTCTGTAGAAGTTTGGAATCAAGGTGTTAGTGGGATCATGCTCTCTCTAAGATCCTAAGAGAGGCTTCTTAATCTAGCTTCTGGTGGTTGTTGGCAATCCTTGGTGTTCCTTGGCTTGTGGATGCATCACTCCAACCTCTGCCTTTGTCTTCATTGGTGTACATTCCCCTGTGTGTGTGTGTCCAAATTTCCTTTTTAAAATAAGAACAGTATGACCTTATCTTTACTTAATTACATCTGCAAAGACCCTATTTCCAAATAAGGTCACATTCGCAAGTACTGGCTTTAGGACTTGAACATACCTTCTGGCAGGCACAATTCAACCTGTGGTACCACTGTGAATATGTAAGATGTTCACTTGCCCGTAGTCCTGCCAAAAGACTGTGTTGCCAAGTTTTTGAATATTTGCCAACCATATAGAGCCTAAATAGTAACTCAGCATTTCTTTCTTTTTTTTTTTTAAGGGTTTTATTTATTTGAGAGAAACAGAGAGTGAGCATGAGTTGGGGGGAAGGGCATAGGGAGAGGGAAAAGCAGGCTCCCCACTGAGAGCGGAGATGCGGGACTTGATCCCAAGACAGAGGGATCATGACCTGAGCTGAAGGCAGCCCTTAATGGACTGAGTCAGCCAGGTGCCCTGTAAGTTATTGCAAACGAAGTAGAATATTTTTTCATATGTTTATGTGCCATTTAAAAACTCTTTAGGGCTTTTCAGGTTGTAATTACAAGCATTATTGTGCAGATTTTCAAACATGCTCAAAAGTAGAGAGACCATTTAATGATCTCCTATATTTCTAACATCTGGCTTAATCAGTTGTCAACATTTTGCCAATATTATTTCATCTGTTACTCCCCTCTGCCCCATGTCTCTTTTATTCTAGGCATCATATCATTTCATCTATAAGAATGCAGTAGTAACTCTAATACCTATAACTTAAAAAAAAACACATGATAGCAATACCATTTTTAATACATAATAAAATTACTAACGATTATTTTATCTAATGTCCAGTCTGTGCTCAAGTTATCTTAAAACTTGCCTTTTCAGTATAATTTTTTAAACCTATTCCGTGAGGGACTGGACAAGATCATGTCTAGGGTCTTCTTTCATTTTAAAATTTGGAGATTTATCCTCTAATTCTACATAATAAATGAAGAGAAACCTTGCTATTGTAAGCCTTGAAATACTGCTGGGTAATGATCTCATTACTTACTGGTGATTTCTACAGAGCACTGTTTCCATGTTCTCTTTCTTCAGTTTGTAATAGTCTTGTCTATTGTGCTATCATTAGATTGTTATATATTACTTCCCTAGAAATAGAGTGACTTGGTTCTCTAATGGGACTTTGTTCTCAAAGCTTTTTTCAGATGTGAAAATAGACCATAATGTCACTTTAATCTTGCTGTGAGCCTAATAGGGAGTGAAAAATGTCATTGGCGATGGTATGATTGTAGGCTCATCATTTTTTCTCATTTGCTATGTCCTATTAATTCGTTCAAAATCTTGACTTTATCCCTGCTCTCTTCCTCTGATATTTGCATTATTGCCACATTTGATGTGGTATCCCTCCCAAGCAGAGCCAGACGTCAGCGTTCCAATCTCACTTCTGCCATTTGCCAACTGTTTCTTATTTGTGAACGAGGGGCATGATGAAGTCATTGACCCCACTGGGTTGTTGAGAAGAGTAAATTAGTTAATTCATGTTAAACAGCAACAGCACACAGGAAGTGCCAAGTGAATGGTAGATTTTATTAATCTATTCACCTCCTAAATGCCTCTGCTTTAACTCAGTTCTTACCATTGTCAGAATAATTTGAAAGCTCTTCTTAGAGAACCACACTGTTCAATATAAATGCTACTATTAGCCCTCGGTGGCTATTTAAATTTAAATTAATTAAAATTAAAGTTAAACATTTGGCTTCTCATGTAATCTAATCTCTTAACAAGTATTTAGTAGCCCGCATGCCTGCTTATGGCTACCATATTGGGAAACATAGAAACCTTCCATTAGTGCAGAAAGTTCTGCTTTCTGCTCTATAACTTTCTCCTGCTGGGGTGATGGCACTAATATCAGGTTAGCCTTGTTCCCCTTCTCCTTTTCTTTTCATGAAGATGTTTTCCTCTGCCTTCTAGGAGATGGTAGTTTTCTGAGGGAAGACAACATTCCTCACTTAGCCCTCTCTATGGGATAATAACTTAATTGGATAGAGAGTTGGAAAAATCTACTGGACCAAGTTTCTTTTTTGGGAAGGGATAATATTTTATTTTTTTAAAGAGTTTATTTATTTGACAGAGAGACACAGCGAGAGAGGGAACACAGGCAGGGGGCGTGGGAGAGGGAGAAGCAGGGAGCCCGATGCGGGGCTCGATCCCAGGACCCTGGGATCATGATCTGAGCCGAAGGCAGACGCTTGACGACTGAGCCATCCAGGAGCTGCCAGAAGGGATAATATATTAAAAGTCTTCCCTCCTGTGTGGCCCTACTTCTTGGCTCTTGCTCTTTCTTAGACATATCTGTCTGTATATGACATTCTTCTCTTTCTCTCTCTCTTTCACCTCTTACATGGTAAACACACTGGGGCATAGATTTCTGGCCAGGTGTCTCCTTCCCCCACCCCTCCAAAGATTCTGTCATCTCCTCTTATAATTGGGGAGGTAACTTCAATGCAGAGATGGAGGACTAGCGTGAATATTTTTGGCCATAGATCTGAACTGCATTAGCTACTCCAGTTTTATCAAGGATCCCGGTGCTTAGAACATAAACATAGTAACTTGTTTTAATCACCTTGTATATATATATCTCAAGTTGATAAAATCTCATGGAGGAGTTGGGGAAATTAGTTAGTATCCTACAGAGTTTTACTCCCGTAATAGCTCCCAAAAGCCTACCCCCTCAAGTCCAAATTCCTCTGCCTGACTTTGAAAGCTCTCTATAATAGACACCACTGTAAATTTATCTAATTTTCTTTAATTCAAGTCAGTGACTATGGGCTGAATGTCTTCTATATTCAAGTTTCTCTACTTGACCCTAAAGTTACAAAGATAATAAGACATGGAATCCTCCATAAAAGCCTTATGGATTAGTTTAATAGAAAGACATATAAGTAAATACCACATATAATGTCCCAAGTACCATAGTTGAAAATGTTCTTTTTTAAAAGATTTTATTCATTTATTTGAGAGCGAGAGCGAGCGAGAGAGCGCGCAGGCGCACATGAGCGGGGGGGGGGAGGGGCAGAGGGAGAGGGAGAAGCAGATTCCCTGCTGAGCAGGGAGCTGGATGCGGGGCTCGATCCCACGACTCTGAGATCATGACCTGAGCTGAAATGACCAACCGAACCACCCAGGTGTCCGAAAAATATTCCAAGTACTAGGTGAACATGAAAGAGATAGCAATAAGTCCTTCCTGGAGAGACAGAGTAAGGGACAGAGGGACAGCTTCAAGGCGCGTGTACACACACACACACACACACACACACACACACACACACACACAAACACAGACACTTGAATGGCTGATTCACTTTGCCAGATAGAAATGCTAGGGGAAGTATATTGTAGGTAAAGGGAACAGTATGAAAAAATAAGGCGTGAAGTTTATATTCTTTACTCCAAACAGGCTTTTGTCCCCAAGTCATGACTCCATGCATATGTTTAAGCTGTTGTGCAAGTTTGTGGGAGAACTCAAACTCAAACTTAGTCCTCTTTTCGGATGAGATCTATTTGAGGATTTTTATTTTTCTGCGGCTATAGGACAGAGCCAGGAAAAATGCCTTTCTTTTTCTTTCTTTCTTTTTTCTTGAAAAATACTTTGTGTTTAACAAGAGAACATACACAACCCATTACAATAGAGGATTAGTCATCACAAGGTTTATAAATTCATTTGCAGTGGGGTGGGTTAATAATTACCACCGTGATTGGTGAATTCATTTACAGTGAAAATAATTTGGTTTCCTCTAAAAAAGCGTACTCTTTAGTTTATTATAAATATTTCTATAGATTATGCAAGTAAAACTTCTGATTTGAAAATATCCTATGATGATGTGACAGAGCCACTTGTCCATACAAAGAAGCTTTGTGATCATCATAGACTACAAGTTCAAAAATTGTATTCCTTGGAGATCAAATAGACAAAAAAACAAACAGAAAATTCTTCATGGTTAACAGTTGCATGTCTTAGAGTACTTTGATGAAACTAAAAAGAGAAGTTATAATTGATCATATCAAGTTTTATCATAATAGTTTTCTAAACTATCATAATAGTTTCTATCTATCATATCATATCATATGATAGTTTTCTATCATAATAGTTTTCTAAAAGTGCTTTCTTTTTTTTTGTATTTGTGTGATCAAAATGTAAATATAATTCTTCTCTCCTTATCTTATTGTGAAGAGCAATTACCAGCTCAGTAGTTGATTACTCTTCTCAACATTTTCATCAAATATAATTGTAACTTCCATTTTTATAATTTTGATCAGTAAAAGAAACTACAACCTTGATTTTTTTTTCCCCTGTTTCTGCTATCCATACCCTCAGTTCCTTCTAGGTAAGACTTGGTCATCGATCGGATGTTAAGGAGGATATCTGGTGAGAAAAAGGGAGGAGTTAGAATGAATGGAGTTTTCTCACCAAGGGTGCCCCACAGATGGTTGGGATAGGGGAATAGTTACTTGATGGAGAAGAGAAGAAAATGCTGAGTTCAATTTTGGATATGAAGTTTGAGGTACTTGTGGCACAAAGAACAACAAAAAGAAAGAATCCCTTTTCAAATAAAAATTTATGGGCTCTCCCAAAATGGGAATCAGAATGAAGCAAGCACCAGGGTCCCCACGTGCTACCATTCCAATATGCCCTAACACTGCTCTGATCCTCTGGAGTGGTCCTTGAGTTCTTAAGAGTTCCACAAAATTTACTTCAGAAACCTGAATCTAATCTAATACCTTTCACAAATGGTGAAACTGAAGTATAAAGTACCTTGTTAAGGGAGGCATCTCAAGGAGGTAATGACTGAGGCTCACTCATCCATTCTGTCCAGAATGTCTTATACACAGCTGGATACATCCCACATTAAAGGATGTAATACTTCCAAATGCTTGTTCATTGTTTGAATGTCATGTCTGGTGCCTTCCACTCTTCCTTTTAACTTGATTGTTTAAAACTAATGTACAAAAGTTTTCTGAGATTTAATCCTGGTTACATTACTACCAATCAAGGGATTTTATAAATATATTACAATGAAACTACTCTGTAGTTTGAACTAACAATGATATTCCCAAGCCTCAGTTCACTGTATATTTGTTAGAGAGATACTTCTTGTAATGAGCTTCCGTTGTGGCCAAAAATTCTTGGAGTTTATTACAATGGGTTATAAATAGTATCTGGTGTGATTGATGACCATAATAATGTAATAATACTTTATAAATATAACTGTTTACAATTTTTTCACATACATTACCATATTTTCATATTTTAACAATGCTTGGTAGGGGAAGTTGTATTTCTCATTTCATAAATACAGAAACTAAGGTTTAGATGATTTTGTTGCGAAGATTGGGATTCTACTGGAACTCTAGGTCTGCTGAATATCAAGATTCAATAGTTTCAAAGCACCATGATCTGGAGACCAGGACCTGGATAGAAGAGTGTGCATAAATCTAGAGTAGACATTCATCCATCCATTACTTCATTCAATAAACATTAATTGAGCACCTTCTGGGTACCAGGCCCAAAATCTAGGAGATCTTATAAAGAATGCATGAAGGCATAAGCAAAACCAGTTACCATTTTCAAGAATTAAACAGAGATAATAAACCCAGAGATAAACATTTTATTTGGTGTGGTTAGGCAACGGAAGTCAAAAAAGAAACCGGAATCTCTATGGCCCAGGTTATAATGTTGGCAATAAGGGCAGAAATACATGGATTCCCAATATAGGATAGTGTTATAAAATATTGTAAATAAGCTATGTTAACAAACTTTTTAACCCAGACACATTTAGGATTTCACCATTTATAAAAGATGAATGATATAATTCTGCTCAGGGATACCAAATCAATAAGTGAGGATATAATTTTAGTGGAGGATGCTTAGTAACTAACTTCCCTTAGTAACTTAACTTCCCAGGAATATATGACCAAGGCAAACAATGATGGTAAGTTTAGGCTATCTGTCTCCCACTCTCTCATCTCCCATCCCTGTCACCTGTCCCCCAGCCCAATCCTTGAATGAAGTCAGCTACTTTGAGAAGAAAGGAGGAAACACGCAGAAATATAGTTAGGGTCTACTTTTATGTTTTAAATCACGTAGACTATTGTTTATCATCAACATTTTTTTTCTGAGGAAAACATTTAAGAAGATGCTGTCCTCTTTTCATAATTATTTCCTGGGATTTGGGGGAAAAGCACAATCATGTTTGTAAAGCAGAGTACTGAAAGAATTTTATTTTTATTAATTTTTTATGAAGGGCAACTGACATGTAGCGTTAGCCTTAATAGCTGTACGACATAATGACTTGATATTTGAATACATTTACAAGAAGCCTACTTAACATCTGTCACCATCCATAGTTACAGAATTTTTTTGTGTGTGATGAGGACTTTAAAAATCCACTTTCTTAGCGACTTTCAAATATTTAATATGGTATTAGTAACTGTAGTCACCATGCTGCACATTATATCCCTATAATTTATTCTATAACTGGAAATTTTACATTTTGACCCCCATCTCACCCACATCATCCACCTGCATGCCATGTACACCCTTATGACAACCACCAATCTGTTTATCTCTGAGCTTCCTTTTTCCTTTGTTTTTTTTTGTTTCATTTTTTTAGATTCTACACACAGGCAAGATCATACAGAATTTGTCTTTCTCTAACTTACTTCATTTAACATAATACCCTCAGTGTCCATTTATGTTGTTGCAAATGGCAAGATTTCATTCATTTCATTCTTTCATTCATTCTTGAATAGTATTGGTATATATACACCACATCTTTACAATAATAAATATAAACCAATAAATTGAAGCTATCATTCCTGTGGATACTTTTGGAAAAATCCTGCATAAACATTTATAACTGTCCTAGGCTTGACAAAATTTTAGCCAAAATATACATACACCATATATTTTAAAAATACACACCTCTGTATACCATGTGATAATATATAAAGGCCATGCATAATTTGTAAGTGTATTTAAATTTATATGTATAATTGTGACAGCTGGACTCTAAGATGGCTTCCCATAATCCCCACCTCCTGGTACTCATCTCCGGGCATAATTCCCTCTCCTTGAGCGTGGGTTGGACCTACTGGCCTGTTTCTAGCTAACAGAGTTTGGCAGATTGGTAGTATGACACTTTTGAAGTTAGGCTATTAAAGACTGTGACTTCTGTGTTGGGTATCTCTCTCTCTCTCTCTCTCTTTCTCTCTTTCTCTCTCATCACTTGCTCTGAGGGAAGTAAGTGGCTATGTTGTTAGTAGTCATATGGAAATGCTTATATGGTGAGAAACTGGAGCCTCTTACTAACAGTGAAGATCTGAGGTCTGCCGAATGTCAGCGATCTCGAAAGAGGATTCTCCGATTGACTTTTGAGAGGATTGCGCCCTTGACGGACATCTTTACTGCAACCATGTAAGAGACTCTGAGCCACAATGCCTCAGCTAGGCCAGTCCTGGATTCTTGCCCATCAAAATCTGTGTGAGTTAATACGTGTTTTTTGTTTTATACTCCTAAGTTTTGGCGTAATTTGTTATGCAGCAATAGAAAACTAATATGTTGTGATCTATGTACACACATACCTATATTTATGTGTATATACATACACTTATACCAAAGGTATCTTGATACTTTTTGACTCTTTAACTTAAATGTATTGCTATTTCATACCTTAAGCAAGCTGCTTTTTTTTTTTTTTTTTGGGGGGGGTAGTCCTGCATTAATTTTTGGTCATTAGCCTTTTATTCTGAGACAATTTTGGGGGGGATGAGGGGAGCATTGTCTATCTTTTTTATATTGCTTTATAAGAGATTGTATGTGTGTTATATTTTAATTATTTTTCTGATATGTTGAGAATATTGTTTCCAAGCCTACTGCTTATTTGTTTTATGATACCATTGTCAGACAAATGTTTGTGTTAGATACTTTTGTACTTTTGATGCTCTTAATTTTAAAATTTTCTTTAGACTTTTTGGATTTTTATAATTCCTTTTTTTTTCTTTTTTAGAGAGAGAGTGGTGGGGGAGAGGACAAAGAGAGAGGGACAGAGAGAATCTTAAGCAGGCTCCACACGAGGCACGGGGCTCCAGCTCACCACCCTGAGATCATGACCTGAGCTGAAATCAAGAATCAGACGTTGGGGCGTCTGGGTGGCTCAGTTGGTTAAGCGACTGCCTTCGGCTCAGGTCATGATCCTGGAGTCCCGGGATCGAGTCCCACATCGGGCTCCCTGCTCAGCAGGGAGTCTGCTTCTCCCTCTGACCCTCTTCCCTCTCGTGCTCTCTATCTCTCATTCTCTCTCAAATAAATAAATAAAATCTTTAAAAAAAAAAGAAGAGTCAGACGTTGAACTGAGATCATGACCTGAGCTGAAATCAAGAGTCAGACGTTGAACTGAGATCATGACCTGAGCTGAAATCAAGAGTCAGACGCTGAACCGTCTGAGCCACCCAGGCGCCCCTATAATTTTAAGAAGGCTTCATTGCCTCTAAGTTTACAAAGCTTCTGTTTTAGCTTTTTTTGCTGTTTAATCATTATTAATTTCTAATCTTCCCTTTCTTTAACGTTAGGATTTATTTCTGTCTTGTTTTTCTTAAATCGTAAACCCATCTGTCTATTCTTTTATAAAATAAGCATGCTTTATCTTTATATTCACTAAGAAAATTTATATTCATAACTTTATGACTTTTATTTTGAAAAGTTTCTCTTTTATCACTGGAATTGTTTTAACTTATTCATCTCATTAGATTTTACCATTTTAGAGGATAACATAATGAGATAAAAGATTGTATCTTTTAAAATACTTTTGGGTGCCTGGGTGGCTCAATTGGTTAAGCGACTGCCTTCGGCTCAGGTCATGATCCTGGAGTCCCGGGATCGAGTCCCACATCAGGCTCCATGCTCGGCGGGGAGTCTGCTTCTCCCTCTGACCCTCCCCCCTCTCATGCTCACTCTCTCATTCTCTCTCTCTCTCTCAAATAAATAAATAAAATCTTAAAAAAAATACTTTTAATGCCAAATATAATACAAAAAATAGTGCAAAATGTATCTGTACAGGGTAACAAAGTGCTTATGCCGTTGACATCTACATGCCTTCCAAACAGGTCACGAGAGCTTTGACAGTGTCTGTAAAGGCTTTTCTTTTAAAAGGAAAACTCTGAAGAAAATATGACAAAATATAAATAATTAAAGTCAACCTGGTGAGTTTACAGGTGTCATATTGTGCTCTAGACTTCCCTCTATGTTTAAAGGAGCTCATGATAATAGCAGCAATAATAAAAGAGAAATCAGCCCCCAAAAGCAGATTCTTTAGAACAGTGTTTACAATACTTCACAGTGTTTAAGATAGTACTTGAATATAGGTTTTTAATGGTGAAAAGGAAAGTTTGTGGGGGAAAAAATCCTTCAAATGAGAGAGAAATGATGAATCTAGCTAATAGTCTGAAATCATAACTTCTTGCTACAGAGACATTTGATTATGTGTTGCCTAATTTTGTTCACCTTGCTTGGTTAAGAAAATAATAAGCTCTTACTACGAGCAGAATGGCTGCAAAGTATCAACTTAGTATTCACAGGTTTTATTCTAAAAAGGAGGAGTATATAATGTAACACAAAACCCTTCGTGGGTCATAAACCCCTCCTTTGGGGGCAGGCGGAGTTGTTGACCTGTGAATGTATGAGGCTAATTAAGGCTTTCTAAAAAAGACTCCGGGGAAGAGATTTCACAGAGCACTCAATCATGGAAAGAGTCCAGAAAATTAGGGGGAGAGTAGAGAAAATGAAAGTGGAAATGTATATGGCTCACTGAAGCTAAGCATCTGTGTATAGGGTTATCTTTCGTAGATACCTGAATCAAAATATTTTTCAGGGGGTTCCTGATTTCAACGTGACTGGCACTGACTTAAGTCTGTTAGTGACTAGTACTGTGATAGGTACTATTAAGTGGGCAATTTTTATATTGTCATCAGGTGATTCTCACACTTTAGAGTGCACCAGAATCACCTAGAAGGTGTGTTAAAATACAGATCCCTTCTCGCACGCCAGTGTTTCTGACTTGGTGGGTCTGGGGTGGGGAGCAAGAATTTGCATTTCTAAGTTTCCAGGAACCCACACTTTGTGATGCTTTAGGAGATGCTCTTGGTGTCCAACCAGAGCCTCTTTCCCAGCTAGTGCATTCCTTCCCCTGCTGTTCACAACATATACCTGCTAACTTCCCCAGAAAATTGCCCTTACCTGATGGAGCTGCCTTCATAGAGATGCCTGGAAGGTTGCCAGCCTCCTTCCCACAAGCCTCCTCCCCAGTGCCTCCAGCAGTGAGCAACTGACTGACTGGGGCAGGCCAAAGCCTGGCCCCTTTCCTTAATTAAGGGAGGACAACTCTTCAATGTAATCTGCGGCCCAGAGGGGTCCCCTCCGGCAGCCCTCTTGCTCCCAAGGCTCCTTCTCTTTCCTTATCCTGCTTCCCTCACTCTTTTGTAGGTTTTTCATAAAAAATAAACCGTTAATAAGTCTCTGGTGTCTAAATCCCTCTCTTTGACTCTGCCTCTAGGGCACCCCAGGCTAAGACAATAGGCAAAACATAGACTTTGAGTTTTGGGGCTTGTCTTAAGTTGTGTCTGCTCTGGAGCCTTGTAGGTTCACATAAAAGCTGTTTACTGAGCTCTGTTCTCTGCTTAATTGTTCCTTCTCTGACATTAAACATTAATACTTGAAAAAGTTTTTATGCATTTGGCAAGCAGGGCTATTGTGTTCAAGACACGTTTTTTTAAGACCAATAGCTGCTTTGTACAACTTTAAACATTTTTAGTTCCAACTGATTGAAAATTGCAAGAAACTATGAAGCTGATCAGGCCAAATTTTAACTATGGAAAAAAGTTAATAAGGTCACGTTAACAAATCTTGAAAATCAGGAGGTGAAGAGATGTGTGCTTATGATGGAAATGACTAGCAGGGTGGGGTGGTCAGATTTATAGGAAGCAGGGATGCTCAGATTGGGTGTTATATAAGACTGATGAATCACTGAACTTTACCTCTGAAACTAATAATACACTATATGTTAATTGTATTTAAATAAAAAACTCCAAAAAAAAAATGTATTTCTACCACCTCACACTCTATGAGACGTGTCACTAGCTGTCATTGATAGGCTTTCCCCTACAGGCCAACTGTATCCAGGCATGGGTGGGTGATGCTAAAAGGTCTTTCGTGACTTCACATGGAAAAGAGAATTGGGGCCTTTGCATTATTCTCCTTCAAACCCAGTACCGTTTCTCTAGTCTGCAATGGTAATGGCCCCGCTTGATGTCAGAAAATCCTGTGGCGAGTGGGTGTTGACTTGATGTTTGATCCCACCAAGGTTTAGGTCTCTCTTGGTTCTGCCCTTGATCAAGGGCAAGTTTTTATCAGTTCTGATGGCCTCAGTTTCTTCTTCTTGTAAATGTGAGTGAATGAGATAACGTTTCTAAGCCCGCAGAATGTTTCTAGGTCCATGCTAAGTGCTTATTTTCCTTACTATATTAGATTGTGTCCTATACCTTCCTTACCTGTAAAGTAAGTATATTAGCACGTGTCTTTCTCGGTAGGCTGTTTTGATGACCGATTCTAGTAGTCTGCATTCCTTTATCCCTTTGATTTTTAAGGGAGCTGGCTTGCACTGGGGAAGAATCTGGCCACACAGGTTATCAGTGGCTTGGCAGTTTTCTGATCAAAGATGAGAGCGATAAGTGCAAAGTATGATTAACTCTGGGACTGTGAACAAAATGATGTAACCGCATAAAAAAAAACAAAACCCAAACGAGAAAACAAATGCCCTCTCTCAAGAATTTGTAAATTGAAACAGCAATAAAGTTTCCAAACACAGATGGAATATAAACCAGTTATTCTGGTCCACATTCAGTCACTTGATTTCATTCCTTAATCTGTCCTTTTTATCACCAAAAGCATTTTTTTTTTTTCTAGAGAGGTGGAAAGGGGAAGGGGCAGAGGGAGAGAAAGAATCTTAAGTAAGCTCCATGCCCAGCACAGAGCCTGAGGGGGGGCTCCATCTCACAACCCCAAGATCATGACCAGAGCCGAAATCAAGAGTGAGATGCTTAACAGACTGAGTTACCCGGCACCCATCACCAAAAGTATTTTTAAAGAACGATATACCCGGGCGCCTGGGTGGCTCAGTTGGTTAAGCGACTGCCTTCGGCTCAGGTCGTGATCCTGGAGTCCAGGGATGGAGTCCGACAACGGGCTCCATGCTCAGTGGGGAGCCTGCTTCTCCCTCTGACCCTCTCCCCAATCATGCTGTTTCTCTCTCGCTTGTTCTCTAATAAATAAATAAATAAATAAAATCTTTAAAAAAATTAAAAAGAAAAGAACGCTACACCCTTTTGATCTCCCCGGGCAGCGATGGTTTGACATATGTGTTCCTGGCAAATGATGATGCAGACTCGGGGAGCCTGGGTGGCTCAGTTGGTTGAGCATCCTGTTCTTGATTTTGGCTCCGGTCATGATCTCAGGGTCATGAGATTGAGCCCCGAGACGGGCTCCCCGCTCAGGCCTAGTTTGCTCTCCCTCTCCCTTTCCCTCTGCACCCCCCCACTTGCACACACACTCAAATAAATAAATAAATAAATAAATAAATAAATAAATAAATAAATCTTCTAAAAAAATGATGATGCAGGCATAGCTGGCATTTTGTTTACCTTGGTAATCGAAGGCTAACAGACGTTATGGAACAGTACAAAGCCATAGAATCAATTCTCACACATGTCATTTTTGAGGTAAAATAAGGGCGTGTACACTTTGGCCTTCATGCCTTGCCAGCCATGGTTTCCCTTTAGGTACTTCGTCTGAAACACAAAATAGACCATAAAGTCAGTGGTCTTCTCAGTTTCCTAGCAGGGGCATGAAGGGATCCCAGAGCAGAGCAGTGGAAATACATTCATACTCTCCATTAATCTGTGTCTTGAATTCTAAGAAGCCCCAACTCCAGAGGTGTAAAATAAATCAGAACAAATTAATTAGCACATTCTACTGCAATTAGATTCAAGTGCAGCCTTCCGGGCAAGGGAATTCAATACAACAATATGTATTGAATTAGGTATTTGGAGGCACACTGACACGAGTAAGATCTTTTGCTTGTGTCTTAATCTAGTGAGGGAGCTGGATACACATGAAATCTCTTAGGTTCACAATGTCTGAGGCAAAGGAAAGTGGAATATTTTACTTTGCTTTTCCCCTTGAGTCAACTATCCATTCATCGAGTCCATGTTGGGTGGGCAACTAAGAGTCTCTCCTCTCTCTCTGATTTCCTTCCCTTTGTTATGCTTACCATCCTCCCCATATTTTTACCCATCTTTCCTCCTGTGGGGTTTTCTGGAATTCAGGCAATTAGTACCAGATTGGTTCCAATTACAACTGTTTTCCCTCTGAATGGAGCTAGGGCTGTGGGTCCCGAACTCTGTGCCAAGGCACCCTGGGAAACAGCAGTGAATTCAAAGGGGCGCTATCACCATGGATATTTTGTTTTTGAGGCCAACAGTTCGACCTCTGTCACACACCATGTGAACTATGGTTTTAACATCAAGTGCTACACTGCTTTTAGGGAAGGCATCTCTTAGCAAAGCTGGGCTTTTGGTAGTTGCTGTGATAAAAAGCCAATACTCTTGAAACTCAATGTGCAATAGGAAACGAGGGTAGTGATGTATAATCTAATTCCAGGGTTTAAGAAGTTGGTGTGCTGCACAACAGACATCCTATTAGTTAAGTGATTAAAGATATACTTCCCTTTCAATTTATGCATGGTATTTTTTCAAAGTACTCTAAGTTGTTCTGCCTAATGTGCTTCTTAAGAGTTTGGATTTAGTGATTTTATAAGTGGAATTGTTTGGTATTTGTTTTGGTCTCAGTTGACATTTAGGGAGCCTCGGACTGAGAAAGAATGGAGAACTCTGAGCTGGAGGGAAAGTAGCACATTCCTTAGGTTCCATGGGAAGGACATACAACCTTTGTGTGGTCTTCCATCTATAAGGAAAAGAGTGTTCTCTCTGTAACATCAATCACCTTTTCTTGGCATAACTTTGATACATTTCCAGAATCAGATGCTCTTTTGTTTTCCTCCTCCTGCCCGAAGACCACTTTTGAGGGAAGAGGTATGAATGTCAATGGGTGGTGGGGGAAGTGGGGAAAGAAAAGATGGGGATTCAAGGAGAAGAAAACTCTATACCATCACCTACAGAGGTAGTTAATATACGAATGTTAAAGTGAGGTTCAAAGACATAATAGGACACCAGAGGAGAAGATGCACAAAAATAAATGGCCAAGCCTGATGTTTCCTCTCTCCCCTCTGTGGGTGGATTGGTTAGATTTCAGAGCACATAATGCTGAACTATAGTATTCTGGAGTTGGAAGCGATCTCAGGGATGCTCTAATATTGATGATTAGAACTTTCTCATTTTACAGACCTAGAGAGGAAATATAATTTTTGGAAGGTCACACTGACAGTGGTAGGTTTGAGACTAGATCTGTATCTGGGGGCGGGGGAGGGGAGACACCACTCATCTCTTCTGTTTCTCACGCATATCCTTAATATGCAACTGGGACTCTGCTGCTGGTGAGGGCAACAGACTATTGTTCTGCCTGCCTGGGATGGGGCCATTAGGTAGCTAGAGTCTCCTATGACACATCAAGGGGAAAATACACACAAACCCCAAATCTAACCACTGGGTTGTTTATGTTACATAGTCATGTATTCATCCCTGGGAAGGTTTGCAAGAGCCCTCATACCCAGTCCTTACATCCAATTTGCTGCTCTTCGCACACCACACTGCACTAAAAATGATTTTATTAATATGTCTAGATGTTTTTCCTAAGATCAGGATATGAGCGTGATGGTGTTGTTATCAACTGCAGGTTATGTGTTATTGGTCTCTCCTTTTCACCCAATGCTTTAAGAGGAGGAACCCTATGAAAATTTTACAAATCCAGAAGGTATGTAGGAATTATGGGTGATTGTTTTTTCTTGAAGTATATATAGTCATGGCACTTTTTCCCATACAAAAGGGAATAAGCACTAGATGAAATTCAATATTTGAAATTACCCTCTTTGCATACCAAATCAGTTTTGAAACAATATGCTATGAGCATATTCTGCCTCACTTGCCTGCACAACATGGAGTGGAAAGGCTAGCAGGAAATGTACCAGCATTAATTCTCCAGACTTTCTGGGAATATGAATTCTCAGGGACATCTGGAAAGTACTTTAGTAGAATGTAAAGGGGCACGTCTACCCCAAAGATTTGACATGTCTATAACTTCTGAACTAGATACTATGTGCTAGTGAAGAATTTAGCATAAAAGAAGAACAAAAATGATATCGAAGGTAAAGAGAGAATCTTCACAAGAGAGAAGAGGTTGAGAAGAAGACCAAACCAAGAAAGATAATAGAGAAAGATGCATGGCAGCTTCAGAAAACAAAAGGGATTGTAAAGCTATTGTTTGCTAGGGCTGCAGAAACAGCACTGAGTAGCAGAGACACAGCACTTGGAGCCTCTAGGTCCTGGGTGTTAGTGGCCTGGGTCTATTGGCTCATCAGCACCCAGTGCAGGGGCAAATACCAGAACCTTAGTAGAGTGAGGGCAAGCCATGAGTGACATGGTAGACTGGTGTAAACACTTGTTGTTTTTCACTGACTCTGAACACAAATTCACAGAATTACCACCCATTCCCAGTGTGGATGAGTGGCAAATGCCAACTGTGAGGTGTTGAAGAGAGAGAGCCCATCATGTCAACAGCTCCTTGTTTCTTTCTTTTTTTTTGTTGATTTTATAAATTTTTTATTGTTATGTTAATCACCATACACTACATCATTAGTTTTTGATGTAGTGTTCCATGATTCATTGTTTGTGCATAACACCCAGTGCTCCAGGCAAAACGTGCCCTCTTTAATACCCATCACCAGGCTAACCCATCCCCCCACCACCCTCCCCTCTAGAACCCTCAGTTTGTTTTTCAGAGTCCATCGTCTCTCATGGTTTGTCTCCCCCTCCAATTTCCCCCCCTTCATTCTTCCCCTTCTGCTATCTTCTTCTTTTTCTTTTTTCTTTACATGTATTGCATTATTTGTTTCACAGGTACAGATCTGTGATTCAAGTCGTGCACAATTCACAGCGCTCACCAGAGCACATACCCTCCCCAATGTCTATCACCCAGCCACCCCATCCCTCCCACCCCCCCACTCCAGCAACCCTGTTTGTTTCCTGAGATTCAGAATTCCTCATATCAGTGAGGTCATGTGATACATGTCTTTCTCTGATTGACTTATTTCACTCAACATAACACCCTCCAGTTCCATCCATGTCGTTGCAAATGGCAAGATCTCATTCCTTTTGATGGCTGCATAATATTCCATTGTATATATATACCACTTCTTTTTTAAAAATTTTTTTATTGTTATGCTAATCACCATACATTACATCATTAGTTCTTGATGTAGTGTTCCATGATTCATTGTTTGTGCATAACACCCAGTGCTCCACGCAGACTGTGCCCTCTTTAATACCCAACACCAGGCTAACCCATCCCCCCACCCTCCTCCCCTCTAGAACCCTCTGTTTGTTTTTCAGAGTCCATCATCTCTCATGGTTCGTCTCCCCCTCCGACTTAACTCCCCTTCATTCTTCCCCTCCTGCTATCTTCTTCTTTTTCTTTTTTCTTAACATATGTTGCATTATTTGTTTCAGAAGCACAGATCTGTGATTCAACAGTCTTGCACAATTCACAGCGCTCACCATAGCCCATCCCCTCCCCAATGTCTATCACCCGGCCATCCCATCTCTCCCACCCCCCACCACTCCAGCAACCCTCAGTTTGTTTCCTGAGATTAAGAATTCCTCATATCAGTGAGGTCATATGATACATATCTTTCTCTGATTGACTTATTTCACTCAGCATAACACCCTCCAGTTCCATCCACGTCGTTGCAAATGGCAAGATTTCATTCCTTTTGATGGCTGCATAATATCCCATTGTGTATATATACCACATCTTCTTTATCCATTCATCTGTCGATGGACATCTTGGCTCTTTCCACAGTTGGCTATTGTGGACATTGCTGCTATAAACATTGGGGTGCACGTACCCCTTCGGATCCCTACATTTGTATCTTTGACACCACTTCTTTATCCATTCATCTGTCTATGGACATCTGGGCTCTTTCCACAGTTTGGCTATTGTGGAAATTGCTGCTATAATCATCGGGGTGCATGTACCCCTTTGGATCCCTACATTTGTATCTTTGGGGTAAATTCCCAGGAGTGCAGTTGCTGGATTGTATGGTAGCTCTATTTTCAACTTTTTGAGGAAACTCCATACTGTTTTCCAGAGGGGTTGCACCAGCTTACATTCCCACCAACAGTGTAGGAGGCTTCCCCTTTCTCCGCATCCCCGCCAACATCTGTCGTTTCCTGACTTGTTAATTTTAGCCATTCTGACTGGTGTGAGGCAGTATCTCCTTGAGGTTTTGGTTTGGATTTCCCTGATGCTGAGCAATGTTGCACACTTTTTCATGTGTCTGTTGGCCGTTTGGATGTCTTCTTCGGAAAAATGTCTGTTCATGTCTTCTGCCCATTTCTTGATTGGATTATTTGTTCTTTGGGTGTTGAGTTTGATAAGTTCTTTATAGATCTTGGATACTAGCCCTTTATCTGATATGTCATTTGCAAATACCTTCTCTCATTCTGTTGGTTGTCTTTTAGTTTTGTGGACTGTTTCTTTTGCTGTGCAAAAGCTTTTTATCGTGACGAAGTCCCAATGGTTCATTTTTGCCCTGGCTTCCCTTGCCTTTGGCAATGTTTCTAGGAAGAAGTTGCTGTGGCTGAGGTCAAAGAGGTTGCTGCCTGTGTTCTCCTTTAGGATTTTGATGGATTCCTGTCTCACATTGAGGTCTTTCAACCATTTGGAGTCTATTTTTGTGTGTGGTGTAAGGAAATGGTCCAGTTTCATTCTTCTGCATGTGGCTGTCCAATTTTCCCAACACCATTTGTTGAAGAGACTTGTCTTTTTTCCATTGGACATTCTTTCCAAAGATGAGTTTTGTCAAAGATGAGTTTGTCAAAGATGAGTTGACCGTAGAGTTGAGGGTCCATTTCTGGGCTCTCTCTTCTGTTCCATTGATCTAGGTGTCTGTTTTTGTGCCAGTACCATACTGTCTTGATGATGACAGCTTTGTAATAGAGCTTGAAGTCTGGAATTGTGATGCCGCCAGCTTTGCTTTTCTTTTTCAACATTCCTCTGGCTTTTCGGAGTCTTTTCTGGTTCCATACAAATTTTAGGATAATTTGTTCCAACAGCTCCTTGTTTCTTTAAAAAGACTTTTCTCAGGGGAAAAAGAGGAGCTTCTTGTTTATTTGCGTGAGCTGGTCTTCCCTGAACGATTGTGGCTTATTCGTGCCTCTTAAATGAGTCTCCATGTGATGGCTGTGTTTCCAGGTGGCTCTGTGCTCACTTTTGGCTTCTCTGATTGCCTTTTTGGATAAAACTGGGCTATGATACAAAAGATGAATATTTCTCCAGGAAATTCTAGGCTTTAATAAATTCAGGTCATTAATTATGTCAATGTCTTTCACACACATACACCTATACTCCCAGGATTTTGAATCTTTTGTTCTTGTAGTACTTCTGAGTTATCTAGACCTGTAGCCATCTTATGACCCATGAGGGTGAGGTGACAAGAGTCATAGAGAAGTGGATCTAGCATTGAGCTGTTGAGTAAATCCCCGAATTCCTTAATTCTGGACTTCTTGTTATTTCAGAAATATAAAACTATTTGATTAAGTTACTGTCAATCATATATCCTCTTATAGCCAAAACACTTTTGTTTCAATTCCATACCTGAAAGTATCGGAATAATTTGAAGCCGCACATATGATCTCTGGCTGTGGTTATCTCATTGTTAAAGGTGGAGATAAAAATGTCTGCCCTGGAGAATTGTCATGGTAATGTATGCAGAAATAACCTAGCATGCAGCCTGCAATGTAGTAGATGCCCAGTGATATTTCCCTTCTCTTTCTTGGTTTATCTGGGCACTAAATTGTTTATCTGGGCATTAATTTTTCACTCTCTTCCATAAGCATAATGATTCTATCTTTACTTTTTTTCTTGTTACCTTTTCACATAGAATCTATTATACTAATGCATTAAGTTTTAAAAAGTTGTATCATTTGTATTATACTTATGGCCTTGTAACATAGATTAGTTACTCAATGTTCCACTCATTCTTCTGGGCCTCTAGAACACAATTAATTATTTGCTATCATACAGCTAGATACAAGTGCTATGAAAAAAATTCTGTAGAATGATTTGGGGCCGTGGGATCATATTATTCAAGAACATTTAGGGTTAAAAGGGAAATTAGAACTATTTGGAATACTTCTCCATATACAGATGAGAAAACAGATGTGGGGACATAAGTGACCTACCCAAGATCAAATAGTTAATGGGGCAGATTAAGAGCATTCTGCAAAAGATTTTATTGGATGAAGAGCATCCAGACAATGAAAGTTTTATAAAACTCTGCAAAGGATTAAGAGCTATTCACTCTGAGAATTTTTATTTTAAAATAATTTATTTTATTTCTAATAATGCTTAAAAAAAGGCACAATGGTGTTTTGCCATTTCAATTCACTTAATGAATTTAGATACAATTTAATGGGCAAATGCACAAAAGGATCACAGGCATATTTTTTTAAAGAAATTTAGCCCTCTGCTTTTCAGTTTAAGAACTAGATCACGGGAATATTCGCTTACAGAAACATAGAGCAAATGTGTAATATACTCCATGACCAAAATTTTTAATGCTCTCTCATGGAATCCACATTGTTAATAAAATGGAATCGCATAAAATAGGATTTGTTTTAAGGGAGACAGTTCCTTCATGGGAAAATCAAGTCAAAGATTTGACTAAAATAGAATATGGTCTCTCAACTGATTAATTCTGTGACTGAACTCACATGTCATACTCAGAATATAAACTCAGACATTGTCATAGATATCATACAAGCAACTCTAAATGTTGCATTTACCTTTGCTTGGGATTTTGTAAGAGGGTATGAAACAAATATTTCAAGAACATTTAGATACAAGTTTTAAGGATTGAGTTGGCACCTAAGAGCCCCAAGCTCTTGAAAAGCCCCTGGAATTTATAGTAATTTGTGGCCATGTTATAGTGCTCATGCCTGAGTATGGATACTCTGGTCGAGTCTGCCAGTCTAAGCGCTTTCATGAATGGACATTCAGTGTGATTGGAATGACAAGGCATTTTCCTATGTAACACACACCCTTCCCTCTCCAAAAAGAAAACTCACTTGAAAAGCTTGTCCTTTCCAGTAAGCTTATTACTATCACCAGAGGACTGCAGAACAACCTTCAAACCCCACACGTGGAATTCTCTACCCAGCTTGTTAAAGTTTCATGAGCTCATCTGTTGTCTTTTGTTAACAACTCCCCACACCTCCTCCCCTTGCAAACCTCTACTTACACACATTTCATCCAGTATTTAAAGAATTTTTAGAGAAGGGAGTTGACTTCAACCAGGAGCTGAGCCAAATTCCACAGCTGGCCCACACACGTCGCTCCAAGTCTCCAGCCATTGGCTTCGGGAGGTCACAGCCACATGTTTGCAAATTAAATTTAGGCCCCTTATCAAAGTCACATTGTGGGCCATAAATTCTTCATTGCCCTATTCAGTGCTGTTCACAGAAAAGGGAAGCCTGTGGGCCTTCAGACTCAGAGGTTTTATTTTTGTCTACACATCAAAGGCTCAAGAACCTCTCTTCTCTCTTAAGACCTAAAAAACAAGAGAAAATTAAAGAAAAGCACCCAGCATCACCATTATGTTTTCTGTTGGAGGTGACTTTTTCATAATGCCTGGTGTATTGAGTAACTTTTGATTGTGGTGCTTATATTTCTGGGAATTAAGAAGCAGTCTTAATTCACAATGTCACCATAACCTCTTAAACTATTTATCTCTTCCAGCTAGGAATGAACAAAGTGGGATATTTTGCCCCATTTAAATGACCAAGATTGACTTCCCATTTTGGTCTTGTCTGAATAAGGAATCTTATAGTTTTAAAATCACATTTATACCTATTCCCTCATTTTATGGTCCTACCTCCAGGCGTTGTGGTTTCCTCATCGTAGAGGTGGGAAAACCACACTTGCAGAACAGTGAATTTTCTTTCCTACAGTCTCACACTGAAGAGCAAAAATTAGGATTATTTTATTTTGGATAAGGTACCAGGCTTTATTCGGGAAAATAGCTCAACTCAAAGGACCATGTACATTTCTCAGAGGCCATTTCAAGGGAGGATTTTCAATAATAATTTGAGCAATTATTTGATCTGACAACTGTGAAGTTCTCTGAGGCAATACTCCTAAGGGAGGCCTCATTTACTTGGTTGCAGAAGTCCAAAACATTTGCCACAGTTCGCTCTGCACTTTGCTGGGACAAATATTTAGATCTAGCTTTTTGTCTGATGTTCTTCCCTCTACCCAGTGCCTCAGTGACGTCTCTGTTCATGTGGAAAGAATGGAGTAAAATGACCCTTTTTGGTAGAAGCTTCCTCCCATGAGGTGAGGGGCTAAAGAAGCTACAGATCATATCTTCCGAGGAGGTGGGACTTTCAACTGGTCTGTCCCCGAAAGAGAGCAGGTTGTCCACGTGGTCAGAAGAGCGTGGGCTTTGGATTTCACTTTTGTCTTTGGGCATCTAGATGAGGCTCTTCTAAGTTATTTCTTTTTTAAAATGGAAATAAGGGAATCTGTCTTCTAGCTTTCTGACAATATGAAATAAGGCTCTGAATGTAAAGAATTAGCCAAGTGTCTGATGCGTAGTAATATTGACGCTCTTCCTAGTGATGATAACAAATAAGAACTTGAAAGGCTGTGTGGTGTACTGGAAAGAGAGGAAGCCAAGACTGATAGTTCAGCTTTTAGCCAAGGCATTTTATTGTCATGGCTTTTGTAATGAACGGTGGGGATAAAATAGACCTTCTCTGACACCTCTTTCAGGTCTAAACATTCAATTCTACACTCGTATCTGTCTCTGCAGCCGTGGATAGGACAGGTGGAAATCCCAGGTACCCTCCTTCCCACTGAGTCAGCCTTGGTGCCCTCTGAGATAGAGTTCATCTGTGTCTACCTTAAACTCCTTGAAGCCACCAAATTTATCCTGTGTCCTCTTAGTAGAATGAAATATTTCTTCTACCTCTATTTTTGTTTACGGTTTTAGCAGCAATGTGGGGGAGTAGGTCCATGTGGTTTCTGAGGACTGGGAAGGATGATTGTTGGTTGTGGACAGTGGCCATGCCCAAGATATTTGCATGGGTTGCTCCCTGTTTCCTTGTTGATGTGGTATGACAAGTGGGAGAATTACGATCAACAGTTATCCCCCAGGTGCTAAATCAAGTGATCTTTTCATAATGCTTCTCTTTCTCGATCTAAAACATTACATCTTCTAACTACCACCGTTTTGAGAGGTGCTCGGTGGTGGTATTCTTGAATGTGTGTGTCTCAGGTCAGTGCCACAGAGGCAAACCTGAAGATGAGAACTCAGATGTGTGTGGTTTATGGAGGGAGCCACTCTCAAAGGAGACCAGCAAGTGAGTAGGGAGAGCAAGACAGGGAAGGACCAAGTGAAGCATGGGTTCACTGTCTAGGTGAACTCCCAATATTTGTCTGATTCTGCAGCAGCACCCTGCCACTGCTTGGGGACACGGGAACTGGGCTTTCATACTCGCACATCCGACAGTCATTGGCCCCTTCTGGGGGGTCATTAGCTTCTAGATGTTTCTGGTTTTTTGAGCATATGGAGAAAGCAGCTCCAGTGACTCTGGGGGTCAGTCCTCCAAGGAGAGTCAAAGGTGCAAGCTGTTTGTAACTGCAATCTGAGGGAAACTGGGCAGAGCCCAGCAGTGTCCACTGGTCTGTGGTGGCATGCTCTCCTCCTGTACCTCCTTTAAATGCTTTCCTTTGTCCCTTTTTGACATTCCTGTGATTATATCACGACAAGACTAGAGATTTCTAGATCTTTATCTCTAAACTTGAAGTCTTACTAACATTTTGTAACTCCATTTATATTGAAAGTCGACCCAGTGTCAATATTTCTCTATTGTTAAGTTAAGGATTACTTTAGTAGCGGGAGGTGGTGAGAGTGTCCTGTGGTTGACCCTGAATCTTCTGCTTGACAACTCTTCCTCCTTGTGGATGGCTCCCACTGCCTTCCACTCTGCTGTGGGCCAGTCCTCACTTTGGGGGAGGCTGTGGTAGAGCAGTTTTTCTGGTGGCACTCCTGCCACCCCTTGAAGTTCTCTGCAGACAGGTGGCTGCAGAGTGGGCCACAGAGGGGGCAGGGTGACTATCTCTTTATGACAACTTTTCTAATATGCCTCCATATACCACATAAAATACAGAGGGGTTGGGAAAAATAAGGAGTTTCATAATACACAAAAGAATTTAAGATTACATTATGTTATATATAACTTTTCCCATAGTGAAGAAAAAAGCAACCTAAGTGTCCACTGCTGGATGAACAGATAAAGAAAATGTGTGTGTGTGTACACACATATACATACATAATAGCATATTATTCAGCCATAAAGAAGAAGGAAATCCTGCCATTTGTGACAACCTGGATGGACCTTGAAGGTATTATTCTAAGTGACATAAGTCAGACAGAAAGACAAATAGTGTATGATCTCACCTATATGTGGAATCTAAAAACAACAACAACAACAAAAATACAACAACAACAAACCAAAAAAACAAAACAAAAAAACCCCCCAAACTCATAGAAACAGAGAATGGATTAGTGGTTTCCAGAGTCAGGGGTTTGGATGTGGGTGAAATGGGTGAAGGTGGGCAAAAGGTACAAAACCGCCTTATAAAATATCTAAGTTCTGGGGATCTAAAGTGCTGTTTGCTGACTATAGTTAGCAGTACCATATTGTATTTTTTTAAAAGATTTTTTATTTATTTATTTAAAAGAGAGAGAGAGAGAGCACACAAGCAGGGGGGGGGGGTCAGTGGGAGAAGCAGACTCCTTGCTGAACAGGGAGCCCGACGTGGCGGGGGGGGGCTTGATCCCAGGACCCTGGGATCATGTCCTGAGTCAAAGGCAGATGTTCAACTGACTGAGCCGCCCAGATGCCCACTGTATTGTATTTTTGAAAGTTGCTAAGAGAGTAGATGATAAAGGTTTTCATCACAAGAAATAAATTGTAACTATGTGAGGTGATGGATATATTAATTAAACTGGTGATCACCTCACAGTATATACATATATCAAATCATTATGTTGTACACCTTGAACTCATACAATGTTATATGTCAATTATATCTCAATAAAACTGGGGAAAAAATCACCCAAAAAGTTAACCATTCATAAGAGCTATTCTCATGAAACCCATTCCTAAACATACTTCCTTGTCCCCAGGTCCTTATTTCTCTTCAGGGAAATTCTTTAAACTTCCAAGGCACAAATCCCCACTTTCCATTAGGAAACCTTGTCTTCTATTCATGGGGTCTTTGAGTCATCTTCAGTAGGTTCCATCTTCTTATGCCATCAGACCCTTTGTGTGACGCAGAGTTTCCCAGAAGTACATTTCCTAGGTCTGAGAATAACAAATCAGGACTAACACCATAATAGTGAGGGAAAATGAAAACCATGGGAAAAGGCAAGAATGGGGTGATCCAGTGCTGACTTAGCCACTCCTAGTCCTCTGGAAGAGCCTAAGGTGGGTAGAAGTGTAACCTCATGTTCTGCTGAGGTTCCTTTGATGGTGTGAGTTGCAAGTATGCCTTTTTCTTCTCCTGCATCTAACTGTTGGAAAACACACACACACACCCCACCCAGGTTTTAAAAGGAAATGTTCATTCTTAGATGCTATAGGGCCCAAACTCATAAGGAAGAGGAGATTCATTTTTGCCAACTGCCCCATAATTCGTTAAGACTAGTTTTTCCCACACGGCAATTGTTATTTATGTTTTTATAGAGAGAACTGTGGTTTCTTTGACTTACTCTTAGCCCCTGTACCTAACCTTTAAACTTCGTGGCCTGGAAGCAGATGCTGACTATCTGTTCAACACATTTATTTCCTTATCCTTCAGGGCCCATCGTTATTTTCATATTTCCAAGACTCCCTTACAGGTTAAGTTATGGCCCTATGATTGAGTTCTGGCCAAAGAAATGCGGGTAAAAGTGATGTGTTCTATTTTAAGGCTTGGGTCATAAAACCCTTTCATGAAACTCTCTTTTCTCTTCCTTGTTCCCCAACTGTCAGCTGGATGTCAATGCTAAGATGACCTTGGAAAACCTGTGTTAAAGAAAAAAGAACTTCTATACTCTTGAGTTACTCCTGAGTCTCTGAATGACTGTATGGAATACCCCTATCCCCTGCCAGTGGCAACTAAATTCAAATGAGTGAAAAATATTTCTATGGTATTAGACCACTGAGATTTGAGGGATTTTCTGTTAATGGTTGCTAGTATTGCCCTAACACTTGCCTTTACATGAAATGAGTGATGGTTCCACTTTTGTCCACATACCTCTTTTTTCTTTTTTTTCTCCCTGCCTTTTCTTTTTATTTAAAAGTCAGTTAATTAATATATAGTGTATTATTAGTTTCAGAGGTAGAGTTTCGTGATTCATCAGTTGCATATAATACTCAGTGCTTATTACATCACGTGCCCTCCCCAGTGTCCATCACCCAGTTACCCCATCCCCCACGCCCCTCCCCTCCAGCAACCCTCAGTTTGTTTCCTATAGTTAAGAGTCTCTTATTTGACCACTTACTTCTTAATGGCTGTTTAGTACAAATACCTGACCACTTACTTGTAGGGCCCAATTAAGTTCTTGATCAAACCACCATCGTTTCTGGGTGTGTGTATAGGAGTAGGGGTGTGGCAGGGAGGATAGGGCGTTTTGTTTTTACAGCTACACATTTTCATGAAAAATATCTCTGATGGACACTGGACACGATCAAATCTGAACTCATTTCTTTACAAACATGCTCTTTCTGTTTATTTTGTATTTCAATAATCGTCATTACCTTTACCGTTACTCAGACCAACTTCCTTTTTTCATTGCGTTTTCTCATCTAATCAGTCGAGTCCTTTTGAGTCTATATTTTTAACATTCCTCATGTTTATCCCTTATTTTCTTTCTATTTCTACACCCACTCTTGTAGATCAGACCCCCCCCCCCATTATTTCTTATCTGGATTATTGCCCTGGCCTCATAACTCCTCAGCCTCTTCCAAAATATTCTACATCTTCCTGCCAGATTAATCTTTTTTTAAGCTCTATTCTGATTGTATTATTTCTCTATTCAAAAACCTTCAGTAATTCTCCATTGCTGACCAAAATGTTCATATTCCTTTGCAAGGCATTCAAGGCACTCCTTGACCTGATTCTAAGCCAAATTTCCAGCCTTATCTCCCAGTGCTCTCCTTTACATAACCTGTGCCCCAGCCAAAGGGGACTGCTCACCATTTCTTAAATGTGCACTAGTTTCTGCCTCCTTACCTTTTGCTCTTTTTAAATGATTTCCTTCAGTTTATAGTTTCCTTGATGTCCCCTTTGTTTATCAAAACTTTCTCTTTCATGGCTCAGATCAAATACCTCCATGAAATCTTCTCTGATCTCAACAAGAAGGAATGCCAATACACTCTGCACACACCTCCTTTTTGGCACTTGTGATATTTTACTTTGAATTGTAGCAGATTTGGTGTCAGATGACTTATGTTTGAACCTGGGTTTTGCCTTATTACTTCTGTATGATCTTGGTGCAAATCATTTAGCTTCTGTTAGCCTCCATTTTCTCTAACATTACAGAAGAATGAGCACTTCCTCCATGTAACTCCCAGACTTATTTTGAATAGCAAGTGGAAAGCTACATGTATAAGTTTTACAATCTAAGTTTATATTTTGTTGAATCTCAACTACCTATCAAATATATGTATCTAGGAAGTATATTTCATTAATTTTTTGTGGGTTTTGTATAAGGTATTCAATAAATGTTTATTGAGTTAATATTTTTAAAAATATAATAATTTGCCTTCAAAAGAGAACATCAAGAGTTATCTTAAGTTTATATCCTGCATAGACATTGATCCTTTGGTGCACACTTTCCCTTTTCCCATTTATTTAAGATTTCTTCTTAATATACTTCCATGCTTCAGTCTACATGGGGAAGAATCATTCTATCTATTTACTTTTGTGTAGTTATCCCTTCAATATTGATAATTTGGTCTAGCTTCTATCACTTGGATCTTGAATTCTTTGAGGAAAAAAGTTTTTTTTTTCCCCCAGTATGGGTTGTTTTTTTTTTTTTTCCCCCACTCTGCATGCAATTCCATAGTGCTGTGACTTGGGGAACTTAGATCTTATCATTCTTGTACCTGAAATACAGCCACCCTTCCCCCTGAACAAATGAAGAGAAAAAGAAAAAGATTTTCTGAAAATCCAATTTCTTATGAAGGAAGTGATTCTTCTTCCTTAATGCCCTGAAGGCTTATTGAAGTGTGAGGGTAGAGGTCTAGGACTTAGACATTGTATGCATATAATTTGTACTTACCCATATAGACTGATCTGTTTTTTGGCCACTTAAGATGATTGCCCAACTGGTTTGTTACTCTTTATTTTTCTCTTGCATTCCTCCTAATGACCGTGGTCCAGGTGCTCTGCCTTAGAATGATCGAGCAGTCAGAAACGAATGAGACCCACAGGGGAAGGGAATGTTAAAAGAAGCAGAAATACTGAATAGACAACAGTTTAGAGCTCATAATGAGAGGGTGTCACTCAGTACACAATGTTCATTCAGAAAAAAATGAGAAGTCACTCTTGTTTGTTTCTGTGATTATACCAGTGAACAATCCAGCCAGGAGAACCACAATCCTGTTTCTGGCCTCTAAAGAGAACCGGGGTGCATTCCTTCTCCACTGGGAAAAGAGCTTGTTTGGGTTACTTAAGCAGCAGCATAGGATTAAAGAGTGACATAATTCCTTCTTGGAAGAGTCTGGCTGGATTTTGTGCCATTTTCGGAAAGTGAGGATGATGCACCAAGGATGACAGACTGCTCGGAAAGAGAGCGATGTAGAAACCTAATCCTTTTGAGTTTTATCCAAGGAGGACCCAGAGGGCAGAAGACAGCCTGGGCACTAAAGTGCAAGTTCCTGTGAATAATCCTGACTTGGAAAATGTGTGCCTGGACTACCTCAAAGAAAATTGCCTGTTCCCATAGAGACTGCATATCTTTGGATGGAATCTTAGATAGTCCCGCAGATTGTTATGTGGAATGTTCCATCTGGTCCTGAGTTGAGGAAGGGTATTTCATGAGAAGAGGAAAAATGCAAAGGAAAGGAGTATCAGAAGCTCTTCAATTAAGGAAGCTCTGGGGGAAGTTTGTTTACAGAAATCTCTTTAAAATGGTCACTACCATGGCCTCTGAGGACCCCAGGCATTCTGTGCAGTTTGTGGTTGGAGGACAAGCTCTGGTGTCCGCCATGTTTTCTCATTTGTTCATGCTGACTGAGAGAGCCGGGGCAGACTGGGGTAATCCAGTATAGAGCTATGAATTCTCCCCCTGTCCCCTCCTCACACACTTTTATTCCTGGCTTTCAGGGAGAGGGTGTTCTGCTCCTCCTCATCTTCTCTTCCTGATTCTACCAGGTTCTCTTTCTTACCTTTCACATACTTTCTTTTCTGTTGCAGCTGTTGTTCACAGACACGTGCATCTAAATAAAAGTAAATATATTTCTGGCAAATGTATAAGTGATAAAAAGATCAGCCTCCTGATTTCCAAAGCCCACACAATGGTCAATTAGTTTAATTCCTGGTCAAGCTGATAGAGGTTGGATCCTGGAAAGGACCAGTTTTCTTTTCCAAGAGACCTGCTTTGCCCCCAGAGACTGAGGCTGGGTGCCTAAGCTGAGAGTCTCTCCGTAGGGCAGGGGTATGTTACATAATCATCCTTTCTCACAGCTTTTTCCCAGTGTCTTTTTAAATGAAGACTAGATATAAGAGGAACTGATGGAGAATGTTGGTGATACCACGGCTACTGGAAAAATGTCTCAGTGTAGAATTTGTGGGAATGTACTTTGAATTCTAAGCAATTCAAGACAGTGACCTGGGGAAAGAACTGGGATGGGAGCAAGAATGCTAATTTTAGTTACATTTGGTTCTCTCTCTCTCTTTTTTTTATAACTTCTCTGTGCTCAGTTTACTTCTTTAATCCTTTGAGATGTCCTGGACCTCAGTCTGTGGTCTGGGGAAGCAGAACTACATGAAATTCCTCTTGGCTCTGGCACACATACACCATTCACCAGAAGCCCACGTGGGGTCAGTTATTTGAATTGAAAACAGACCTGAATGAAGAGATCTCTGTACTGTGTCCCAATACCTCCATGTCCAACAAGTTATCAGTGAGCTGTATGGAATGGAAAAGTCTGCCAGCAAGCCAGGCTCATCACTGCCGAGTGATTTAACTTGAGAGCCTGGATCATAAATTGAAACTGAAGTAGAACACCAGCCAAGGCTGAGAGGCTGCCTGGGTGTGCTGTGCTTGCCGTGGGCTGACCTAACCAGCAGGCGTGCTGTCATGTCTGGGTCATCTGCTGTCACTGGACAGCTCCCTGTGGGAGGTCCATGTTGCGAACATTGCAAAAGTCTAGACAGGAGGTGACAAACATGTTGACCTTTGGGACAAGATTGATCTCCATGCTTCTTGACAGGAGGCCTTTCCAGAAGGAAGTCTCTGGAGGAGCAGCTTTGGAGCTTCATCATTTGTGAGTGGGATCAAACCCATGTATCTGCTCCACCCAGACCGGAATGCCAAAGAGTGTTTTTCAAGGTTTGTTTTTTTTTTTTTTTTTTTTTGGAGCTAAAGGGTAATGTTTATTTACTTCATCAGTTTTCCTATGGTGTTCCTTTGGGCTTCAAGAGTGGAATATTTGCTGAGGAGGGAAAAGAACTTGCTTTAATGGTATATCAAATCTGAGGGCCAACTCTGGGAAAGGTGCTTTTCTACGTGCTATTTCATTTAAACCTCATAAAATATTGTGAAATTTGCATCATTACCCTCACATTAAAGAAGAAAGTTAGAGGTTCAGAGATGATCAGACCTTGCCCTAGCCCATGTAGTAAGTAGTCAGTAAGGTCAGACTGGAGCCTCACTTTATTCTGATATTATGCCGCCATTCCTTCCCAGGGTCTTGTTTTTCTGCTACATTGTGGGTGATTTCAGCTCTTCCTAGAACTTCAGGGGTTATCAAAATGTTAAAATAATTTGAAAAATAGACCTTTGCTTCTCTTCCAATCATCTGATTTAAAGTAAAATGAAGTGTGTCTTCTCATTTTGTAGCCATCTGGTTATCCCTGAAAAAGAATAGACCTTGTTCAGTGAAAGAGGTGAAGTAGGAACTGGTCTAGACTAATCTGTCCTAACATGCGTTCCATGAGACAGAATGGACATTCTCCACCCAAAAACATTTGGGAAACTTGGCATAAATGTCTCCTTCGTGAAAAGTCATGTGATTGGATTTGCATTTTGTTGAAACCCAGGATTTTGAAAGTTAATGGATCATGCAACTTTATCCCCACTAGAAAACTGATTCACATCACACGGGTCTAAATATTTTGTGGACTATAATTTGCAGACACTGGTTGGCATTTTAATGGTGGTAACATTTCCCTGGATCTAGACTAAGAGACTTTATTAACTTCATTCAGGCAATGAGAATTGGATCAATTATCTAGGCTTTTAGCCACTTGCTGTGGCCAAGGCTCTGAGCTACTAGCAAATGCAAGGACAATCCTAAACACCTTGAGGACTATTTGAATACTACTTTGAAGATGGTGACTATATTTCAAGTCTGAAAGAAGATAGACAAGGCTGTACATATAGTCTTCTAAAGTGTATGGTATGTGTTTTCTTATACCTTAAGCCCAAAACATTTGTACAGAGCATCTTTCTTCTATTTATTTCCGTTCTCTTTCCTTTCTTCTTTCTTTCTCCCTTCTACCCCTTCCCTCTACATCTGACCAAATCTACAAGCCCTGTTTGTCTGAACAAATCTGTGGGCAGGGATACGATAATAATACTTGTATAGACGACTCCATATCCAAAAGTCTTTAACCATCTTCAACTTGAACTTCATGTACATTAGACTTGTCAACTTAAAATGAGATTCCCACTGAGATTAACCAGGGTTTGGGTTAACACAAACCATCCTGGTTAGAAATGAATTTGAGCCACTATCTCCTTCTACAAATTATCAAAATTAGGCCATCCCTCCAGTTATTTATTTTGGGTTTGTTGTTGTGTTGAATAGTACACCAGAGATTCTTTTTGTTTGATTTTTAAAGATAATTATATTTATATAAAAAAAGAGGCTTCAAAGCTGGAGGGAATTCTGTAAGCATATACACCCTTTTGGTTGCTTCAAGGCATTTATTGATTTATTTTACAATAAAACATTTCACAGAGGCTGCCTGCTTAAAGGGGAACAATATGTGGTTCAAGGATTTCCTTTAAATTTGTTAGGAGACGAAATTTTATTTTTATTTGCTCTGATAAACACAAAATCCAATCTCCCAGACCTTCAATCCAGCACTTAGAAGAGTAACTCCCTCCGAAGGGACTTTGAGACAGCTTAATTTCTCCAGTGGGAAGCTTAATGAATGCACCACCCAGGCATAACCTGACATTTCTATAAGATTGGTAGAAGATCTGGATTCAAAAATGTTTCACAACCAGGATTGTAACAGACTCTTAAATAAAAGAGGAAACCAATTACCTATCTCTTGACTGCTTTTCCCACTCTGAAAATAATTTCCCTACCAGGCAGGGGAATAACCAAGTCCTGAAGAAAGATTTGGAAGTTTGGAGAGTGTGGGGCCTTTACCTGCAAGGATTTTTCAGAGGACTTTAAAGTTGATTGCTTGGTTTGCGTTATCAAAGCAGAAACTTCAAGTTCAGAAAAAAAGCTAGATTCTGTTTGTTTTTTATTCTCTGTGTGCTTTTACACCAAGTCCTCTTCCTCATCTCCTAAGGAGTTGGTTTACACAGGGATGCAGATCACTACAAAATGAGGCAATTCAAGCTCAAGTTTAAAAAGGTTTTGCCTTCTGTGGTAAAGCTCAGATGATCCCCAATTTCAGGCAGCCCAGATACAATATTTCTGTTTTTTTATGGCATTAAAAAGTAGAAAAGAGTGTGTCCCCCACAATGATTTATTTTCTAAAAAGTCTACTCTTTAGAGTAGAGCTAAGGAAGCTCCAGTTGATTTTAGAAGTAGGGTAAGTTAAGGGAGCACTGAAACAAGCACAAATGAGGACAGGGAGTAGAGCTAGTTTTTTTTTTTACTGAAGTGTAATTAACATACGGTGATACAGCAGTTTCAGGTGTGCAATACAGTGATTCAGCAATTCTATACACTACGCAGTGTTCATGGTGTGAAGTTGAGCATCCATGATTTAACCCACTGAGAATCACTTACTGCACTAAGTTTAAAGTTCTATCATCTTACATCCCTTCACATATCTATACAAATCAGCCCTATGGAAATAGAACATTGCAGAAGGATCAAAGGGGGTGATAGTCTTTAGGCTGGTGTCAGGAGACCCTTATTCTAGACCCAGCTTTGTCTCTACCCCATTAATAACCTAAGCATGTCATCGGTCCCTCTGGCTTTTCCCCATACCTCATTCTTCACTTGCAGAATGTGAACATTATATCAGCTTATCAGTAAGATTTTTTTTTTTCAGAAGCCAACATCTACCCATAAAATCAGCTTACAGGGCACCTGGGTGGCTCAGATGGTTAAGCGTCTGCCTTTGGCTCAGGTCATGATCCCAGGGTCCTGGGATCGATTCCCGCATCGGGCTCCCTGCTCCTTGGGAGCCTGCTTCTCCCTTTGCTTCTCTCTCTCTCTCTCTCTGTCTCTCATGAATAAATAAAATCTTTAAAAAAAAATCAGCTTACAATAAAAAAGAAGCAGGATGAGTCTTAGACAATTGTGAGGGAGGAAAAAAAATTCACTGTTACCTGATTCCTCCATTCTTTTTCCACCACCCCAAAGGCACAGAGCCCAGAATATGGTATATCTGACATTATTCAGTGAATAGAAAAGTATTCTAGAGAGTAGTGAGCTTTCCCAGGCCCTTAAACACATACAATGCTGGTCGTAACCTTCTTCATCTCTCTAAAGAAGCTTGTCTGGAAGAAGTTCCGTATTTATGTAGGGGTCAGAACTGCAAATGCTTTTTGCTTCCAAGTTATGTGTCCTCAAACTCATCAAAACTCCCCAAATTTCTTCCTCCTTCTTCCCCCATCACATTTTCTTTCTTTCCCTCTTCTCTCTAACTTTAGCAAACTGCTAATAATGATTGTGGACAAGGTTCAGTTTAATGGGTATCCAGCCATACTGATGGATGAACATGATGAAGTTGATCACTGTTGAGGTGGAAGCTGGTCTGAGAATGTTAGGATGCTGTGTTGAGACCTGGGTCAGCTGGTGTGCATGTCTGCCCATGGAATAAAAATTGATTTGGCAAAAACACATTCCTTATGCCACAAGCCATTTCCTCTCCTACCACTAGTCACTACAGTTCATAATATTTATTACATTTTTCCTAGTCATTTTAAGATGGTCAGTCTTATTTATTTATCCAGCTTTATTGAGATATAACATTGTAAGTTTAAGATGTACAACATAGTGATTTTATTATGTAGATATTGCAAAATGATTACCACAATAAAGGATAGTTAACACATCTATCACCTCCGATAGTTACAGTTTGTGTGTGTGTGGTAAGACCTTTTTAAAATATATTCTCTTAGCAACTTTCAAATTGTAGATGCAATACAGCATTGTTAACTGGAGTCACAATGCTGTACATTACATCCCCAGAACTTTTTTTATCTTGTAACTGGAAGTTGGTGCCCTTTGACCATCTTCACTCATTTCCCCCACCCCTGGCAACCACCCACCCCTTCTTTGTTTCAATGACTTTGTTTTTCTTACATTCCGTATATAAGTGAGATCATACAGGGTTTGTCTTTTATCTGACTTATTTCACTTAGCATGATGCCTTCAGGTTTCATTCAGGCTGTTACAAATGGCAGGATTTTTAAGGCCGAATAATATTTCATAGTGTATATATCATACTTTATCCATTCATCTGTCAATGGACACTTAGATTGTTTCCATGTCTTGGTTGTTGGAAATGATGCTGAAATGAATGTAGGGGCACAGATGTCTCTTTAAGACTGAGATTTCATCTCTGTTGGAGATATATCCAGTAGTGGAAATGCTGGATCATAGGGTAGTTCTGTTTTTATTTTTTTGTGGAATCTCCATACTGTTTTGTGAAGTGGGTGTACCAAGTGACAAATCCAGGTGGTCAGTTTTACAGGCAATGTCCCCTCTGTTTCTTGATGCTGAAGGTCAGGACAGGATTCTCTTGTACTAAGACCGGGTTGATTCAGGAAAACAAACTTCATACTAAGGGCATTTTCTCAGCACTGCCCTCTTCCTGTTTACCTGTAACTTGCTCAGATGATTCTCATCTTCCTGGTTCCATGTTTGGATGACTTCGGAGTCTCTGTCCGGTCAGAAACCTGGTACTGGGCATCTTTTGGTGCAGGTGGAGGAGAATGTCAGGCATATTTGTATGGTAGGGACACTGATTTCCCAACTTGAGCCTGAAAATAATTCCTTGTGCCTTCTAGCTACTCTGCTACATATTGGTATTTTTAAAAGGAGGGTTTAAAAGAAGAAGAACTATTATGCTGGGTCACTTTAGTCTTAAATTCTTCTATTAGGGCATGAAGCATGGGCATGGAGGCAACTCTCTAAAACATGAGACAAAGCTGTTTGCCCAGATCTAGCTCCCTGACACCTGGACATTTCTAGTAAAATGACTGTTTTATTATCACCTCCTTATTTATCTGCCATACTTTCCGGCAGATGACTTGCCCCACTTTAGTATTACTATTATTTCTTTCAACACTTTCATATACCAGAAAAAAGATTATAAAATGTTTACAAACCAGTTTCTAAGAGAAAGCAGAGGTACTGGAGGACCACTTGAATTTTCGTTGTGGCTCAAGGCAGAGAAATAACCAGGTAATAAGGAGACACCAAACAAAATAAACCTAAAGAATTCATTAGCTCTAATATGACTTTCTCTGTTGATGGAGATAAAACTTTACACAGGTTCAACTTGCTGACCCTAAAATCGTCACAAAAATGTTTGTGACATGCCTAGAAAAGAAATAGCTTTATTTTCAAGAGCTATGATGACATAAGGTAACAGAAATGGGCTAGAACTATTTGTAACATAAGCAGAGATGGAAAAATCTAGGATAGAGGGGCGCCTGGGTGGGTCAGTTGGTTAAGTGTGCTACTCTTGATTTTGGTTCAGGTCATGATTTCAGGGTTGTGAGATTGAGCCCCGTGTCAGCATGGAGGCTGCTTAAGATTCTCTCTCTCCCTCTGCCCCCTCCCCCCCAAATCTAGGATAGAAATGTCTTTAAGGTTATGCATATATGTTTTATATACAAATATTGTTGAAATGAGTAAAGGGGGGTGTGCTACATGATAGGGTTGATAAGACTGTACTGGACATGGTTCACTAGATCAGAGATGCTTTAACTCAAGTTTAGGTAATAAAGAATGCATTAATTCATTGTTCCTTCATTTATTGCAGTGGGTGCCATGATGTGCTGCCTGATACCCCCTTTCACAACTGAGGTCTCAATTTCCCAGTCGCCCTGAGTGTTAGCTGCTGATGAGTCACAGCTCAAGGCTTCTTCAGGACTTGTTCTGGCTGAAGGAAGCTGCCTTCCCTCAAATTATTTCCTACCTGCTCCCTGGGGACAGCCCGCTTGCAGTGACTGGTCTGAGTGGAACTACAAGGTTGAGCCCTATTGTGTCTCCATTGGGATCATCTTTGAAGGGGCCATTCTATCTCAACTCTGTCTGTCCAGCTCTGCTCCTTTTACGTGATTACACGTGTTTTTCCCAAGACCACTCCTTATAAGCTTTCAGAACACAAGTCTTGGTCTCAGGTCTGCTTCCCAGGGACAACGACTTAAGATACACATCAAGTAATTTTGAGCACCTGTCATGTGCTAAGCATAGTTCTAGACATTAAGAATACTGGTGAATAAGACAGAAAATGTGCTTGCCCTCATAGGGCTTGCATTCTGGGAGGGGGAGTGGGGCTGACGATATACAAAAGAAAATGTCAGGTAGTGATAAATGCCGTAAAGGACATAGAGCAACCAGAAAGTGTTTGAAACTGTTGCTGGTGTGTATGTATATGTGTATATGTGTTTTTGGGGGAGTCCATTTCTTTTTTTTTTTTCTTTTTAAAGATGTTATTTATTTTTTTATTTATTTTTTAAGATATTTTAAATTTTTTTATTGTTATGTTAATCACCATATATTACATCATTTGTTTTGGTGTAGTGTTCCATGATTCATTGTTTGTTCATAACACCCAGTGTTCCATGCAGAATGTGCCCTCATTAATACCCATCACCAGGCTAACCCATCCCCCTACCTTCCTCCCCTCTAGAACCCTCAGTTTGTTTTTCAGAGTCCATCATCTCTTCTGGTTCGTCTCCCCCTCTGACTTACTCCCCTTCATTTTTCCCCTCCTGCTATCTTCTTCTTTTTCTTTTTTCTTAAAATATGTTGCGTTATTTGTTTCAGAAGTACAGATCTGCGATTCAACAGTCTTGCACAATTCACAGCGCTCACCATAGCACATACCCTCCCCAATGTCTATCACCCAGCCACCCCATCCCTCCCACCCCCAACCACTCCAGTAACACTCAGTTTGTTCCTGAGATTAAGATTCCCTCATATCAGTGAGGTCATATGATACATGTCTTTCTCTGATTGACTTATTTCACTCAGCATAACACCCTCCAGTTCCATCCACGTCGTTGCTAATGGCAAGATCTCATTCCTTTTGATGGCTGCATAATATTCCATTGTGTATATATACCACTTCTTCTTTATCCATTCATCTGTCGATGGACATCTTGGATCTTTCCACAGTTTGGCTATTGTGGACATTGCTGCTATAAACATTGGGGTGCATGTACCCCTTCAGGTCCCTACATTTGTATCTTTGGGGTAAATACCCAGTAGTGCAATTGCTGGATCGAATGGTAGCTCTATTTTCAACTGTTTGAGGAACCTCCATACTGTTTTCCAGAGGGGTTGCACCAGCTTGCGTTCCCACCAACAGTGTAGGAGGGTTCCCCTTTCTCCACATCCCCGCCAACATCTGTCGTTCCCTGACTTGTTAATTTTAGCCATTCTGACTGGTGTGAAGTGGTATCTCATTGAGGTTTTGATTTGGATTTCCCTGATGCCGAGCGATGTTGAGCACTTTTTCATGTGCCTGTTGGCCATTTGGATGTCTTCTTTGGAAAAATGTCTGTTCATGTCTTCTACCCATTTCTTGATTGGATTATTTGTTCTTTGGGTGTTGAGTTTGATAAGTTCTTTATAGATTTTGGATACTAGCCCTTTATCCGATATGTCATTTGCAAATATTTTCTCCCATTCTGTCGGTTGTCTTTTGGTTTTGTGGACTGTTTCTTTTGCTCTGCAAAAGCTTTTTATCTTGATGAAATCCCAATAGTTCATTTTTGCCCTGGCTTCCTGTGCCTTTGGTGATGTTTCTAAGAAGTTGCTGCGGCTGAGGTCGAAGAGGTTGCTACCTGTGTTCTCCTTTAGGATTTTGATGGAATCCTGTCTCACGTTGAGGTCTTTCAACAATTTGGAGTCTATTTTTGTGTGTGGTGTAAGGAAATGGTCCAGTTTCATTCTTCTGCATGTGGCTGTCCAATTTTCCCAACACCATTTGTTGAAGAGACTGTCTTTTTGCCATTGGACGTTCTTTCCTGCTTCGTCAAAGATAAGTTGACCATAGAGTTGAGGGTCCATTTCTGGGCTCTCTATTCTGTTCCATTGATCTAGGTGTCTGTTTTTCTGCCAGTACCATACTGTCTTGATGATGACAGCTTTGTAGTAGAGCTGGAAGTCCGGAATTGTGATGCCGCCAGCTTTTCTTTTCTTTTTCAATATGCCTCTGGCTATTCGGGGTCTCTTCTGGTTCCATACAAATTTTAGGATTATTTCTTCCATTTCTTTGAAAAAAGTGGATGGTATTTGGATGGGGAGTGCATTGAATGTGTAGATTGCTCTAGGTAGCATTGACATCTTCACAATGTTCGTTCTCCCAATCCATGAGCATGGAACATTTTTCCATTTCTTTGTATCTTCTTCAATTTCTTTCCTGAGTATTTTATAGTTTTCTGAGTACAGATCCTTTGCCTCTTTGGTTAAATTTATTCCTAGGTATCTTATGGTTTTGGGTGCAATTGTGAATGGGATCGACTCCTTGATTTGTCTCTCTTCTGTCTTGTTGTTGGTGTATAGGAATGCCACTGATTTCTGTGCATTGATTTTATAGCCTGCTACTTGACTGAATTCCTGTATGAGTTCTAGCAGTTTTGGGGTGGAGGCTTTTGGGTTTTCCAAATACAGTATCATATCATCTGCAAAGAGTGAGAGTTTGACTTCCTCTTTGCCGATTTGGATACCTTTGATTTCTTTTTGTTGTCTGATTGCTGTGGCTAGGACTTCTAATACTATGTTGAATAGCAGTGGTGAGAGTGGACATCCCTGCCACGTTCCTGACCTTAGGGGAAAAGCTCTCAGCTTTTCCCCATTGAGAATGATATTCGCTGTAGGTTTTTCGTAGATGGCTTTTATGATATTGAGGTATGTACCCTCTATCCCTATACTCTGAAGAGTTTTGATCAAGAAAGGATGCTGTACTTTGTCAAATGCTTTTTCTGCATCTATTGAGAGGATCATAGGATTCTTGTTCTTTCTTTTGTTAATGTATTGTATCACATTGATTGATTTGCGGATGTTGAACCAGCCTTGCAGCCCAGGGATAAATCCCACTTGGTCGTGGTGAATAATCCTTTTAATGTACTGTTGGAGCCTATTGGCTAGTATTTTGGTGAGAATTTTTGCATTCAAGTTCATCAACGATATTGGTCTGTAATTCTCTTTTTTGATGGGGTCTTTGTCTGGTTTTGGGATCAAGGTAATGGTGGCCTCATAAAATGAATTTGGAAGTTTTACTTCCATTTCTATATTTTGGAACAGTTTCAGGAGAATAGGTATTAATTCTTCTTTAAATGTCTGATAGAATTCCCCTGGGAAGCCATCTGGCCCTGGGCTTTTGTTTGTTGGGAGATTTTTGATGACTGCTTCAATTTCCTTAGTGGTTATAGGTCTGTTCAGGTTTTCTATTTCTTCCTGGTTCAGTTTTGGTAGTTGATACATCTCTAGGAATGCACCCATTTCTTCCAGGTTATCTAATTTGCTGGCATAGAGTTGCTCATAATATGTTCTTATAATTGTTTATATTTCTTTGGTGTTGGTTGTGATCTCTCCTCTTTCATTCATGATTATGTTCATTTGGGTCATTTCTCTTTTCTTTTTGATCAGTCTGGCCAGGGATTTATCAATCTTGTTAATTCTTTCAAAGAACCAACTCCTAGTTTCGTTGATCTGTTCTACTGTTCTTTTGGTTTCTAGTTCATTGATTTCTGCTCTGATCTTTATTATTTCTCTTCTCCTGCTGAGTTTAGGCTTTATTTGCTGTTCTTTCTCCAGCTCCTTTAGGTGTAGGGTTAGGTTGTGTATTTGAGACCTTTCTTGTTTCTTGAGAAAGGCTTGTATTGCTATATACTTTCCTCTCAGGACTGCCTTTGCTGTATCCCAAAGATTTTGGACAGTTGTGTTTTCATTTTCATTGGTTTCCATGAATTTTTTTAATTCTTCTTTAATTTCCTGGTTGACCCATTCATTCTTTAGTAGGATGCTCTTTAGCCTCCATGTATTTGAGTTCTTTCCGACTTTCCTCTTGTGATTGAGTTCTAGTTTCAAAGCATTGTGGTTTGAAAATATGCAGGGAATGATCCCAATCTTTTGGTACCGGTTGAGACCTGATTTGTGACCTAGGATGTGATCAGTTCTGGAGAATGTTCCATGGGCACTAGAGAAGAATGTGTATTCCGTTGCTTTGGGATGGAATGTTCTGAATATGTCTGTGAAGTCCATTTGGTCCAGTGTGTCATTCAAAGTCTTTATTTCCTTGTTGATCTTTTGCTTAGATGATCTGTCCATTTCAGTTAGGGGGGTGTTAAAGTCCCCCACTATTGTATTGTTGTCAATGTGTTTCTTTGCTTTTGTTAGTAATTGCCTTATATAATTGGCTGCTCCCATGTTCGGGGCATAGATCTTTACAATTGTTAGATCTTCTGTTGGATAGACCCTTTAAGTAGGATATACTGTCCTTCCTCATCTCTTATTACAGTCTTTGTTTTAAAATCTAGTTTGTCTGATATAAGGATTGCCACCCCAGCTTTCTTTTGGTGTCCATTAGCATGGTAAATGGTTTTCCACCCCCTCACTTTCAATCTGGGGGTGTCTTTGGGTCTAAAATGAGTCTCTTGCAGACAGCATATGGATGGGTCTTGTTTTTTAATCCAATCTGATAGCCTGTGTCTTTTGATTGGGGCATTAAGCCCATTTACATTCAGGGTAACTATTGAAAGGTATGAATTTAGTGCCATTGTATTGCCTGTATGGTGACTGTTACTGTATTTTGTCAGAGCTCCTTTCTGATCTATGCTGCTTTTAGGCTCTCTCTTTGCTTAGAGGACCCCTTTCAATATTTCTTGGAGGGCTGGTTTCGTGTTTGCAAATTCCTTTAGTTTTTGTTTGTTCTAGAAGCTTTTTATCTCTCCTTCTATTTTCAATGATAGCCTAGCTGGATATAGTATTCTTGGCTGCATATTTTTCTCGTTTAGTGCTCTGAAGATATCTTGCCAGTCCTTTCTGGCCTGCCAGGTCTCTGTGGATAGGTCTGTTGCCAATCTAATGTTTCTACCATTGTAGGTTACATATCTCTTCTCCCGAGCTGCTTTCAGGATTTTCTCTTTGTCTCTGAGACTCATAAGTTTTACTATTGATGTCGGGGTGTTGACCTATTTTTATTGATTTTGAGAGGGGTTCTCTGTGCCTCCTGGATTTTGATGCCTGTTTCCTTCCTCACATTAGGGAAGTTCTCTGCTATAATTTGCTCCAATATACCTTCTGCCCCTCTCTCTCTTTCTTCTTCTTCTGGGATCCCAATTATTCTAATGTTGTTTCGTCTTATCGTATCACTTATCTCTCGAATTCTGCCCTCGTGATCCTGTAGTTGTTTCTCCCTCTTTTTCTCAGCCTCTTTATTTTCCATCATTTGGTCTTCTATATCACTGATTCTCTCTTCTGCCTCATTTATCCTAGCAGTTAGTGCCCCCATTTTTGATTGCACCTCATCAATAGCCTTTTTGATTTCGACTTGGTTAGATTTGAGTTCTTTTATTTCTCCAGAAAGGGTTTCTCTAATAACTTCCACGCTTTTCTCAAGCCAAGCTAGTATCTTTAAAGTCATGATTCTGAACTCTAGGTCCGACATCGTACTAATGTCCATATTGAGTAGGTCCCTGTCTGACGGTACTACCTCTTGTTCTTTTTGCTGAGGTGATTTTTTCGTCTTGTCATTTTGTCCAGAGGAGAATAGATGAATGAGAGAACAAAATGCTAACAGGTTTACAACGTCCCCAGCAAATATACTCTATACAAATCAGAAAAGACCTGAAACCAGGGGAAAAGAAAGGGAAAGAAAGAAAAAAGAAAGAGAAAAAAAAAAGATAAAAACAAAAACAGAACAATACAAAAAGAGCAGAATGTGATCAAATATGATCAGGCTAGTGCATAGATCAGTGTCACCCACTAGATTTTGGGCGTATTTTGGTCTGTTAGAAAAAAGTGCCTCCTAAAATTTTAAAGGAAGAAAGACATATATGTACAAAATAGGGGTTGATACAATGAAGGGATAGAAGATGAGTGTAAAGATGAAAATTAAAAAAAATTTTATAAAAGGACTTGATAAGATAAGTTGTTTGAAAAAAGAAAGAAGATTTAAAAAAAAAAAAAAGGGAGAGAATGTGATCAGGCAGGAGACTAGAACAGAGCCATACACTAGTGATTTAGGGTATATTTTGATCTGTTAGAAGAAACTATATTTCAAAATTTTAAAGAGAGAACAACTTATATATATATGCCAAAAATAAGGGTAACTACTATGGAGGGATAAAATATGACTCTAAAAATGAAAAATAAAAAATGTTTTTTTTTTTTAAAAAGAGATTGATAAGATGTTGGTTGAAAAAGGGAAAAAGAAAAAAAAACAGTTAGCAAAAATTAACTTTGATGAACTAATGAATCATGGTAAAAAAAAGCCATGAATTCTATGTGCAGTATTTCCCTAGCGCTGGAGTTCTCCCATTCTCCTTGATCGGTAAACTTGGTCTTGGCTTGCTGGCTGTTCGTGCTGATCTTCTGGGGGAGGGTCCTGTTGCTGTGGTTTCCAAATGTCTTTGCCGGAGGCTGAATTGCCCCGCCCTTGTCAGTCCGGGCTAAGCAAGCTGCTCCGGTTTGATCTCAGGAGCTTTTGTTCCCTGCAAACTCTCGGTACAGCTTTGGAGGACCAGGGTGAAAATGGTGGCCTCCCAATCTCCACCCGGAGGAGCTGAGAACTCGGGGCCCCGCTCCTCAGTGCGCCCCCAGAGAAAAGCAGTCACTCCCTTGTCCCTGGTCTCCGGCTGCTCTCCGTGCTCACCCGGCCTGTGACCGAGCGTTGCTATCTCTGGCACCCGACCCCGTGTGGAATCTCCAAACCCAGCAGATCCCTGTGGTGCGTTCCTGTGCCACTCCTCCCCGGGAAGGAAGGGGAGTCTCCCCGGATCTGCCACCTGTTGGGTCCCTGCTGGAGGAGCAGTGGCCCGACTGGGCTGCGGATCACAGTTTATGGCAGGCAACCCCAAGCTGAGAGCCCGCGCCTCAGCTCCGTCTCTGCAGCCGGCTTCCCCGCTCCGATCCCTGGGAGCTCTGCCGCACTCAGGCACCCCCGGTCTTTCTGTGACCCCGAGGGTCCTGAGACCACACTGTCCCGGGAGGATTCCACCCCCTGCTTAGCCACTGCAGCGACGTCCCTCCGCGGAGCCGACTTCTAAAAGTTCCGATTTTGTGCTCCGCGGCTCTAGCACTTGCCAGAAGCGGCCGACGGTGGCCCCCTCCCCCGCCGTCTATCCTCCCGAATATCGCCTCGGATTCACTTCTCCGCACGTCCTACCTTCCAGTAAGTGGTCGTTTCTCTGTTCAGATAGTTGTTGCTACTCTCCTCTTTGATCTCCTGTTGAGTTCGTAGGTGTTCAGAATGGTTTGATCCCTATTCAGCTGAATTCCTGAGACCAGATGAAATCTAGGTCTCCTACTCCTCCGCCATCTTGCTCCGAACATCCTGGGGGAGTCCATTTCTGCTGAGAATCCTGAATAATAAGGAGCTCAGAGAGCCTAAGAAACGGTGTTCAAGGCGGGTGCAAAAGGTTACTTTGGTCACCCACACTATGATTACTAATGGAGATAGGCAAAGAGAACCTTCCAGGATTCAGCTCCTGTCCATCTTTCCAAATTTACCCACCTCGCCTTTCTCCAGATCACAGCCCTCCAGGGTCCTTGGATCACTTTCTATTCTTTTTTTTTTTTTCCCCAAGCTTTTCATCCTACGGAAAACTAAGTTAGGTTTATGTATTTTTCCAGTTTTATTGAGAAATAATTAACATATATCACTGTATAAGTTTAAGGCATACAGCATGATGGTCTGGTTTACATATATTGTGAAATGATTTACCACGATAAGTTCAGCATACATCCATCTTCTCATATAGGTACAATAAAAGGAAAGAAAGAAGAATATAGGAAAACAAATGTTCTCTTTGTGACGAAAATCTTAGGATTTGCTCTCTTAACGACTTTCCTATGTATCATACTACAGTGTTAGCTGCAGCCATCATGTTGTACATTATATCCCTAGTACTTATTTATCTTATAACTGGAAGTTTGTACCCTTTGACCACTTTTCTCTAATTTTTCCTCCTCCCACCCTCACCTCTGGTAACTACAAGTCTGATCTCTTTTTGGTGATTTTTTTTTTCTAAAAGTGATTCCATATATAAGTGAGATGACAGAGTATTTATCACTTAGCATATCTTCAGATCCATCCCTGGTGTCACAAATGGTAGGAATTCCTTGTCTTTTTTTATGGCTTAATTATTCCACTGTAAATATATCTCATAACTTCTTTATACATTCATCCATCAATGGACACTTAGGTTGTTTCCATGTCTTGGCTATTGTAAATAATGCTGCTATGAAGATGTGGGTGCAGATATCTTTTTGTTATTGTTGTTACCTTTGGATATATTCTCAGAGCAGAATTGCTGGATTATATGTTCTATTTTAATTTTGGGGGAGAATCCTTCATACTGGTTTCCATGGCTATACCAATTTACAATGCCACCAATGGTGTATATCCCTGCTAGCATTTGTTATCTCTTGTCTTTTTGATAATGGCCATTCTAACTGGCATGAAGTGAGATCTCGTTGTGGTTTTAATTTGCGTTTTCCTAATAACTAGTGTTAGCACTTTTCATGTACCTGTTGGTCTTCATATATCTTCTTTGTATAAATGTCTATTCTGGTTCTTTCTCCATTTTTAAACTGAGTTATTTGGGTTTTTTTTTTTTTTTTGCTATTGAGTTGTATGAATTCTTTATATGTTTTGGATATTAACCCCTTATCAGATACCTGGTTTAAAAATATTCTTTTCCCATTCCATAGGTGGTCTTTTCAGTTTATTGGTAGTTTCCTCTACTGTGAAAAGGCTTTTTAGTTTGCGGTGGGGGGGGGGCGCGGAGCAAGATGGCAGAGGAGTAGGAGACCTGGATTTCGTTTGGTCTCAGGAATTCAGCTGAATAGGGATCAAACCATTCTGAACACCTACGAACTCAACAGGAGATCGAAGATAAGAAGAGTAACAACACTGTGAACAGAAAAGCGACCACTTTCTGGAAGGTAGGACGTGCGGAGAAGTGAATCCGAGGCGATATTCGGGAGGATAGACGGTGGGGGAAGGGGCCTCTGTCGGCCGCTTCTGGCAAGTGCTAAAGCTGCGGAGCACAAAATAGGACCTTTTAGAAGTCGGCTCCGCGGAGGGACGTCGCTCCAGTGGCTAAGCGGGGGGTGGAACCCTCGCGGGACAGTGTGGCCTCAGGACCCTCGGGGTCACAGAAAGACCGGGGGTGCCTTAGTGCAGCAGAGCTCCCAGGGATCGGAGCGGGGAAGCCGGCTGCAGAGACGGAGCCGAGGCGCGGGGTCTCAGCTCGGGGTTGCCATAAACTGTGATCCGTGGCCCAGTCGGGCCACTGCTCCTCCAGCAGGGACCCAACAAGCGGCAGAGCCGGGGAGACTCCCCTTCCTCCCCCGGGGAGGAGCGGCGCGGGAGCGCACCGCAGGGATCTGCTGGGTTTGGAGACTCCACATGGGGTCGGGTGCCAGAAATAGAAACGCTCGGTCACAGGCCGGGTGAGCACGGAGTGCGGCCGGAGACCGGGGACAGGGGAGTGACTGCTTTTCTCTGGGGACGCACTGAGGAACGGGGCCCTGAGTTCTTGGCTCCTCTGGGCGGAGATTGGGAGGCTACCATTTTTGCCCTGGTCCTCCAAAGCTGTACCGAGAGCTTGCAGGGAAAAAAACTCCTGAGAACAAACCGGAGCAGCTTGCTTAGCCCAGACACACAAGGGCGGGGCAATTCAGCCTCCGGCAAAGACATTTGGGAACCATGGCAACAGGCCCCTCCCCCAGAAGATCAGCACGAACAGCCAGCAAGCCAAGACCAAGTTTACCGATCAAGGAGAATGGGAGAACTCCAGTGCTAGGGGAATACTGCACATAGAATTCATGGCTTTTTTTTACCATAATTCATTAGTTTTTCAAAGTTAATTTTTTTACTGTTTTTTTTTTTATATTTTTCTTTTTCCCTTTTTCAACCAACATCTTATCAATCCCTTTTTAAAAAAACATTTTTTATTTTTCATTTTTACAGTCATATTTTTATCCCTTCATAGTAGTTACCGTTATTTTTGGCATATATATATATAAGTTGTTCTGTCTTTAAAATGTTGAGATATAATTTCTTCTAACAGATCAAAATATACCCTAAATCACTAGTGTATGGCTTTGTTCTAGTCTCCTGCCTGATCACATTCTCTCCCTTTTTTTTTCTTTTTTTCTTTTTTCTTTTACTTTTTAAATCTTCTTTCTTTTTAAAAACAACTTCTTATCAATTCCTTTTATAAAATCTTTTATAATTTTCATCTTTACAGTCATCTGCCATCCCTTCATTGTATCAACTCTTATTTTGTACATATATAAGTCTTTTTTCCTTTAAAATTTTAGCAGGCACTTTCTTCTAACAGACCAAAATATGCCCAAAAGCTAGTGTGTGGCACTGATCTATGCACTAGCCTGATCATATTTGATCATATTCTGTTTTTTTTTTTGTTTTGTTGTGTTTTTGTTTGTTTTTAACTTTTTCTTTTTCCTTTTTTTTCCCTCTTCTTTCTTTCCCTTTCATGTCCCCTGGATTCAGGTCTTTTCTGATTTGTATAGAGTATATTTGCTGGAGACGTTGTTAACCTGTTAGCATTCTGTTCTCTCATTCATCTGTTCTCCTCTGGACAAAATGACAAGACGAAAAAAATCACCTCAGCAAAAAGAACAAGAGGTAGTACCGTCTGCCAGGGACCTACTCAATACGGACATTAGTACGATGTCGGACCTAGAGTTCAGAATCATGACTTTAAAGATACTAGCTGGGCTTGAAAAAAGCGTGGAAGTTATTAGAGAAACCCTTTCTGGAGAAATAAAAGAACTCAAATCTAACCAAGTCAAAATCAAAAAGGCTATTGGTGAGGTGCAATCAAAAATGGGGGCACTAACTGCTAGGATAAATGAGGCAGAAGAGAGAATCAGTGATATAGAAGACCAAATGATGGAAAATAAAGAGGCTGAGAAAAAGAGAGATAAACAACTACAGGATCACGAGGGCAGAATTCGAGAGATAAGCGATACGATAACCGAAACAACATTAGAATAATTGGGATCCCAGAAGTAGAAGAAAGAGAGAGAGGGGCAGAAGGTATATTGGAGCAAATTATAGCAGAGAACTTCCCTAATGTGAGGAAGGAAACAGGCATCAAAATCCAGGAGGCACAGAGAACCCCTCTCAAAATCAATAAAAATAGGTCAACACCCTGACATCTAATAGTAAAACTTACGAGTCTCAGAGACAAAGAGAAAATCCTGAAAGCAGCTCGGGAGAAGAGATATGTAACCTACAATGGTAGAAACATTAGATTGGCAACAGACCTATCCACAGAGACCTGGCAGGCCAGAAAGGACTGGCAAGATATCTTCAGAGCACTAAACGAGAAAAATATGCAGCCAAGAATACTATATCCAGCTAGGCTATCATTGAAAATAGAAGGAGAGATAAAAAGCTTCCAGGACAAACAAAAACTAAAGGAATTTGCAAACATAACACCAGCCCTACAAGAAATATTGAAAGAGGTCCTCTAAGCAAAAAGACAGCCTAAAAGCAGCATAGATCAGAAAGGAGCTCTGACAAAATACAGTAACAGTCACCATACAGGCAATACAATGGCACTAAATTCATACCTTTCAATAGTTACCCTGAATGTAAATGGGCTCAATGCCCCAATCAAAAGACACAGGCTATCAGATTGGATTAAAAAACAAGACCCATCCATATGCTGTCTGCAAGAGACTCATTTTAGACCCAAAGACACCCCCAGATTGAAAGTGAGGGGGTGGAAAACCATTTACCATGCTAATGGACACCAAAAGAAAGCTGGGGTGGCAATCCTTATATCAGACAAACTAGATTTTAAACCAAAGACTGTAATAAGAGATGAGGAAGGACACTATATCCTACTTAAGGGGTCTATCCAACAAGAAGATCTAACAATTGTAAATATCTATGCCCCTAACGTGGGAGCAGCCAATTATATAAGGCATTTAATAACAAAAGCAAAGAAACACATTGACAACAATACAATAATAGTGGGGGACTTTAACACCCCCTAACTGAAATGGATAGATCATCTAAGCAAAAGATCAACAAGGAAATAAAGACTTTAAATGACACACTGGACCAAATGGACTTCACAGACATATTCAGAACATTCCATCCCAAATCAACGGGATACACATTCTCTAGTGCCCATGGAACATTCTCCAGAATTGATCACATCCTAGGTCACAAATCAGGTCTCAACCGGTACCAAAAGATTTGGATCATTCCCTGCATATTTTCAGACCACAATGCTTTGAAACTAGAACTCAATCACAAGAGGAATGTTGGAAAGAACTCAAATACATGGAGGCTAAAGAACAACCTACTAAAGAATGAATGGGTCAACCAGGAAATTAAAGAAGAATTAAAAAAATTTATGGAAACCAATGAAAATGAAAACACAACTGTTCAAAATCTTTGGGATACAGCAAAGGCAGTCCTGAGAGGAAAGTATATAGCAATACAAGCCTTTCTCAAGAAACAAGAAAGGTCTCAAATACACAACCTAACCCTACACCTAAAGGAGCTAGAGAAAGAATAGCAAAGAAAGTCTAAACCCAGCAGAAGAGAAATAATAAAGATCAGAGCAGAAATCAATGAACTAGAAACCAAAAGAACAGTAGAACAGACCAACGAAACTAGGAGCTGGTTCTTTGAAAGAATTAACAAGATGGATAAACCGCTGGCCAGACTGATCAAAAAGAAAAGAGAAATGACCCAAATCAACATAATCATGAATGAAAGAGGAGAGATCACAACCAACACCAAAGAAATACAAACAATTATAAGAACATATTAGGGGCAACCCTATGCCAGCAAATTAGATAACCTGGAAGAAATGGGTGCATTCCTAGAGATGTATCAACTACCAAAATTGAACCAGGAAGAAATAGAAAACCTGAACAGACATATAACCACTAAGGAAATTGAAGCAGTCATCAAAAATCTCCCAACAAACAAAAGCCCAGGGCCAGATGCCTTCCCAGGGGAATTCTATCAGACATTTCACGAGTAATTAATACCTCTTCTCCTGAAACTGCTCCAAAAAATAGAAATGGAAGGAAAACTTCCAAACTCATTTTATGAGGCCACCATTACCTTGATCCCAAAACCCAAAAAAGACCCCATCAAAAAGGAGAATTACAGACCAATATCCTTGATGAGCATGGATGCAAAAATTCTCACCAAAATACTAGCCAATAGGATCCAACAGTACATTAGAAGGATTATTCACCATGACCAAGTGGGATTTATCCCTGGGCTGCAGGACTGGTTCAACAACCGCAAATCAATCAATGTGATACAATACATTAACAAAAGAAAGAACAAGAATCCTATGATCCTCTCAATAGTTGCAGAAAAAGCATTTGACAAAGTACAGCATCCTTTCTTGATCAAAACTCTTCAGAGTATAGAGATAGAGGGTACATACCTCAATATCATAAAAGCCATCTATGAAAAACCTATAGCGAATATCATTCTCAATGGGGAAAAGCTGAGAGCTTTTCCCCTAAGGTCAGGAATGTGGCAGGGATGTCCACTCTCACCACTGCTATTCAACATAGTATTAGAAGTCCTAGCCACAGCAATCAGACAACAAAAAGAAATCAAAGGCATCCAAATCGGCAAGGAGGAAGTCAAGCTCTCACTGTTTGCAGATGATATGATACTGTATGTGGCAAACCCAAAAGACTCCACCCCAAAACTGCTAGAACTCATACAGGAACTCAGTAAAGTAGCGGGCTATAAAATCAATGCAGAGAAATCAGTGGCATCCCTATACACCAACAACAAGACAGAAGAGAGACAAATCAAGGAGTCGATCCCATTTACAATTGCACCCAACACCATAAGATACCTAGGAATAAATTTAACCAAAGAGGCAAAGGATCTGTACTCAGAAAACTATGAAATACTCAGGAAAGAAATTGAAGAAGACGCAAAGAAATGGAAAAACGTTCCATGCTCATGGATTGGAAGAACAAACATTGTGAAGATGTCAGTGCTACCTAGAGCAATCTACACATTCAATGCAATTCCCATCAAAATACCATTTACCTTTTTCAAGGAAATGGAACAAATAATCCTAAAATTTGTATGGAACCAGAAAAGACCCCGAATAGCCAGAGGAATGTTGAAAAAGAAAAGCAAAGCTGGCGGCATCACAATTCCGGACTTCCAGCTCTATTACAAAGCTGTCATCATCAAGACAGTATGGTACTGGCACAAAAACAGACACCTAGATCAATGGAACAGAATAGAGAGCCCAGAAATGGACCCTCAACTCCATGGTCAACTCATTTTTGACAAAGCAGGAAAGAATGTCCAATGAAATAAGGACAGTCTCTTCAACAAATGGTGTTGGGAAAATTGGACAGCCACATGCAGAAGAATGAAACTGGACCATTTCCTTACACCACACCCAAAAATAGACTCCAAATGGTTGAAAGACCTCAATGTGAGACAGGAGTCCATCAAAATCCTAAAGGAGAACACAGGTAGCAACCTCTTCGACCTCAACCACAGCAACTTCTTCCTAGAAACATCGCCAAAGGTAAGGGAAACCAGGGCAAAAATGAACTCTTGGGATTTCATCAAGATAAAAAGCTTTTGCACAGCAAAAGAAACAGTCCATAAAACCAAAAGACAACCGACAGAATGGGAGAAAATATTTGCAAATGACATATCAGATAAAGGGCTAGTATCCAAAATCTATAAAGAACTTATCAAACTCAACACCCAAAGAACAAATAATCCAATCAAGAAATGGGCAGAAGACATGAACAGAGATTTTTCCAAAGAAGACATCCAAATGGCCAATAGACACATGAAAAAGTGCTCCACATCGCTCGGCATCAGGGAAATCCAAATCAAAACCTCAATGAGATACCACCTCACACCCGTCAGAATGGCTAAAATTAACAAGTCAGGGAACGACAGATGTTGGCGGGGATGTGGAGAAAGGGGAACCCTCCTACGCTGTTGGTGGGAATGCAAGGTGGTGCAACCACTCTGGAAAAGAGTATGGAGGTTCCTCAAACAGTTGAAAATAGAGTTACCATATGATCTAGCAATTGCACTACTGGGTATTTACTCCAAAGATACAAATGTAGGGATCCAAAGGGGTACGTGCACCCCAATGTTTATAGCAGAAATGTCCACAATAGCCAAACTCTGGAAAGAGCCAAGATGTCCATCGACAGATGAATGGATAAAGAAGATTTGGTATATATACACAATGGAATATTATTCAGCCATCAAAAGGAATGAGATCTTGCTATTTGCAACGACGTGGATGGTACTGGAGGGCGTTATGATGAGTGAAATAAGTCAATGAGAGAAAGACATGTATCATATGACCTCACTGATATAAGGAATTCTTAATCTCAGGAAACAAACTGAGGGTTGCTGGAGTGGTGGGGGGTGGGAGGGATTGGGTGGCTGGGTGATAGACATTGGGGAGGGGATGTGCTATGGTGAGCACTGTGAATTGTACAGGACTGATGAATCACGGATCTGTACTTCTGAAACAAATAATGCAATATATATTTAAAAAAAAAGAAGAACTTAGCAGGAGGGGAAGAATGAAGGGGAGTAAGTCGGAGGGGGAGATGAACCATGAGAGACGATGGACTGTGAGAAACAAACTGAGGGTTCTAGAGGGGAGGGTGGTGGGGGGATGGGTTAGCCTGGTGATGGGTATTAAAGAGGGCACAGTCTGCATGGAGCACTGGGTGTTATGCAGAAACAATGAATCATGGAACACTACATCAAAAACTAATGATGTAATGTATGGTGATTAACATAACAATAAAAAATTATTAAAAAAACCTTTTTAATAGGTTTTTTTAGTAAGTGCTGTAATTCCACTTGTTTAGTTTTGATTTTGTTTCTTGTGCTTTAGGTGTCATAGCCCAAAAATCATTACCAGACCCATATCATGAACTTTGTTCATATGTATTTTTCTAGATATTAAATCTTGCAATTAAGTCTTTATTTTGAGTTTTGTGAGTGATGTAAGATATGGGTCCAGTTTTAGTCTTTTATTATTAAATTTATTTTTAATATTTATTTGTTTGTTTAGAGATCATGACCTGAGCTGAAATTAAGAGTCAGATGCTTAACCAGCTAGGTGGTGCCCAGTTTCAGTATTTTATTTTTTTTAAAGGTTTATTTATTTATTTATTTATTTGAGAGCGAGAGAGAGAGATCAAGCACACAGAGGGAGAGGTAAAGGGAGAAGCAGACTCCCCACTGAGCAGTGAGCCTGACATGGGCCTCAATCCCGGGGACCCTGGGATCATGACCTGAGTTGAAGGCAGATGCCCAACTGACTGTGCCACCCAGATGCCCCCTAGTTTCAGTACTCTAAATTTGAATATCCAGTTATCACACTACCATTTGTTGAAGAGACTGTCTTTTCTTCAATCGATTAATCTTGGCTCCCTTGCTAAATATTAGTTGACTGTATATGCTTGGGTTTATTTCTGGGCTCTCAGTTCTGTTCTATTAGTCTATGTGTCTGTTTTTATGCCAGTGCCATATTGTTTTGATGACTATAGATTTATAGAATAGTTTGAAATAAGAAGTATGATGCCTTTTGCTTTATTTCTCAGCATTTCTTTTGCTATTCAGGGTCTTTCATGGTTCTGTATAAATTTTAGGAGTGTTTTTTCTACTTCTGTAAAAAATGCCTTTGGAACCTTGATTGAATCCATGGAAAGCTTTTGATAGTATTGACATTTTAACAGTATTACTTCTTCCAATTCATGAACATGAGATACCTTTCTATTTATTTGTGTCTTTCTTTACTTATTTTTTATTTGTTTGTTTATAAAGATTTATTTATTTATTTGAGAGAGAAAGGAGAGAGAATCTTTTTTTTGGCAGACTCCATGCTGAGCATGGAGCCTGATGTGGGGATCCATCTCATGACCCTGAGATCACAACCTGAGTTGAAACCAGAGTTAAATGCTTAATCAGCTGTGCCACCAGGTGCCCCCCTCACTTTATTTCATCAGTCTTGTAGTTTTCAGTGTAAAGATCTTTTATTTCCCTAGTTAAATTTATTACTAAATATACTATTCGTTTTGATGTAGTTGTAAATGGGATCAATTTCTTTATTACTTTTTCAGAAAATTTATTGTTAGAAACACTACTAATTTTTGTATGTTAATTTTGTATCCTGCAACTTTACTGAATCCATTAATTAGATCCAATGGTTTTTTGATTGAGTCTTTAGGATTTTCTCATATAAAATCACACCATCTACAAATAGAGACAATTTTACCTTTTCCTTTCTAATTCTGATGCCTTTTGTTTCTTTTTCTTGTCTGATTGCTCTAGCTAGGACTTTCATTACTATGTGTAATAGAAGTGGTGAGAGTGGGTACCCTTGGTTTATTCCTGATCTTAGGGGAAAAGCTTTTAATCTTTCACCATTGAGTATGATGTTAGCTATGGGCTTATTACATATGGCCTTAATTATACTGAGATATGTTTCATCTATGCCTAATTTATTAAGTGTTTTTATCATGAATGGATGTTGAATTTTGTCAAATGCTTTTTCTGTGTCTATTGAAATAATCCTATGGTTCTTTTCTTTCTATTAATGTGATGTATCACATTGATTGGCATATGTTGAACTATCCTTGCATCCCAGGGATAAATCCCATTAGAGATATTGGTCTGTAGTTTTCTTGTCTAGTGTCCTTTTTTGGTTTTGGTATCAGGATAATGCTGGCTTAATAAAATGAGTTTGGGAGTATTTGCTCTTTAACTTTTTGGAAGAGTTTAAAAAGGGTTGATGTTAATTCTTCTTTAAATATTTGTGAAAATAAATATTCACAGGTAAAATGCACCTGTGAAGCCATCTGGTCCTGGGCTTTTCTTTTTGGGAGATGTTTAATTACTAAGTCAATCTCCTTACTAGCAACTGGTCTATTCAGATTTTCTATTTCTTCTTGATTCAGTCTTGCTAAGTTGCATGTCTCTAAGAATTTTTCCATTTCTTCTAGGTTGTCCAGTTTGTTGGTGTATAGTTGTATGCAAGTGGCCCTTTCATCCCTCATACCACTGTTCAAATGAAACCACTTTCAGGAGACCTTCTCTGACCAGCCTTTTTGTTTGCCATCATATCACCCTCATCACCCTGCTTATTTTATTGGTTTTATTAACCATTTACTCCACTAGAATGTATGGCCTAGAGGAATAGATACTTTTTATGTTGTTTTTTTTTTTTTAAATATCTAGAAACCAAATCCCAAGTTACAGGTACTATTCTAGGTACTGGGGATAGGGCAATGAAGAAAACAATACAAATCCCTGTCCTTCTGGATCTAATATTGTAGTGGGAGGAGACCTATGATAAAGGAGATCATGAGAAATATATATTAGATGGTGATATGTACTATGGAAAAAAGAGCAGCAAAGGAGGATGGAGGCTCTGCTGTCAGGGGGTTGCAATTTTAAATGGACTCAGGGACAGCTTCAGTGAGGAAGGTGACATTTGGGTCCTGAAACAAGGGAGAAAGCATGCCAGGAAGCTATCCAGTGAGGAGGGAGCTCTATATGCAAAGGAAAGTTGACACAGACCGCTGATAGTACATACTGTAACTTAAGAAAGGCTCATTAATTCTCTTCATCCTTGTTCCTTGTTGCTTGACTCATGGCTTACAAGATTGGTGGACATTCCAAATGAAAATTCTATTTCCCATGATAGCTTCCTTCACTGTTCAGGATGGGAAATCAGTTCTCTATTCCAACTCTGGTTGCTAATCACCTTTGCAGGTTGCTCATCCTAGGGTATCTGGGGAAAAAGTATTTGCTCTTATTTGTATCTACTTCTGGACGACCATTCAAAGGCAGGCCCTCCCGGTAGAATTTGTAATGAGATCACCTCAAATAGCACCACATTCTTTTTAATATTGTAGACTAAGTTGCTGTGTGTATGCAATGTAAAATTCAGTCTTTTTCTTTTTTTAAAATTTATTTTATTTATTTTTTTAAAGATTTTATTATTTATTTGACACAGAGAGAGAACACAAGTAGGCAGAGCGGCAGGGAGAGGGAGAAGCAGGCTCTCCACAGAGCAGGGAGCCCGATGCGAGGCTCGATCCCAGGACGCTGGGGTCATGACCTGAGCCAAAGGCAGACACTTAACAACTGAGCCACCCAGGCGCCCCTAAAATTCAGTCTTTCCCCTCCTCCCTTCTCAGCCACCAAGTATTTCTGAAAGGATCTCATTAATCTTTATTTGTTGAATGCAAATAGAACAATAAATGATATTCTCAAACTTTATGGGTTTCCCTAACTTCCATATTTCAACCCTCCTTGTCAGTGGCTTAGGGGTATATTTGCCTCTGGAGGGCTCTGGAATCCCTGTTAGAGGATAGATAGTGGGAGAAATAGGAGGGAGGACCAAGAAAAGCCTCCATAGACTTTCTTCAAGTACTGGAAGGTCTTACTTGGGATGATACTATAGTTTTTTTATGTTCCACTGGAATGCAGAATTAGGACAAAAAGTTGAAATCTGTGCCCAGCCAGATTTTAGCTCAACAAGAGGAGAATCATTCTAAAAGTCATAATGTTCCAATAGTGGAATCGTTTGTCTCTGAGGTAATGAGTTTCCCATTGCTGAAAGCATTCAAGCTGAGACTGGATTTCTGAAAAGTTCTCAAGCATTCACACCTACTGGCAATCTGAAGGAGTGATTCTGTATCATATGTTGAGTTGAGTAAGATGAACTCGTTTGTGCTAAGCTTTTGTGCTTCTGTGATATGAGGTAAAGACTATGACCCAGTTTATTTTCTGGGTTTATTTATGAATGGAAACTCAAAGGATAGCGCTAATGGTCTTGCCAGTGTCTTTGTGGAAGGACCTCAAGTTACTGAAAGGTGAAAAGGCAAGATGAATTTAATGGAAAATGTGCCTTTGACATCTGCCTCAGACAGTGTACCACTTGTCAGCCTGAGGTATGGAGAAAGAGGGGCTCAGCAAGTAGCAGGGGAAAAGAGGGCAGTAAGGCTTGAGCAGAGAGGAGGCGGAGAAAGATGGCGGAGGAGTAGGAGACCTGGATTTCCTCTGGTCTCAGGAATTCAGCTGAATGGGGATCAAACCATTCTGAACACCTACGAACTCAACAGGAGATCAAAGAAGAGAGTAGCAACAGCTCTCTGAACAGAGAAGCAACCACTTTCTGGAAGGTAGGACGTGCGGAGAAGTGAATCCGAGGCGATATTTGGGAGGATAGACGGCGGGGGAGGGGGCCTCCGTCGGCCGCTTCTGGCAAGTGCTAGAGCCGCGGAGCACAAAATCGGACCTTTTAGAAGTCGGCTCCGCGGAGGGACGTCGCTCCAGTGGCTAAGCGGGGGGTGGAACCCTCGCGGGACAGTGTGGTCTCAGGACCCTCGGGGTCACAGAAAGACCGGGGGTGCCTGAGTGCGGCAGAGCTCCCAGGGATCGGAGCGGGGAAGCCGGCTGCAGAGACGGAGCCGAGGCGCGGGCTCTCAGCTCGGGGTTGCCATAAACTGTGATCCGCGGCCCAGTCGGGCCACTGCTCCTCCAGCAGGGACCCAACAAGCGGCAGAGCCGGGGAGACTCCCCTTCCTTCCCGGGGAGGAGCGGCGCGAGAGCGCACCGCAGGGATCTGCTGGGTTTGGAGACTCCACATGGGGTCGGGTGCCAGAAATAGAAACGCTCGGTCACAGGCCAGGTGAGCACGGAGTGCGGCCGGAGACCGGGGACCCGGGAGTGACTGCTTTTCTCTGGGGGCGCACTGAGGAGTGGGGCCCTGAGTTCTTGGCTCCTCCGGGCGGAGATTGGGAGGCCACCATTTTCACCCTGGTCCTCCAAAGCTGTACCGAGAGCTTGCAGGGAACAAAAGCTCCTGAGAGAAAACGCAGCAGCTTGCTTTAGCCCGGACACACAAGGGCGGGGCAATTCGGCCTCCGGCAAAGACATTTGGGAACCACGGCAACAGGCCCCTCCCCCAGAAGATCAGCACGAACAGCCAGCAAGCCAAGACCAAGTTTACCGATCAAGGAGAACGGGAGAACTCCAGCGCTAGGGGAATACTGCACATAGAATTCATGGCTTTTTTTTACCATGATTCATTAGGTTTTCAAAGTTAATTTTTTTAACTGTTTTTTTTTTTTAATTTTTCTTTTTCCCTTTTCAACCAACATCTTATCAGTCCCTTTTAAAAAAAAATTTTTTATTTTTCATTTTTAGAGTCATATTCTATCCCTTCATAGTAGTTACCCTTATTTTTGGCATATATATATATATATATATATATATATATATATATATATATATATAAGTTGTTCTCTCTTTAAAATTTTGAGATACAGTTTCTTCTAACAGATCAAAATATACCCTAAATCACTAGTGTATGGCTTTGTTCTAGTCTCCTGCCTGATCACATTCTCTCCCTTTTTTTAAAAAATCTTCTTCTTTCTTTTTTCAAACAACTTCTTATCTTATCAATTCCTTTTATAATATTTTTTATAATTTTCATCATTACAGTCATCTTCCATCCCTTCATTGTATCAACCCTTATTTTGTACATATATAAGTCTTTCTTTCTTTACAATTTTAGGAAGCGCTTTCTTCTAACAGACCAAAATACACCCAAAATCTAGTGTGTGGCACTGATCTATGCACTAGCCAGATCGTATTTGATCATATTCTGGTTTTTTCTTTTGTTTGTTTTGTTCTGTTTTTGTTTTCATCTTTTTCTTTTTCTTTTTTTTTCTCTTTTTTCTTTCTTTCCCTTTCTTGTCCCCTGGTTTCAGGTCTTTTCTGATTTGTTTAGAGTATATTTGCTGGGGACATTGTTAACCTCTTAGCATTTTGTTCTCTCATTCAACTATTCTCCTCTGGACAAAAAGACAAGACAAAAAAAAATCACCTCAGCAAAAAGAACAAGAGGTAGTACCGTCTGCCAGGGACCTACTCAATACGGACATTAGTATCATGTTGGACCTAGAGTACAGAATCATGATTTTAAAGATACTAGCTGGGCTTGAAAAAAGCATGGAAGTTACTAGAGACACCCTTCCTGGAGAAATAAAGAACTAAAATCTAACCAAATCGAAATAAAAAAGGCTATTAATGGGGTGCAATCAAAAATGGGGGCACTAATTGCTAGGATAAATGAGGCAGAAGAGAGAATCAGCGATATAGAAGACCAAATGATGGAAATAAAGAAGCTGAGAAAAATAGAGATAAACAATTACTGGATCATGGCACAATTCGAGAGATAAGTGATACCATAAGACGAAACAACATTAGAATAATTGGGATCCCAGAAGAAGAAAGAGAGAGAGGGGCAGAAGGTTTATTGGAGCAAATTATCACAGAGAACTTCCCTAATGTGGGGAAGGAAACAGGCATCAAAATCCAGGAGGCACAGAGAACCCCTCTCAAAATCAATAAAAATAGGTCAACACCCCAACATCTAATAGTAAAACTTACGAGTCTCAGAGACAAAGAGAAACTCTTGAAAGCAGCTCAGGAGAAGAGATATGTAACCTATAATGGTAGAAACATTAGATTGGCAACAGACCTATCCACAGAGACCTGGCAGGCCAGAAAGGACTGGCATGATACCTTCAGAGCACTAAACGAGAAAAATATGCAGCCAAGAATAGTATATCCAGCTAGGCTCTCAATGAAAATAGGAGAGATAAAAAGCTTCTATGACAAACAAAAACTAAAGGAATTTGCAAACACAACACCAGCCCTCCAAGAAATATTGAAAGGGGTCCTCTAAGCAAAGAGAGAGCCTAAAAGCAGCATAGACCAGAAAGGAACACAGCCAATATACAGTAACAGTCACCTTACAGGCAATACAATGGCACTAAATTCATATCTTTCAATAGTTACCCTGAATGTAAATGGGCTCAATGCCCCAATCAAAAGACACAGGCTATCAGATTGGATTAAAAAACAAGACCCATCAATATGCTGTCTGCCAGAGACTCATTTTAGACCCAAAGACACCCCGACCTTGAAAGTGAGGGGTGGAAAACGATTTACCATGCTAATAGACACCAAAAGAAAGCTGGGGTGGCAATCCTTATATCAGACAAATTAGATTTTAAACCAAAGACTGTAATAAGAGATGAGGAAGGACACTATATCCTACTTCAAGAAGATCTAACAATTGTAAATATCTATGCCCCTAACATGGGAGCAGCCAATTATACAAGGCAATTACTAACAAAAGCAAAGAAACACATTGACAACAATACAATAATAGTGGGGGACTTTAACACCCCCCTAACTGAAATGGACAGGTCATCTAAGCAAAAGATCAACAAGGAAATAAAGACTTTGAATGACTCACTGGACCAAATGGACTTCACAGACATATTCAGAACATTCCATCCCAAACCAACGGAATACACATTCTTCTCTAGTGCCCATGGAACATTCTCCAGAATAGATCACATCCTAGATCACAAATCAGGTCTCAACCGGTACCAAAAGATTGGGATCATTCCCTGCATATTTTCAGACCACAATGCTTTGAAACTAGAACTCAATCACAAGAGGAAAGTCGGAAAGAACTCAAATACATGGAGGCTAAAAAACATCCTACTAAAGAATGAATGGGTCAACCAGGAAATTAAAGAAGAATTTTAAAAATTTATGGAAACCAATGAAAATGAAAACACAACTGCTCAAAATCTTTGGGATGCAGCAAAGGCAGTCCTAAGAGGACAGTATATAACAATACAAGCCTTTCTCAAGAAACAGGAAAGGGCTCAAATACACAACCTAACCCTATACCCAAAGGAGCTAGAGAAAAAACAGCAAAGAAAGCCTAAACCCAGCAGGAGAAGAGAAATAATAAAGATCAGAGCAGAAATCAATGAAATAGAAACCAAAAGAACAGTAGAACAGATCAATGAACCTAGGAGCTGGTTTTTTGAAAGAATTAACAAGATTGGTAAACCCCTGGCCAGACTGATCAAAAAGAAAAGAGAAATGACCCAAATTAACAAAATCATGAATGAAAGAGGAGAGATCACAACCAACACCAAAGAAATACAAACAATTATAAGAACATATTATGAGCAACTCTATGCCAGCAAATTAGATAACCTGGAAGAAATGGGTGCATTCCTAGAGATGTATCAACTACCAAAACTGAACCAGGAAGAAATAGAAAACCTGAACAGACCTATAACCACTAAGGAAATTGAAGCAGTCATCAAAAATCTCCCAAGAAACAAAAGCCCAGGGCCGGATGGCTTCCCAGGGGAATTCTATCAGACATTTCAAGAAGAATTAATACCTTTTGTCCTGAAACTGTTCCAAAAAATAGAAATGGAAGGAAAACTTCCAAACTCATTTTATGAGGCCACCATTACCTTGATCCCCAAACCAGACGAAGACCCCATCAAAAAGGAGAATTACAGACCAATATCCTTTTTGAACATGGATGGAAAAATTCTCACCAAAATACTAGTCAATAGGATCCATCAGTACATTAGAAGGATTATTCACCATGACCAAGTGGGATTTATCCCTGGGCTGCAAGTTTGGTTCAACATCCGCAAATCAATCAACGTGATACAATACATTAACAAAAGAAAGAACAAGAATCCTATGATCCTCTCAATAGTTGCAGAAAAAGCATTTGACAAAGTACAGCATCCTTTCTTGATCAAAACTCTTCAGAGTATAGGGATAGAGGGTACATACCTCAATATCATAAAAGCCATCTATGAAAAACCTCCTGCAAATATCATTTTCAATGGGGAAAAGCTGAGAGCTTTCCCCCTAAGGTCAGGAACGCGGCAGGGATGTCCACTCTCACCACTGCTATTCAACATAGTATTAGAAGTCCTAGCCACAGCAATCAGACAACAAAAAGAAATCAAAGGCATCCAAATTGGCAAGGAGGAAGTCAAACTCTCACTCTTTGCGGATGATATGATACTGTATGTGGCAAACCCAAAAGACTCCACCCCAAAACTGCTAGAACTCATACAGGAATTCAGTCAAGTGGCAGGATATAAAATCAATGCACAGAAATCAGTAGCATTCCTATACACCAACATAAGACCGAAGAGAGACAAATCAAGGAGTCGATCCCATTTACAATTGCACCCAAAACCATAAGATACCTAGGAATAAATTTAACCAAAGAGGGAAAGGATCTGTACTCAGAAAACTATAAAATACTCATGAAAGAAATTGAAGAAGACACAAAGAAATGGCAAAACGTTCCATGCTCATGGATTGGAAGAACAAACATTGTGAAGATGTCAATGCTACCTAGAGCAATCTACACATTCAATGCAGTCCCCATCAAAATACCATCCACTTTTTTCAAAGAAATGGAACAAATAATCCTAAAATTTGTATGGAACCAGAAGAGACCCCGAATAGCCAGAGGCATGTTGAAAAAGAAAAGCAAAGCTGGTGGCATCACAATTCCGGACTTCCAGCTCTATTACAAAGCTGTCATCCTCAAGACAGTATGGTACTGGCACAAAAACAGACACCTAGATCAATGGAACAGAATAGAGAGCCCAGAAATGGACCCTCAACTCCATGGTCAACTCATCTTTGACAAAGCAGGAAAGAATGTCCAATGGCAAAAAGACAGTCTCTTCAACAAATGGTGCTGGGAAAATTGGACAGCCACATGCAGAAGAATGAAACTGGACCATTTCCTTACACCACACACAAAAATAGACTCCAAATGGTTGAAAGACCTCAATGTGAGACAGGAGTCCATCAAAATCCTAAAGGAGAACACAGGCAGCAACCTCTTCGTCCTCAGTCGCAGCAACTTCTTCCTAGAATCATCGCGAAAGGCAAGGGAAGCAAGGGCAAAAATGAACTATTGGGATTTCATCAAGATAAAAAGCTTTTGCACAGCAAAAGAAACAGTCCACAAAACCAAAAGACAACCGATAGAATGGGAGAAGATATTTGCAAATGACATATCAGATAAAGGTCTAGTATCCAAAATCTATAAAGAACTTATCAAACTCAACCCCCAAAGAACAAATTATCCAATCAAGAAATGGGCAGAAGATATGAACAGACATTTTTCCAAAGAAGACATCCAAATGGCCAACAGGCACATGAAAAAGTGCTCCACATCGCTCGGCATCAGGGAAATCCAAATCAAAACCTCAATGAGATACCGCCTCACACCAGTCAGAATGACTAAAATTAACAAGTCAGGAAACGACAGATGTTGGCGAGGATGCGGCGAAAGGGGAACCCTCCTACGCTGTTGGTGGGAATGCAAGCTAGTGCAACCACTCTGGAAAACAGTATGGAGGTTCCTCAAACAGTTGAAAATAGAGCTACCATACGATCTAGCAATTGCACTACTGGGTATTTACCCCAAAGATACAAATGTAGGGATCCGAAGGGTTACGTGCACCGCAATGTTTATAGCAGCAATGTCCACAATAGCCAAACTCTGGAAAGAGCCAAGGTGTCCATCGACAGATGAATGGATAAAGAAGAAGTGGTATATATACACAATGGAATATTATGCAGCCATCAAAAGGAATGAGATCTTGCCTTTTGCAATGACATGGATGGAACTGGAGGGTGTTATGCTGAGTGAAATAAGTCAATCAGAGAAAGACATGTATCATATGACCTCACTGATATGAGGAATTCTTTTTTTTTTTTAAAGATTTTATTTATTTATTCGAGAGAGAGAGATAGAATGAGAGATAGAGAGCATGAGAGGGAAGAGGGTCAGAGGGAGAAGCAGACTCCCTGCTGAGCAGGGAGCCCGATGTGGGACTCGATCCCAGGACTCCAGGATCATGACCTGAGCCAAAGGCAGTTGCTTAACCAACTGAGCCACCCAGGCGCCCCATGAGGAATTCTTAATCTCAGGAAACAAACAGGGTTGCTGGCGTGGTGCGGGTGTGGGAGCGATGGGGTGGCTGGGTGATAGACATTGGGGAGGGTATGTGCTATGGTGAGCACTGTGAATTGTGGAAGACTGTTGAATCACAGATCTGTACCTCTGAAACAAATGATGCAATATATGTTAAGAAAAAAAAAGAAGAAGAAGATAGCAGGAGGGGAAGAATGAAGGGGAGTAAATTGGAGGGGGAGACGAACCATGAAAGACGATGGACTCTGAAAACAAACTGAGGTTTCCAGACGGGAGAGGGGTGGGGGCATGGGTTTGCCTGGTGATGGGTATTAAAGAGGGCACGTTCTTTGTGGAGCACTGGGTGTTATGCACAAACAATGAATCATGGAACACTACATCAAAAACTAATGATGTAATGTATGATGATTAACATAACAATAAACAACAAAAAAAAAGGCCTGAGCAGAGGCTCATGTTCCTGCTGCCTTGGGTTGCTTCATCTTCTTGCATGACAGGAAGATGACATCCTTTTATGGGAAGACTAGCACCCAGAAAAAGAGCAAGATTCCCAACCATCTCTCTTTTTAAAATTGTATATTTTGTTACCACAAATTTAATTTTACAGAGCACCAATCTCATCAACTTTAATTTACAGAAGGTTAGAGCCTTAAGAGGCTTGATCTCAGCACCTCCATTGTGGTGGATTTATTACTGCTCAGTCTCTCTACTTCCCTTCAAGGTGGAGGAGTATATTTCTCGGTGCTACTGAGGTTGGGCTTGCTTTGGCCAGTGAAACATGAGTACAAGTGGCACATGCCATTTCTGGGCAGAAGCTTTAAAGACCCAGTTCATACTTCACTTTACTCTCTTTTCCCCTAGCCACAACTCTGGGCAGTGGTACCAGGGGTGTTGCTTCATCCCACCTGGGGTGCAGAACGAAAATGACGCAGAGGAGAGCCATTGCTGACTGGGATGATCATTTTGCAAGAGTGAGAAAACAGCCTTTGTGGTAAGCCACTGAGATTTAGGGGGTTACTTGTTAGTATGGCATACTGAGAACATCTTGACTGGTACAGAAATAATTAGCTTTGTGATAGCTAGGAGACAATGTAAGTCTTTTAATGATCATGGTGATCATACTAACAGTTAACGTAAAACGATACTTTCTACGTGACAGGCATTGCGTTCAGTGCTTTTTTCTTCACAGCCGCTTGACAGAAACACATATTATTTTTTTAAAAGATTTTATTTATTTGAGAGAGAGAGAGAGCACATGTGCGAACATGCAAGAGTGGGTGGGGGGAGGGGCAGAGGCAGAGGGAGAAGCAGACTCCCTGCTGAGCAGGGAGCCTGCTGCGGGGCTCAATCCCAGGATCCCAGGATCCTGGGATCATGACCTGAGCCTAAAGCAGATGCTTAACTGACTGAGCCACCAGGCGCCCCCTGGAAATACGTATTCTTAATGAGAAACTGAGACAGAGAGTTGATGTAACGTGCTGAAGATTATGCAACCAGGGAGTGACAGAGCTAGAATTTGATATGGGTCATGACCCAGGCAGGAATCCACGCTCTCAAGCAGTTTCCTGAGTTGTCATTCCTCCTCTTCCTCTGATTCTCAAACTTCTCATCTGTAAAATGAGGCTCCACATCACTTTTTCCTCCTCACAAAACTGTTTTGAAGAAAAGACTGGATGAAGAAATGCTTTCTGGTTTTTCCTCTTCTTCCCAGGATAATGGAAGCAGAACTAAAAGCAGATCCCAGAAGGTGGCTGGCTGTGAGACATTTACACTAATAATAAGTTGCCCTTGCTTGATCTCTTTTGACCTTACACAGCCATTGTGTCTCCAGCATGGCTCTGGAAGACCAGGTTGAACGCTAGCCTCACAGCTTGATCATGCCAGGGCCCTGAGAAAAGTAGCATGGTGTCAGTGTTTTGGAGATGGTTGGGTCTGAAGGGATCAAAGGGATTTGTCTCCCCTGATGGTGTGAATGAAAACATGAAGCATAGAGGGTGAGCTCTCTAGAAAAATCCAACAAATAGCCTGGTTTGGTTGGTTCATGAAACAGTAAGTGGATTGGAAAATGTCTTAACAAACCACAAATAGCCACAGAAATAACTGGGCACAGCTTTTACCCAGCTTATTTAGATATCAGCTGTTCTTTCTGAAGCAGTCTGAAAAATACAGCATACTTGGAATTTTTAAAGCCCCAGGGAGGGAAGTGAGAGACCACTGTTTTTTCGCCCCTAGCCACCTATGTTTTTTTCCTCACAAAACTGGCTATTTCCTTGTTTTTCTTTGTGGAATTACTATGTATATATGGTTTTATCTACCCCAACAGTGAAACTGAGTCGGTCCCTTCTAAGCAGGAGTTTGTAATACTTTTATGATTAATCCTATTTTTCTTTGATTTTTTGGGAAGATAGTATTGCTAGGTTGGCTTCAAAGTCAGAAAAATTATCTACCTATCTGAATAATATCAACTGTGAGTGAGTGTGTGTGTGTGTGTGTGTGTGTGTGTGTGTGTGTGTGTGAGAAAGGGGAAGTGAGAACAAAGAGGGGGAGAGAAAAATGTAAGTATAACATTCATTGATCCTTCACTGATCCTTTTGTAGGGGAAGAATTTTCCACTTGCTCCAAATAGTTACACTGGTTGTGGTTGTTCTCCTGCTGTTCCTCTTCTGCCGTCTCCTCTCATGCTTCTTTTCCGTTTTCTTTTCTTCTTCGCCTTCTTTTTAGTTCTTTTTTTAATAGCCAAATACACACAAGATTTACTCATCATAACCATTGTTGAGTGTACAGTGACATTAAGTACATTCACACTGTTGTGCGAATGTCATCATCACTCGTCTCCAGAACTGTCCTCATCTTGCAAAACTAAATCTCTGTACCATTAAATGATAAGTCCCCATCCCCCCCTGCCCCCAGATCTGGGCAGTCACTATTCTACCTTCTAGCTCTATGAATTTGATGACTCTAGGTATCTCATGGATGTGAAATCATATAGAATCTGTCCTTTTGGGTATGGCTTATTTCACTTAGTGGGACGTCCTCATGGTGCATCCATGGTTTAGCATGTATCAGAACTTCCTTTTTAAAGGTTGAATAATATTCCATTGCATGTATATGTCACATTTTCTTTATTCAGTCCTCTGTGAATGGGCACTTGCATTCCGCCTATTGGCTGCTGTGAGTGATGGCTGCTGTAAACATGGGTATATAAATATCTGAGTTTCTGCTTTCGATCGTTTTGGGTATCTGGCCAGAATTGGATTGCTGGTATACCATTTTACATTTCTACCAGCAGCACACAAAGCCTCCAATTTTTCTACATCCTTGAGAACACTTGTTACTTTCTATTTTTTTTTTTTTTAAATAATAGCCTAATGGGTAGGAGGTGGTATCTCATTGTGGTTTTGATTTGCATTTCCCTAATGATTAGTGATGTTGAGCATGTGTTCATGTACTTATTGGCCATTTGTATATCTCCTTTAGAGATATGTCTATTCAATACCTTTGCCCATTTTTAAATTGGTTTGTTGTTTTCTTGTTGAGCTGTAGGACTTGAAAAACATATTGTGGTTATTAATCCCTTGTCAGATACATGATTTAGAAATATTTTCTTCCATCCTGTGGGTTGCCCATTCACTCTGTTGACAGTGTCCTTCATGCACAAAAGTTTTCAATATTGATGTAGTCTAATTTACCTATTTTTCTTATGTTGCCTATACCTTTGGTGTCATATTTAAGAAATCATTGCCAAATACAGCATCATGAAGCTCTCCTCCTACGTTTTTCTCTACACGCTTTCTAGTTTTAGCCCTTACTTTTAGGTCTTTGCACCATTTTGAATTCAAGTTTTGTATCACCTTCCTCTTTTAAATTAGAAAGAGCACTGTGTTCTACCGATGTAACTTGCTATGTTGAAGGCATTGGGTGGCACTGTGTGGGACTCAGATAAAGGAAGCATCTCTCCAACCTCAGGAGTTTGAATAATGAGGACACAGTAGCCATGCTACGAAGCAGAAAGTAGCCTTATGGAAGAGTTGGAAATAAGCTAGGTCCGCTCTTGGTTTTTTGAACAGCATGGGAGCTCCAGGTTTTGTAGTGTACTCTCTGCAGGTCATAGGTCAAAGACTATACAGGAGAAGGTCACAAAATGGAGGATAAGCTGAGGAAGGCATGATGGACGATGGAGCCAAAGTCCCTGCCCAGACACCATTGTGTAGAAGGGACTACTTATTGGGATTTACTAGGCTCCAGATCTGCAACCATAACTACCAGCTGGCCCTGTTCTGTTCAAGTACCATCAAATAGTACCTGAGGGGGCTATTTTATTTTATTTTTAATTTTAATTTTTTAAAAAAGTTGGCTCCATACCCAACATGGGGATTGAACTTATGACTCTGAGATTAAGAGTCACATGCTCTACCAACTAAGCCTGCCAGGTACACGGTGAATGGGGCTATTTTAATTCTGGCTTTTATAAAGAGACAAAGAAGGATTTGTTGATAAAGTTCATATACAGTGTAGGACCCCAGACATATATACTAACTTCAGAGTCGGTCATTTATTTAAGTGGCTAAGGAAAGGGTCTTTATAGTATTTCTGTCTGGGTCCTTGTCTGGAGGTCCTGGGTCCACATAGTTTCTTGATTTGTTTCTTGATTCTGTGCTGATCCATGTCAGTCCATGTGATACTAGCCACTACTTTGGCTCAGAACAGCTATCCTCATTCATTACAGAGGATTCTAAGTATCTACCCTGATATATTTTGACATTTACAAACGAAGAATTTTATCATGTGACATTAGCCCTTTTTATTTTATCGATAACTCTTTTCACTATATCAGATGCTTTGTGTATTGATTGCTCCCCTAAATTTAAGCAGGGCCTTGTTTCCTTGTGGTATCTCTAGCACTTAGCACCTTACCTGGCACACGGTAGGCACTCAGTAAATATGTGTGGAATAGATAAATGTATATGTAGGATTTTGCTATTTTGCTCATGTTTAATACTGCACAAATCTGTGCAAATTGGGTTTTCTGAGTGTGTAGCATTGTTCTAAGTCTGTACTTCCAAATGCCTGCTAAAAATGTGTTCTTCTCTGTGCCCCTCTGTGGGAGGACTTTTCTGTTTCCCTGGTTTTTGTTAGGAGGGAGATGACTTGTGAGTTGAGAGCTCATTAAGAGGCTTCCTACTGTTCAGGCATGTTATCCAGCTCTGGGCACTTCCTGTGCCACTCCATTAAATATCTAGCTCTGACTCTGCAGTTGGATTCTTTTCACTGCCTCTCTGAAGTCATATGGTTTAGTTTCTTAGTTTCTTCTGGCAGCCATACATTACAGAGCAGACTACCTGTTCTGCTAATCACCAACACCTGGATAACTCGGGCCAGTCATAAAATTTCTTTGTGCCTTCTTTTTCTCATACGTACAATGGGGATGGTGATAGTATCAATAACTAAAATTGGTTGAGTCAGCCCTTGTTCTAAGTATTTTACATTTGAAGTATGTGCAAGGTATTGTTCTAAGTATTTTACATGTTGAATAACAGTCCTGTGAAGTAGACGCTGTCATTAACTTCATTTCATAGAAAAGAACATTGAAGGATCGAAAGGCTAGGTGCTTCCCCCAGGGTCTCATGGATAGTAAGCGGTAGAGCCAGAATTCAAACACACAGAGTTCGACTCCAGAGCTGACAGTTTGGGGCCGTACCCCCTCATCAAGGGTTAGATGAAGAGGATAAGAGATAAAAAAAAAAAAAAAAAAAAAAAAGGAAAGTGTTCAGCATTGCCTGGACCCGAGTCAGCACTGTGTAGATGTTGATTGTTCCTTTTGCTAATAACTCACATCCCTCTGAAAACCACAGACACCAGATGGAGATGGTAAAGGGATAAAGGGATGAAGTGAATAAAGCATAAATAAGGATATTTTCACTGGAAACAGTTTTCACGGAAGCGTGAATCCCGAGGAGGGAGCAGAAGAAATAAATAAACCCAGTTCTTATATAGGAAAGAAGCAGAGAAGTTGAAGGTCATTGATGGAGGATGCCTTTGAGAAAAGTCTGTGGGGGCAGTGGCAGTTCTGCATGTCATGCCCCTGAAGGAAGGAGGAGGGTGCCTAAAAACGGAGGAACACTTCCGTCCTCTGTTCTGCACACACCAGCTACGGGGAGAGGAGATTTCCATGATGGAAGATTTCCAGATAGGTGGGAGTAGGGGCAGGAAAGAGAGTTGTTCCAATTCCTGAATAAAAAAATCCCCACGGTTTGTTATCCTCTCTGTGTTTATTGTGTCCTGCAGGAATGTAAGGTCCTGGAAATTTCAGCAGGAAGAACAGAGGTGACTTCAGGAGGGGAGAGGCAAACTACCAGCATTGAGGAGATAAGATGATAAGATATGGTACCTTGGTAGAAAACAAGGAAATATATTTAAAGAGTTGTAGGCTTTTCCCCATATATTAGGACAAGAACTATGTGTAGGTCATACTGTAGCACATTTTTGAGAGGGTCGGGAGACCCAGGAGATGACACACACAAAAATGCACAAAACAAATTATTTCAAAACTGAAGAACATAAGAATGAAGATACCTAGCCTTACATAAAACACCTCAGAGCTGAAAGTTCCTTGTTAGGAAGAGGGGGAGGGAAAGTTAACTTGACAAAATCTAAATGCCAGTAGAGAAACTTGAGGAAATAGGAAGTGAAAGAGTCATAGTGTTTAAGTTTGAGGGATAGGGTGGGATGACCTCAAAATGCTTTGCTTTGTGCCTTCATGTCACCACCATTCCTCTTATCGGGAGACTAGTACTTCCTTGGACGAACATTTCCTTGAAGGATCGGCTTGTTTAGTTGTTGGAGGAATGTAAACCATGATAAGAAAACAGATGGGAGATCAAGGTCGTCATAACGGAGCAGAGGATGAAGGACAACTGCAGATCTTTTACTTGAGACTAAGCAGGTGTCTTTAGATCGAATGTGCCTGTGAATTGCCTGAGGAGGTTGTTAAAGGCAGATTCTGATTCATTCAGTGATAGTGGTGGTGTTCTGACTGTGTGTGTGTGTGTGCGCGCGCGCGTGTGACAGAGAGAGAGAGCATGAGCGAGAGCTAGACAGTCAAAGTGAGAGAGAGAGCATGAGCGAGAGCTAGACAGTCAAAGTGAGAGAGAGAGAGAGAGAGACAAAGACAGGGAGAGATAAAAAGACAAAGAGAGACAAAGTTGAACTCCTTTTAGTGTAGCTTTGGAATTTTAATGGGCGATAGAACACAAAAAAGGAGACGGACAGGGAGAGTGGGAACATGGTAGCAGTTAGTGAGACCAGCACCCCAATTTGATCCTACATGTCCTTTCTATTTATTACATTATATAACCTATAATGTACTAAGAAGAAACTTTGCCAAAAGATAGGTTTATTTTGGCCCAACCTTGAGATAGGTTTCTGAAAACACCTGCCTTAGGTAGAACAATAATTCTCAACTTTTTTTCAGTATCTTTCTCCCTACTATCACTCAAAGAGCCTTTTGAGATATTTCTTTCCCTAAAAGCTTCCTCGTGAAATTTTAATACCATAGTTATATTGCATGGTTGCTATGTATTGTATGTATTTCTGTGTTTTATACATAATAAGTGTAAGATTTTTTTTTTGGCCCTGCTTCCTCCAACCCCAAGAACCAATTTCACACCCTTGGCAGGGATACCACCCTGTTAAGACTGTGTGAGTTAGAAGGTCGCACATCAGAATAAAAGTATGAAAGCACTTAAAATATGTTTTATGTTTATTTAATAGAGAGGCAGCGATACAGCCAACTCTCTCCCCATACCCCATCTTTTCTTCTTCTTGAGTAACCAACTGGCAACGTTTTAGCTGAGCACAACCAGTCAAACTAGAGGACTGTATATTTCCCACCCTCTCCGACACTTTCCCTTCAGCTAACTGAGCACAATGACAATGAGCTAAACACTACCTTTCTTAGCCTTTCTTATGGACTCCCTTTGGCCACCTAACCAAGTTATGGCCAATGAGCTATAAGCAGTGGGAGAGAAATAAGTGTCAATATTAAGCTACTATAGTTTGAATGTCTCTGTTCTCATAGCTGAACCTAACATTGATAGAAATCTCGTTTTCATTTCATCTTGAATTATTAATTATTAGATCTGTATGACTGACATTTATTGGGCCACACTCCTTATAAATTTTTCAGGATTTTTTCCCTATGTCCTTCTTTTGTGTCTACCTCCATATTTTTAAAGACTTGCATTAAACTTTCATATAGAGGTGCAGACAAAAAAAAGTGACTTTTGTATGTATAATGTCTACTACAAGTTGTGGTGGCTGGGGTGAAAGTCTATTCATTTTGAACTTATAACTTCTAGTCTATGTGTAATTGAATTTTGAGTAAGGGGAGTTCTCAACTAGGATTATGGAATACTCCGGAGTGATCAGGAGGTAGTTAAAAGAGAAAAAGAAGAGGGGAAAATGGTAAGATGAGATGAAGTCAGAAATCAAAAAAATCATTTATGCTTCAGATTCATTTAGGGAAGAAAGTAAAAGGATGCAAAGAAATATTTGGAAATTTGTGTTGGGTTGCTCTTGATTAGCAGGAAAAAAAAAGGGTTAAAGGTCAAAGTAAGTGTCAGAAGAAAGGTTCAAAAACCAAAAACCCTTCAGGAAAGAATGGATTCCAGCCATAGTCGTGCTTGTGCTGATTTGAAGTAGGGATGTGCCCACCGATAGGAAAGCCCCTGCAGGACTTGTCACCTGCAGGCTCGGTACAAGAGTCTTCAATTATTTAGCTTAAGAATACGGGGTAACATAATAAAATAAAATTAAAAAAAGAAAAGGAATATGGAGTAAGAGGGACGCCAGGCTGGCTCAGTCAGGTAAGCATCAGACTCTTGGGGGTTTCGGCTCAGTTCTTGATCTCAGGGTCATGAGATTGGACTTGTATTGGGCTCCACGCTCCCTCTCCCTCTGCCCCTCCCCTGCTCTCTCTCAAGTAGATAAATCCTTAAAAAAAAAAGAATAAGGGGTGAGACATCAGGAATTGGGCTTTCTTAAGTTGGATTTTTTTTTTGGGGGGAATTTGATTGTGAAGACTTTTTTAGTGGTAACCAGCAGAATGACTCACAGTAAAATACAAAATTGGGCAAAAAACTTGTAGAACTCTTAGAGGTCTTTCTCTTTCTTTCTTTCTTTCTTTCTTTCTTTCTTTCTTTCTTTCTTTCTTTCTTTCTTTCTTTCTTTCTTCTTCTTTCTTTTCTTTCTTTCTTTCTTTCTTTCTTTCTTTCTTTCTTTCTTTCTTTCTTTCTTTCTTTCTTTCTTTCTTTCTTTCTTTCAGAGGTAGAATTTAGTGATTCTTCAGTTGCATATAATACCCAGTGCCCTCCTTAATGCCCATCACCCAGTTACCCCACCCCCTCCCCACTTCATCTCCAGCAACCTTTAGTTTGTTCCCTAGAGTTAAGAGTCTCTTATGGTTTGCCTCCCTCTCAATTTTCATCTTATTTTATTTTTGCTTCCCTTCCCCTATGTTCATCAGTTTTGTTTCTTAAATTCCACATATGAGTGAAATCATATGGTATTTGTCTTTTTTTGACTGACTTATTTCACTTAGCATAATACCCTCTAGTTCCATCCACGTTGTTGCAAAAGGCAAGATTTCATTTCTTTTTTGATGGCTGAGTAATATCCCGTTGTGTGTGTGTGTGTGTGTGTGTGTGTATTTACACGATACCTTCTTTATCCATTCATCTGTCGGTGGGCATCTGGGCTCTTTCCATAGTTTGGCTATTGTGGACATTGCTGCTATAAACATTGGGGTGCATGTGTCCCTTCAAATCACTATGTATCCTTTGGATAAATACCTAGCAGTGCAATTGCTGGGTCACAGGGTAGCTCTATTTTTAATTTTTTGTAGACCTCTTGGAAATTTTAAAAGAAATAACATACAACAACAAGGAGAGAAATTGGTTGCTTTGTAAAGCTGGATTAAGAGAAAGCATGTGACAGGATGGAGCGTTTGCTTAATTTAGGATGATATGAACACACAGGTTCTCTTCCCAAGTCATAAGTCCTATAGGAAGAAAAGGTATCTGGTGTGCTATATAGAGTGTCTGTGTGGCAGACATTGTTAGGATCTCATCAATAGCTACTCCCCTCAACTTCCTTGTTAACCAAACCTACATTTTGATCAGAGAGGCAAAGGGCTCTGCTCCCAGGACTGATCAGCCTTGGTCTAAGTTGGCCATGGAGCTCCTTTTCCCCTTTGTCAGAATTTTCACTCTCTCAGCCACTCGTGCTGCCAGGAGTGCTCCTGTGACTTAGTTCTAACCAATAACCTCTCGCTAGAAAGTTGCTAGGGCGCATTTGTGGAAGTATTTTCCTGTTCAGATAAAAATGCAAGGATTTGCAAGAGAAAATTTGTTCCCTTTGCCCATTTCCCCCTGCTTGGTATGCTGGGGTGATGTGCTAACTGGATCTATATCGGCAAATTGTGACCTTGTGACAAACAAGAAGTTAAAAAGCTTATATATGGAGGTTGCTGGAGTCTAATTTTGTAAGAAGCCTATTTTGTTTGGAGCCTGGGTTTTGGAAGACATTATGGAGCTACTAACTTACCCCGTGTCTGTTCATAGGTGGGTGTTGTAGGCTTGACGATGCAGTGAGAAATAGACCATAGAAAGAACTAACTAGGATGGCAAGATTTCCTTATGTGATGCAGGGAGCCCATTTTGTGCTAAGATTACCCTCTTTCCCAACTAAATGGTGTCAAAGGAGGTGAGCTGGTAGTTCTGAGCTCCTGTGAATTAGTGAACTCCTTGTATTGACCCCACATTTGGACATTTTCTTTTTTTTAAAAAATTTTTATGTGAGTGTGGTTGACACACAATGTTACATTTGTTTCAGGTAAGACGTATTCTTGAGAGATAGAAGAAACACTGGAGAATCATTAATTCATCTCCCTGGGTTCATGTACATGTTTTGAAAATTTTTTTTGCCAATTTGGTAGTAAGTGAAGGGCATAGTAAAATGAAATTACTTTTGCCAATTCTGAATTGTTCTCACCAATCTTTGAATCCATACCAGTCTTTGTGATCTTGTCTAATTTAAATATCTTCATGGTTTAAGCCTCTGAGAGCTGGGTTACATTACTTGTAGGCAAAGGCATACTTAATGAACGCCAATAGGAATTTTAACAAAGACTGGGTGGATTATAAAAGAAATAAGGACCATGGGGGAGGTGTGGATAATGAATGTCCAAGCAGTCTCATCTTATATGCTGACAATGATAATCGAAGAAAAATTACACAAATGAACAAGAGTCCTGAATGATGTACAGATGTAGGAGGAAAGAATACATAGACATTTCCAGCCATGTCCTGGCACAAGAAATGGTAGGAGTTCAATATGGTGGCAAGAGAGATTTGGAAGATCTGGGTTTACGACTTGTCTCCAGTGCTTGCTGGTTGAGGGACTGTTGGTAGGTAGATCACCTCTGTGAGCTTCAGATGTCGTATTTGTCAAAAGGCCATGATAACATCTACTTCTCAGGTTGTTGTAAGAAAATTTGAAATAGCATATCATCAGTTTGTGTTACCCAGGACATACTAGATTCTGAGCAATAGAGGAGAGTGAGCTGTTTTCAAATCTGTGGTGAAAATTGAAGGTGTTTGGAGCCTTTGAGAAAGTCCCTTATACATCTTTGGACTTATGTTTCCTAATCCATAAAAATGAAAGGTTTGGACTAGATTTTTTTTTTTCATTTTCTAGATTTATACATCTGTTTCTAAATATATAAGAATAACTTCAATAAGTAGGGGAAAAGGAAGAGAGAAATAGGAAGAGAATGAAGCCTATGGGAGATTGGCCCTTCAAAGAAAGAGAGAGAGCTGTAGGTAAATTCTATCTTTGCATTCCCTTTGGATCTCACAGAACCCTGGTTGTGCTCCACCTCCCAGTGATTTTTTCTTTTTCTTTTTTCTTTTTTTGACATGGGAGTTTCAGAGTGGGTACATAAAGTGAGCAGAAGGGAAGATCAAGGCAATGGCTCATGGTCCAAGTCTTGAGCTGGGAGGGAAGGAAGAAAGCCTCCTTCATGTCTTGCCTCACGTGTGTACACACTACAGTGTCACCCCCGGCCGAGGGGGTGCTGGGATGGGATTTTAAATCTCTCTTCTGCATCAAGGTGCAGTCAAGCGTGGCGACACTGCATGTGGTTATTCTGACCCCTGAATATAGATTCTCTCCGGTGTGGTGGGAACTAATGGGAACTTTAGGGAAAGGGAGGGAGCAAGGTAAGCTGGGAGGCAAAAGTACAGCTAGGGAAATTTTTGACGAGGGTGTTGTTGGCTGTGCAAGGAGGGAATGAAAAGAACCGAGCCATATTGAATCCTGAGAGTGGGAGACTGTGTGGGACAATGAGAAGTGGTGAAATCTATGAATCTTTCTGGGGATGGCTGTCTCGGATAAAAGATGTGAAAGGTTACTTTTACTCCAAAGTTGTGAAATTGTACATTTTCTCATGCTTCACATTTACTTCTCTCAAGTTGTTAACTTTGGGCTACCCGGTATATTCTCCATATTGTGGGCTCACCTTTAACTCTTCGTTTTATTTCAGCCCCTAGATCTACTCAGTTACATGTCCTCCATCCTCTTTTGGTGCTGTGCTATTTTTTACCGTGTGGTCCGAAATTCATACCTCATCACCTCTGACACCCCTCATGCCAGAGGCCATCAAACTTCTCTCTCTGTGAGCAAGATTTGCCCTCCAGTGACATCTGCGGTTATAACACTGTTAATAAGAACAAGTATTGCTCTAAATATGCTATAAATATTAACTTGTTCAGTCCTCCAAATATCCCTGTGAAACAGGTATTGTTTATTATTATTATTATTATTCCCATTTTACAGATAAAGACACTGAGGTTAATTGACTCACCCAATGTCACAGAACAAGGGGATAAGCTAGGATTCAAACCCAGGCTGCCTGGCTTCAACACTCATGCTCCTAACCGCTGTGCTCTAGTGGATCTCCTTTTGTGAAATGCTGTTTTCATGTTTTTTTTTTTCCTTGCTTCAAAACCTGTAGTGAATTGTTCTAGGATTAATAGATTGATTTTTAGGATTATTTGCAAACCCTTTGGACTGATGCAGAAAGTTGTTCAACAGAAGGACCCCCCCCCCCCGCCCTGCCCCATTCAGCCTTGTCTCTCTCCTGTTGCCCAAACCCACAGGGGAAGTGGCAGCTCGATGCTCGAGGCTGTGTCTTCACCACCATTCCCAAATCTCTCCTCTTAGGGATCAAATTGGGCTTCTGGATAGTAAATTTTGACCTCCCTGGATTCCAATAGAATTTGAAGGCTGTGTTAGGTACTGTAGTAGTTGATTCGAGCATGCTCAGTTTTGTTTCTTCTTTTAAAGCTGTGTCAAGGACTATGTCTTGTATTATGAACTAGGTCTAAAATTCTCTAAGGCAAGAACCAAGACCTCTAAATAAATCTGAGTTTTCCCAGGGCCCTTTAATTGTTCTCATTTATAACATGAATTCCTAAGCTCTTGTCCAGTGCTGGAGTTCTGTCCTGTTTCTGGATGTATTAGAACATGAGACCAAGTGCTGGGCAGAAATGGATCCTCACGAAACCTCTATTGGTTTGACTCATCCTGAACTCCATCTAAAATAAACCAAAGACCAGGCTTTCTGCAGTTTGATTAGATATTTTTGAAGTCTGCAATGATTGTAAATGTTCGGCTTTTATTTCCCACCATGGAAAAATGAAAGATAAGAATGACTATGGGGGCACCTGGGTGGCTCAGCTGGTTAAGCAGCTGCTTTTGGCTCAGGTCATGATCCCGGGGTCCTGGGACCGAGGCCCGCCTCGGGCTCCTTGCCCAGCGGGGAGCCTGCTTCTCTCTCTCCCTCTGCCTGCCTGCTGCTCACCCTGCTTGTGCTCTCTCTCTCTCTCTCTGTCAAATAAATAAATAAAATCTTAAAAAAAAAAAAGAATGATTGTGTTGGCCGAATTTGTTGGTCAGTCAGCACTCTTCTCATTTCAACTGCTTTGTTAACAGCCCATAGCTCAAGGGAGCAAGACTGGATTGTTTGTGCAGGAAAGGTGTTGATTAGACCTGGAGTGTGTGTCAGATGTCAGGCAGCCCAAACCCAGGAGGTGACCTTGAAAAATGATAGAGTTCAGTAGGTCAGCTCATCATGAGCTGAGCCTATGATTGGCTGTCTCCAGAATTGGGCTACGGGATGGGATGAAGGGTAGGCAATAGCACATGAGTAAGGAATGAGAGATGGCGGTAGAGGTAGGAGGAGAGGGACAGAGACAGAGATGACAGAGGCAGAGATTGGGAGAGATGGAGAGATTGAGAAGAGAAAGAATAGCCAGCCTGACTGCTATCCACATTCACAGTAGCTTTTAATTCCTTTGACTATACATACTTTCTGTCATTAAATTCATTTCATTAGCCCTATGATAGCCAAGTTATACAAATCTGCCGGTACAAACAGCTCTTTGCATTAAAAACAAACTGAAACTCTCTTTCCCTTAGTTGTCTGTTTCCCTTAGATGTCTGTTAAGCACCCTGTATCTTACATTAATTGTGGTTCAAGAGAGGAGATTAGATGTTCTTTCTTTCTTTCTTTCTTTCTTTCTTTCTCTTTCTTTCTTTCTTTCTTTCTTTCTTTCTTTCTTTCTTTCTTTCTTTCTTTCTTTCTTTCTTTCTTTCTTTCTTTCTTTCTTTCTTTCTTTCTTTCTTTCTTTCTTCCCTTTTCTTTTCTTGCTTGCTTGCTTGCTTTCAAACTCAAAGTATTTTAGAACAAGACTTCAAAGGATCTTGCAGGGTAAAAAAAAAATCCCACAACTCATGAATTATAAAGAAAAAAGGGTTTTGTCTTTAAAACAATATCTTGTGCAATTAGAAGCCAAGTGACCTCAATTACCATGTGAATAATTCAGAGAGGCAAATTAACTGCAACGGGAAAAATTGGGTCTAGTGTGGTCCTCTATAGGCATATGACTCAGATGATATGGGACCTAATCTTAGAGCAGTCAACGTAAGGTTCTGAAATCTGGTTGTCACAGTTAATAAATTTTTGTTATTCACCTTCTAGGTGTTCCTACACGAAGCTGTCATAAAGTATTCTGGTCATTGGTGGTGTTCTTCCCTTGCTTCTATTCACCCCTCTCTGCTACAGCAGGACTGCGAACCTTTCAGCATTCACTTTTCCTCCATCCACACCCCTGCAGCCCTTCCGCTTGGCGTCAGAGTAGGAGCAGACGAAAGGAGCATCAAAACGGCAGGCATGTGGCTTGTCACTTTCACGCAGGCGCCTTGTCACTTTCACTCAGGGTTCAAGTTGTAGAGTGTGCTCCAACAGATTGATGTGATAAATATTTGTTGAGGGCACTACCTTGTAACAGACTTTATGCCAGAGACTGCAGGGTAGTTAAAGAAACTAAAATACTGTCATGTTTTCAAATATCTTATCAAAAGGCAAAGACAACAGGTCTGCCCACAAAGCACTGGAATATAAAACAAAGGAATGTATGCCTTAATAGTAGCCCAAGGAAAGGCAAGAGGACAGATGAAGACACACATGGATAAGAGTCTCTGAGGGGAGGGGATTTTAGGTCTGCGTGAAAAGGACTGGCTATTCACATTTGAGGATGAAGGCGGGTAGGAGGGTGTCACAGGAGGGGAATTCGGGATAAGTAAGTGTCTGGAGGCAGAGAAGCATATGCAGAAATGTATCAAATTTAAAGATTTCTTTGGATGGGTAGACACAGTGCACTGACATTGAAAGGCAGACCTCTTTGTTACTTGTAACTCCACAGGACGGAATGCTGCCTTATAAGGCCAAACAAACAGTTGCACCTGGGGTAACCCTGGGGACAGGGTAAGAGCGAGCTAGAGCTGTAGATGGCAGGTTGCGTCCGGCAGTCTGCGTGGGTATGGTAGCGAGGGTTTGCAGGCTTCCTGGGGATCGGTGGATTTGAATAATTACACAGCTCCGAAGCATAGAGGCTGTCCCTCATTGTTTAGTACCTGGCCCAGGGATGTGGGAGCCTCATGAGGGCTCCAGTTGGGGTGTATACTTAATTGCCCCAGAGGGAGGGTTCCCGATCAGGGAAGTGTTTGGTGGGGGTCTTGGCAAACTGCCCATGCAGGGGAATTGAGAAGTTTTAGAAGTGACTTCAAAAGTGAGTCAAGAGAGCACTCTTGAAATATATTGCAGTATATGTAAGCACATTGCACCTACCTTGGCTGAGGTTGGGGGAGTGGTAAAGGTGGAAGACATGAGTTAGGACATTAGGTGATAAAACTAGGTTGAGACCAGACCTTGGGAGAATCTTGAAACCCCTGCTAATAAATGACATTCTCATAGTAGTGTAAGAAATGGGGTCTGCTTCAGGAAATTAGGTAGATATCAAGGGGATGTGGTATATTTACCTAAAATTTTAATAATTTACCTTAAAAATGGACATATTAGGTGGCAAAATATTATGAGGAATTCCATAATCCTGAAGAACATGATCTGATCAATGAAGACAGGATATGTTATAGCAATAATATAACAAAATGCAGATATTGTGTAATGCCTATTATATACCTAAGACAAAAGATAAAGTCGTGAGCAGAGAAACTCTGAGAGGCTCAAAACTTCGTCTTTGTGAATGCAAAAATCATTATATTCACCAAGTGGAATAATTGTTCATGTGCTTTTGGTGACCCTATTTGAAAACTACCATGTTAGCGGTCTATCGAGCACCCAACTTTCTTGGTAAGTTGTGGAATAATAATTAGTTTCTGTAAAGGCATAAGGAAGTTTTGGAAAATCTGGAAATTGTTAATCCATGCTGATATTTACCAGAAGGGGATGAAATGCAAATTTGAGTTCAACTAAATATATGCAGTGGATGTCGTGGTGTAGCTACCACCCAGACCCACCCATTCAGGACCAACCTGTGCTCATTCCCTCAACTGCTAAGAGTGTTGGCTGAGGATAGCTCACAATTAAGTCTCTCCCACAGGCTTCCTTGGGCTAAAGGAGTGGCCTCACTCAAGGTTGGGTTCCCAGCCCAGAGGCAATTCCCACCCACTGACTGGTTGATGCCAGGATACAAAGACCTGCCCCCTGCCTCATTAGGGGAGGTGATGGTTAATTTTATGTGTTTGACTAGGCGGCTATGGGTGGTCAGATATCTGGTTACACATTATTTCTGAGTGTATCTGTGAGGGTGATTCTGGAAGAGATTAGCATTTGAATTGGTGGACTGAGGAAAGCAGATTGCCCTCCCCTATGTGGGTGGGCATCATCCAACCAATCCACTGAGGGTATGAATAAAACAAACAGATGGAGGAAGGGAGAATTCTTTTTCTCTGCCTGATTGCTAATTTAGGACATCAGTCTTCTCCTGACTTTGGACTGGGACTTAGGCCATCAATTTTCCTGGTTGTCAGGGCTTCTTGGTACAGAACTGCATCACCAACTTTCCTGGGCCTCCAGCTTCCATGTGGCAGATCATAGGATTTCTTAGCTTTCCTAATCACATGAGCTGATTCTTCCTCATAGTAAACCAACCTCTCTCTCTCTCTCGTCTATGTTTCTTATCGGAGATAGGGTATCTCTCTCTCTCTCTCTCTCTCTCTCCTATTGGCTCTGTTTCTCCTGTGGGGAACGCTGACTAATAAAAGGGACAATGCTCAGGGGCCATCCTAGGTCTAGTGCTTCTGGCAAAAGGGCCAAAGCCTCTGCTGATTTCCTCCTCTTGCTCTGCTCCTGCCAGCTTCACTCCCCATGCTCAATCCTTCTTTTACTCTACTGCAGGTCAGCACTCCCAAGAGCGTCTGCCAATGAACCCCTTGCGCTCAGATCTTCATTGCATTGCAGAGAGTCCAACTAAAGCAATGTGTGTCTAAAGAACAATGACACAATTCCACAAATAATGTATCTATTCTGAATCTTCTTTCATTCCAAGTTGAGAAATGGTTGGGGACAGAGAGAACACGTACAGGTTTTTCAAAATTTTAGCTATCCTTTAAAATAAAAAAAAAAAACCTCACCTTTGCTTGAATTATTCCAGACCATAGAAAATGAGTAGGTTCTTTTTTATAATGCTAACATAACTTGAACACTAAAATTTGATCATTATAAAAAGGAAAAACTATAATTTCCTGTAAGAATATAGATCTAAAAATTCTGTATAGCATATAACAATTGATTCCAGCTGCATATTATGAGAACAGTATAATATGACCTAGTAGAGTTTATTCTAACACCATAAGGATAGTTCAATGTTAGGAAATCTATCAATGTAATTTATTACATCAACAAATGAAGAAAGTCGATGATTATATCAATAGATGGCTGAAAGGCATCATAAAGTTCAACAGCCATTCCTAACAAAATTTCCAAGTACTTTAGAAATAAAGGAAACTATTTAAATATGATAGATTCTTTTTACCAAAACCCAATAGCAAACATTACAATAAACCTTGAAATGCTGAAACCATTTCCATTAGAAAGTAAAGCTAATTTCTTGTTAAATTTAATGTGTAGTGAAATTGATCACACCTTTCCTTCTACTCCCACTGGTCTAGGACGGACCCCCCAGTACAGTTAATGCAAGGATGTACCTAAACATCTCTTTCTCTCAAGACTGACTTTCTAGAGGTAGGTATAAGCCCTACAGATTTTTGTATCCTTGGTCCCTGACACGGTTTCTGGCACAAAAAGTTTCTTGAAGGCCGAAGCAATTGAATGAAAATAATAGTGAAATTTTGAACTTTATGGAAGACCATTTCCCCTTTCCCATAAGAAAATGGTGTCAGTTTGACTTGCAGACAAGATGCTAAGCATATCCTATCATAAGCATAATTTGCAAGACTGTTTTTCAAAAAGTCCAACCAAAGAATTCTATCTGAATCAGAGAGCAGAGACTGATGAGTCCATTTATACTTTTTAATAGTATGTTATTTTTCCTTGAAATTTAAAAATCTCATAGGAATGGGGCGCCTGGGTGGCTCAGTTGGTTAAGCGACTGCCTTTGGCTCAGGTCATGAGCCTGGAGTCCCGGGATCGAGTCCTGTATCGGGCTCCCTGCTCAGCGGGGAGTCTGCTTCTCCCTCTGACCCTCTTCCCTCTTGTGCTCTCTGTCTCTCATTCTCTCTCTCTCAAATAAATAAATAAAATCTTAAAAAAAAAAAATCTCATAGGATTTCATCATGATCATTTTTAAAACTCCTTCCATGATGGTTCTAGGATTTATTGACCATATTTAGAAGTTGGCTGTGAACAGCTTGGAAATGCAATAGTGCAAGTCACTTAGTTTAAGTTTATCTACCTTAGAAACCATAACAATATTAAAAACAAAGAAATGAACGCCCATCCCCCAAACTGCTTGGGAAATGCTTCTCTAAAATGAAATTATTTTTTACATCTTTCACACCTCCCCAAACCAGATTTTATTTTAATAATTTTTTTTCTTTCAAAATTACTATTTATATCTTACAACACCCACACATTTCACTTCTCAGGAACCCTGAGTTATTTCACTTAGTGTTAATGGGGCAGACCCCTTGGCCCAAACTCACTATTACCTGTTTAGAAGCTAATGTGTCCTGTTGCCACATCTTTCTCTGAAGAGATAATAGATATATGGCTCTGAGATGGAAAACAGAGGTTGGATATTCAAGATTCCACTCCAGAAGTGTTGCCTACTCTGGGTTAACCCTCATTTATTTGTTTAACAAGTGCTTATGAAACTCATCGGCTGGAGTAGGTACAGAGGAAGGACAGGGCTCAGATCTCATGAAGAAATTTAGTGTGACAATATTATCCTTGTTCCCTTTCTTTACCTTTTTTCAGCCAATGTTTCATGTTTCTCAAAGGGGTCCTTTGGAGGAACAGGGAAACAAAAAGCTATATTCTTATATTCAATGAATCTAATGACTCTAAAGGGTAACGTAAAGAACTGAACGTTATCTTTTTCTCTTCATTTATCGACTTACCTGTTTGTCTCTCTAATTCTGGTCTGCTATCTCTGACCTCCTCCTCTCTACCCTGGGAATAGCACCTTAATTTTCCTTGGGGGAATCCACCTTCCTCCACTGCCAGCCTGGAGGAAGGCTGGGTGGTTGAATGAGGCTCCATGTCCCCCTCAGCTTCAGGACAGGACACGGGATCTAGGTCTGGCTGGTGAAGGGAACTCCTGGGATTTTAGCGGGAATTGTCAGGAAAAGGCATTCTCACCTGGGGTTGCTAAACTGGCGGAGTTCAATCCTACAGCTGCCCATGACCACCTTGCCATCAAAGTGGAGAAATTATATGAAAATGAAGCTGAACACAGAGGAAGAGGAATTGAATCATGAAGAAAGACACGTTTTTGATGAGACCATCTGAGTACTTGAATTAAACCGGGCTTAACGTTGGGCCTATAAACTTTTCAGTTATGTGAACCAACACTTTTTAAAAATCAATCACCTGCAAGTAAAATATGTAGGCCAGGGGCCGCTGGAGTCAGAGAGGCCTTCCCGAGAAAGTCACATCTAAATGGTCTCCCAAAGGAAGTCTGGCTAAGAGGAAAAAGGAGTGTCTTCAGCGAGGAAACAGCCTTTTGGAAAAAATGTGGTTGAGGAAGAGCACGGCTTAATTGAATTGAAAGCTGTTCCCTTTGGTTGGTATAACCAACGTGAGAAGGACCAGAAGCAGGAGGACCATGGAGACACAAGGCTGCTGAGGTTGTGCGGGGCCAGACAAGGCATGACTTTATCTTCGAGGCAAGGGGAAGGGTTTTCAGTGGGGCAGTAAAAGACCCAAATTGCATTCTAGAAGTGTCTGACAGCCATGTCGAAGACTGATTCAAATGGGCAAAACACACATGTCAGAGTAACATGATGGTGGCCTTTCTTAGCAGTGGCAGTGGGACAGGAAAGGAATCAATGGGTTAGAGCGCTTTGTAAGAGAATGAGGAGGCTTTGGGGTCTGACTGGGAGGAGACGGGGGAAGGAGGAGTTAGGGAAGTGGCTGAGTTCCTGGCTTAGGCACTGGCCCGAAGGCAGTGCAGAGGGAGTGTATCCCAGGGGGAGAAGATCTTGGAGGAAGCACATGCAGTGTTGGAGAATTTGGGTGTGAGGTGTTTGGCGTATTTAGGGGAAATGTGGGATAGTCCAGTCAGCTGTGTTAGGAAAGTGAGAGCTGGAGATATATAAACGGGAGAGGTGTGGTTGTGACTACACCATGATTGTAGATGAGTATTTTGGAGTCAACGTTGTTAGGTAAGGAAGGAAGAGGGCTTGGGGAAGAATCCTGAAAAACACTAGCATGTAGGGAATGACCAGAAGAGAAATCATTGCAAAAGGAGCCTAGAAAGAATTAATGAGGAAGGCAGAAGAAAAATCAGGAGACCATGACACCTTAAAGGCCAAGACTTTAGAGACTATGTCAAGGAACGTTGGGAGTGGCCAGCAATCCCTGTACCGATGGATGAAAGATGACTCCAAACTTTGTTATGAAAGAGAGAAGGCAAGGGGGTCAACGCTCAGAGATGAAGACCCTTTGCTCTTCTTTGCTCCCGCTTTTATTGGTCCTTTAGGATATTCATTAATCTTCATCACTTTCTCAAGCATGTAATGTGTGACAAGTGGTCTTACCGGAACTAGGAGGATCTGTTTACGGGAAAGAAAGCATATGCTAATCTGCATGTTCGAAGAGTTCTGCTACACATAGCCTGAGGGACAATGCCTACATCTCTAAGATCACAGGGCGGCTGTTTGGGCTAAGAAAGCTTAGGGGAAGGCAGCTCCCCGCGGCATTCCTATGGCAGAATGCTCACGCAGGCCTCAGCATTCCAAAGGCCTACACCCATCTCTGAAACCTTCCATCACCCCCAGCGGCCTCCGTGTTACATTTTAGCAAGCCAGGTATTATGGCTGATTTCATGCTCTACATTAACCCCAGCGAAAGAGAAGGTGGCAAAGAGTCAAACATGCTACTTAGGGTCCAACAATTGCTGTGAGTTAGGGGGGGGTTATTGTTACTGACAGGTGGGACCAGAATGCTCATTGCAGAGAGATATGGGGTTGTTGGGGGGGGGAAGAAATTTTGATAAATACTTGATAATACATGTCAAGCTTTCAAAAGAAGGAAAAGCTGGTCTTCAGGATAGAAGGAGAATTTGGAGGTCTTGCAATAATTCTGGAAGGGGTGGCAAGGAAAGGAGACAGAAGAGAAAGAGCCAGGGAGCTAATGGTCCCAGATCATTTGTGATGGGACACTTTCATGGAATGTCACAGAAATTCCATAAAATGTCATAAATTTGTGCTCCATTGAAGTGATGATTGTTATTTTCTAGAAACTGAAAGAGGTGCTGAGTTTCACCCTGGAGAAGGTGCGGGAGGGAATGGAGAGTAGGTGAGAACCCTGAAGTTGAAGCTACGGAGGAGGCCTGGCAGACGTGGGTGACAGAGCTGGCTGGAGGTGGGCCCAGCCTTCCTGGATGTGAGTCTGGGTCCCCCATTTATCAGCCTTGGAACCACCCTGAGTCTCACACTTCTTGTCCGCAAAAATGAGGATAACAGCACTTCCCAGTATATAGGACTCTTGTCAGGATTCCATGGGTCACCACACGTGCTGGCACACAATAGGCTCTTCACAGACATTGGCTGTTTCCACAAAGCCCTTTGGAAGGGCTTTGGGCTTCCGTAGGTCATGGAATTAGGGGAGATTAGGCAATTTCTTCCAGGGCTCAAGGTTAAGAGAAGTTCCCCAATGAGGCCTCCATTATATAAGAGAAGGATTGAAATGGTCTGTGGATGTAGCCACAGGGATGATGTTCCTGATCCTGTAGAGGGCAGTTGTAATGAAGAATGTGGACCAAAGGCAAATGGCAGTGTGCATATTCAGAAGTGAGTGAGGAGGGCAATTTTTAAAGAAGTTTAGCTAGGAAAGGCAGGAGAGAGAGAGAGAAATAGCGGGGATGGGATCTTAACTCAGAGGCACCCCATTCACCCAGGGTAGTAGTACAATCGTCTCTTCTACTAAAGGTGATACCTCGATACCACAAAACTTGCAGTCATAGTTCTTTATGTCCCTACTCTCATTTAGATTTAAAGAACACAGTCAAGACACAAAAAGTTCCCTGTTGGGAAGTTTAAATTTGAATCTGATACTTTAAAAGAGGCCTATTAATTTGCCATGTTTGTGAACTGAGACCTCATCTGTGTCACACAGTCCTTCGTATTTTCGTCCCGAGTGGTGAGAAACATCTCACTGGCATCTCATCGCTCTTCAATAGCTAGAGGCATTATCAGAAATTGAGATAATTACCCATAACAGGAATAAATGAATTTTGAGTACATGGGCTCCCACCTCTTATAGGCAGGGCGAAGGAGGTTAACAAGGCAGGTGACTCGTGGCTGGAGGAGTACACATAAGTCATTTTTTAAAAAGATTTGATTTATTTATTTGACAGAGAGCGAGAGAGGGAACACAAGCAGGGGGAGTGGGAGAGGGAGAAGCAGGCTTCCGCCGAGCAGGGAGCCCTATGCGGGGCTCGATCCCAGGACCCTGGGACCATGATCTGAGCCGAAGGCAGATGCTTAACGACTGAGCCACCTAGGCGCCCCTCACATAAGTCATTCTTAATTGGAGGTTTCACCTTTGTTCCCCTGAGCTGCTGCCAAGGAACTTTCTACATGTGACTTGAGATAAATGAGCAAGTCAGGGAACTGTTTGCATCTCTAAAATGAACTGCTAGGCTAGTCCTTTGAAATCCTGAAGGGGATGGTGGTGATTAAAGATACAGTTTTTACAACTTAGTGTAAAAGGCAGTCAAGAAGTCTGGGAGGAAGAGGTGGGGCTCGGGGAAGCCCGGGAGCAGTGACTCCGGGATGCTGTGTTTTGCATTGTTTTTGTTACCCCCCATGCTCGAGGCAGTCTGGTTTGGGAGACACACCAGGAGGAGAACGTCAGTCATGAAATCAGAGCATCAGTCCTTTTTGGTAAAGAACAAAGGAAGCAAAGGGAAGCCTTGACGGGAAAACTATACGAACACCTTCTCTTCCATAAGAAGCTCTTCTGCTCCCCAGGGGAAGGGACGGAGTCCATCCTTCTTTGGAGGTTCTGCTCTCAGGAGCCACATGTTGAGTGTGATCATATGAAGCCATAGAAATAGCTCTGAGTGGAGAGTCAGTGGTTTGAAGTTATAGGTCTAGCCTATGCACACCTCTGCCACTAATTTGGTGATTTGGGGCAAGCTGTGACCCCTTCAAAACTCCTTTTTTCCCACATGTAAAATAGAAAGCAGTTGGCCACAGGGATTCTTACCTATTATGGGATTTTGAGCACCTGGATGGGTGGGCAGATGGGCAAAATGATGTATATCTATGCTAAAGAGGTTCAAAAGAAAACAGCTTGTGTACTTTACTTTGGGAATTATGCGGGCCATTTGACTGTATGGAAAAAGCATGGGTGTGAAACCTAGACATCTTGGGTTGGCACGTGCCGACAATAATACCCTTACATAAAAGTTTGGATAAACACTTATTATACACTTGCCTTCACCCCAAATATTTGGTTTTCAATTTCTTAATCTTCTGGAATGCCTGAAACGACTTTTGGCATTTTGAGCATTCCTGGGGTACAACTTTATGTTATTTGAAACAGAAATGGCATAAATAACAACACAGTTCTGCTAATCAACTCAAAATCTTCCAAGTCACACAGACTATGAGAAACCAGAACCTGTTTTCCTGGACAGGGAATGTATTTGCTCAGTCCACGAAATTGAGATCAAACTTGGATATTATTTTCCAGGTCCTAGTCTTTGGAAAACAGACAAAGAATACCCCGATGGCATGAGATGTTTTGTGAATAGCAAACTCTATAAACATTTTCTTAGGAACCACACTTTGTCCCATGAGTAAATTAGATAGGTCACAGGTGTATTTTCATGAACTTATTTTACGCTTAGCATGGAGCATGGCATATATTCAGCACTCAAAAATGTTTGTTGAATAAATGAATGAATGCATGTATAGATGGTATTTAAAAGAGACTGTAAAATCTATCATGAGGAATTTTCCTAATTAAAATTTAATTATTGCTATCAATTTTGATCTATTATGTATATAAAAGGATGGACAGTTAATGAATTTCTAAGTAGATGCTTCTGAACTTTTCTTGAGATAGTCCTAATAACTTTGGAAGGCTCCTAATGACATCTGGCTTTCTTTAAGAAAAAAAAAAAATGAGAAATAAACGAACCAGTCCACCTGGTTATCCAGATATCTATCTGGTTATCAGATATCTATCTATCTACCAGTCAGGGAATGATTTAATCTTGGAGTAGCTTTCCAGGTTCTCAGAAAGACCTCTCTCTGTTAAAACCTTCTTGAGTCTGTGGTGGTGCCATTTAAATTATGGGTACCCTTAAATTCAGAGAGAGAGATCTAGGAAGGAATAGGGTTGACTAAAGGAAGGTATGATCACTTTTGACACTAAGAGAGCATACTCACCAAGATGAGTAAGTAGGAAAGTGCTAACTATCCATTTACTATTCTGGGCTCTGATGAAAAACATGAGTGAAGATATTCCTGTCTGTCTCCCATGGGCTGCATTTTGGCAATATTTAATTTTGATCAACTATTTTCCTTTTTAATTAAGATAACTTTTCCCGGAGGCTTTGCCTGTGGGAAATAAGCTCTGCAATTCATGACTAATATCACGGCATCCTCTTGTCATTACTTCTGCTAATGAATGCCCAGAATGTGTGCACTACCAAGGACTAGCAGTTTGGGACCAGATGTCTGAAGGGTCTCTGTATTTTGACAGTTGACATTTGTAGAAAATTTCTTTCCAGCTCTGTTTGATCACATATTTATTAGAAGAGGAATATGGGGTGTGTGTGTGTGTTTCGTTTCTTCCAGCAAGGAGTCACAGAACACCAGGGTTGATCAGTCCGTCCATCATCCTCCTTTAATTATGATGAGAAACAGGCCCAGAGAGGTGAAATTACTTGACCAAGGACACCATTAGCTAGAACAAAAGCTCAAGTCCCCTGAAATTTGTCATAGGCTATATTGCCACTTCTTGGCAAATTCTAGATAAGTTCTATACTTTTATTTGAGGCTTCACTTGAGGCAGAAGATGGTATTTTGAAGAGCTCCCAAAGTGTGACTGTTCCAGCTCCAAGATTCGTTCTTCCTCAGTCATAAGCTCACATGGTTCAGGATACCCTCTTTCTTGAAACCTGACCTCAGATCATACATGTGGCAACGATCTGTGTATCCCTACAAGAACGGCAGCAGAACAAAAATTTGTGTGTGTGTGTGTGTGTCGGGTCGGGGGGCAGATTGTAAGGGTGTGTGGATGTATAAATCTACAAGTAAACTTTGGGCCATCAAACTGTTTGCCTCCTCTTTGGTTCTTATCCAGCTGATCGTCATCGTGGTGAGGGGCAGGCTTGGGCGTCCGATCAGATCCTCATGCTCTGGTTCTTGCCCTCCAGGACTGGACAACTATGGGGTATTAGCCTGGTCACCAGCCCTGGTCAGGCCCAGATCTGGCATTTACCCCAGGGTGTTGCTTCCTTGTTGTGCTCTCCCAGCATGGGAGAAAGGTAGCTATCAAGGTGGTGGCGCTCCATATAGCCTCTGACACAATCTTGGGCAGACTATCTTTCTGTAGCTCCGTCTCTTCATCTGTACATGGGGATATTTATGTCTCAAGAATAGGGATATGGGGAACGGGACCCAGAACTGTCCAAACTGGCTTTGAGTGATGATCCCACATTGACTGGTGCAGTTTGGCTCAAACTGGAAGCCACTGTCTTCACCTCACTGGGAGAAGGCAGCCGTCCCTAGTCTCAAAATCTCCTGAGATTGGTGGCTTCCTCCTCCAGCGGAGGCGGCGGCGGGGGTGGGGGTGGTGAGGGTACAAACTCCTATGGGCTGCTGAGGTCTTCAAGTGTTAGGCAGCTGGCTTTCCCAGCAATCCATGTAAGCAGCTGGCCCCTGAGCTCCGGTTACCTGTTTGTACAAGATGGCTCTCATGCTTGCCCCATATGAAGAAAGAACAATAGGGGGTAGCACCCTGTGCTGGAACAGGATGCTTTTATTACCTCAAGGTGCCTCCAACCCCACGTGAACTCAAACAGGACTCTCTGCAGAATGCTCCCAAATCAGAGACTCTGTACATCTATTGCTCTGACTTAAGCCTTATCAAGTGATGCTTCTGTGTTTCCCCAGACCCTTAGAATATTAGGCCATTGTGAGGATCAAATGAATTAATCCATAAAAAACACTAAGGACGGTGCCTGATGTTCTTAGCTTTCCAATGGACATAATCTCTCAATTAAAAGGACCAAAGTGAGTTAATAGTTGTAAAAGCCGTGTGTAAACTGTAAAGCACGTACACACATTACATATTATCATTATTGGCTGTATCTATCTTTTGTATCGTAATATTTTCTTCATCTAACCTGGGGTATAAAAAGAAATGAGGGCCATGTCAGTTTTTATTGGGGAATGGAAAAGTATGGGGTATATATGAGGAGGAACAACTAGGCAGGAGGACTCTCCATTTCACTGGTTTTCCTCCAAGGAGTATCTTCATTTTTTAAAGGACCTACAGCAGTTGGAAGAATTAGACTGGTCTTCTGTCTTAGAATGGGTAATTCCTTTTTCCTCCCTGTGTAGAAACTACCCCAGATCATATCTGTGTCTTTCTGCAGAAAGTTGTTTAAAACTTATTCTTTTTTCCTCACACTTTCAGATGTATAAATACATCTTTATGTACTCTAACACAGTCTCAGTATGAATATGAGAAGGATGAATTCCTGTTAAATATACCACCAGGTTGCTACAACCTAAAATAAGAAATGATACGTCAATAAGCCTGGGACATGAATCTGATTATCTCAAGTTATGTGCACACGAAGGCCCTACTGTGAATACGGCAGCAAGGAGAATATTCGGGTGGCTAAAATTACCTCAGGAGTGACACTCTAGAAGCCTGAGAGCCAGCCTTGATTCCCCTCCAGATCAGGTCTTTTCATTTCCACCTTCAATATATCTTAAAGTCATTTACTTCTAAATTCACTGCTGTCTTAGCCTAAGTCACGCCATCTCACGCATGAACGGCCACAAGAGCCTTCTGGCTTGTTTCTCTGCTGATACTTTTGCCCTATTCCAGCTAATTCTCTACAAAGAAGTTAGAGTAACCTTAAAAAAAAAAATTTTTTTTTTTTTAATTAAGTGAACTCTACCCGCAACGTGAGGCTCCAACTCATGGTGACCCTGAGATCAAGAGTCGCGTGCTGTACTGACCGAGCCAGCCAGGCGCCTGTGGAGTAATGTTTTAAAACAAATTGGACCACGTCTCTCTCTGAGCTCTAGTAGCTCTCGTGCTTGGAGTAAAACCCAAACACTTCAACATGGCCTACAGACTTCTGTGTGAACTCACAAACTTCTCCTTTGTGTGGGGAAAAAGCAGCTACACTGGCTTTTAGTTTCTTCTTTAGACAATCAGAGCTTTTGCACATGCTGATTTTTTCCCACAGGACTACATCCCCCCTCTTCACTCTACATCTTCTTTACTCTCCTGCTGGTCTCAGCTCAGATGGCTTCTCAGACGCACACACACATACACATATGCACCCACACTTCCATCTGAATAAGATCCTGCCCTTTATCATCTTTGAGCACCCTGGCTTTGCATTCCCTATACTTACATCAGAGCATATAAATGCATCTGTATTTGTTGGTGTATTTATTGAATAATTTTCTTCCTCAGTGGATGGTGAGATCCAGGAGGAGGGAGACCATGTTCGTTTTGTTCACTAATGAGTACTTCGTCTCTAACACAGTGCCTGGCACATAGTAGGTGCTCAAGAGACTTTGATAAGTGAACGCATATTCACATTGTCATAAGTTGTCATGATAAGCTCTAAAAGCTAAGAAGTCTCAGGGGTTTCCATTGAGCTGAGAGTCTAGTGTGTGAAGAAGGCAACTGTATAGAACCCATTGGGAAACCTGGATTCTAGATCTGTCAGACCTTAAGTAAGTTAAACCTCTCTGAACCTATTTTTATCCTTGGTAAATTGAGGAAAATCAAGACTTTTAATACTCGCCCTTTATACCCCTCAGAAGGGTTGTGAGGATCCATGGAGAGAACCGTACTAGTGCTTTGGAACCTTAACATATTTATACAGATTTACGTTGTTGTCATCATTAAATGGAAAATTATGTCTTAAAGCAGAATAGGAAAAGGAGGAAAAGCAGAGGGAAGGAGAAGAGACAAATGAATGACAGCCAAGAGGTCGTTGGTAATAAATACAGTGGCCTGGGATATGTTGTCCAATTTTTAAAATTCCAGTATTTAAGAAAAACCAAACCAATCAAAACAATCATAAAGCATTTGTAACATGTAGATTTTTAGGCTGTTTATGTCTTTGGCAAATTTCCTAGCAAATGAATCCCACTCGATTGAGAGCAGATGTTATCTATATTTTTAAACTTCTTAGATCTTCATGATTTTGGATATCACATCAACAGTCAGCACTTACTTTTGTCATGCCTTAGTTCTTATCTTCCCCAATTTTCCTTTCCTTTTGTAAATTATATGCTAATTTCGAAACCTGTATGAAATCTTTTATGATGCTAATGATTCCTTTTTATGCCCATTTAATATACTTAATTCTGAAATTCTCAATTCATCAGGCAATTTAAGCAAAAATTATAAAACACCCATTATAATCTGTCTCAGTGCATTTACTATGGATGATTTTAGCTCAGAATGTATTAGTTAAGCCATAGCTACAAAGTTTAATAGTGACATCCTTTGACTCCTGGTTTCACAATGGTTTTACATGGGGGAAAAAGTACTTGTTTCTGGTCTGAAATATTGTACAGCTCAAGTATGATGGAGAAACCTCATCTTTCCCTCATTTTTGGCTTCCAAGTGAGAAAGAAGTCACTGTGAATATAAAACTGTAATTAGCCGTCATTTTTTTCAATAATGGATCAAGGAAGTGTTTTATTTCATTCAATGTGAATTTAAACTCTTTAAAGAAAATGTATATTTGGTACATAGGAGGTCCTCTAGGTATGCTTAGGATTTTACCATCTATTTATTTGATAAAACACAGTACAATATTACAGAACTATTCTAGGTGCTAGACATTGAAAAAAAAAAAAGCAAATAAGATAACCCTTGGCTATTTTTTACTTTTTTACTCATTTGTGTCTTTGGCTCAGATTTCAGTTAGGTAAAATTTATCAAATCCAGACTTGGTATGACGATTCTTGATAGTCTAGAGACTTCCTAGACCATTAACAAATGCTTGATGATTGATTACCAATGCTGGTTGTCACTAGCTACACACACACACACACACACACACACACACATACTTTACCACTTATTTATTTATTTATTTTTTAAGATTTTACTTATTTGACAGAGAGAAACAGTGAGAGAGGGAACACAAGCAGGGGGAGTGGGAGAGGGAGAAGCAGGCTTCCTGAGGAGCAGGGAGCCCGCTGTGGGGCTTGATCCCAGGACCCTGGGATCATGACCTGAGCCGAAGGCAGACACGTAATGACTGAGCCACCCAGGCGCCCCTTTACCACTCATTTAAATTCACTTTAATGTTCTAAAAATAAGGATGCCACATAGAATCTTGTTGACATGCTGTATTAATCAGAATATTGGCTCAGCTGCTTCTACAGAAACCAGAAAACAGTGCTTCACACCAGAGAGAAGTTTTTTTTCCCTCATATGTGAAAGTCCAGGTTGGCAGGGAGTCTAGAGGAAGGGTAGCCCTTGGCGAGGTTATTCAGGGACCCGGAGTTCTTTCTGTTTTGTGAGCCTAGTATCCCTTCATCAGTGTAGACAATGATGTCTCACTACTATGTTTCTGTGCCCCAACCAGAAGGAAGGGCAAAGAGAAAGTGGGAGATAGAGTTCCCACTCAAAAACATGACCTGGAAGTAATGCAGTTTACCTCTCACGGGCCGTGGCATCGAAATCGATTATCTGACTATACCAAACCAAAAGGGAGGCTGAGAAACTTAGTCTTTCAGGTGGGCAACCATGTGTCTAGTAAAGTTCAGAGAGGGTAGAATGGGTACTGGGGAAAAACTAGCAATCTTCAGGAGTTGTCCTGACTCCTCCTTCCCCCTGCCCCTGTGTGTACTCCTCATTTTCTAAGGAGGTCAGGATTTTGTTTCATAAAAATCAATTAAAATATGAAAAACTATGAGTTTTAGAGCACTCATGAGCCCAACATCCAGGATCTACAAAGGTTTCACCCTATTTCTTGATTGAGTCCCAAAGCATGAAAGTTTAAACTCCTCAAATAATCCAGTTCTCTACGTTCGTCTTAAGAACTAGGTACATGGGCAGTTTTTCTTCCTCACTACTTAGAGAGATGTCCATTGGGAAAAATGCGCTACCGCAGAAGCGGCCTATTAGTGACAAATTATAAAATTTTACATACTTATTATAAGGTAAACTCCTAATGGTAATGTTTAGAGCCGGGGCTGACTTTGACCACCTCCCTGGCTGATTCCTCCTTGCAGTCATTCGTTCCTTCTCTCTGACATCTACCCTGGCTTCTGGGGACTCTTTAAAGTATTCATTTATTCATTCACTCAGTCAATATTTATTGAGTAGCTGTTATGTCCAAGGCAATGTGCTGGCTGTTGGAGGATGCAGATAAAAGAGTGAAAAAGTATACAATCCTTGCCCTTAAGGTACCTGCGATCAGGAAGCAAAGACAAGGGATCCACATACTTAATTAATTAATGCCGTAATGTATGATGGATGTTGAAGCTATGGGGTGGGTGGTGGGTGGTGGTTCAGAAGCAGATTCAGTCTTAACTGGTGTGGAAATCTGCTTTAGAAAGGAAATGACCGGTAGGATGTATAAATTTTTTTTTTTTTAAGGTAATGACAAGAGAAGACCTTCTAGACAGTGGGAACAACATGAGGAAAGTAGTAGTGATGGGAAAATTTAGGGTGCTATTACCCAGGCTGAGACTCCCCCAACCTGGGAGACGGGGGGGGGGCAGATCAGAATGACACAGTACACACAGACACTGACTCCCTCAGGCAGCTTTTCCCAGTGCTGGGGAAGGCATCTTAAGGGTATGATGCATCTGCAAACTCACGCTACTTGTCCAGTCACTCCCTAGGCTCCGAGAAGCAGTGCTCTGCCGAGGGACAGGCCCTCGCAATGGCCCTTCCTTCTCCCGCCCTTCCAGAATGACTGGGCTCCTTATTTCCTTATGCAAATGAAAAGCATTCTAAAGCCTGGCTCTCCAAGTTAACTTCTGGACATCAACATGGTCCAGCACACTTCTTGGAAATATAGAAGGAAGAAGCAGTGTGCTGTATTACTGTTCTTATCTTTGTGGTTTTTTTTGGACTTGCAAATAGCGAATCTTCCTTTACTGCAGAGGATAGGGAACTCATCTCTCTGCCACAGTTTGGGCATATCCTGGGAAAACAACAGACAGATGAGATTTAGGAAAGTAGATTAATCAAAAAGTCACTTTAAAAACATATACAAAAGAAAGCTGTTTTATCACTTTCCATGACTCTCAAAAATGAGACTCTCATGAGTTAATTTCTTTTTTTAAAAAAGATTTTATTTATTTATTTGCCAGAGAGAGAGAGAGAGAGCAAGCGAGCGAGCGCACCCAAGCAGAGGGAATGGCAGGCAGAGGGAAAAGCAGAAAAGCAGGGAGCCCGAAGCGGGACTCAATCCCAGGACTCTGGGATCATGACCCGAGCCGAAGGCAGACGCCCAACTGACTGAGTCACCCAGGCGCCCCTCATGAGTTAATTTCTTATATACAAGGGAAACATCCAATCTTTAGAATATTCAACAGTCTTAAAAGTTAAACATTTGCATTTCTGTGCTGAGCTCAGGGGATTCTGCATGAGATTCTTGCCTGCCACTGTCCTGTCCCAAATTTTAAATTGGGATTAAAATGTTAATTTCTCTCCCATATTTCCACTTACAGCAGTTTCTGAACTCACCAAGTTGAAAAGAATGGTTTCCGCTTTGCCACCATCGGACAGTGTCAGACCGAACTATGAGCCTTTCAATCAGGAAGAAGTGTTTTGATTTTGATTTACATCTAGATGAGGCTCTTTGCAGATGGAAGACTTAAAGAGATGTTGTAGCAGGAGACCAGATTCTGGCTGAGGAAGAATCCAAAACAGAGAGAGGGGGCTGGAGAGCCTACTAAGTAACTGATTATTTTGGTTCTATCTTCCTGCCTCAAGAGGGATAAATGCTAGTGTAGGTGAAGTGTTTTGGCCTCCCAGGAAGAAAGGGAGTAGAGCAACCCAAGGGGGTATGAATGTCTTCACTAGTATTTATGAGGGTTAAGGCTGAGTGACAAAGCTCAGAAAAATTTTGATGCAGGTCTCTCTTCTCCAGGTGCAAGATACACATTAAGCTAGTGAGTGGGAACAGCTAAGTGTTTTTTGATTTTATGACCCAAAGCCCTGTTTACTTATCATTTATTGGCTCTGTTGTAAGTATCTAAGGATGATTATGTAGATTGTTCATGGGGCAATTTGGTAACAGACCCACGAATAATAAATCATCATGAACGTTCAGACTAGACTCTTCTAACCTTTCCTACGCCTTTATTAAATTAAATTTTCTCAAAAACTTTTTTTTGTCTCCTGAGATATTGCACATTGGAGGAAGATTTGTGTGCGCGTGCCAAGATGACTTTTGGTAAACTATCAAATAGACTCACTTTGTCAGTTAGGTTGATGTGCTTCAGTACGGTTGAATATCTGAAACTGGGAAGGAAGGAATGTCTTGAAAGGAAGACCTTGGCCACAGAGTGGAGGATAAGGTGAGGCAGAAGAAGAAGGCTAGTTATGAGGCTTTGCTTCTTGGGAGGTAGTGGGGCCAGTCTACCACCAACATTCATTTCATTTGCAGGGCCTGAGGCAAGAGTATGAATGGAGTTCACCTCCCTACTCCCAGGACCCCACTCTACTAAGGCCTACACCCTTTTCTTCCCATTGCCTATGTGGGGCACTCACAGAACAGCATCCACATAACCCAGCTCCATCTTGTGCCATCCCTCAGATAGCTCTTGAGCATGGTCAGACTCGTGGGAACATCTGCACTCAGAAGAATACACAGTTGTAGAAGGCTATGCAAGCCCCTAGATAAATTCTGGGCTATTCAGGCAGGGTACCAGAGTCCCAGGTACCCAGAGTGGGATCCAGAGCATGGGTTCCAGATTGGCAAAATCCTCGGCCCTGTGGATTCTTTGCTCTTGCTCTATAGGAGGTCTGGATGGGGCCCTTCTAAAGCACAGAGTCTCTAGCAGGGGCCCCATTTGTCTGGATTTAAGGGAGGTACCGGAGAAAGATCCAAAGTTTATTATTAGACATCCCCCATTACCAACATGTAGAGAGGCCACATAGAAAAATTGCACATGAGTGTGCCTGAATATGGGTTAAGAAAAAAAATGATGCCTCTGATGGAGGTCTGGATCGCATCACACGTTTCTCTAGTCGTAAAAGAGATAATAGTAGAGAGATAACAACAAAGATTCCATGCTCTTCTAATAGACTAATTTCAGAAGGATTCAAGTTACTTCTTTCTACTTCTTTAATTGGCCAAGGCCTTAGCAGATGGAATTTCCCCTTTATCTGTGTCCTGGCTAAAAAGGTTTAAAGGAAATCCAAAACTTCTTCCAAAATGCAGCAGACCTCAGTGTACCCACCCAATTCCAGTCACCACATTCTCAATGCAACACATTCCCTACCTTGATCCATACCCAGCAGCTCTCATTTCTCTTTGTAGAACCTTTGCTTTAAGTATCTACATAATGGTTGGTGTGTGTTTGCACTGTCTGTGCACGTGCGCATGCGGGTGTGTGGAAGAGTGACACACACACATCAGGGGTGAGAGGATAAAACAGTGCTGTGAGGAGGAATTGCCCCCGATAGCCTCCTCTCTCCGTGTGTCCAGCAGGAACAAGGAGCTGAGTTCTTGTGCCTCTGCCCATCACTACCCAGGCACCTGGACCAGTCACTTGGCTTCTCCGTATTTTAGTTTCCCCTTTTCCAAGATGCACATCAAATCAAACGAAATGTGAAGTGGGTGTTGAAAAGCAGAGGAAGTCAGGACTCTGAGCATTGCCTTTAGGACTCCTACCACTGCCCCTTCTGTATTTCTAATTCTGGCAGCTGAGTTGGGATGTGGGGGTAGACATAGTGAGTGAGGGAAGGCAAAATTCAGGAGAGCCAAGCACGGTTTGTTTTCTAGGACAGACGGTCCCTCTGGTACCAGGGTAGCCTTCTGTTTTTAGCTTCATGGGATCATATCATGAAGTACTCTCAAGTCAGAGTAAATTCTGGTAAGTCTTTGAATCTGCTTTATCGTCCCTTCAACAAATCGTCTCTTTGTGCAAGTGTATCCTTCCCCTGTGGTTGTGTTTCTACTATTTGCCCCTGTGATTATCACCCAGAGCTGGGTTGTTAACATGACGTCCATTCTCCTGTACGAGCCAACCTCAGGCTAGTCCTGGGCTTTCTACAGCATTCTTGTTGTAGACAGGGACTCTGTGTTCTCCAGAGATTCTAGAGTGGGCAAATTTGCACTCAATATTCCCCCCAAAGCGTACTCCCGCAGTTTTTTTTCTTCCAACTTAATATGAGCCTCCCATTTTTGGAGGTAGGAAACCAAGCTCTTTCTTATTATCTCCTTTAAAGCTGAGAATTCAAATTCTGGCTTCACAATGTGCTATTTGTTATTGAGTTTTTCCAATCTCTCTGAACCTTAGTTCTCTCATCCGCAAAATGAATGTCATAAAATGTATCTTACCAGGGTGTTGTGACGCTTCAAATAAATGGTATAGATGTGGATGAAGGCACAAACAGGAACCCAGCAAATGCCTGGCGCAGTGCAATAAGCATGTTAATTTTTAAATCTGTCTTTTCTGCCTCCTCATTTGCGCCACGTTTACGGAGCATGTTGGAGAGAGTAGCTATTTGTAGGTATGCACAGTGTTCACATATCTGAGACCTTGTAAATTTCTGGGATTGATGGGAAAAGCTGCCTGATTTGAGGGAGGAAAGACATAGTGGATCCCAGGGAAGGAAAGGACGCAGTAGCCCTTTGTCCTCAGCAGGCTAAGGCTTGACACACCGTGACAGTGCTGGGAGGTGGGGCTGGTCCTTGTGGGGATGGCTGCACAGGGAGAAGCTGAACACTCCGAGCTAGGATTCTGGGAACTCACGACAGTTTGGGGCAGAAGTCTTCTTGAGAGAGCATGATCACTTTCCCAGGCAGGTCCAGGTGATCTCTGGAGGGACTTGATGTGGGGCTCAATCCGAGGATGCTGGGACCATGTCCTGAGCCAAAGGCAGACGCTTAATGGACTGAGACACCCAGGCACCCCATTTGGGATGTTTTAAAGAGGGTAGCAAGAGAAGGGTACCAGACATTACACTAATTTGGCACTGGGGGCTCCAGAAAAATTTATTTAGGAAAAACAAAAGATATATGATGTTAATTATGCCTTTAAAGTGTGGAGCAACTTGTTTCAGTGTTGTGGATCTGCATTAGTGTTTGCTTGATTTTTTTCCTTGGCCCCATATTTCAAGTTGTGTGTGCGTGTGTTTGTGTGTGTGTGTGTGTTTCCTTTTTGGTCTGTGTTCTTCTTATTTTCCATACAAAATAGTCATCAGACGGCCTGTCTGGCAGACAAATCAGATTGGGGAAACAGGACATGTTATTATTGTCTTTTACTACTTGTCTTTCACCAAAGCTGGTCATGGGTTATGACCTGGCTCTTAGCTCTTGCTGGGAAATTACCCTTGTAGACCACGTGAGCAGCTGTGCCTCACTCCTCTCCCTCCTGTGTCTCAGGGCCAAAGCATTTGGAGCACATTTTTCTGTTCTTCATACAGAAACCATACTATATTGTTTCTGTATTTTTCTCTATTAGCTTGCAAATTGTACTTCCTATTGCACATGTGCAGTGTTATCCTTATGTGTATTGAGTCTCTTAGGAAAGATAAATCTGAAACACAAATAAATTGGGTTATTTTGTGAATAAATTATTAGGCCACAAATAATATTGGCTGGCAACAGAAGAAAGATTGCCTCCCCACAAATAAAATATCAGTCGCTAGCGTGGCAAGGCAGGGCGAGACTTTGCTGCTGAGGGGCATAATGAATGCTTCTATTTTGCAGTTGTTTCTAAAATGTAAGCCTTTTCCAATCAGTGATACGGTATTTGGTCCCAGGAGAATGATGGAATTTCTAAAGACTGTCTCACTTTCCAAGGACAGATTGTTTAAAGAGGAAAATTGCATCCTACATGTTGGGCTGGACCAGTTGGGCCATTTGAGAGGGACGTAGACTTGATATTGACTCAAAACGCTCATCTAACTTGTTATATGACCTTGGTCAAGTCACAGAACCTCTTTGTTTCTTTCTTGTTGTTGTTCTGATTTGTAGAATTTTAGACTTTGGGGTAGCCCAAGGTCCTTTTCAGAAATCTGCAAAATCAATTCCATTGGCGGGAGAGAGAAAACATTCTTGTACGATTTCCACAGGCATCACTTTAGGCCTCTGGGTCCTAAGTTTGAATGCTTCTGTCTTCTTCATCTTTCCCAATGCTTGGGAATAGTTGTAAAGATGATCAGACTTGCAGGCCCACGTTTAAAGCCTCCTCGCACACATTGGCAGAACAGAGGGAGAACTATACCCCTTTTCTGCCATCCATGCTCTTCATCTTCTCTAATCCAGAGGTCCTCAAAGATGAGCATGCATCACAGTCCCCTGGAGGGCTTGTTGGAGCAGCTTGCTGGGCCCCACCCCTAGAGTTCCTGATTTGGGAGGTCTGGGATGGGGCCCGAGAATTTGCATTTCTAACTAGTTTCCAGGTAATGCTGCTGCTGCTGGTCCTGGAACCCCACTTTGAGAACCATTGCTCTAATCCATTTGCACACCGCGTCCAGAGTAATTTTTAAGCATATAAAATAGATCGTGCCATGTTCTTACTTAAAATCCTTGAGTGTCTTTCCCTTGTGCTTAAAGTCCAATGCTTTTCCGTGCCTGCAAGGCCTTGCTTGGTTACTTTGGCTCTGCTTACTTTTTCAAACTTGTCTTCTCTTGCTCCCAAGGTTTGGGCCTTCAGCCCCCACTTTCAGGTAGCTCTTGAAAATGGAGAGCTCTCTGTTCCCCCTTCAAGACCTCAAGCTCACTGCTCCTCCATTGTCTGGCTGATTCCTTCCCAGCCTTTAGGTCACAGGTGCAGTGGTGTCTCCTCCAGAAGCTTCCACTGAGAGCACCATCCGTGCCGTTACCCCAGCTCACTGGTTACTCGCCATCACACTGCCTTTCTCCTCTGTAGCGGATAGCACCATCTGAAATGAGAAGTTGAAACCATCTTTATTCAATTATTCATTATCTACCCATACTCCGTCTAGAGTATAAGGTCTGTGATGAGAGGATCCTAGCTGGCTCACAGCTGTACCCCCAGTGCCCACAAGAGATGCTTGATACATTGTAGGTGCCGGGCTATTTTTTTTGTACCAAGTAGTGGCCCAAACAAGGGGTGGGAATTTCACTCCCTGAGTTGGATGGGCTTTGGACGCCTGTGGCCTCTATGGTGTGGATGGAGGTAGCCAATCCTCGAGAATAAGTGAATCCTTGCTAACGTTCCAGCACGCTGGAGGCAGGACCAGCCCAGGGAGGCTAGGCTGGATAGTGGGATCTTTGAACCCATGGTGATGCTGGTGCTGCCTTCCTACCACACAAATCCACCAGCCCAAAGCAGGGAGGCTCAGAGCAGCTAGATTATCTCCTTTACTGTTTTCCAGGGTTAATCACATAGCCATGGTGCATCTTGGAGTCTGTATGGTTTTTAAGAGGGGTGTACCGAAAAGTTAGTGACAACACAGTCCTCACTGATGACCCTGGGAGAAGGAAGATTCCATCCTACTGGGCTGACTGCCTCGCTCTGGGCAAGGAGAAGGCCAGCATTTGTGTTCACATCTGTCCCCAAATGGGACTCAGACTGGAGCTTTGCACTTCATTCCAGGAGAGGAGAATATGTGCAAATTCAAAGCAGGAATGGGGCTCTTTGATCTTCCTTTGACTTTAAACAGGTCTCAGTGTATCTGTTTGATACCTTACTTGGTAATACTTTGAAAATGAAGATTCTGCAGTGTTCTTAGGTCGCCCCCCAAAACACAATGAAACACAAAAGTGATTCTCCTACCTAGGATCCGTAGGATTCCGCTCGTTCTCCTTCCCCTCCGGTGTCACTATTTGATATAATGGCGTGGAACCTGGGACAGATAAAAGTGATTCTAAATCAGTTGTGTTCATAACAAAGTCTCACGTCAGGGAAACCGTTGAAAAACAATCCTGTTTCCTAGCACTCGGCTCAGTTTGGGTGAGACAAGTCTCACTCAGGCCTGAGAAAACACAGATCGGAGTATGGTCTGGCACTGTCCAGATAGGAATAGGCTAGCACCAAGAAAGAGTGAGTGGCTCTAGCTCACACTAGAAATAGGCCTGTTTCAGGAAGAGGGTTATGTTTTTAGGAGATAGTCCTTTCAGAAAGAAATTCTGGTTGTAGCTTTGTCTCTAAAAGTAATAGATAAACACACACAGCTCCAGGGAGCACTGTTTGAATTAGAATCTACCCAAATGGCACCTCCAAGAACAAGATGATCAGGATGACAGTGCTTCCAAATTTGCCTATAATCCTGCGGTGGTTTGCTGTATGTATCAACTTGATGGGGTAGGCAATGTCCACATAGCTGCTGGTAGAGCATTATTTCTGGGTATGTTGGTGAGCTGTCTCTGGAAGAGATTAGCATCTAAACCAGTAGGCTGAGTAAAGAAGATCATTCTCACCAATGTGGATGGGTATCCTCTAATCCGTTGAAGGTCAGAATAGTGCAGAAAAGTGGAGGAAGGGAGAATTCTCTCTGCTTCAGCTCAGACATCTATTTTTTGCCCTCAGACATTGGCGCTCCTGGTTCTTGGGCTTTGACTCAGACCAGGACTTACTTACATCGTTGGCCCCCAGTCTCAAGCCTTGGGACTTGGAGTGACTTACACCACTGCCTTACCTGGTTCTCCAGCTTGCAAAGGGCACATCATGGGACTTCTCAGCCTACATAATACATGAGCCAATTTTTGTAAAAACTTTCCTATTCTATATCTATATGTATCCTGTTGTTGTTGTTTTTCTGGAGGACTCTACTACATCCTGGCATAATTTTTCATAGAGTTCCTTTTCCTTCTTTGTAGTCCCAGGAAAATATTAATGCCTCTTTTCTCTCTCAAAAGTACTCCTGTTTGGACAATAGGCTGTATTGTCATCATGTAGATAATATAGACTCATCCCTGTCTCAAGAGTCCCTAACTAGACCTTCACCTGGAAATCTTTAGAGCAGTGTGTCTGATAGAACTTTCTGCAATGATGGAAATGCTGTGTCCTGGTGGTATCTAATATTACAGCCACTAGCCGCATGTGGCTTTTAAGCAATGGAAGAAGAACAGAATTTGAAATTTTATTCAATTTTAACTTATTTCACATTAAATGTAAATAGCCACGTGTGACTAGTGGCTACTATATGGAACAGGACCACTCTGGAGTCTCTCTGTTTCAACCTCCGGACTTACTTCTCTGTCCCAGACCTCCCTGACTTATTTTCCCCATTAGTATCACTTCTTTCCCTTGCCAGAGTGGTGGCCTGGTCCATCAGCTCTCTGGTAGTCCCTGAAGACAAGCATATAGACCTGTCCATGCTAGGGATTTTGGTGCTGATCACTGGGGATAAAAGAGGGCGTAGTAGGAACACCAACCACAGAGGAGATATGATAATGGAAAGGGGCTGCAAGGGGGAGGAGGCGGGGGGAACAGAGCTGGAGCAAGCCCTGCCCTGTCCCAGACTCAGCACCAGGTCGTGGGAGTTAGAGATATGAGAAACAGTGTCTTGCTGCTTACAACCTGGCAGGGGTGATGCAACATACTTTCAAGGGATCTCACAGCCGGAAGGGTGGGACGCCATGTTGGGCTTTCATTAGAAAGAAGAGGAAGGTTCGGGGACCAAAAACATAAATAACAGCCTCATCACCCGCTTTAGTAAGCTAAGGAACTGGAAATTAAGTCAGAATATAGTTCGGACTTGTGCATCTGAGTAAGAGTCATTCTGGCCACTGGTAGCACACAGGGATTTGAAAGATGAGGCAGAACCAGTCTCTGTCCCTTATAGTTCTTACAGCTCGCTTCCTGCTAAGCAGACCATTTTGGTGTGTGGGATTTAAATATTCTGAAAAACAAAACTAGTAGTGTGGGTGTTTATTTTCTTTTTCCTCTGTGCAGTGTGAAGGCAATCATGAACGATGGCCAAGTCTTATTAGACCACAGTCCAAAGAAATCCCAGCCAGATGGACAACAGAGCATGTGGATCCAAGATGAAGCTGATGTTGAGTGTCCACACCTCCCAATCTCCACATGTCCAGAAGGTAAATCCTTCTGGAAGAATCGTTATTGCATCCTTCCCACCTTCCTCCTGCCAGGACAAAAAGTCAGGTAGGGGACAAGTAAAGATAAGACCAGAGTAAAGTGCAGTAACGTTCATCTGGTGGGTGGCGAAACAGAACTGGAGAGTTTTCTTATTTCTTTTATTTTGGTTTGTCTGGGTTGAACTGAGGAGGAGGAGCCTGCTGAGGTTCAAGGAAAACACCTTGCCAGTATGATAATCCCCACACGTGAGAGTGGGAAAGGGGACACAAATGAACTCTGTTTTCTCCATGACTTTGATTTCTTTCAGCAAACCAGGTTTGCTGAATGGAGATGGGGGGGTGGGGGAGAAAGTGGTACAATTTTGTTACCTGGACATTTTATTTTTTATTTTTTTAAGATTTTATTTATTTGACAGCAAGAGAGGGAACTCAAGCAGGGGGAGCGGGGTAGGAAGAAGCAGGCTTCCCGCTGAGCAGGGAGCCCGATGCGGGGCTCGATCCCAGGACCCTGGGATCATGACCTGAGCCGAAGGCAGACGCTTAACGACTGAGCCACCCAGGTGCTCCTGGACATTTTATTTTTTTAAAAAAGGTTTTGGGTAAAGCTACTAAGAGAATCCATGGGCAACTGGATAAACAAAGTGTGGTATATCCCCATAAAAGGAAGGAGAGTCTGACACGTGCTACAACATGGATGACCCTTGAATGAAAGAAGCCAGTCACAAACAGACAAACACTGTCTGATTCCACTTACATGAGGTATCTAGTGTAGTCGAAAGCAGGTGGTGGTGGTTCCCAGGGGCTGGGGGAAGGGAGAATTGAGGAGATACAGTTGAATGGGTATAGAAGTTCCATTTTGCAAGAGGAAAAGGTTCTGGAGATCGGCTACACAACCATGGGACTGTGTAAGTTGTACACTTGAAAGGGGTTATGATGGTAGGTTTCATGTTAGGAATTTTTTTAACTGCAATTTAAAAATCTAACAGAGGGTAGTTCTGAGATTTTTTTGGCTTCTTAAAATTTGGTTTGTTCATTTAAAGAATTTTTTTTTAAGTGAATAAAAGTTTATAGTGAGCTGGGGGCTACAATCCATTTTCCTTCCCCCAAAGATCTTGCAATGGGAAGGAGAAAGGTTTTTTGTTTGTTTCTGGCTGGTCATAAACCCATACAACTTTGAGGAAGAAAGAAAACATTTACTGAGCACCTACTATTTGCTTAGCATTGTGCCTGGCCCTTTCATAAATGTTATCTCATTTCATATTTATTTATTTATTTTTTTAAAAAAGATTTTATTTATTTATTTGAGAGAGAGAGAATGAGAGATAGAGAGCACGAGAGGGAAGAGGGTCAGAGGGAGAAGCAGACTCACTGCTGAGCCAGGAGTCCGATGTGGGACTCGATCCCGGGATTCCAGGATCATGACCTGAGCCGAAGGCAGTCGCTTAACCAACTGAGCCACCCAGGCGCCCCTCATTTCATATTTATAATAGCGCTTTAGCTCAGTTTCTGAATAAGTAAAGCTGAGGGTCAAGAGAGGCTCAGGTATTTGCCTAAAGTCACTCAACTGGTGATACTAGTAAGAATAACAGCAAGAAGTGTATTTGACCGTTACTGAGTGCTTACTACGTGCCAGACATGATGGCAAGGACTTTCGTGTTTTACTCATTTACGTGATGGAGGCTGTATTCAATCTGTTTGCTTGATCTCTGACTGCCACCCGCCATTTGTAGGTGACATCCCCAAGGTCACCCAGCTACTCAACACCAGAGAGCTAGGCCAGGCACAGAGGTCATATCAGTGCTGTTTCCAATTCATACTCTTTGCTATCCCAACTTTGGGAAAAGAAGCATAAGCCCTGTTTAACTGAGAAACAATTATTGTTATTATTATTTTTTAAAATTGGAAATAGCTCCTTCAAAGGAGACAGTTAGTGAGCTCCGAGTCTGTTTCATGAGTTGGTGTTTCCCTTTGATGTGGTACCTGCCAGAGCCATCTAGACCGAGAATAACGAGACAGAGTGATCACTTTCCTGGATGTAATTTCAACTTATACACCATATAACTTTATAAATACACTGTTCAGAATTTCTGAGTTAATGTGGTGGTAACCATGTGGATGAATCAAAAATTATTTGTATTATGAGGTGTTTTTCTGTGGCTACACTGGGTATATCTGACTTATGGGAAGCCACCACCTCACAAAAGAATAATAAAGCTGAGGTGTGAAGCCTTTGTCTAGGATGAGCTGAAACATTTTTCCAGTTCCACATTCTGTCTTATGATTAATTCTTTTTGTTTTTGAGTAAATGCCATTGACTCTCAGACCAAGGCCATGCATCAGCTTGAGCTAGGCTGCTTCCTTTTTCTTCGCCTTTCCATGCTTGGTTTTTAACTTCTCCTAGGTTCAGGATGGCAACAATGTGCTTTTATTCTATGATGCTTTCCTCGTATCAGAGCTAAACGTAGCATCTACAGAAACCTCACAATTTTCCTTCCCATTTCCTGCTGAAGTCAAGAAAAATTCAGATTTGGAATCAATACGTGACATGTCCCAAAAGCATTGAACAGAGGAGTTGGTAACATGAAGATAAAAATGTCTTTCTTCCCCAAGGCGTAGCTTTGTCTAGAATGATAACAAGAGGGGGAACTTACTTTGAGCAAGCGATTTACCCCGCTGCCAGTTAACCAGACACTCGACTGATTTTTACAACCCAGACTGGAGGATGAATTAAGCCAATGTTATTTATTTGCTTTCAGTGTGGAAAAAAAAATGAATCTAAGGCAGTTATTGCAGGATTTTGGAAGAGATGTCACTCTGAAATATCTTTTCTGCACTTTGAAGTCTATCACGCCTATTTCTTTTAGAGAAAACAAACATGCACACACGCACACACGCAACATTTATTCATCAGCCCCTTTCCTTTCCCCCAGTGCACGGAGGGGATACAGAGACAGTAAAATGCCGTCCACACAATTCAGCAACATTCACTGTGAGCTCCTATCAGTATTTACTACCGATGGGCCCTGGGGCTTCCTGCAAGACAACACTGGCTTTTATTCAAAAATCTTTGCTTTCTGATTCTGATTCCAACACTATTCAATTTCCTGACCATGGAAAAAGATTTCCACTAAATATCCCCTCCATAAACCTGGATTGTAATAAGTAAATGTTTCCTTCTCATCACCTCTGACCCCAAGGACCTGCTGGTATCTGGGCGGACTCAGTAATATTTGTGAGAGAACTTGTACCTAGGATTATCTCTTGGAAATGTGCTGAAGTTCAGGTCATTTGGTTTTTCTGCTCTATTTAAGGATTTATTTTCTTGGATCAAAGCCTGGATTTGACCTCTCAGAGATTTAAGTTTCTATCCTTCAAACATGGTACCTGAATCAGAAACACTCTGCTGCATTTTGTCAAATGTCAGTCTTATTACTCGTTTGTTTTTTTTTAATATTTCATCCTACCTTCCAATTAAGTTGATGTCACCTCTACAGTCTGGGAAATCTCTGAAATAAGACCCTGTATTTGCTCTTCTAATTCCTGGTTCCTTCCCCTGTACTGAGGGTGGGGAGATGAGTTTGAAAAGACACCAGTGACTGACCCCGAGGGTCCTTCTTATGGTAGAATACCAAATTGTTGAAAATCAGCTCATTCCTTCCTAACATGACACGTGTTTGTCTTGATCTCGCCTCTGGTTTGCCTCTTCTGTTGAAGGAGGGCAAACCACAGCGATGTTTGAGCTCCCAGAGGACCTAGGCAGAGTGGGAGGAGATGCTCGGTCAGAGCAAGAAGAACCAGTTCAAGACTGTGGTCGAGGATTGAAATGTCATGTGGGAGCAGGCTGAACCATGTGGATTCCCACAGGGTGAAAGCCAATCTTCTCACAGTTTGTGACATTATTCTTTTCCTGGTCTCCTTGCTTCAGGTCTTGCCCTTTGAATAATATAAATGGGATCACAGTGACTCTGCTGCTTAAAATCTTGCAATGGCTCCCCTCGCCTTAGACTGGAAGACCAAATGCTCAACAAATCCCTTCCTAATTCTACAACCTCATTTCACTTTCCCCTTGTTTCCACTAGTCTCCAGGCACATGAACTTTAATTTCTTTGCATTTGTTCTTTCCTGCCAGAAGATCTTTCTTTGGTCATGTTGTTTTCCTTGCCTGGAAAGCTGTTTGACTCCTACTAATCCTTCAGGTTTTAGCTGAAATGTCACTTTCCCAGAAAGTCTCGTTAGTCTACATCGCAGCACTTTGTTCTTTTCATGGTAGTTATTATAATTTATAATTATATGCTTATTTGGGGTAGGACTAATATCTGTTTTAATTTCTGAATTTTAAGATTTCTAAAGATAGGAAATAATAATTTTTTGTTCACCACAGAACCCCTGCTAACTGGCACGTAGTAGGTACTCAAATAACGTGTGTGTGTGTGTGTGTGTGTGTGTGTGTGTGTGTGTGTGTGTGTGTATCTTAGGGTCAAAATGCAGATAAGCAGTTTAGATGGATATCACATACAGTACAGGACCAAGAAATGAGATAAAACCAGGCATGTCATCAAACACCAAGGGACCCAATTCTTCAGGAGCAAGGTTGTATATCAGAGACCCAGCCAAGAGGGCTGGACTAGGAAATTTGTGCATTCTAAACGCAGAGGAAGAATCCAGATGAACACTTGGGGACATTGGCCGTGCCATCGTAACAGCCAAATAAGCCCAATAATCCAAATAAGCCAAAGAAACACATGACCCCAGCGACAAGGAGACCACAAAACAGTCTCATGACTCAACAAGGAAGATTCTGAGGGGAGAGCATTTGGATTTCACCACGATGATTCCACTTACAAGGACGTGACGGAGGGTTCCTGTAAGACTTGACTGTCCCGAGACCCCTGGACATCTGTCTCGGCTGGCTCACCTCAGCTGGGCAAATGCTGCATGCACTTTCCTCCTTCCAGCCCAAGTGCGCTGGTTTCCTGCATTCCCCATACAGCGCCGGTTTTCCACATTCCCCATACAGTTTGTAATTATGACAGCTCCCTTCTGTTCCCAGAGGCATTTAGATTGGGTGATAGAACGTTCTCATCTATTTTAAATGAGTTGTATTGGATTAAAAGATCCTGGGGCTGAAAAGCCCACACATGTAACAAAGAAAGAAAGAAAAAAAAAATCATTCCAGCCTGCTTTGACAAAATGAGTTTTTGCTTTGTAAGGGCTAGCCAGCCTTATCAGGGAAGAGAGGCAGAAAGGAAGGGCCTGGCATCTTAGCGGGTTCACGAGACAAAGGCTGTTTGAATAGGACCTTCTAGACTGTTTTCAAATTGTTTGCCTCTCTTGGGGAAACTTCGCAGTTTTGAATGAGTGGGTTACTATTATCATCCATCGATCGATCTCTCTTTCTCCAGGTTTAGCCTCAGCTGTTTCAAAGGTAGGAAAAGTCACAAAACCTAAGATAAGATCATGCTAGGTTTCTCCCCACTGTTCCTTCTACTTTAGTATGTATTTTGGTTTTGTTGAGGAGAAGAAAAGCTTTTCCCTTCCTGCCATAAAATTGGCCCAGGAAGTGCACCCACATCCCTGCCTTTTTGCCCCGTGTGGACGCTTTCTAAGAAAGCAGCATATCCATTGTCAAAGAGGAGAAACAATAAGCTATGAACTAATGATGGGCTTCCCCAGGAGGTTTTGTGGGTGATCTACTCTAGCAAAACCAGAGGTGGTGGGGGCTGAAGGGGGAGTAATGGTTAAACTTTGGCCCCTGAGTGAGCTTAAAACCCTAGGCCTGGAGGCTGGATGGACATCCTGGACAGACAGGATGACCCAGCTGGGTTGGATACTTAGCCGATAGCCTAATCGACACCCGAGGAACCACAGGTGTGCATGCCGAGGGCTTCACATTGCAGCATGGCGATGCAACGTGGCAGGTAGGCAATGAAGGCTCAGCACGTGGGCACCTTGTGAAAACAGGTCTCAAGTGGGTGATGGGATGGCCCCCCATTTCAAAAGAAAGGTAGAAGTGTTTAAACAGAAGGTAATGACACCTGTCTGAGTTGTCGTTGGCAAGGCACATGGAAGAATATGGCAGATTCTCAGTTTCCCTGCACGCTAAACCAGGAAGGAAGGAAGAGACCCAGCGCTTACTTCTGGAAATAGCACACGCTATTTATTTGCAGCAGATTCATCAGGATATGACATTGTGCGGTGAGAGAATGGTTCTTAATGAAAAGTCTCATAAGTAGATGGACACTCTCTTGTTTGATTATCTAATACATGGCTCTTTGGTGAACACAGATTTAACAAATGATTTTGGTCTTTAGGGGCAGAACCAGAAAATTTTATTTATCGGTATACATCCATAACCAGGTACTTGTAGTGTGTGTGTGTGTGTGTGTGTGTGTTTTTCTTGCCCCATTTCCTTCCTTCCCTCCCCTTCTCTCTCCCCAGCTATTTCTGAAAACAGCCCAGCTTTAGCTCACTGCCTTGGTTCTTCCTTAGGGATGGAGCAGTCATGTCCAGTCAGCAATTCGGCTTATCGGGAGAAAATTATACAGAGGGGGAGTAGACGAGAAAAGAACCAGGAGCCTATTTTGAAGTTCTTTGTTAGACAGCAGGTGCATCTTCATCTCACCCTCACAGCTGCCCCTTCCCTGCAACTTGTCTGGATGCTCCACAGGGAATTTCAACATATTCTCACCAAGCATCATTTTTTATTAAAAAAAAAAAAAAAAAATCCCCCGGCTGTAAAATGACAACTGAGCACACAGCGTGCAAAGCTACTTGGAAATCAGAGTTCTCGCCGCCTTGGATGGCCCGGCCTGGACCATTTGAGTTGAGGCTGAGGGTGTATAAGCCACGCTTTGTTGGCCTCTCGGGGTGAGAGGCAATTTCTTAACCAAGAGCTCCTCATGGAAAACATTGTTTCTGTTAACAGCCTGAGGTCAAACTCTGGGACTAGCTCGCAAGAATTCCACTGGCAACGTTCAGTTGTCTTGAGGTTATAAAAGGAGAACGGAATCCCTTTCCCCCTCCCTCCCCTCCAAGATTCGGGGGGGGGGGCCTGGATTCTGAAGAATTTTGTCTGCCTCAGCCATTTTCAAAGTGTTCATGGAAGCAGACAATATGAATTGCAGCTGAGGTTGTCTTTGTGGTTAAAAAACTCTGGCCTGAGGAAGCCTGTTTTATATTCAATTTTCAGAAATACCTACCAGGTAGGGAAGGATCGAGATTGGAGGCTCAGAGGAGCTGCAGGCCTCTGAAGATCTTGCTTATGTGCTTAGAAAATGATATAGCCTCGTATGTTATGTTTTCCAAAGGCAGTTATTTATTCTGAAATTTTCCTCCTAGGACATTCTTAGAACAGTTGGAAGTAAAAATACTTAGGAGACCACAGTCACAGGCATTATTCAGTCATGAGGGGGGCTTTTGAAGGCAACTGTTTTCACATCTTATTTAAGGAAGAAATAACTTATTAAGAAGAGACAGCTCTTAGCAAGCTTGGGCTGAGAAAATCCAAACATAAGGGATTGCGGTGATGGGGGGTGAGGACACTTATCTGGGAACAAAGGTGAAGCACCCAAGGAAAAATCTCTGGCTCAGCAAGCCTTTTTTTATTGTTTTTTTGCCTCTGAGGTTCTTACTTCTAACGTCTCCTTTTAGAGGATGAGTGAGTGGAGGAGGAAGAAGGCCCAACTGGTTAGAGGTGTCTGGGGTTTCTGCACACGCTGCCATGGGGCTGGTTCTAGTATCTGCCTCAAGAGCAGAGCAATACAAGATGGCTGAGGTCTTGCTGGTGGCAGGGAGCAGGGTCGGGCTTACATTGGCGCTCCAAGGACACGGACTGGTGCTCCGCTAATACTTGGTGAAAATATGAGGTGGGGGGGAATGTATGTGCTGGCGGGGGGAGCTCTGAAAACCATTTGACTTACTGACTTGATTTTACTGAATAAAGTCTTTGAGGAATCAAGGAAGTGGGACTTAGAAACATTTTATTTTTTAGTCTTAATTCAGCCTCCATTTACATTTTGGATTTACCCAGTAAAAGGACCTTCGAAGTTTAATTGGTGAAAACATTAGGTTTTTAGTATGTATTCTCTTCCTGCAGTCATTCCCTCACACCCAGCCATTCCCCCCCCGCCCCCCCCACAGGCCTCACATTTGGGAGATGAGGAAAGGGTGGGTTCTTACAGGTGACCAGAGGTGAAGGGTTTGAGATGTCCCGTTAGGAGGCCTCTAACTAGCTCTCGTCTTTTCTTTCATCCCTATTTGGGGGCAAAAAACAGAGTCTTGGGATGCCTGGGTGACTCAGTAGGTTAAGCATCTGACTGCAGCTCAGGTCATGATCCTAGGACCCTGGGATCGAGCCCCGCATCAGGCTCCCTGCTCAGTGGGGAGCCTGCTTGTCCCTCTGCCCCTCCCCCTGCTTGTGCTTGCTCTCTGGCAAATAAATAAATAAAACCTAAAAAAAAAACAACCACCCAAAAAACCCATAGTCTTCACTATTTCCCAACTGACCACTGTGCTAGGGAAGAGGTCGAAGTGTGCCTGGACATTCTCAAGGATGATCAAGCAGAATTGTGTGCCTGAAGCATAGAGAGGGCCAAAGAGGAAGCCGGAGAGGGAGGAGCTGAAGGACTTCTATGTTGTGGGGCTCATTGCCAGGGACTAAAATCCCCTTCAGATGATTAGAACCAGAGACTTCTCAAAGGCATTATTAGCATGATCTGGACTGTAGCAAACCAAAGGTAGGAAAGGTGGGGACATGAGTAGATGGGACCGGGGCAGGTGACACCCCTGAGCTTCAGAGGGGTGGCATAATCCTTTACACTGCATTCATGTGCATGTGGTTATTCCCACGCACTGCTGGGTTCCTTTTTCTGTTAAATTTTTTTTCCCAGTGTCATTGAGCTATAATAGGCATACAATGTGGTATTAGTTTTAAGTGCACAACATGACCTGATGTAAGTATATTTTTTAAGATTTTATTTATTTGAGAGAGAGAACATGAGCGAGGAAGTGGGGCAGAGGGAGAGGGAGAGAATCTCAAGCAGACTCCCCACTTAGTGTGGAGTGTGGAGTCCAATGTGGGGCTTGATCCCATGACCCTGAGATCATGACCTGAGCCGAAATCAAGGTTCAGACACTCAACCAACTGAGCCACCCAGGCGGCCATACTTGATATATGTATACATTGCACAATGCTTACTACAATGTAACTTTTTAAGATAATTTTTTATTGTTATGTTAATCACCATACATTACATCATTAGTATTTGATGTAGTGTTCCATGATTCATTGTTTGTGCATAACACCCAGTGCTCCACGCAGAACATGCCCTCTTTAATACCCATCACCAGGCTAACCCATCTCCCCACCCCCCTCCCCTCTAGAAACCTCAGTTTGTTTTTCAGAGTCCATCGTCTCTCATGGTTCGTCTCCCCCTCCGACTTACTCCCCTTCATTCTTCTCCTCCTGCTATCTTCTTCTTTTTTTTTCTTAACATATATTGCATTATTTGTTTCAGAAGTACAGATCTGTGATTCAACAGTCTTGCACAATTCACAGCGCTCACCATAGCACATCCCCTCCCCAATGTCTATCACCCAGCCACCCCATTCCTCCCACCCCCCACCACTCCAGCAACCCTCAGTTTGTTTCCTGAGGTTAAAAATTCCTCATATCAGTGAGGTCATATGATACATGTCTTTCTCTGATTGACTTATTTCACTCAGCATAACACCCTCCAGTTCCATCCGTGTCGTCGCAAATGGCAAGATCTCATTCCTTTTGATGGCTGCATAATATTCCATTGTGTATATATACCACTTCTTCTTTATCCATTCATCTGTTGATGGACATCTTGGCTCTTTCCACAGTTTGGCTATTGTGGACATTTCTGCTATAAACATTGGGGTGCACGTACCCCTTTGGATCCCTACATTTGTATCTTTCTGGTAAATACCCAGTAGTGCAATTCTGGATCGAATGGTAGCTCTATTTTCAACTGTTTGAGGAAACTCCCTACTGTTTTCCAGAGTGGTTGCACCAGCTTGCATTCCCACCAACAGTGTAGGAGGGTTCCCCTTTCTCCACATCCCCGCCAACATCTGTCGTTTCCTGACTTGTTAATTTTAGCCATTCTGACGGGTGTGAGGTGGTATCCCATTGAGGTTTTGATTTGGATTTCCCTGATGCCAAGCGATGTGGAGCACTTTTTCACGTGTCTGTTGGCCATTTGGATGTCTTCTTTGGAAAAATGTCTGTTCATGTCTTCTGCCCATTTCTTGATTGGATTATTTGTTCTTTGGGTGTTGAGTTGGATAAGTTCTTTATAGATTTTGGATACTAGCCCTTTATCTGATATGTCATTTGCAAATATTTTCTCCCATTCTGTCGGTTGTCTTTTGGTTTTGTGGACTGTTTCTTTTGCTGTGCAAAAGCTTTTTATCTTGATGAAATCCCAATAGTTCATTTTTGCCCTTGCTTCCCTTGCCTTTGGCGATGTTTCTAGGAAGAAGTTGCTGTGGCTGAGGTCAAAGAGGTTGCTACCTGTGTTCTCCTTTAGGATGTTGATGGACTCCTGTCTCACGTTTAGGTCTTTCAACCATTTGGAGTCTATTTTTGTGTGTGGTGTAAGGAAATGGTCCAGTTTCATTCTTCTGCATGTGGCTGTCCAATTTTCCCAACACCATTTGTTGAAGAGACTGTCTTTATTTCATTGGACATTCTTTCCTGCTTTGTCAAAAATGAGTTGACCATAGAGTTGAGGGTCTATTTCTGGGCTCTCGATTCTGTTCCCTTGATCTATGTGTCTGTTTTTGTGCCAGTACCATACTGTCTTGATGATGACAGCTTTGTAATAGAGCTGGAAGTCCGGAATTGTGATGCCACCAGCTTTGCTTTTCTTTTTGAACATTCCTCTGGCTATTCGGGGTCTCTTCTGCTTCCATACAAATTTTAGGATTATTTGTTCCATTTCTTTGAAAAAGGTGGATGGTATTTTGATGGGGATTGCATTGAATGTGTAGATTGCTCTAGGTAGCATTGACATCTTCACAATGTTTGTTCTCCCAATCCATGAGCATGGAACGTTTTTCCATTTCTTTGTGTCTTCTTCAATTTCTTTCATGAGTATTTTATAGTTTTCTGAGTACAGATCCTTTGCCTCTTTGGTTAAATTTATTCCTAGGTATCTTATGGTTTTGGGTGCAATTGTAAATGGGATCGACTCCTTGATTTGTCTCTCTTCTGTCTTGTTGTTGGTGTATGGGAATGCCACTGATTTCTGTGCATTGATTTTATATCCTGCTACTTTACTGAATTCCTGAATGAGTTCTAGCAGTTTAGGGGTGGAGTCTTTTGGGTTTGCCACATACAGTATCATATCATCTGCAAAGAGTGAGAGTTTGACTTCTTCTTTGCCGATTTGGATGCCTTGGATTTCTTTTTGTTGTCTGATTGCTGTGGCTAGGACTTCTAATACTATGTTGAATAGCAGTGGTGAGAGTGGACATCCCTGCCACATTCCTGACCTTAGGGGAAAAGCTCTCAGCTTTTCCGCATTGAGAATGATATTTGCTGTAGGTTTTTCATAGATCGCTTTTATGATATTGAGGTATGTACCCTCTATTCCTATACTCTGAAGAGTTTTGATCAAGAAAGGATGCTGTACTTTGATAAATGCTTTTTCTGCATCTATTGAGAGGATCATAGGATTCTTGTTCTTTCTTTTGTTAATGTATTGTATCACGATGATTGATTTGTGGTTGTTGAACCAGTCTTGCAGCCCAGGGATAAATCCCACTTGGTCATGGTGAATAATCCTTCTAATGTACTGTTGGATCCTATTGGCTAGTATTTTGGTGAGAATTTTTGCATCCATGTTCACCAAGGAGATTGGTCTGTAATTCTCCTTTTTGATGGGGTCTTTTTCAGGTTTTGGGATCAAGGTGTTGATGGCCTCATAAAATGAGTTTGGAAGTTTTCCTTCCATTTCTATTTTTTGGAACAGTTTCAGGAGAATAGGTATTAATTCTTCTTGAAATGTCTGATAGGATTCCCCTGGGAAGCCATCTGGCTCCGGGCTTTTGTTTGTTGGGAGATTTTTGATGACTGCTTCAATTTCCTTAGTGGTTATAGGTCTGTTCAGGTTTTCTATTTCTTCCTGGTTCAGTTTTGGTAGTTGATACATCTCTAGGAATGCACCCATTTCTTCCAGGTTATCTAATTTGCTGGCATAGAGTTGCTCATAATATGTTCTTATAATTGTTTGTATTTCTTTGGTGTTGGTTGTGATCTCTCCTCTTTCATTCATGATTTTGTGGATTTGGGTCATTTCTCTTTTCTTTTGGATCAGTCTGGCCAGCGGTTTATCAATCTTGTTAATTCTTTCAAAGAACCAGCTCCTAGTTTTGTTGATCTGTTCTACTGTTATTTTGGTTTCTATTTCATTGATTTCTGCTCTGATCTTTATTATTTCTCTTCTCCTGCTGGGTTTAGGCTTTATTTGCTGTTCTTTCTCTAGCTCCTTTAGGTGTAGGGTTAGGTTGTGTATTTGAGACCTTTGTTGTTTCTTGAGAAAGGCTTGTATTGCTATATACTTTCTTCTTAGGACTGCCTTTGCTATATCCCAAAGATTTTGAACAGTTGTGTTTTCATTTTCATTGGTTTCCATGAAAATTTTTAATTCTTCTTTAATTTCCTGGTTGACCCATTCATTCTTTAGTAGGATGCTCTTTAGCCTCCATGTATTTGAGTTCTTTCCGACTTTCCTGTTGTGATTGAGTTCTAGTTTCAAAGCATTGTGGTCTGAAAATATGCAGGGAATAATCCCAATCTTTTGGTACTGGTTGAGACGTGATTTCTGACCTAGGATGTGATCAATTCTGGAGAATGTTCCATAGGCACTAGAGAAGAATGTGTATTCCGTTGCTTTGGGATGGAATGTTCTGAATATGTCTGTGAAGTCCATTTGGTCCAGTGTTTCATTTAAAGTCTTTATTTCCTTGTTGATCTTTTGCTTAGATGATCTGTCCATTTCAGTCAGGGGGGTGTTAAAGTCCCCCACTATTATTGTATTGTTGTCAATGTGTTTCTTTGCTTTTGTTAGTAATTGCCTTATATAATTGGCTGCTTCCATGTTAGGGGTATAGATATTTACAATTGTTAGATCTTCCTGTTGGATAGACCCTTTAAGTAAGATATAGTGTCCTTCTTCATCTCTTATAACAGTCTTTGTTTTAAAATCTAATTTGTCTGATATAAGGATTGCCACCCCAGCTTTCTTTGGGTGTCTATTAGCAGGGTAAATAGTTTTCCACCCCCTCACTTTCAATTTGGGGGTGTCTTTGGGTCTAAAATGAGTCTCTTGCAGACAGCATATTGATGGGTCTTGTTTTTTAATCCAATCTGATAGCCTGTGTCTTTTGATTGGGGCATTTAGCCCATTTACATTCAGGGTAACTATTGAAAAATATGAATTTAGTGCCATTGTATTGCCTTTAAGGTGACTGTGACTGTATATTGTCTGTGTTCCTTTCTGATCTATGCTGCTTTTAGGCTCTCTCTTTGCTTAGAGGACCCCTTTCAATATTTCTTTTAGGGCTGGTTTTGTGTTTGCAAATTCCTCTAGTTTTTGTTTGTCCTGGAAGCTTTTTACCTCTCCTTCAATTTTCAATGACAGCCTAGCTGGACATAGTATTCTTGGCTGCATATTTTTCTCATTTAGTGCTCTAAAGATATCATGCCAGTCCTTTCTGGCCTGCCAGGTCTCTGTGGATAGGTCTGTTGCCAATCTAATGTTTCTACCATTGTAGGTTACATATCTCTTCTCCCAAGCTACTTTCAGGATTTTCTCTTTGTCTCTGAGACTCGTAAGTTTTACTATTAGATATCGGGGTGTTGACCTATTTTTTATTGATTTTGAGAGGGGTTCTCTGTGCCTCCTGGATTTTGATGCCTGTTTCCTTCCCCACATTAGGGAAGTTCTCTGCTATAATTTGCTCCAATATACCTTCTGCCCCTCTCTCTCTTTCTTCTTCTTCTGGGATCCCAATTATTCTAATGTTGTTTCAGCTGATCGTATCACTTATCTCTCGAATTCTGCCCTCGTGATCCAGTAGTTGTTTATCTCTCTTTTTCTCAGCCTCTTTATTTTCTATCATTTGGTCTTCTATATCGCTCATTCTCTCTTCTGCCTCATTTATCCTAGCAGGTAGTGCCTCCATTTTTGATTGCACCTCATTAATAGCCTTTTTGATTTTGACTTGGTTAGATTTTAGTTCTTTTATTTCTCCAGAAAGCGTTTCTCTAATAACTTCCATGCTTTTTTCAAGCCCAGCCAGTATCTTTAAAGTCATGATTCTGAACTCTAGGTCTGACATCGTACTAATGTCTATATTGAGTAGGTCCCTGGCAGACGGTACTACCTCTTATTCTTTTTCCTGAGGTGATTTTTTTTCGTCTTGTCTTTTTGTCCAGAGGAGAACAGATGAATGAGAGAACAAAATGCTAACAGGTTAACAACGTCCCCAGCAAATATACTGTATACAAATCAGAAAAGACCTGAAACCAGGGGAAAAGAAAGAGAAAGAAAGAAAAAAGAAAGAGAAAAAAAAAAGGAAAAGATAAAAACAAACAAAAAAAGAACAAAACAAAACAAAAAAACAGAATATGATCAAATATGATCACGCTAGTGCATAGATCAGTGCCACACACTAGATTTTGGGTGTAGTATGGTCTGTTAGAAGAAAGTGCCTCCTCAAATTTTAAAGGAAGAAAGACTTATATATGTACAAAATAAGGGTTGATACAATGAAGGGATGGAAGATGACTGTAAAGACTATAAAAGGTTTTATAAACGGAATTGATAAGAAGTTGTTTGAAAGAAGAAAGAAGAAGATTTAAAAAAAAAAAGAAAAAAATGGGAGAGACTGTGATCAGGCAGGAGACTAGAACAAAGCCATACACTAGTGATTTAGGGTATATTTTGATCTGTTAGAAGAAATTGCATATCAAAATTTTAAAGAGAGAAGAACTTATATATATAGCCAAAAATAAGGGTAACTACTATGAAGGGATAAAATATGACCCTAAAAATGAAAAATAAAAAATGTTTTTTTAAAAAAAGGGATTGATAAGATGTTGGTTGAAAAAGGGAAAAAGAAAAATTAAAAAAAAACACAAAAAACAGTTAAAAAATTAACTTTGAAAAACGAATGAATCATGGTAAAAAAGCCATGAATTCTATGTGCAGTATTCCACTAGCGCTGGAGTTCTCCCGTTCTCCTTGATCGGTAAACTTGGTCTTGGCTTGCTGGCTGTTTGCGCTGATCTTCTGGGGAAGGGGCCTGTTGCCGTGGTTCCCAATGTCTTTTCCGGAGGCGGAATTGCCCCGCCCTTTTGTGTCTGGGCTAAGCAAGCTGTTGCGTTTGCTCTCAGGAGCTTTTGTTCCCTGCAAGCTCTCGGTACAGCTTTGGAGGACCAGGGTGAAAATGGTGGCCTCCCATTCTGCCCAGAGGAGCTGAGAACTCGGGGCCCTGCTCCTCAGTGCGCCCCCAGAGAAAAGCAGTCAATCACTCCCGTCTCTCTGGTCTCTGGCCGCACTCCGTGCTCACCCGGCCTGTGACTGAGCATTTCTATCTGTGGCACCCGACCCCGTGTGGAGTCTCCAAACCTAGCCGATCCCTGCAGTGAGCTCTCCCGCTGCTCCTCCCCGGGGATGGAGGGGAGTCTCCCTGGCTCTGCTGCTTGTTGGGTCCCTGCTGGAGGAGCAGTGGCCCGACTGGGCCACGGATCACAGTTTATGGCAACCCCGAGCTGAGAGCCCACCCCTCAGCTCTGTCTTTGCAGCCGGCTTCCCCGCTCCGATCCCTGGGAACTCTGCCACACTCAGGCACCCCCGGTCTTTCTGTGACCCCGAGGGTCCTGAGTCCACACTGTCCCGCAAGGTTTCCACTTCCCACTTAGCCACTGGAGCGACGTCCCTCCGCGGAGCCGACTTCTAACAGTTCCGATTTTGTGCTCCGCGGCTCTAGCACTTGCCAGAAGCGGCCGACGGAGGCCCCTCCCCCGCCGTCTATCCTCCCGAATATCGCCTCGGATTCACTTCTCCGCACGTCCTACCTTCCAGTAAGTGGTCGCTTCTCTGTTCAGAGAGTTGTTGCTACTCTCCTCTTTGATCTCCTCTTGAGTTCGTAGGTGTTGAGAATGGTGTGATCCCTATTCAGCTGAATTCCTGAGGCCAGACGAAACCCAGGTCTCCTACTCCTCCGCCATCTTGCTCCGCCCTCTACAATGTAACTTTTTAACATTGTGCAGTGTAACATCCATCACCTTGCATAGTTACAACATTTTTTCTTGTGATAAGAACTTTCAAGATTTACTCTGAGCAGCTTTCAAATAAACAATGTAGTATTGTTAATTTTAATCACCGTACTGTATATATCACATCACCAGAATTTATCTCTTGTAACTGGAAATTTGTACCTTTTGATCACCTTCACCATGTTGCCTACTCTCTCCCACCCCGCATCTCAGGCAATCACTAAGCTGTGCGTCTATGAGTTCAGATTTTTTTTGAGATTCCAGATGTAAGTGGGATCATACAATATTTGTCTTTGTCTGACTTATCTCAGCATAATGACCTCCAGGTCCTTCCAAGTTGTTGCATATAGCAGGATTTCCTTCTTTGGTATGGCTGAATAATATTCTATTATGTATATATATACATATATATACATATATATATATATATATATCACCTTTTCTTTATCCATTCATCTGTCAATGGGTTGTTTCCCTATCTTGGCTATTGGAAATATACTGCAATAGTGCTGGTTTTAATTTTTTTTAAAGATCTTATTTATTTATTTGAGAGAGAGAGAGAGCATGAGCGGGGCAGATGGGCAGAGGGAGAAGCAACTCCCTGCTGAGCAGGGAGCCCGACGTGGGGTTCGATCCCAGGACCCTGGGATTATGACCTGCGTCGAAAGCAGACACTTAACTGACTGAGCCACCCAGGCTCTCCAATAGTGCTAGTTTTTAAATGCCTTGTAGTACTTGGATTACAAAGATCAAGATGTGACTTTTTTATTCTGGACTTTTAATACCTACGCTTTTGTGAATCATCTGTGTTTTTAAATATGAAATACATATGATCCTGTAATAGGATTTTATTGGGCCCTCTTTTGGGAAGGAAGCTGGGGACTTATTGTATGAGCAGTAAATGGTGGAGCCCCTGTTTTTGAAGGTGGGGGCTGGAGAGGAATCAGGGTAAGTGCAAGTGTGTGCCAGCTGGTGAGTCTGCCCAGAATGGGGCTGGTAGGTCTAGCATTTCATGAACAGCTTACTGTGGATGACATTCAGGGAGACAAAAATATTACTTTCCCCAGCACCTTTTAACATCAAAGCTGCAGGTAAAACAAGACTTCCCAGAATTCATCTGAGTTGAAGGAAGAAAAACTAAGCCACCCTTTGTTTCAAAAGCAGTACTGTGGGAAAATGTGACATTAACTACGCTTTCCTACTTTTCATTTGCTGCAGTCTAGGTTATGTTCATGACTTTAAAAAGTCTCCGGTTCTGACCGTTTGAAAAGGGTTTCAGGCTCTGGCGATGCAGACTTTTCTAGAAGTTGCAGGTGCCTTGTCCTCCCCTTCACACACCCTGTCCCTTCTATGTCAAATGCTCTTGCCTCATCTATTCCCTGGCTAACACCATCTCATTCTTTGGTCTCTGGGAAGCCTTTCCTGATGCCCAGGCTGGGCTAAGAGCCCACATCATCCTGTGTGACTTCAGGCCTGGCACTTAATACACTGGATCCGCGAGGTTTATCTGCCTGTCTGTGTCCCATACTAGACAGTGGGGAGGTTATACTTCAGCGGTCTGTGCCTCTATATCCTTACCTGTAAAACGGGACCATTAGGTATGCCGAGATCATGGGATGTGTGAGGATTAAGGGACTTAATGCCTGTAGAGCCCTAGGAGGACCTCTGGTATATACTAAGTGCTCTGCAAGTGTTGCCTGTAATTTTTATACTTAAGGAAAGGGTCCATCTCCTCTTCTTTATGTCCCTAAAGCCTGCCTTGGTACTGGCACAGAGTAAGCCGCCAAAACATACTCATTAAATACATGGGAGAAGGTCAAGGACTCTCTGAGGGTAAATCATGGACTTAGGAACCTCAGTGCCTCTGATCAGATTCCCATGGCTTTGCAGACTTACCAAGCTGTCTCTCTCATGTTGTGGAGGCGGCAAGACCTTTGACCCCAGCGGAGGCACAGCTGTCTGGCTCTGTGGGAAGGACAGAGGCTCTCTTCGGCAGCAGTTAGGAGTCCACTGGACTGCCTATGGGGCACTCAGTACCCAAAGAGGCTGAAGCTTTAGAGAAAGCTGGAAGCTGTCAACCTAAATCCATTCACTTAAAGGGTCTTACAAAAGCCAGGTAGATGCAACAGGAAGAGAGGTGAGCTTTGGAGGCAGATGCACCTGGTTTTGCATCTCAGCTCTTCAGTATAACCAGCTGTGGTCTAGTTATAAAATTCTGTCACCTTCAGTGTCTTTATTCATAAAATGGGAATGGCAGACTTCAGAGTTCATCAGACCTGAGTTAGAAAATTCATTTTTCTATTTACTAGTTGTGTGACATTGAGGCAGGTAGATAGTCTCTTTAAACTGCAATTTTAGGACCTAATGAGCTGTCCAAAAATGGACATAGTAATAGTATCTGATAATAATGTTGAGGTGATTAAACGAGCCATCTTAATAATGGAAGCCTTGCCTATCTGTAGTGGTGTCATAAATTATTTCTTGAAATCTAGCAATTGCACATGGCGAAAAGAATTTTGATTTGTTGAAAAGTAGCTTAGAGGCATGTCCTCCTAACCTCAAACAACACACATTCCTCTTTAGGAGACAATTTTATTACAAAGCACAGCAACCCAACTAGAGGCACGGATATCAGTTTGTTTTAACTCTCTCTAGCCTTCAGAATCATTTTTACTCTTCTGTCTGGTGGTTTTTGGTTATAAGTGCTTTATTCCGTAGAGAGACACATCAGTGACCATTCCCTCCTTAAAAAACCATGTCTTTAGACATAACATTGTGCATTACAAACCATTACACTGCATTCTTCTTACTGCAAAAAGCAATGGGGCAAGTGATGTTAATATTAGTGAGACTTTGCCCAGCTCAGCTGAACCTCAATAATACTTCCCCTGAAAAAGTACCCAAGAATGGCTGGTGAATCTTGCTGCCAGGTTGGCTCCCCATTCTTCAGTCTACATTTTTGCATGTTTCATGCTTTGGAACCAAACACTGTTAAATTGTTCCATTTTCAATCCTGGATTACATTCCATCTTGAGATCACATTGAGAGAGGGGACGAAAAAACACGAGCAAAATTTTTGGTTTCACTGCTTCACATTCCTCTGCTTGACAATGAAAGTATCTCATTTCAGTCTCTTGGCATTTGTGGGGGAGAATATCGTGTGGTTAATGGGGCCTGAGTGAGCAATGTTGTGTGCCATTAAGAAATTTATTGGCATTTCTGCAGTGGCCCCGTCAATATGACCATGTGGCCTCATTTCTAATTCCAGTGTTTCAATTAAAAATATTTGGGGGACACAGTTTCTAAGATAGGAAAAAAAACCCCAAAAAGGCTTCAGGACATCTTTGCCTTCGGGCCCTCAGGACAAAGACTGAATATGAATTAGCTTACACTGCCTTTGACTTTCTTCATCTCCTAATATTCTTGTATTTACCTTCTGGTGCTCCCAGCCCAGGTTTTACCAGCATCCAAAAAGTGTTCTGTCTCCAAGCCTGGGGTGTCCTTCAGGCAGAAAGGAAGTCCGGACGAAAACCACTGTCTGAGAATGCTTTCGTTCATCCAGATATTTCCCGCGCCAATGCCACGTGCAAGGCCAGTGCCAGGTCCTGGGGATTCAAAGGTGAAAACATGTAGACCCCCTGACCTGCAGGGACTTCCGTGGGAGGCACACACACACACACACACACACACACACACACACACACTTAATTAAAGGATGCTGTGACTTGTGCCAGAGGAAGTGCCGAGGTATGTAGAGAGGGCGTGGGATGGAAAGGAATTCTGCCGGGGGTGTGGGGGTGAGAATTGGGGACGATACCATCAAGGACATAGCCTTTGAGATAGACCTCAAAGGACACCCCGTGCTTCAAAGACATCCGAAGGCTAATAACAAACACTAATAACAGTGTGCTTTGTGAAATGCATCTGAAGCTTGTGAGGTGGATGGGACCAATTCACTGAAGAAGTCATGTTCAGAGGGGCAGAGCGATGATCCCAGTTCCCACCAGTAGGAAAGTTTAGAGCTGGGACCGGAGAGCAGGTCAGGGTCTGCATTCGGGTCTCCCTGGTGCCTGTTTGGACGATGCACTCCCACATGCAGCACCTGTGAGGTGACAAGATCTAAGTGTATTATCTGTCATGAAATGCCCTCCTAAAGAGCCCCAGGGCCAGGTGACCTGGACTGGGCCAGCCCAGGCCAGAGTCCCGTGCATTTGCAAAATGCTGGGTGGGGAGAAAGGTTAAGCCAGAGGAGGAATGTTCTAAAGGTCATGCAGCTCCTTGCCCTTCCCGAGCTGAGCCATTAGCTCTTTGGTGGGAATGCCACCAGGGTGCCTGTGAGCAGTCAGAGACTCCAGGAGGGAGTGAGCATCCCTATAGCCCAGGTGTTTTTGTCTTTATGTGGAGGGTTTTATGAGCCTTAACGACAGCACCGTGATGTAGGTCTAACAGGATTTTGTTACAGACAAGGATACTGAATCGAAGAGAGGCGAGACGACCTGCTCGTACGACAAAAAAATCGTAACCGTGGTTGGAATTCAGATATTCCTTTAGTCTCACTGGCTTGCGGTCAGCTGAGAGCTGTGGTGTCTCTTCATCTTGGTTTTCTGGAATTCCTTTGATAGGAAACAATGCCTTAGACTCTATAATTGAGCCAAGGTTTAAAATGAAGTATTAGTCTGCTTTCAATTCTTGCTGAGCCATAAATCATCTATATCAGATCTTTCCCTGATAGCAGTTTTGGTAAGGGAGGGAGGCAGGAAGGGATAATGAACACCAAGATTCTGAAGGGATGGGAGGGGGAAGATGGGGGAAGCTGCTAGAAGGGGTATGTGAAAACAAGGGCCTAACACCCAACACCCTTGCCTGTAACCCGAGCCTCCCAGTAATCTGCCTCTTCTCTGTTCCTATATCCTCCGTTAGCTTCCCTTCCTTAAATATGATCCTGCTCCTGCAGCTTGAACCTTTGTTTATACTGTTTCTTCCAGCATTGCTACCTAGAAAAATGACACCATCTTTCTATTTTTAAAAATTTTTTATTGTTATGTTAATCACCATATATTACATCATTTGTTTTGGTGTAGTGTTCCATGATTCATTGTTTGTGCATAACACCCAGTGCTCCATGCAGAATGTGCCCTCTTTAATACCCATCACCAGGCTAACCCATCCCCCTACCCTCCTCCCCTCTAGAACCCTCAGTTTGTTTTTCAGAGTCCATCATCTCTCATGGTTCGTCTCCCCCTCTGACTTACTCCCCTTCATTCTTCCTCTCCTGCTATCTTCTTCTTTTTCTTTTTTCTTAAAATATGTTGCGTTATTTGTTTCAGAAGTACAGATCTGTGATTCAACAGTCTTGCACAATTCACAGCGCTCACCGTAGCACATACGCTCACCTATGTCTATCACCCAGCCACCCCATCCCTCCCACCCCCCACCACTCCAGCAACCCTCAGTTTGTGTCCTGAGATTAAGAATTCCTCACATCAGTGAGGTCATATGATACATGTCTTTCTCTGATTGACTTATTTCACTAAGCATAACACCCTCCAGTTCCATCCACGTCGTTGCAAATGGCAAGATCTCATTCCTTTTGATGGCTGCATAATATTCCATTGTGTATATATACCACTTCTTCTTTATCCATTCATCTGTCGATGGACATCTTGGCTCTTTCCACAGTTTGGCTATTGTGGACATTGCTGCTATAAACATTGGGGTGCACGTACCCCTTCGGGTCCCTACATTTGTATCTTTGGGGTAAATACCCAGTAGTGCAATTGCTGGATCGAATGGTAGCTCTAATTTCAACTGTTTGAGGAACCTCCATACTGTTTTCCAGAGGGGTTGCACCAGCTTGCATTCCCACCAACAGTGTAGGAGGGTTCCCCTTTCTCCACATCCCCGCCAACATCTGTCGTTCCCTGACTTGTTAATTTTAGCCATTCTGACGGGTGTGAGGTGGTACCTCATTGAGGTTTTGATTTGGATTTCCCTGATGCCGAGCGATGTTGAACACTTTTTCATGTGCCTGTTGGCCATTTGGATGTCTTCTTTGGAAAAATGTCTGTTCATGTCTTCTGCCCATTTCTTGATTGGATTATTTGTTCTTTGGGTGTTGAGTTGGATAAGTTCTTTATAGATTTTGGATATTAGCCCTTTATCTGATATGTTATTTGCAAATATTTTCTCCCATTCTGTCGGTTGTCTTTTGGTTTTGTGGACTGTTTCTTTTGCTGTGCAAAAGCTTTTTATCTTGATGAAATCCCAAGAGTTCATTTTTGCCCTGGCTTCCCGTGCCTTTGGCGATGTTTCTAGGAAGAAGTTGCTGCGGCTAAGGTCGAAGAGGTTGCTCCCTGTGTTCTCCTTTAGGATTTTGATGGACTCCTGTCTCACGTTTAGGTCTTTCAACCATTTGGAGTCTATTTTTGGGTGTGGTGTAAGGAAATGGTCCAGTTTCATTCTTCTGCATGTGGCTGTCCAATTTTCCCAACACCATTTGTTGAAGAGACTGTCTTTTTTCCATTGGACATTCTTTCCTGCTTTGTCAAAGATGAGTTGACCATAGAGTTGAGGGTCCATTTCTGGGCTCTCGATTCTGTTCCATTGATCTATGTGTCTGTTTTTGTGCCAGTACCATACTGTCTTGATGATGACAGCTTTGTAATAGAGCTGGAAGTCCGGAATTGTGATGCCACCAGCTTTGCTTTTCTTTTTCAATATTCCTCTGGCTATTCTGGGTCTCTTCTGGTTCCATACAAATTTTAGGATTATTTGTTCCATTTCTTTGAAAAAAGTGGATGGTATTTTGATGGGGATTGCATTGAATGTGTAGATTGCTCTAGGTAGCATTGACATCTTCACAATGTTGGTTCTCCCAATCCATGAGCATGGAACGTTTTTCCATTTCTTTGTGTCTTTTTCGATTTCTTTCATGAGTATTTTATAGTTTTCTGAGTACAGATCCTTTGCCTCTTTGGTTAAATTTATTCCTAGGTATCTTATGGTTTTGGGTGCAATTGTAAATGGGATCAACTCCTTGATTTGTCTCTCTTCTGTCCTGTTGTTGGTGTATAGGAATGCCACTGATTTCTGTGACACCATCTTTCTAATACCATTTCTTGATGCTCCTGCCTGGATCCATTCTCTTTTGGCTTTGACTTTGATACAAAAGGTCAGAGCCATTGGAGTGCTTCTTGGCACTTGCTTTTTTATGCCTTGAACTGCAGTTGAGGGGTGTGCTTATAGAATCCACCCCCTCCCCTCGGAGTACAGAGGGCGAGGCCCATTTCTCAGTCTTTCTAGTAGATAGTAGTTTATATTTACACCTATTTAAAAAATATGGTTGGCAAGTGCTCAAAGCAGAAGGACCAGCCTGAGTTTTTATTTTTATTTTTTTTAAAGATTTTATTTATTCATTTGACAGAGATAGATACAGCAAGAGAGGGAACACAAGCAGGGGGAGTGGGAGAGGGAGAAGCAGGCTTCCCGCAGAGTGAGGAGCCCAATGCGGGGCTCGATCCCAGGACCCTGGGACCATGACCTGAGCCGAAGGCAGACGCTCATCGACTGAGCCACCTAGGTGCCCCCAGCCTGAGTTTTTAAATCGAACTCATGATATTGCTCAAGGTCAGCCCTGTTCCAGGGAAGCCCAGTCATCAGGCCATCTTAGGGACCTGGGCCTTTGAGATGCTGAGTGTCCTGAGCAAGCTGCTTGGGCTATGCAGAAGGGCTGGGTGGAGGAGAAGTCTTCTGGAAAGAGGGTTCCCAGGTCAAAATAGTTGACCATCTGTACCATCTCTTCTCCAGTTGTAGCCAACTCCATTGTAGATTTTTCTTATTCAACTAATTAACTCTCCTGACTTGTCCAGGCTAATATAGTCAAGGAGGGAGAGAGACCCTAAAGTGTAGCTTCTTGAATGTTCTTGTGAGCACCTTGGCTTCTTTCCAGCCAATGTTTGGAAATCTCTGACTCACATTAAGAACTTTACTTTTAAAAATGAGCTCAGTGTGGTGGATGAGAATGACCATTCGAGGTGTAGGTGTTTCCCAATATAAATAAGGTTCCTCAGATGTCTCAGCAGCTCACCGAATATGCACTGTGCTCGAGAGCTTACAACAGTTTTGCACATCTTACCTCGTTAGGTCCCCACAATTCCTTCCAGAGTTAGGCAGGGCAGGGAATATGATCTCCTCTTTAGACGGGGCTCAGAGCCCAGGAGCCTTGTCTGACCACATGGCTAGTGAGGGGTAGGGCTGATTCTTGAAGCCAGACCTCCTGCTCTCCTCCAGACATCCTAGATCACACTGGTCACTACCACCAAAACGAAAGGGACAGGATGGCCAGGAGGAGACATAAATAAAAAAGGAACGACGAGAAGCAAACGTGAAGCAGTCTGAGAATATGTAAATTAGAACCAGTCCAGGGAGGAGTGTATTAATTATATTTTGGCTGGTGATTTTTTTCTTTTTCCTTTCCTTCTACATTTTATTATGATTTTGTGTTTAGAGAGAAATGAGAAGTACTCAGAAGGAGGGATATGGTGGTCCACCCCATTCTACTTCTTTGATGCCAGCATTCCTCTCCCCTCTAGAAGCTAGAAATGGTCAATACTGTTTTCCCAGCATCCCTTGCGGAAAGGGCATGTGCACATGACTTAGTCCTGGTCAACATGACCGAAGATAATTCTGCTGAGAGGCTTCTGGGAAAGGGTTTCCTCCCTGACAAAATGAGATATAAAAGGACAAACTGCCCTTCTTCCTTTTGGGTGGGGTCATGTGAGGATATGATGGCCACAAGTGTGGCAGCTACTTTGAGATCATGAAGGACGGAGGTGGAGGACAAGGAAGAATGTGCTGAGGGGGGCAGAACAGAAAAGTAGGCAAGGTGCAACTTTGATCTTATTTTTAAACAGTTTATTAACTGATGTTAGATGAGAGCTAATAAATTTTCTTATTCTTAAGGCCACATTTAGGTCATATTCTCAGTTGAGTCTGAAAGCATTCTAACAGATTCATGTAGCAAGTGCCTGCACTCAGTGGGATCTTTGTCTGGGGCCCTGGCACCGTGGTATTCTGCCAGTCTGTGTTGAGAAGGGCGTTTAATGCTCATCATACACATTAAATAAGACCCTCACCTAAGAGCTGTGAAAGGTATCCTGGAGTTAAAATATTGCAAAAGTAACTAATAACTTTAACAGGTTATTAAAGTGTCAGTAATCCACTTCTTGTCTCAATGAGTTGCTGCTTAGTGATAACATAAAAATCTCCTTTATGTTGGTAATCACATTTAAAAACATAAGGGACTTCCTTAATGCTATCAGATAAATGGCATTGACTTCAAATCAATATTCTGTCATCCTGAGCACCTTGCTGACACAAACATTCAAACGCACATCTTCTTGCAGGATTTTGTGTCTTCTTAACCTGGTTTACTTACGTCATCCTCGCTGTCAGGATTTTGTCCACCCTCAGGCAACTTTGTGATCCCACTTTAAATTTTTATAGTACACTAATCCAAGAATCTGAACTTCTGTGATGAGCTACAGTTTTGGTGTGTTAGTGTGTGCAGGGAGTGGGGTCTGGGAGGCCTGTCCCGAAGAAAGCTCCCCACCCTGGGGCTGGGTTTGCACCTGGCTTGGCTCGGCACCTTCGGGATTCACTGACTGTGCGAAATACACTTGATGCGCAGCTCATCTGAGATGAATAAATGTGCTGTGTAATCCAGAAGTGCTTTATGCCAGATGTTGGCTTCTCCTAATACATCTGTCTGATGGAAGAGCTTTGGGATGTTTTTAAGCCCTTTGCCGTGTGTCTGTATGTGGGGGGGATGCAAGTCTGTAAGTATGCATGAAAGGGGGTGCTGTAGCATGAAGAGAACTCAGGAGATGTGGGCTTTAGAGTAATAAGGATGGGAAGGTAATGAGCAGGCCTCCTGGTAATACCCACCCCCCTTTTCTATACTCAACTGGCAAATGTGGCTTCCCTGAAATTTGAGGCCCCGTGCCCTGTCTTGTCTTCAGCAGCTAATGATATTGTTGAAAATGTCAGGGCTGCAACAAGTTCAGTTTTGTTTTAGCAAGTGGGAGACTGATAAGAAACAGTGAGGAGTCATTAATAGCTTTGGCAACAGAACATGACAAGGTGCATATTACTGGAGGCCATTTCAGAGGCATTCGATGGACTTGAGCGTGGACTTTTAATGACCTGAGAATCCACTTGCCCTTTTAATTTTCTCTGTTATCTCCAAGTGATGAAAATATTGGGAAAGTTATTGTAACTATAAAATGGCCACAGAGTTCTTTTTTTTTTTTTTAATATGGTTTGATTTATCCCGTGACTTGGAAAATTGTTCCTTACGCTTCGATTCAAAGGGAGAACAGAGCCGAGAGAAGCGGGACTCGCTCACTTTGTCTGGTTTACTTGGCACCAGATCATTCGGGCACCGGCTCAGGAGGGTGGGTTTTTATGTTTCTACGTTGGAGCAGAGACCCCCTTTCTCACTGAGTTTTCAGAAAGTCTCTTGAGACTGATGGCCAGCTATTATCATATTGATGGGACTTAGGAAGACTTTGGAAAGGCTTTCCTAAACGGGATGAGAAAATATTCATAAAATATCACATGTAGTCACCAAGCGATTGTCCATACGGATGGGGCCCTCATTTTGTCAAGCAACTGCTGTTGCCTTAGCTCTCTGGTGGCACTAAACAGTATCTCCACGGGTGACGCTGTCCCTCATTCCTTCCTCTGTCCCTTACTCCCTGGGAGAGCGTCTGAATCATCTTATAAGGCAAACTTGAGCTCTCCCTCCTCTGTGTTTCTGTGTTACCTTTTAAACGCATGTCTCTTACAGAACTTGTGACAGGTGATGGCAGTGTGGGTATGGTTTCTTGTTTGAGGGAGAGAGAATGGAGATGGAGAGCACCAAAGGTAAACTCTCAGTGAGTGAGCATTTAGGAGATGGGAGGCAGAAGAAGATCCAGTTAAGGAGAGCATGAAGGAAGGGTCAGAGAGCAGGGATGCAGCGGAAGGGAGGTGTGTTTGACCTCCGTCCCTGCCCGGAGAGAGCGTTCAAGTTGCCGCTCATGTTATCAGACCACGGCAGGGTTGACAGGATAGGGTGACTATCAGCAGGATGATCATTGTTCTCAGTGTCCTAACTTTACTCTTTCTCTGGTAGGCCTTGGATTTCCTAAAAAGGAGAAAAAGTGTTGTTTATATAAGGCAGTTAAGTTCTGGGGCAGAAACAGGTATCTTTCCTGCTGAACGATCCTAAGTAAAGTGATGGCTGCCTATGATGGAATTTACTTTCCCTGAACACCAGTGACAAGGGTCATGATGTACGTTATCTACTAGAATGGAAACTGGATGGTCTGGGCCATGGGCAGGGCTCATACATACTCTCTGGGGCTGATGAGATGGTAGTGCTCAAGAGCAGGCACTAAAGTCTCTGGATATTGACTCCACTCAAGCCTGCTTGCTTTCTGGTCTGGGCCGTACATAGTCTCCTATTATGGGGTCTACCAAATTTTCCTCATTGTCTCTTCTTTCTTCACCTTCCATGGTTCAGACAGCTTATCAAAGAGTAGGAGAAAGAATGGCTTTCCTATTCACATAGCTTTCCAATTACCTTTGTCTTTCACCTGGAGCTTTGCTTTGGAAACTCTAAAACCAAGAATATAATTTTTTTTTGGTCTGATCTTGCTGTGATATGGGATGAGATGTCCCAAGGTTAGCAAATGTGAATACCGGAGGAATAAGTAACATTGAAATATTATTTACGACATCGGGATAACATAGAATCGTCGATGTGAAGGAAGGAGTTTCAAGAAGGAAGGTATAATAAATACAACACATTTATGCAGAGAATTAAGAGAAAAATGAAGATAAATACTTAGTTTTGCCAACAGGTGTCAGGTGAAATTCCTAGATGGGTAGACCAAAGGGGACTAAAGCCAGATTGCAGAGAATTAGAAAAGCAATGGAGTCAAGAGGCAGAGATAGGCCCTTGGCATTTTAGATCAGCACCCTGGCAGACATTCTCATTAAACACAATTATGTCCTGAAGAAATCACAGCGAATACTTTTTGATGCATTCCTGAATTTATTACAAATCTTAGCAGTCTCCAAGAGGGCATGGGAGACTAGAACAGGGAGCAAGGCATTTGTGTATGTTGCAAAGGCTGCACAGATCTGGAGGCTGACATTCACATCAGAGGTACATGAATCCCACCTTCTGTAGTTTTCAGGGCTGTGTCACTGAGAGTAATAGAGCTCTTTGCCGTGTAGTAAGATTAAAAAAAAAAAAGGATCCAATTTCTAAAACCAGCAGCAAACAGAAATATAATACAAAAAGAGATACCAATGGCAACAAACAAATGGAGTCCAAAATATACCTAACAAATGATGTGTTTGTACACACACACACACACACACACACACACACACATACCGCATCTTCTTTATCCATTCATCAGTTGATGAGTATTTGGTCTTTCCATAATTTGGCTGTTGTAGATAACACTGCTATAAACATCAGGGTGCACATGCCCCTTCAGATCACTATTTTTGTATCCTTTGTGTAAATACCTAGTAGTGCAATTGCTGGGCCATAGGGTAGTTCTATTTTTAACTTTTTGAGAAAACTCCATACTGTTTTCCAGAGTGGCTGCGCCAGCTTGCATTCCCACTGACCGTGCAAGAGGGTCCCCCTTTCACTGCCTCCTCGCCAACACCTTTTGTTTCTTGTGTTGTTGATTTGAGCTGTTCTGACAGGTGTGAGGTGGTATCTCATTGCGGTTTTGATTTGTATTTCCCTGATAACCAGTGATGTCGAACAGTTTTTCATGTGTCTGTTAGCCATCTGTATGTCTTAAAAATTTCTACAAATCATTTTAAAAAAAGATCATCAACCCAACAGAAGAAATGAGGAAAAGTCATGTTACCAAAGAGGCGATATGAGCTGCAAATGTGTGTAAGAGAAGATGGTTTAATTTCATTTGTAAGCAGGGAAATGCAAACTGAGACTCCTTATATAAAGTTCAAAACCAATCAAGAGTAAATATTGTATTGTTTATTTATAAATATATGTACTAAAGCTATATGGCCAGTCAATGATTAGCACCAAATTCAGTGCAGTGTTCAACTCTGGAGGATAAGGTGTAGGGTCGGGAAGGAACAAAGCACGCAGGTGGATTCATTGCTAAGAGTAAAACCTAGTATTAAGTTCATTGGTAGGTTCATAGGTTCTTTTTACTATTATGTTCGTAATTCATATGTTTGCCACACATTCTTTAGTATGTATCCAATATTACATAATTTTTAAAGGTCAGTGGAAAGAGGACAGGAGGTGAAGAAAAAGAATATGGAAAGAGACTTCTGCCTGTTTCCTTGCATCTCCAATCCCATCTTGGAGGGTGGGCCCTTTGAAACTGTAAGTGACCAACATTTTCATGTGCCTTACCTATCTTAGGGAGCCAGGTAGAAGTGATCCCCCTTCTCCTGGCCTGTGGTAAAGACTCTTTGTTCAGGCTGCCGATTCTCTGGCCTCTGCTCCGTAGGCATTGGCTCATTGTTTACCACAGGAAGGGAAGAAGGGTAAATGAGCTGGTCCCATAGAACCATCCTTCAAACAGAAAATGGCCCTGTGCTCTGCTGTACCCAGCACCACATGCAGAGGAATGTGTAATGAATGCTTTCTGATAGGAGCAATGATGAGGGAAAGAACCCCTTCGAGAGAAGGAGTTGGACGATGCTGGCAGAGTCATGAAACCTGTAAATGAGAAAAACTCTCCAGCATTTGGAGAGTCGCACAGACTTACACAGGGGCTGTGGGCTCCCTTAATATTTTTTGTCTGAGATTGCTCCTGGGGGCTAAGCAAGCAGTTTTTTTTTTTTAAGTTTTTATTTAAGTTCTAGTTAACCTACAGTGTAATATTAGTTTCAGGTGTACAATATGGTGATTCAACACTTCCATACATCACCCGGTGCTCCTCACAACAAGGGCACGTCTTCATCCCCATTACCTATTTCACCCAACCTCCCTTCTGGTATCTGTAAGTTTGTTCTCTGTAGTTAAGGGTCTGTTTCTTGATTTTGTCACTCTTGCTCTTTTTTTTTTCCCCTTTGCTCTTGAAATTCCACATTTGAGGGAGATCGTATGGTATTTGTCTTTCTCTGACTGACTTCTTTCACTTAGCTCCAACCATGTCATTGCAAATGGCAGGATTTCGTTCCTCTTTATGGCTGAGTAATATTTCTTTGTGTATATATACACCACATCTTCTTTACCCATTCATCAGTTGATGGACCCTTGGGCTCTTTCCATAATTTGGCTATTGTTGAAAATGCTGCTATAAACATCAGGGTGTATGTACCCCCTTCGAATCAGTATTTGTGTCTCCTTTGGGTAAATACCTAGTAGTGTGGGATGGCTAGATCATAGGATAGGCCACACCTCTGAGGGCTGTTCTCCTGTGGGGGTAGTGAGGATATGGGGGGCGTCTGTGCCAACTGCCTCTGTCTGCCACCTTCAGGCCCCAGAGTCCAGTTGGGAAGTAGAATGAGCTGGAGAAAGGGCGGCTACCATCACCATTTTGCTGATTTCCTGGCATTACAGAATTCTCAGCCGAGGCTTAAGGAGAGGGAAGGAAAGCTTTATCTCATTTTCCAGAGAAAACTCGAGCATTCTCAACTAGCAGGACTCTCCTAAAATGCATCTTTACAGGTAAAACCATCAGGGTGATGTGTGTGAACACAGCTGCAATTCCTTTGCCCAGGGAATGGCTAGACTACCTGCTGCTCTACCTTTAGGATCGGTTGTTGCTGGCAGGACCAGCTGTCAAGGGAAGGAAAGGAAAACCTTCGATTGGAACTCAACAGAAGTTGATTATCGATTGGAATTCAGCAAACACAAAGCAGGAATCCCCCCAAAGAAGTGAAACTTAACTGACTTTGAAGACAACGCAGCAAGCTTGAATTGTTTTTATGTGCTGGCATTTAATTTCTCTCTCCTTTCTGATTCTAATTTCATTTTCTTTCAGACTTTTACCAGCTATGTGGGAAACCTACCCCTGCTTCTCTTCTGCTTCTCTCAGCCTTTAGTGACCCCACTGGAATCCCACCCCCTCTGTCCCTGAATCCCTTAGACTGAGAGTGAAAGATCTCTCCTTTGTGACTGTTTATGGCTATTAATATTATTATTATTATTATTTTCTACGTGTATAAGTAAATTCTGCTAATTATTTTTTTTATTATTATGTTAATCACCATACATTACATCATTAGTTTTTGATGTAGTGTTCCATGATTCATTGTTTGCGTATAACACGCAGTGCTCCATGCATTATTATTATTATTTTAGTCTTAACAGCGTAGTTGGCAATTCACCTTGTTCTGCCTTTTGATTTTGATTGTTGCTGAGATCTGTTGTTTTAATGCAGGATGTGATACAAAGGACAAAACTTGAGCTTTGGAGTCAATACAATTTGTTTATGTAGATCCTCTTTCTTTCAAAAAAATGGGGAAAACATGAAACAGACAGTTGCACTAAAACTACATAGCAGAAACATGCCAATTATAAAGGATAGAGCTGAATGCCTGCTACTGTCCCACCTGTCGGCACTGTAAAGAGAAACATGACATCATTTAAGCTCCGAAAAAGTATTTGGAGTTACACCTGGCTTCAAATCCCAGCTCTCCCCCTCATTTGTCATGTATCCCCCCTTAGTTTTTTAAACTTCTCCAAGATTTGGTTTTTGTAAATATGTAAAATGTTTATAGGTACATAGTTGAGTTACTGTGACCATTAATTTTAAATATTTGTAAAGTGGACATCAAAGTACACGGCACGTAATAGCTAGTATCTATGTATCCAGCTACCTGTCTGTCCCTCTGTCCATCCATCTGTCATCTATCATCTGTTTTCCCCTCTATCATTCATCCGTTCCTCTATTATCTATTTATCTGTCATCATCCATCCATCCATCCATCCATCCATCCACCCACCTCTCTCTCTTCCTCTATTACCCATCTATTTACTTATCTATCAACCTATCCTCTATCTCTCGCTCACTTCTCTCTCTCCTGCTATCATTTATTCCTGCCTTTGTCATCTATCATCTATCTACCCATTTATCGGCTCCTTCACCTATCTATCTGTCATCTCTCTCTCTATCTGACATCTCTCTATTCACCTCTCTCTTCCTCTCTCTCTTACTCTCCCACATCTCCCTAACATCAGTCCCCCTACTTCATAAATGATGGGCTGTTATTGCACTTTCCACGGTTTGGGAAATTTTGTTCTTTGAGATTATAATCTGCATTATAACATTTTCAAAGGCAGGGACTTCATGGCATTCTTTTTATTCCCTTCCTTTACTGCTGAGTGCTGGTTACAAAGCTGGCATTAAATAAGCGTTTATTGGTTTGATTCTTCCCATGAGAATGCCTTGGGTTCTCATTTGCTTCCATTTTGTCAGGAATACTTCTCATCTCTGTTAGGCTTTCCTTTCCTCTTGATTTCAGTGGTATGAAGGAAATGTTCTCTTTGCCTGGATAGGGCACTTGGGTTAACTCTTCTCATGGTAATGAGTCTCTAGGATTTTCTGGGTTGTTTCTGCAGAATGGAAGGCACTGGCGACTGCTCTGCTATGTACATCATTGGGCTCCATTGATGTCCAGTCCAACAGAAGGGGAAAAATGGCAAGTGGGTTTATCTAATCCAAATTCTAGGCAATCTGGCCTGCTGCCTGAAAGTGGCCTCTCAGCAGGTGTGTGGGAACACACCTCCCTGAAAGAAACTTGGAAGACTCAAATCCACAGGAGTCCCAGACCGTTATTGTACATAAGGGTAGGCCTTTTTCATCAGTGAAAAATGTAAGAGCCCCTGCCCCTGCTCCCCAGAGTAGCTCTGTATTCAGAGAAGGCACAGAGAACTATTATGTTAGTTTGGATGTGTTGGCATTCAGATCTTCCCACAGATCCAGCCAAGCCTTAATGAGATGACTCTCTCTAAGCTCTGCAGTTCAACTCTCCTTTGAAAGCATGGTGCCATGGCCTCCCCATTGCCTATGCCTTGGTTCCCAGAAGAGCTGCCATGGGAGCCGCCAGCCAAGTGGAGGGAAATAGAGACCCTCTTGAATTGTCTTAAACTGTGGTTTCAAAGACGGCTCACTTCACACACTTCTCTGTAGCATTCTAACGCAAGACTTCAGCGTTGCCTTAATGGTTTACATCTTCTGTATCACGCACTGCTCATGACAGTTCCTTCAGGCAGGCACGATCACCCCAGTCTTACAGAAAAGAAACTCAAGGCTGGCAAAAATATGGGCATCAACACATCTCTTTCTCACTTCAGAGCCCATGCTTTTTCCAGTGGGCTGGGCTGCCTTCTCTTGAGAATATAGAAATTCGATGTTTATTAAAAAATCATTTAACATTGCAACTCCCACACTTAATTAGCACTCCTTTTTGGCTTTGCATTTTTTGTTTGTTTGTTTGTTTGGGTGCCATATGATAAATAAATCCAAAGACGTTTTGGAAAGCCAGAAATTGGAAGCTTATTTAAAGAAGCAATGGTGTATTTAGAAATACAATAACTTAGTGAAAATCCGAAGAGTGGCAGAACGTTTGCACATGGATGCCAGCTATTGGGACCTCCTGACTCATGTACACTCTCTTTCTTCTGGATGGTCTTCTCAGATCCCTAGTAGATGAGAATTCATTACACATGATACTTTTGTAAATAAATCTAAGGTCTTATGTGTAAAACGAACATTGTATTAATGAAAGAGAGAGGAAGAGAAAGAATGAAAGCTTTTTTTTTTTTTTTTTTTTTTTGAGCCCTGAGCCTATGTATTTTTCTTTACCCTTATATTCAGTGAGTCAGGATTGGGGGAGCACCATGTAAGTTCTAGTAGTTTCCAGATGTGATCTCTGTATTTTTTTTCGTTTTAATTAGTTGTGTTTCTTGATAAAGCAGCTCTATTATCAAGGGAACTTCTTCAAGTATGGATGTCGTGATTCTCGGGTTCAAATAAAGTCGAACAAATACCTTGAATTGTTGAGTGGTATATTCTACTCTGTAGGTAAACACGGTTCTTTCTAATGTTGCTCAGCCCAAACTACTATGAAGGTGAGAAATAATCTTAAAAATAAGCACAACAAATCAAGGGCAAAATATTAAGCACAAGACTACTGAAGAACATAAAAGTATAAGTTTAAATAATTCTTATTAGAAAGAAAAAAAATCATAGAAATGCCATAACTGGGATTTACTTTCCTAATTTAAAATTTAAAAACATTTTTTTTAGTGCAAAAAGGTGGTTTTATTAAAGGACAGGGATAGGACCCGTGGCAGAAAGAGCGGCACTGCCTAAAAATCTTAAATTTTAAAATTATTATTAGCAGTCATATATTGGATTGGCTGAAAGTTATATCATCAATATCATTGAGTTTTATTATAGATAACTGTACTGGACTTCAGGCTGTGACTTCTTGGGGGGGGTTGAATTGATACAAATCAGCCTTTTTTCCATCTATCTTAGGGTGACGTCTGTTGAGTTGGTCCAGTCCACTGGTTTGTTAGGATAGCTTCTTGACCTGTCAGGCCAGCCTTTTAAGGATCCTGCTTCTTCCAAAAGAGACAGGCATTGGAAAAATGCACCAACTGTGTGTGTGTGTGTGTGTGTGTGTGTGTGTGTGTTTTCTAACTCTACCTGTGTCATGTAGACACAACTTTGGTCTTCAGTTGAATTTGGCAGTCATGGAGTTTGAGGCTTTCTATAAAATCATCCAAATTGGCAGCTCCAACCACATAGGTGGGACTAATATTACAGTGAACAAGTATACTCAGGGCAAAATGAATCAGGCAGAATGGCTAGAATCACTACAATTTTCAGACATATTCGCACCTTTCTGAAAATTTAAAAACTGCTCCTTAGGAAGCCCATTACTTACAATGAGTACTCTAGAGTCTTACCTTATTTTTCTTATATTTTTAGATATTTATTCTTAGGACCACTAAACACACACACACACACACACACACACAGACACACACCCCTGTTCTCAGCCATTATTTGGATTCAACTCACTGTCAAATTACCATCCTTTTTGCTTTGCTCTCTACATCCTTGGACAAAGAAAATACCCAAACCACACTCCAGTGCTTTTCCTCCATGAAGGAATGATTTTTAAAAAAGTAACCAAAGCAACAAGGAATGAGGAGATTCATTGTGTTGATTCTGGAATGAAAGTGTGATAGTAGACTTAGTGCAAGTTATTGCACTCTGAGGATGTCTTGAAGTCAACCATTTAAATCAGACTGTTTGTCCAGCCAGACCTAATCAAGAAAAAGAGCTGGGCAAGACCTAATTTAGCAAGCTCTGCTGCTCTCTTCGGATATTATAACTTTTCTAAGATCTTCATAGGAAGATCTGTGGGAGTGCTTCCGGCATAGCCATGTGACCTTTTAAATAAGGAAATAGTACGAGTTCTAAGGTGTATTCTCACACACACACACACACACACACACACACATACACACACCATGTAGACAGCTGCTCAGATGTTTTCACATGCATATAACTTCAGGCAATGGAATGCATTGGAACCCAGAATGTCACTGTGGTCTGGTCCGTCAGGCACAGGATTATGGGATCATCTTGATGCAGACTTGAATTCATGGCCAGTAGATGCCTGATGTTGCAGTTTGAGCTGCTGAGAACCTGTCTCTGTGTTGTCAGAGTTCGCATAACCACTGCAGACGGCATCACACCAGAATGTGGAGGCTGAGAGCCTCGGTGTGATCCAATCCCACTCCATACATATATAGCTAAACTAGAACTCCATGCTATATTATGCAAGAAGATGGCACTGGACATGTGTAGAGGTAGATGGCATATGTGGGCTTTTGGGCTCTTTCTTTCTGTGGGACCGAATTTAAATTGACAGTATAATTCACTATTGCTTTGATCATCAATATTTAATTCTTTAATTTGGACCTTGGGTATATGCAGCCAAAAGATACCTATTTAAATGTTAAATCAGTTATTGTAAAGTAGCAAATAAGCATTTCTGTTAAAAAAAACCAGAATTAAGTGATAGTTGCATATAGTTGACTGACTCCACTGATTGCTTGTGGTCATGTGGACCCAGGCTGGCATCAGTAGACCAGGGATCTCAAATGCAATTGCTTACGGGATTAAACATGTAAGTAAATGAAATGGGTTGAGTTCAACACATGCCCCATCCAGACAACCCACCTCAGTTCCAGCAATTATTGCCATATGCAGGAATTTGTGGCCAAATCTTCTGATTTTCAAAAGGAATGCCTATATCTGACATATAATATGCCTTTACTCATTCATGCTATATGATTCCGACTCATCCTTTAAAACTTTGTTCAAATATATTTGCTACAGGCAACATTTCTTAACTCCCAGGGAGAGAATAAATTACTCTGTACCCTCTCTCCTCCTAATAGCATGTTGTACAAACCTCCAATATTGATTGCCCTGCACTAAGGATAGAGTAATTACATGTTTATCAACTATCTCCCCAGCTATGCAGTGAACTGCTCAAGGGTAGGCTCCATGTAGCACTCCAAAGCACGGTGCCTGCCATAAGTCGGGGCCGAATAATGCTGAATGGTTGAAGGAAGGTTATGGAGGCAGGATCCAAGTGGAAAGCCTTAGGTTCTGAGAGCTGATTTGGTGGTTTGGCAAAAATGGAAGCAATGAACAGGTAGGGGGTAGGCCTTGACAAAGTTTGTCCTTAACGTTCCTTACCACCTTCTTAAATATTCTATTTTTCAGTGCCACCTACTACATTCCTTTTCCCAGGTGGCGCATCAAATCTAACTCTTGTTCCCCTACCATGCTATAGCCTATTCAATATGACATTAGACTATGCAATTTTAAAGGCAGGATATTAACATAATATTCTTTGAATGCTGAGAGTCTACTCAGTGCCTCGAACATAGCTTCTTACATGCCCTTATGAATGCAAAAATGAGTGAAGAGTCAATACATTTATCAGATTGCTTTCTGTTTGGGGCAGCCATCTGAAAGCAAGCCTGTAGAGAGAGATGATCTTGGGCAGGCAAGTAGAAAAACAGGCTAGGCATAGGAGAGGAATGGAAGATCCCTAGATATAAAAAATTGCTCATTACATAATTTCCCTGAGGGCTAGGCTTCACTGGAAGGAGTGATCCAAAAGATGGGACCATAGCTAAAGTTTTCATTGGCTGCTTAACTTTACAATTAGACTCTAGGTTTTCTAGAATCCTCTTCTTTATCTTATAAATGGCAAGTATCTGACCAAGATGTAAGCTGTCCTGCATCACTCTATTTCAGCTACCACATCGGTGATATGAAATCAATGATAGCTTTCACACAGCCATTGAGAAGCTCATTTCAAAGTCTCTGGTGTGGAAGGGCCATCAGGGCGAGCTGATAATTGTGCTGCCTACTCAGGCTCTAATTTGATGATGTGGCTGTGATACTTGGCCTCAGAGCTGAGTTAATGCAACATGGAACATGTTTTCTTCGAGGCAGAGCGGCTTGCTATGTAACAGACTAAACTCACTCCTTAGCATGAATCACAAACAGATATTTCTCCAGCCACATCATCTCCTTTATGAAAGACATTATTGGATTTTTAGTCTTGGGTGGGGAAAGAAAAAGTAGCCTGCAGCCACAGAGCATAACAAAATGTTGTTGTCAATTTCTGGTGCTTGGACGATGGGTTGGTATTACTCACTGCTGCTAAGAGTAGTAATTACATTATAATATTGTCCCTTTTGTGCCCTAAAACAGAATCCTGTGAGTAAAGGGAGGGTGACTTAATGGTCTGCTATATTCAATCTGTCTGGATTCTCATGGTTTTTAAGTTCCAGTAAGATGAATTTAATTAAGGTATAGTAATAAAATAACAATATTGCAGTAGTAATTGTAACAATGGAGAGAGGGAACTCAGTTTTCCCCGTTTGCTATACATATAAATGCGTTTCTATGAGACTGCTTGTGGGAAATGTGTGTTAACATCGATACATCACCTCGAAGCTTAAGCTCTAGTTTTGGTCACCTTTTCCAAGTATAATTTTCTGAACTTGAATTTGGATGCTTTTCAACATAGGGCCACACTGGGGAATCAGTAATAGTCCCAGGATGAGGGTGGACAGTCAAGAAATACTTGCATAATTGAGTAGAGCTCCTTGCATATTGGTTGCTATGAATTTTACATCATTTTCTTATCTGAGATCTCCTTTATTTAATCTCCTACCAACGCTGTGAGTGGGGCAAAGCGAATGTCAGAATTCTCTCTCTCTCTCTCTTTTTAAAAAGATTTTATTTATTTATTTGACAGAGAGAGACACAGCGAGAGAGGGAACACAAGCAGGGGGAGTGGGAGAGGGAGAAGCAGGCTTCCCGCTGAGCAGGGAGCCCGATGCGGGGCTCGATCCCAGGACCCTGGGATCATGACCTGAGCCGAAGGCAGACGCTTAACGACTGAGCCACCGAGGCGCCCCAGAATTCTCTTTTAAACACAGAGAAATTCAGCCCCCAAACCATTAAGTCACCTGTCCTGCGTTACCCTGATGGGTACTGGCATAATCAGAAGAAGCCCGAACGGTATCCGGACTCCCAGCTGACAACGCACATCACTGAAAGTCACAAGGACAGAGGGTATAGAAAGTCTTAAACAGCACATTTGCGTCTAAAGTGGTCCAGGGACATTGCTGCCTGGAAGCCAAAGCATAGAAACATAAGCTAGATGTCCATTCTGTACAAAAATCAAAGTCCTAGATGATTCCATGGGGTAACAGCTGTGCCCATGTATAACGATTAAAGGCTACTGATACCCTTAGGTTCCCCATAAGACCAGTTTCCAAGAGACTAAGACTGAGTATCGGTACAAAGAGACAAAGACAAAAAGAACAGGACTTTGACCCCGCCTCTGTCCCTGAGTGCACCCCTGCTCAGGGTGACTCTCCCTGCCTGGGGAACGCCATGAGTTCTGTCACCAAGGCCACATCATTTCATGTTACAGTCCAGCTAGTTTCCCTGTGTTTTTCAAGAGGATCGACCATTGTTGAATAAATAGACCGCTGTTGTCACTATGGCTGAGACTATGCCTGGGGTGGGGGGGTGTTACCTATTCGAAAAATATGTGGGGCAAATCACCACCTCTTATACAGAGTCTCTGCTCTTGTAACTTTTAATTTAAGGCTCATATTTGAAACTGCTGTTTGTTTTCTTGATCCACGGCCTCTCTCTTCTGATTGGCAGTCATTTGACCTCTGTTCATCTGTTTCTCTGGACAGACTGTGGTCTCTTTAATATGCCTCCCAGAGAACCTCTGAAAGCAGATCTCATCAAAGTCATGTAGCCTCTGGCTCAAGTCAGACTGTCCAATATGAATTCCGAATTTGGTGAAAATCTATTTCATGTGAAGAGGGTAAGAGAGAGATGGAAGTCTTTTTTTATTTATATAAGTTATGAGATCAGATTATCGAAAAGTTAGTGATGGCGTCCCCCTACAGGCTTCTGAGTATTAGGCATTTGGTTGGTCAGATTCTTTCTGCTTATCTGGACCTGCTTGCTTGAACTTTTAATGCCAAGTTTTGAGTTTCTTTTCACCCTTCTCTTATCCTATGGCTTCTAGGTCAGCGTTTCTCAAACAAGAGTCTGAGAAATCCTGGATGTGTCTAAGGACCACTTTTGCAGGGTCTGAGAGAGCTTTACAATAATTTTTGAATGTTGTGTTCATATTTTAATCTGAAATGTTAAATAAGCATCTTCTAGATTATAGTGGACATTCATTGTTGGTTGTGTGGCACACCCATGACCATGCTTTCTTGATAACAGTACCACCAACTTCCTTTAGAAACCACTTCTCTCTCCTGGGCACACATCTTGGGTAAAAGTAATGCCTACGGCTCTTGGCATTGTCTCTGCTGGCGATCAGTACATTTCATTCCATTGGCCTCAGAGATGAGAACATAACCCGTTAGAACCAATGGGGAGTATTTGCCAAAGATTCTTTCTTGGGTGATATTTTTTAAATTCGCAACTGAAAGAAAGCCTGACCGGTACATAGATCATTTGGATGAATTTAGTGCCTATGTTTGTGTTTATCTATCCCATGTCTCCTGTGTCAAGAAGTACTATTTATTTAACTTGAGCAAATAAGAGAATCAGAGAGGTCAATTTCTTTCTTTTTTTTTTTTTTTTAAAGATTTTATTTATTTATTTGAGAGAGAGAGAGAATGAGAGAGAGCACATGAGAGGGGTTAGGGTAAGAGGGAGAAGCAGACTCCCCGCCGATCAGGGAGCCCGATGCGGGACTCGATCCAGGGACTCCAGGATCATGACCTGAGCCGAAGGCAGTTGCTTAACCAACTGAGCCACCCAGGCGCCCCAGAGAGGTCAATTTCATATGCAAATGATACAAACACACATTTTATAAATGAAAGTTTTGCAGTAATCCAGTCGAAGGAAGTGAGTCATCAAATGGCATCTACTCTTTTAAGTCTGCCAAACCCGAAAGGACCCATACCAATAGAGATAGATTCCGGATTCAGACTGCAAGAGATGATTAACTCTCAGCAACCCACTATCATCCATCACATCCCATTGGGATGGCTAATTAAAAATTTATTGGCTTAAAGTTTTGTCTGTATTTAAAGCTTTTTTTTTTAGTTGCTCAAGAACTATGAGCATAAGGGTTTTTATATCTATAAGTTTCAGGTTATACAGATTTAACATTCAAATAAAATTAACACCAGGGGCTTAAGGGGAAATGTGTGTGTGTGTGTTTTACGGGGAATCTGTTCATTTCTTGAGTTTTAGAAGTGTTGTCATAAATGGTAAAAAGGTACATTTATGTTAAAAAGACAGACTTTGGGACTGGATAAACATCCTCCTGTCTGGAACATTACTGAATTGCACCAAACTATATAAAATTCTGCCCCTAAAATTCCAGCTCTTAAAAAGGAGCTTCTCTCTTCTAAGAAGGACTAAATGTTTTGGAAGCATAACTGCTCTCATTTTCAGCTCAGCAGTGTGCAAGTTCATTCAGCAAACTCTTGGAACACAGGTGAAAATGAGCCAGAGCCCAGCAAAAATTTATTTCTAGAGAAAAGCCACGTACTAGCGGGGGTAGGAAGGATGACATGGGTTTGTGTAGTGAGGTAGACTCTGAGGGTGACTACCCTTTTTTTCTGAAAGAAGCTCTATGTGCTTCATCCATAGTGGGTGGAGCCCTAGAACCCAGAAGTCACAAGTTGTCTCAAGGAACAGTCTAAGCTGTGATTTCCTATCACTTGCATTCTGTCACACAAGGAACAACATTTTTCTGGAAGGAGCCTCTGGGTGCATGTGTTAGTGGCCTGCATTTCCCAGTCACAAGAACAAGTTTAGGTCATTTCAGGTCAGCTCAATGAATATTTTCCAGATTCCTATGACATGCCCAGCATTGTGCTGTGTATTTGGGGGCATAAAAGGGGAGACTAAGACATGATCCTTTCTCTTAAGAAGTTTGTAGTACAGAGGAAACACAGATTTTAATACAATGTGGTAATCCAATAACAGGGGTAATCAGTGAATACTATAGAAACCCATTTCACACCATCTGTCAATTCATAGGTGCACATATGCATGCACGCACGCACACACACCCCCCACACAGAGTTGTTTGACTATTTTGGCTTTATAAGTGATTACATCACCTTAGACAGACTTAGATGGTGGCAGATGATACGTGGAAAGAAGTGGGCTGCACAGTGAATGAAGAGTCCCGCTGAGTTTTTTGATTCCCAGCAACGTTTTTGTCCAGTTTCACTTGCTGTTGAAGAAAAACATATTTGGTGCGACCGTTATGGCTCTTTTTTCCACACCTGTGTGCAATGAGTACTCTCTCTTGGCAGCAAAACTCTCGTGCCATTTTCCTGATGATGCCCTGGCAGGTTGAAGCCAGAGCATGCCTTGAGTGTTCATCAGACCCCAGCCTTTCTTTCTCGTTAATTCTGGGTAAATTTTAAGTTGTTGTTCCTTCAAGTGCTAAAACCCTCAGACCAAGGTATAGCGGGAATGACATGGGGAAGGGATGGTTGTCTTTTGTTCGATCCTTTTGCAGGAGGGAGGGGCTGGAGTGGGGGCGTGGATATGTGGTGGGTTGATGAATGAATGAACACTGGAGCATTTAGGCCATTGTACTTATTTTCCAAGTATCATAAAGAGAGTGTTGTAGTTTCAAAGCTGTAGTTTTGCTTGTTTTGCTTGGCTTCGTAATTGGGCCAATATGTCTGGGTTGTCAGAAACCACATCCTCCTTATTTAGAGTCTTTCCATTTTTACCTTTAACTTCCTCACCAGCCAGAAACCTTCTTGTACTAATTCTATTGATTCTTTCCTTTTCTTATTTGGAAAAAAACCCACCTTGAAAGTCATGCCATGATAACATAGGGTAGCACCTGTCTGTGGGGATTCTTCTAAATCTGAGAATTTTGAATGCATTGGTAAGAGATATTCTTCCTTAAATTTCTTTTTGGGCCTTATCTAATGGTGCATTAAAAGTTGGCTGGGTATTAAATTTATCAAGAAGTCCAGAAAAAGTGCAGTTTAATCTAATGAAGATTTAATTATGCTGAGAAATAATGAGGTCTAAAGATCCCTGTGGAGTGCTCTCTGAGTTAACTTACTCTTTTGATGCGTTTCTTAGCACTGTCATAAAAAATCATGGCGGGGCGGGGGGTTCACAGTCTCAGTGTGTGCATTCTTCTTTGGAAGAAAATGAGAGTTTATATGGGGTGTGTGTGTGTGTGTGTTTGTGTGTGTTTGCATAAGTATGCTTAAAGCTATTTATGAAACAACAGATCTCTGTATAGTCTTTTGAAAGGGGCCTCAAAGATTTTACTCTTTAAGAGAACAGTCATAGAAGAGAAACTAATTCTGGCTTGTCTAAATTATTTATCTATTCCTCCACCATTATTGAATATAATGTGGGGGATTCAGAGCAGTACAGCCCAAGGCAATCTGCCTATATTGCTCAGTATACTTAGTTCAAAGTTTTGAAAATATATTGTTAATATAAGTTACATTAAAAACAAAGGGAAAACAAAAAAAAAAAAGGGGAAAGGGAAGGTTAGTGAAATAGAGAAGACCCATGGTTCCATGTTAGGAAAACACTGCTTACATATAACCCTTTAGGAATTAGGAAGTGCGTTAGTTAGAGGCTCTGAGATATTTTTCCACAAAATGAGTGTTTCTCTTTATTTAGTTTAGAGAGTATTATTCTTATTTGACCACAAGTATCCATTTTCTTCCTGGTGAATACCTATATATCTCATGGAACACAACACAAGAAAGAGCCATACGGGTTGTTTCCATCGTTGGAAGATGGTTGACTGAGAGGTTGTAGTGTCATACAGATACAAGCTCTTCCAGAACAATCATTCTCAAAATGCAATTGTATTTGTGATAGAAGAATAAATCCTCTAAGACAGAGTTTCTCTGTTGCCGTGCTCAAGACTTGACCGGGAGGAGCCCCACATCCTGTCTCAGGACGGAATAGCAGCCTGAGCCCCATGCCCGTTCGGCTAAGGCTCTCACTGCCTCCTCTTCTTCCCTTTCAGATTTAAGGATAATCCCATGTCTTGTCACACAAACCACCAGAATAGTCTTCATTCTTGCTATGTAGCGTTTCCTCTCCCTTGTTCTGCTTCTGCCAGGTTACGAAATGTGTTCAACCATTTGGTTCTCTAAGTGGGTTCATTGTGAGATTTGGACAACTGTTTTCCAATCTCTGGCTTCTCCCCATTCTCAGCCTATTTCTAGAAATACTTATATGAAGATACAAAAGAGGAAACAAAAACTCTGCAGAGACAAAAATGTTTTTTTTTTTTTAAAAGAACAGTTTGAATGACTTACTGTAAGACATTCGAGAGATAATTTTCCTTTTATTTGTATATTCTTTCCTAAGTATTTTCACATGCATAGTCTCATTTGGTTCTGCTCAATCTTTGGGAAACAGAAGGCTGAGAAGAATTAACAGTAGACAGATTAAATAGATTTGGAAAATAATGAGAACCTAAGACTCAAAACCATGACTCCCTAGTTGAATGCCTTTTCTGTGATACTAGAGTTTCCCAAAGGGTGAATATTTTAAGTAGGACATGGAGATGGAATTAAATGTCATTAAGTCATAAGGCTGTAAATGTTTCAAGTCCTTTTTTTTAATCAATAAATTTTGTTTTTAAGCACAGTGTTAGGTCCACAGCAAAACTGAGTGGAAAGTATAGAGAGTTCCCACGTACTCACTATTCCTGCACATGCATACCCTCCCCCACTATCAGCATCCTCTCTTTAGAGTGGTACATTTGTTACAAATGGCCATTCTAATAGATGCGTAGTGGTATTTCATTCATATTTTAATTTGTCTTTCCCTGACAACATATGATGTGAAGCATCTTTTAATAGCCTGTTTGCCATCTGTATATCTGCTTTGGTGGGATATCCAGGCTTTGCCCATTTTTAAATTGGGTTGTTCATTTTCTCACAGAGTTTTAGGAGTTCTGTGTATATTTTAGAAAACAGTCCTTTATCAGATGTATTTTTTTTTTTTTTTGCAAATATTTTCTCCCATCGTTTGGCTTGTCTTCTCATTCTCTTGATTGATTTCTTTTTAAAGATTTATTTATTTATTTGAGAGAGAGAGAGAGAGGGAGAGAAAATGGGGGAGGGGAAGAGGAAGAGAGAGAATCTTAAGCAGGCTCCACACCCAGCGCAGAACACAGTGCAGGGCTCAACCTCATGACCCTGAGATCATGACCTGAGCTGAAATCAAGAGTCAGACACTCAACTGACTGAGTCACCTGGGCGACCCTCGGTTTCTTTCTTCAACATTTCCAAATACATAAAGGAGAAAGTCTCTGGTTCTAGTCTTTAACACCCTGTAACATTGGCACATCTCCCCTTTTATCAAATACAGAGCAGGACACAGAAAATAATGTATTAGTTCCATTTCACAGTTACTTTCTATTTGTGGCGATATGAAGTTTTCTTTTTATTAAAAAATATTTTTTAAATAATGGAATAGAATAGAGCACCCAGAAATAAATCCACACGTATATGGTCAATTAATATATGACAAAGGAGCCAAGATTGTACAACATGGAAAGGACAGTCTTTTTAATAAATGGTGCTGAAAAAATCGGATAGCCACATACAAAAGAATGGAAATGGACCACTACCTTGCATCATACACAAAAATAAATTCAAAATGGATGAAAGACTTGAACATAAGACCTGAAGCCATAAAATGCCAAGAAGAAAACATAGGCAGTAAGCTCCTTGACCTGGCTCATAGTGGTGATTTTTTTGGATTTGACAGCAAGAGCAAAGGCAAAAAAAGCACAACAGCAACAACACTAACAAAACACGTGGGACTACATCAAACTAAAACACTTCTGTGCAGTAAAGGAAATCTTCAAGAACGTCAAAAGGCAACCTACTGAATGGGAAAATATATTTGCAAATTAAATATCTGATAAAGGGTTAATATCCAAAATATATATAAAAAACCTCATACAACTCAATAGCAAAATAATAAATAATCCAGTTAACAAATAGGCAGAGTATCTGCATAGACATTTTTCCAAAGAAGACATACAGATAGCCAGGTTAATAATTGGGAGGTGCTTGAAAAGGTGCTTAACATCACTAATCATCAGGCAAATGCAAACCAAAAACCACAATGAGATATCACCTCACACCTGTTAGAATGGCTATTCTCAAAAAGATAGAAATGATATATATTGGCAAGGATATGGAGAAAAGGGAATCCTTGTGCACCGTCGGTGAGATTGTAAATTGGTGCAGCTACTAGGAGAAACAGTATGGAGGTTCCTCAAAAAATTAAAAATAGAATTACCATATGATCCAGCAATTCCACTTCTGGGTATTTATCCAAAGGAAATGAAGACACTAACTCAAAAAGATATATGCAACCTCATGTTTATTGCAGCATTATTTATAATAGAAAAGACATGGAAACAGCCTAAGGATTCATCAGTGGATGAATGGATAAAGAAAAGGTATGTATGTACATACCCACATACACACACACATACACACACACAATGGAATATGATTCAGTCATAAAAAACGCAATCCTGGCACGACAGCGTGGATGGAATTTGAGGGCATTATGCTAAGTGAAATAAGTCAGAGAAAGACAAATATCCCCACCATCAGGAGTGGAATCCAAACAACTGAAAGCACATTTGATTAATTTGTTAAACATCTCCCTAAAAGTTACGAAATGCTCTGTTAATTTGAACAACCATTCTGAAAGCATAATATAATAATAATGTTGACTATTATTATCGCCTCCATTTTATCTAGGTCAGGAAGCTAGGGATCAGAGAAATTTAGAAATTTGACAGTATTCATATAAAGGGCAGATCCGACCTCAAACCTGGGACCCTTTCTCCAAGTCCTGAATCGGTAGCCTCACCTGCATGCAAATGGAAAAACCGTGTTTCTTTCTTTTTTCTTTCTGTTTTTAATTGGTGCTCATCACGATAAGTGTACTCTTAATCTCTTTTATCTATTTCACCCATCCCCCACCCACCTCTCCTCTGGCAACCATCTGTTTGTTCGCTGTATTGAAGATTCTGGTTTTTGTCTGTCTCTGTTTGCCTTGTTTCTTAAGTTCCGTGTGTGAGTAAAACCCTATGGTATTTGTCTTTGACTGACTGGGTCCGTCCATGTTGTTGCAAATGGCAAGCTCTCATTCTTTTTTTCATGGCTCAGTAGAAAAGCCATGCTTCTTAAATCACCTACCTGCTACCCCAAACTGATTTTGGCTAGTGTTTCTGTTCTTGAATATTAGAATCCCATGTGAAAAACTTAGGTAGGGTGCAGTTATATGTAAATCATGGTATGGGTATGTATGTATGTATGTTTGTATTTATTTATATATTTATTTAACTCAAATGATAGCGCATTTTTCCCACTGGTCTGCTCACTGCTTTTGCCGGAGAAACATATCTGGGAGGGGTTGGAGATGCCAAGAAGAATGCGGTTGGTGCACCGATAAGCGAAGTTCATATAGGTAATGTCTGCGAAATGTTCAAAAGAAAATGATTCCTAATTCTTTGGTATTGTAATCACCGAGAGAAGACTAGACATGTTCTAAGAAACACTTTTTTTTTTTTTAAAAGATTATTTATTTATTTATTTGACAGAGACACAGCGAGAGAGGGAACACAAGCAGGGGGAAGTGGGAGAGGGAGAAGCAGGCTTCCCACTGAGCAGGGACCCCGATGCGGGGCTTGACCCCAGGACCCTGGGACCATGACCTGAGCCGAAGGCGGACGCTTAACCGACTGAGCCACCCAGGTGTCCCATCTAAGAAACATTTTATCCCCAGACAAGTTCCAGGCCTCTAGGGGATTTGATCCCATGATTTCATGCTCAAATATGAAGCTGGTAAAGGAATAAGCAGAGCTGTCATTGCTGACTGGCTGTTTGAGCTGAGCCAGCAGTTTCCAGAGCAAAGATTTTAATGCAGCAAGCTCACGTGCTGTAAGAAAATGCAAGAGCGCAACAATGAGAAGTGGGGATTATATCCGCTGAGGGCATAAAGATGTTTGCCGTGTGAACTGGGCTGGCAGCAGTTTCTGTGTAGCAGGTAACTCATTCCAGCTCGTTGGCCATGTCCTTCTCTGCCAAAGGGCTTTCCCCCAAAGGTAGCACTAGCTTCAGGAGCTCTATGTGGAATATTGCAATAGATGGCTATTTTGCAGCCTGTCTGGTTGTTTCTTCAGAGACAAATGTGCTCCTGTCCCTAAGACTCTTTGACAGTGAGCACAAATTCACCTTGATGCTACATTTTATGGACAAGAACACTTGACCCTGGGTACTCAAGTGGGTTGCATTTTCTGCCACCCCATTGCTGACCATACTTTCCTCAAGACATTTGATTGCAGCAAAATAGAAAGGCGTGTGTCCAAAACTCTTGAGACCAACCCAAGGGCCAGATAAATGTCGTCACGTTTATTTTCTGGAATCGGGGCTTAGGGACAGGGTTGAGGGAAAGATCTCCCCTGTTTCAAATCAAGTTTACTGGAAATGAAGCAATGAAGCAATCGGAACTCTGCACAAAATGCTGTTTTTCTGGCTCTGTGAGACATAATCATCTGGCATGCAATAATGACTCTTCGGTTGTCTCACCTTTGAATGTCATATGCCTGTTTTACTTGTATTTTTGGACGCAGTATCGCAGAGGACAAAAAAATTTACCAATTTGGGCCAGGCAGGTTGGCATAGATTTCTGGTTGTGGGTAGCTAACATTGGCAACCTTATGCTTTTTTAAATCCAGGCTAAGTATATACCCAGCAGTCAGCAGTTTGCATCCTTGTAGATGTTTGAGTCATTTTAATAGTCCTCTGGAGATGAGAACAAACTTGGAGCAGTCAGGGCTTTAAAAAACAAAGCACAACACTACCACGAGCATCTTAACTGATGCAGATTACACCAAATTCAGAAAGTAAGGAGCCTGGAAAAGTAAGATGAGTCCTGGTATCGTTGGTTTGGCACCCACCCCCATGAGACAAATATGCATTTCGTACTACAGCTAAAGCTTACATGTGGCTGAATCATGCAGCCCCCAGCTGGTGGATGGTATTCACCGTATCCTGGGCACATGATGCTCTTCACTCCTCTCTGACTTTGCACAAAATGTCCCCGTCTTCTGGAATTCTCACCTCTTACTTCATTTATTGAAATCTCTCTTTGGAGGAAACTGCTGTTTATCCCCTAGTACATTTTCCCCCAATTTCCACAGTAGTAGAACATTGGGCTGGACATGGGGCTAGACAGAATAAATACATTTTCCGGCTTCTCTTATCTAGATGTGAGCCTGGGATCAAGTTCTGGCTGATGGGCTGTGAACAGAAATGTCAGGTAGCAGCATCCGGAAATCTCCTTTGTCATTCTTTGGCCTTTGCCTTTTCCACAGCATGGGGATATGATGGCTGGAACTGGAGGGACTGTCCCAGAATTTGAAGTGGCATTGACATTGGAGTTGATGCATGGCCAAGCATAAGACAGAGGGACCCCGAATCCCTGATACTGTGCAGAGTACCCAGCACTGGAATGCCTGCTCCTTGATTTTTATTGTAGAGAAAGACAAACTTCTAAATTATTTAAATCATTCTTATTTAAGGGTTTCTGTCACTCATGACAAATCCACTGTCTTTGTGCTTTAAAGCTCATGTTAATGGCAGTATCACATGTAGGAATGCAGAACTCTGAGCAAAGGCCGCTGATTGCCTGTTTCCCTAGCACATGTGGACTTTTCTGGTCTTCTCATAGGTTCCTTGAAGCCCCTGCTTGTCAAGGCATTTTACGTATTTTCAGAGTTGAATATCATCACTTAAAGAAAAGTATTTATTTCAGAGACAGAGAGATGAAGAGAGAGAGAGAGCATGCAAGGAGTAGGAGAGGAGGGATAGGGAGAGAGAAACTCAAGCAGACTCCACCCTGGGCGCAGAGCCTGACTGGGGGCTGGATCCCATTACCCATGAGATCATGACCTGAGCTGAAACCAAGAGTCAGAGGCTCAACTGACTGTGCCACCCAGGTGCCCCGAGCATCATCACTTTTAAGGCATTTTCTGAATCACCATGTTCTGACTTTGAAATAGGCTTGTAACATAGTGGCCCAGAAAGCCTCATCTCCAGCTCATTTGAATTCTCACCTCCAATGTTCTAGAAACTCTGTGGGAAGTTGTAAGCTCCAGTTCCCTAAGTCTATGGGCCCATAACCTATATCCCCACCTGTGATTCTGAGTTCCTCAATTCCAGGATCCTCGGGGTCCCTTTGATGTTCCCCAGTGCTCTGTCTCCCGCTCTTTGTGGTTTCCAGACCCCACTAGGATCTCAGGCATCCTCTAAATACTTTTCTAATTCCTGAGCCCTTACTATGCTGACAATCAGTGCAAGACATCCTTTAGTCACATTACTAGGCTCTAGGATTCATCCACATTCACAGCCCAAAGGACTTTTTGTTGTAAAAATGTAAAAATCAATACCTGGCTCCATCAGTCTAGACACTTTTTTATATGGTCAAGTTAGCTTTTTTTTTTTTTTTTTAGGATTTTATTTATTCATCTGACATACAGAGATACAGAGAGAGAGAGAGAGAGCATGAGCAGGGAGAGAAGCAGAGGGAGAGGGAGGAAGCAGGCTCCCGGCTGAGCAGGGAGCCCGACGAGGGACTCGATCCCAGGACCCTGGGATCATGACCTGAGCCAAAGACAGACACTTAACCATCTGAGCCACCCAGGAGCCCCAGGGTCAAGTTAGCTTTATCAGAGTCTATCACAGTCCTTTTTTTTTTTTTTTTATCATTTTTGTTTTGCTGGATTATAAAAATAATACATACTCATTATAGAAAATGTGGAAATACAGAAACATACAAAGAAGAAAATAACAGCCTCTCAATCTCTTAATCTAGAGGGAAGTATATCTAACATATTTATTTCTTTGTAGCCTGTTTGTATATGTGTTTGTGCATACCTATTTTTACAATGGTAATCTCATATTTTCTATGTACTTTTTCACCTATATACTTACCTACCTACTTATCTATCTATGGCTGCAAAACATTTGAGTTTGTGGATATGCTAGAATTTACTTAACCAGTTTCTTACTGTTTAATACTTCTTTTTTCCTGATTTTACATGATTATAAATAATGTGATTAATATTTGTGTGGACAAAAATTTTCCCCTTTGGATTATATCTCTAAGCTTGATTCCTTGAATTCCAAATAATTTAGATTCTTAGAACATTTAAGGGGTCTTGATACATATTGCAAATTCCTCAAGAGAAAGAAATTGCTGTATCAAGTTCTCACTCCTCCAATAATGTCTCATATACGTAGGATTTTTACATTAAAATTATTTACTAATGTGAAGGTTAAAACAAGTCTCATTTTTAAAATTTGCATTTCTTTGATTATAACTGAAGTTGAATTTTTTGACTCATTATTAATTTGTATCTCTTATGTTTCCTTATGTCCTTGGTGACTTATCTGGGATCATCATGTTTTCTTAAAATCTGAGATTACTGTATAAGAAAGTATTTTAACTCTTTGTCTCTCACATTTAATGAACATATTTTTTGCCCCCAGGTTTCAATTTGCCTTTTAATGTGACTCATGACATTCATGACTGTCATATAAATGACTATGGAATCAAATACACCTTCTGGCGGCATTTTCCATAAATTGTAACTTTAGAAAATCTTTCTCCACTCCTTACCCAAAAAGCTAACCAATAGCAACTTAGAAATTCTTATTTGCCTTCAATTGTTTACGGTGATACTTTCATTAAATTCTATCAAATTCTCTAACCCCTGAGGATCTGTTTTGGGCTTTTGTTGTGTTTCGCTGATCCGTCCATTCTTATATCAATATTACTACCTTTGTTATTATAGGTCACAATTAATAAATTATTTTATCCCATAATTATTGTGCTTCTACTATGTGTTAGAAACTGTGCTTGGCATGAGAATACACAATGTACCAGATGGACAGAGTTCCTGCTCTCACATTCATGGTTTCTAGAGCAGGAAAGAGGAGAGTAATTGATATGTACAACCCAGTGAAACATGAGTGATGAATGAGAAGAGAGGCACACGGTGTTAGGGGAATGTGGTAAGAGTCTACTCCAGGTTTCAGTGTGGCTTTCTAGATGAATGACATCTAAGTTCAGTCCTGAGGTTTATGGTAGGCAAGCAAACAGATTGAGAGAGGAGAAGTTGAAGATAGATGCAGCAGCACCTGGAAAATCTTAGAGTCAATGGAGAGTCTGATGCATTTGAGAAATTGAAAATAATTCTGTGTACCTGGGGCAGAGTGTGGAGGGTTGGTTCTGGACAAGGGTTTGGTCAAGAGGGGCCAAACCATGTTAAGGAGCATGGCCTTTACCCTGGGGATCATGGGGAATCATTGAAAGGGTTTCAGTAGGAGTGACTTGACCAGATTCACCTTCAGGAGTGATCTGTTTGGCTGCAATATGGAAGGTCATTTGGAGTGGAGGCAAAAAGCTATGACAGGGAAATAAGTTCTTCTAATAAATCAGAAGAGAAGAAAAATGATGCCAGCCTCAGCGAGGGTCGTGGTGCCAGGAATGAAGAGATATGGGAAGATTTCACATATGTGGTATATTTGAAAGCTATTTAGGAGGTAAAAATGAACAGAAATTAGTGATTGATTGGGCATGTAAAATAAGGGAGAGAGAGGAATCAGAGCTAGCAGTTGAGTACCTGTTGGTTCTATTCATTGAGAGGGAATGCAGGAAAGGTAAGTATGATGTGGGAAAATGCTGATTTTTGTATATGTTGAGTTTGAGATGTGTATCATATACCCCAAACGACATATCCAATAGGCTGTTGACGTCGGGATGAGAATGAGATGATCTGGAGTACAAATTTGGGTGTCTTCAGTATTAAAGAATGGGTTAAGCTATATGAGTGGATGTGATCTTCCAGATAGGGTCTACAGAATGAAAAGCAGAGGGTTTAAGGAACACGGTATTTAAGGTTCAGGCAGATGACGCGGAGCCACAAAATGAGAAAGAACAAGCATCCAGAGGAGGGCAGATAAAGAGAAGAGTGTGGTCTCTTGGAAGTAGAAGGAAGATGATTTCTTAGAAAAGGGGATGGATTTTTTTTTCTTTAAGTTTTTTATTGTTATGTTAATCACCATACATTGCATCATTAGTTTTTGATGTAGTGTTCCATGATTCATTGTTTGTGCATAACACCCAGTGCTCCATGCAGAATGTGCCCTCTTTAATACCCATCACCAGGCTAACCCATCCCCCCATGCCCCTCCTCTCTAGAACCCTCAGTTTGTTTTTCAGAGTCCATCGTCTCTCATGGTTTGTCTCCCCCTCCGATTTATTCCCCTTCATTCTTCCCCTCCTGCTATCTTCTTCTTCTAAAAAAAAAAAAAAAAAAGAAAAGAAAAGGGGATTGACCACATTGTTAATTGCTTCTGTGATATCAGGAAAGAACAGGAATGCAAAGTTGTCATTGGCCTTAGCAATAAGTATGTTGTTAGTGACCTTGAAAGGAATAGTTTTCGTGGCCTGGAGAGAGGGCACATGACAGCTTACAGTCTGTTGCAGAGTAAAAGGGAAGGAAGAAAGTGGAGATGGGCAATGATGACAACTTGAAAAATTTAGACCATGAAGGGAAGAGTAGAAGAGAGTGATAGCTAAAAGGAGATGTGAGATCAACTTAGTTTAAACTTTCCATGCAGGGATATTTTATGACTCTCCTTTTATTTACTCAGATCTTTTATAACTGTCTGGAAAGTTTATAGCCATGTGGATTTTGCAAATTTCTTGTTATGATTGTTCGTGGCTAACCAATACTTTTCTCTTATTTTAAATATAATCTTTTTATTCTTTCTAGTTACTGGCCAGCTATTGCTGGTATACAGAAGTTATATTGACTTAAAATAGAGAGAGAGATGAGAGATAAATATAATTGTCTTGTTTCCATCCACTTTACTAAAACCTCACAAATATTTAATATAACTATATTAATTATAATATAATTAATAATTAATCATATGATATAATAGTTATAATTGATTATCTTGAGTTTTCTGTGTATATAAGCACTTATGTCTTATTTATTTATTACTATTATATATACAAATGCCATTCTCTTCCATGGTCTTTAAGGGAAGGTACTATGCCTTAGAATATAAAATTAAAGGAGACCTTGGGAATCACCTAAACCAATGTTTTCATTTTTAAAAAAGAGGAACTGAGGTTAAGAGCAGTAAAGTCTCATAGTCTTCTTCATGTGTTTTTCCAGGTCCTATTACACCCCCACGAACAAAATAGATGTTCGTTTCACTTTCCCAGAACACATCAGCTTTAGGATGGGGGGAGAGAGAATGTTAAGGGTTTATATCATATTAATTATGGTAATAAAACATAACTAATTCGGTGGAGCCTCCAGCAACATCTTCAGAAGCTAATTAAATTTTGCTCTTGCTGCTGGTGCCAAAACACACGGCTTGTTGGCCTTGACTGGCTCGTGATGCTTCTTCCGTCTCAGCAAGACCACTGAGGTGGATTTCGTGCCATCACCACTCTCATGTTTCCGCCCCTCACCGGCGCAAAGTGTGCTCTCCCTTTCTATCAGCACTTACACTTTTTCGTTGGATTTCTTAAAGTAGCCTGGCTCTGTCAAATCAGTCCCCACTGCCAAGAAATGGGTATAAGTTGCCAGGTCTCAGGGTGGAGGCCCTTTGAAAGGTCCCATGTTGCTATGGATCGAATGTTTGTGCCCCCCCCCCAAATTCATATGTTGAAAGACCTAATCTTAACGTGATGGTATTTGAAAGTGGAGCCTTTGGGAGATAGTTAGGTTTAGATGAAGTCATGAAGGGTAGAGCCTCCATGTGGGGTTAGTGTCTTTATTAGACAGAAATCAGAGAGCTTTCTGTCTGTCTGTCTCTCTCTCTATCTTCTACCTTATTTCCCCTTCCACCAAATGAAAATATAGCAGGAAGATGGCTGGTGGCTGTCTCCAAACCAGGAAGATGGCCATCACTAGACATCGAATCTGCCAGTGCCTTGATCTGGGACTTCTCAGCCACCAGAACTGTGAGCAATAAATATTTGCTGTTTAAGCCATCCGGGGTATGGCATTTTGATAGAGCAGCACAAACTGCTATAGAAAGATGGGGGCATAGAGCATACAAAAAATTAAAAGCCTAATTTATTCAACTGTAATTTACATATAATGAGGCATCTAGGTATATGAATGATTCTTGACAAATGCGCATACCTGTGCAACCATCCCAGTCAAGCCCCTGAACATTTCTGTCACCTCCAAAATTCCCTTGTGCCCCTTTGTTGTCAGGCCCCCTCCTCCCACCTCCACTGCATTTCCAGGAAACCAGCCATCTGCTTGCTGTCTCTATAGATTAATTTTGTTCCTCCCGTGATCTCAAAGAAATGAATCATAAAGTATGTGGTCTTTTGTGTTTGGCTTTTTTACTTAGAATGATGTTTTTGGTTTATTAATGTAAAGGGGTCAGGAGTTACTCGCTTTCTATTTTGCAGAAGCTTTCCATTTATGAATATGCCACAATTTGTTTATCTACTCAGATGGACGGATATTGATTGGCATATTTCAAGTTTTTGGCTGATATGAACAAGTGTGCTATGAATAATCATGTACAAAAGATTTCTCATGAACAATAAGCTACATGGAAACTGCCGGGTTCTAAGCTAAGTATACACATTTCTCTGCAAATCATTTGTGGATTTTTTATTTCTTCGTGTGACTGTCAGATTTCACTGTCTACCTTCTGAATTAGTGTTGTCAGAAGGATACAGGTACAGAAGTATAATAAATTCCTGGTGAGTTGTTCCTTTTTTGTCATTGAATAAAACTTTCATTTTTCTAATAACATTTTTGCCTAAAATTTTATTTTGCCTGGTATTAATATTGCTTTCATTGGTTAATATTTTAGCAGCATATTTTATCATTCCCATCATTTTAAATATTTATATACATTTTCTTAAAAATAATATACAACCATAATTTAAAAAGCCAAATTGTGCTATAATGTTTAATGAAACCCTGAAGTCCTCTTTCTTACTGTTCCCCAGGCAAAATCCTCCAAGGTAAACATGTAAAATTATTTTTAGCTTTGTTTCATATTTATCTTCATATTTTAAAATGCCATATTTAAAATATTGTTTTTAACTTTTTTTCTAATTGAGGCAATACTGCTTTCCAAGTATGGTAGAATTCACTTATGCCTGCTCCCCCATCTTCCTATGGTGGAGAGAGAGAATTCTTGGTTAAATTATTATTCAGAGTTTGTATCACATGAGTATTTCATAGTGTTTACAGCTGAGATGTGATGGTGTTGTACAACAGCATTTACTTTTTTGCATGCTGTTGTTCCTCCTAGTGTCAACAACTGCTTCATTTTTCTGTTTTCTTAAAAAGCCTATTACTATTTCTTCCTCAAACTTTTCAACCTGATCAGATGTACTAGATAATCCATGTATTCCTTTTCCTTTTTTTGGTGATGTACTGTCTGGAACCCTCAGTTCCTCCACATTAATCTGGACTTTTTGGTTCAAGCTGATTTCTTAATATTGTCTTTTTCCCTTCTTCCAGCATTGGATTTAGCTTTTTGATTTGTTGTTATGAGGCCATATCCTCCTTCTTCTGAAGAGGGTTTCTTTTTCTCCGGGCCCATTACACATAGCACCTCAATTTATAGTCACTCAGTTAACCTCAAAATTCTGAAATAAGTACAAATCCTCCTTTTATTTATTTATTTATTTATTTATTTATTTATTTATTTATTTATTTATTTATTTAGGTTTCCAAACTGCAGGTTACAATGGAGAAAGAGGGAATAAAAAGGCTGTTGAAGGGTTTTTTTTTAAATTTTTTTATTGTTATGTTAATCACCATATATTACATCATTAGTTTTTGATGCAGTGTTCCATGATTCATTGTTTGTGCATAACACCCAGTGCTCCATGCAGAACGTGCCCTCCTCAATACCCATCACCAGGCTAACCCATCCTCCTACCCCCCTCCCCTCTAGAACCCTCAGTTTGTTTTTCAGAGTCCATCATCTCTCATGGTTCGTCTCCCCCTCTGACATACTCCCCTTTTCTTCCTCTCCTGTTATCTTCTTCTTTTTCTTTTTTCTTAAAATATGTTGCATTATTTGTTTCAGAAGTACAGATCTGTGATTCAACAGTCTTGCACAATTCACAGCGCTCACCGTAGCACATACCCTCCCCAATGTCTATCACCCAGCCACCCCATCCCTCCCACCCCCAACCATTCCAGTAACACTCAGTTTCTTTCCTGAGATTAAGAATTCCTCATATCAGTGAGGTCATGTGATACATGTCTTTCTCTGATTGACTTATTTCACTCAGCATAACACCCTCCAGTTCCATCCACGTTGTTGCAAATGGCAAGATCTCATTCCTTTTGATGGCTGCATAATATTCCATTGTGTAAATATACCACATCTTCTTTATCCATTCATCTGTCGATGGGCATCTTGGCTCTTTCCACAGTTTGGCTATTGTGGACATTGCTGCTATAAACATTGAGGTACATGTACCCCTTCGGGTCCCTACATTTGTATCTTTGGGGTAAATACCCAGTAGTGCAATTGCTGGATCGAACGGTAGCTCTAATTTCAACTGTTTGAGGAACCTCCATACTGTTTTCCAGAGGGGTTGCACCAGCTTGCACTCCCACCAACAGTGTAGGAGGGTTCCCCTTTCTCCACATCCCCGCCAACATCTGTCGTTCCCTGACTTGTTAATTTTAGCCATTCTGATGGGTGTGAGGTGGTATCTCATTGAGGTTTTGATTTGGATTTCCCTGATGCCGAGCGATGTTGAGCACTTTTTCACGTGCCTGTTGGCCATTTGGATGTCTTCTTTGGAGAAATGTCTGTTCATGTCTTCTGCCCATTTCTTGATTGGATTATTTGTTCTTTGGGTGTTGAGTTGGATAAGTTCTTTATAGATTTTGGATACTAGCCCTTTATCTGATATGTCATTTGCAAATATTTTCTCCCATTCTGTCGGTTGTCTTTTGGTTTTGTGGACTGTTTCTTTTGCTGTGCAAAAGCTTTTTATCTTGATGAAGTCCCAAGAGTTCATTTTTGCCCTGGCTTCCCGTGCCTTTGGCGATGTTTCTAGGAAGAAGTTGCTGCGGCTAAGGTCGAAGAGGTTGCTCCCTGTGTTCTCCTTTAGGATTTGGATGGACTCCTGTCTCACGTTTAAGTCTTTCAACCATTTGGAGTCTATTTTTGTGTGTGGTGTAAGGAAATGGTCCAGTTTCATTCTTCTGCATGTGGCTGTCCAATTTTCCCAACACCATTTGTTGAAGAGACTGTCTTTTTGCCATTGGACATTCTTTCCTGCTTTGTCAAAGATGAGTTGACCATAGAGTTGAGGGTCCATTTCTGGGCTCTCGATTCTGTTCCATTGATCTATGTGTCTGTTTTTGTGCCAGTACCATACTGTCTTGATGATGACAGCTTTGTAATAGAGCTGGAAGTCCGGAATTGTGATGCCACCAGCTTTGCTTTTCTTTTTCAATATTCCTCTGGCTATTCGGGGTCTCTTCTGGTTCCATACAAATTTTAGGATTATTTGTTCCATTTCTTTGAAAAAAGTGGATGGTATTTTGATGGGGATTGCATTGAATGTGTAGATTGCTCTAGGTAGCATTGACATCTTCACAATGTTGGTTCTCCCAATCCATGAGCATGGAACGTTTTGCCATTTCTTTGTGTCTTCTTCAATTTCTTTCATGAGTATTTTATAGTTTTCTGAGTACAGATCCTTTGCCTCTTTGGTTAGATTTATTCCTAGGTATCTAATGGTTTTGGGTGCAATTGTAAATGGGATAGACTCCTTGATTTGTCTCTCTTCTGTCTTGTTGTTGGTGTATGGGAATGCCACTGATTTCTGTGCATTGATTTTATATCCTGCTACTTTACTGAATTCCTGTATGAGTTCTAGCAGTTTTGGGGTGGAGACTTTTGGGTTTTCCACATACAGTATCATATCATCTGCAAAGAGTGAGAGTTTGACTTCCTCTTTGCTGATTTGGATGCCTTGGATTTCTTTTTGTTGTCTGATTGCTGTGGCTAGGACTTCTAATACTATGTTGAATAGCAGTGGTGAGAGTGGACATCCCTGCCGCGTTCCTGACCTTAGGGGAAAGGCTCTCAGCCTTTCCCCATTGAGAATGATATTCGCTGTAGGTTTTTCATAGATGGCTTTTATGATATTGAGGTATGTACCCTCTATCCCTATACTCTGAAGAGTTTTGATCAAGAAAGGATGTTGTACTTTGTCAAATGCTTTTTCTGCATCTATTGAGAGGATCATAGGATTCTTGTTCTTTCTTTTGTTAATGTATTGTATCACGTTGATTGATTTGCGGATGTTGAACCAGCCTTGCAGCCCAGGGATAAATCCCACTTGGTCATGGTGAATAATCCTTTTAATGTACTGTTGGATCCTATTGGCTAGTATTTTGGTGAGAATTTTTGCATCCATGTTCATCAAGGATATTGGTCTGTAATTCTCTTTTTTGATGGGGTCTTTGTCTGGTTTTGGTATCAAGGTAATGCTGGCCTCATAAAATGAGTTTGGAAGTTTCCCTTCCATTTCTATTTTTTGGAACAGTTTCAGGAGAATAGGTATTAATTCTTCTTGAAATGTCTGATAGAATTCCCCTGGGAAACCATCTGGCCCTGGGCTTTTGTTTCTTGGGAGATTTTTGATGACTGTTTCAATTTCCTTAGTGGTTATAGGTCTGTTCAGGTTTTCTATTTCTTCCTGGTTCAATTTTGGTAGTTGATACATCTCTAGGAATGCACCCATTTCTTCCAGGTTATCTAATTTGCTGGCATAGAGTTGCTCATAATATGTTCTTATAATTGTTTGTATTTCTTTGGTGTTGGTTGTGATCTCTCCTCTTTCATTCATGATTTTGTTGATTTGGGTCATTTCTCTTTTCTTTTTGATCAGTCTGGCCAGGGGTTTATCAATCTTGTTAATTCTTTCAAAGAACCAGCTCCTAGTTTCGTTGATCTGTTCTACTGTTCTTTTGGGTTCTATTTCATTGATTTCTGCTCTGATCTTTATGATTTCTCTTCTCCTGCTGGGTTTAGGCTTTATTTGCTGTTCTTTCTCCAGCTCCTTTAGGTGTAGGGTTAGGTTGTGTATTTGAGACCTTTCTTGTTTCTTGAGAAAGGCTTGTATTGCTATATACTTTCCTCTCAGGACTGCCTTTGCTGTATCCCAAAGATTTTGAACAGTTGTGTTCTCATTTTCATTGGTTTCCATAAATTTTTTTAATTCTTCTTTAATTTCTTGGTTGACCCATTCACTCTTTAGTAGGATGCTCTTTAGCCTCCATGTATTTGAGTTCTTTCCGACTTTCCTCTTGTGGTTGAGTTCTAGTTTCAAAGCATTGTGGTCTGAAAATATGCAGGGAATGATCCCAATCTTTTGGTACCGATTGAGACCTGATTTGTGACCTAGGATGTGATCAATTCTGGAGAATGTTCCATGGGCACTAGAGAAGAATGTGTATTCCGTTGCTTTGGGATGGAATGTTCTGAATATGTCTCTGAAGTCCATTTGGTCCAGTGTGTCATTTAAAGTCTTTATTTCCTTGTTGATCTTTTGCTTAGATGATCTGTCCATTTCAGTGAGGGGGGTGTTAAAGTCCCCCACTATTATCGTATTGTTGTCAATGTGTTTCTTTGCTTTTGTTCTTAATTGCCTTATATAATTGGCTGCTCCCATGTTCGGGGCATAGATATTTACAATTGTTAGATCTTCTTGTTGGATAGACCCTTTAAGTAGGATATAGTGTCCTTCCTCATCTCTTATTACAGTCTGTGTTTTAAAATCTAGTTTGTCTGATATAAGGATTGCCACCCCAGCTTTCTTTTGGTGTCCATGAGCATGGTAAATGGTTTTCCACCCCCTCACTTTCAATCTGGGGGTGTCTTTGTGTCTAAAATGAGTCTCTTGCAGACAGCATATGGATGGGTCTTGTTTTTTAATCCAATCTGATAGCCTGTGTCTTTTGGTTGGGGCATTTAGCCCATTTACATTCAGGGTAACTATTGAAAGGTATGAATTTAATGCCATTGTATTACCTGTAAGGTGACTGTTAACTGTCTGTTGTCTGTGTTCGTTTCTGCTCTTTGCTGCTTTTAGGTTCTCTCTTTGCTTAGAGGACCCCTCTCAATATTTCTTGGAGGGCTGGTTTCGTGTTTGCAAATTCCTTTAGTTTTTGTTTGTTCTGGAAGCTTTTTATCTCTCCTTCTATTTTCAATGATAGCCTAGCTGGATATAGTATTCTTGGCTGCATATTTTTCTCGTTTAGTGCTTTGAAGATATCTTGCCAGTCCTTTCTGGCCTGCCAGGTCTCTGTGGATAGGTCTGTTGCCAATCTAATGTTTCTACCATTGTAGGCTACATATCTCTTCTCCCGAGCTGCTTTCAGGATTCTCTCTTTGTCTCTGAGACTCGTAAGTTTTACTATTAGATGTCAGGGTGTTGCCCTATTATTATTGATTTTGAGAGGGGTTCTCTGTCCCTCCTGGATTTTAATGCCTGTTTCCTTCCTCACATTAGGGAAGTTCTCTGCTATAATTTGCTCCAATATACCTTCTGCCCCTCTCTCTCTCTCTTCTTCTTCTGGGATCCCAATTATTCTAATATTGTTTCGTCTTATCGTATCACTTATCTCTCGAATTCTGCCCTCGTGATCCTGTAGTTGTTTCTCTCTCTTTTTCTCAGCCTCTTTATTTTCCATCATTTGGTCTTCTATATCGCTGATTCTCTCTTCTGCCTCATTTATCCTAGCATTTAGTGCCCCCATTTTTGATTGCACCTCATCAATAGCCTTTTTGATTTCGATTTGGTTAGATTTTGTTCTTTTATTTCTCCAGAAAGGGTTTCTCTAATAACTTCCAAGCTTTTTTCAAGCCCAGCTAGTATCTTTAAAGTCATGATTCTGAACTCTAGGTCCGACATCGTACTAATGTCCGTATTGAGTAGGTCTCTGGCTGACGGTACTACCTCTTGTTCTTTTTGCTGAGGTGATTTCTTTCGTCTTGTCATTTTGTCCAGAGGAGAATAGATGAATGAGAGAACAAAATGCTAACAGGTTTACAACGTCCCCAGCAAATATACTGTATACAAATCAGAAAAGACCTGAAACCAGGGGAAAAGAAAGGGAAAGAAAGAAAAAAGAAAGAGAAAAAAAAAGAGAAAAAGAAAAGATAAAAACAAAAACAAAAGAATACAAAAAAAGCAGAATATCATCAAATATGATCAGGCTAGTGCATAGATCAGTGCCACACACTAGATTTTGGGCGTATTTTGGTCTGTTAGAAAAAAGTGCCTCCTAAAATTTTAAAGGAAGCAAGACATATATGTACAAAATAAGGTTTGATACAATGAAGGGATGGAAGATGACTGTAAAGATGAAAATTATAAAAGATTTTATAAAAGGACTTGGTAAGATAAGTTGTTTGAAAAAAGAAAGAAGATTTAAGAAAAAAAAAAAGGAAAAAGGGAGAGAATGTGATCAGGCAGGAGACTAAAACAAAGCCATACACTAGTGATTTAGGGTATCTTTTGATCTGTTAGAAGAAACTGTACCTCAAAATTTTAAAGAGAGAACAACTTATATATATATGCCAAAAATAAGGGTAACTACTATGAAGGGATAAAATATGACTCTAAAAATGAAAAATAAAAAATGTTTTTTTTTTAAAAAGGGATTGATAAGATGTTGGTTGAAAAAGGGAAAAAGAAAAATAAAAAAAAACAGTCAACAAAAATTAACTTTGATGAAATAATGAATCATGGTAAAAAAAAAAAAAGCCATGAATCTATGTGCAGTATTCCCCTAGCGCTGGAGTTCTCCCATTCTCCTTGATCGATCAACTTGGTCTTGGCTTGCTGGCTGTTTGTGCTGATCTTCTGGGGGAGGGGCCTGTTGCTGTGGTTTCCAAATGTCTTTGCCGGAGGCGGAATTGCCCCGCCCTTGTCGGTCGGAGCTAAGCAAGCTGCTCGGGTTTGCTCTCAGGAGCTTTTGTTCCCTGCAAGCTCTCGGTACAGCTTTGGAGGACCAGGGCAGAAATGGTGGCCTCCCAATCTCCACCCGGAGGAGCTGAGAACTCGGGGCCCCGCTCCTCAGTGCGCCCCCAGAGAAAAGCAGTCACTCCCGTGTCCCCGGTCTCCGGCCGCACTCCGTGCTCACCCGGCCTGTGACCGAAAGTTGCTATCTCTGGCACCCGACCCCGCGCGGAGTCTCCAAACCCAGCAGATCCCTGCAGTGCGTTCCCGCACTGCTCCTCCCCGGTAAGGAAGGGGAGTCTCCCCGGATCTGCCGCCTGCTGGGTCCCTGCTGGAGGAGCCGTGCCCCGACTGGGCCGCGGATCACAGTTTATGGCAACCCCGAGCTGAGAGCCCGCGACTCTGCTCCGTCTCTGCAGCCGGCTTCCCCGCTCTGATACCTGGGAGCTCTGCCGCACTCAGGCACCCCTGGTCTTTCTGTGACCCCGAGGGTCCTGAGACCACACTGTCCCGGGAGGATTCCACCCCCCGCTTAGCCACTGCAGCGACGTCCCTCCGCGGAGCCGACTTCTAAAAGGTCCGATTTTGTGCTCCGCGGCTCTAGCACTTGCCAGAAGCGGCCGACGGAGGCCCCTCCCCCGCCGTCTATCCTCCCGAATAGCGCCTCGGATTCACTTCTCCGCACGCCCTACCTTCCACTAAGTGGTCGCTTCTCTGTTTAGAGAGTTGTTGCTACTCTCCGCTTCGATCTCCTGTTGAGTTCGTAGGTGTTCAGAATGGTTTGATCCCTATTCAGCTGAATCCCTGAGACCAGATGAAATCTAGGTCTCCTACTCCTCCGCCATCTTTCTCCACCCCCCCCCCCCCCCCCGTTGAAGGGTTTTAATCCTGGGAGTGCTGTGTTGGGATTTATGCTTTTTTTTAGAAAAAAAAATATTTATTTGAGAGAGAGAGAGAGAGAGAACATGAATGGGGGAGGGGCAGAAGAAGAGGGAGTGGGAGAGAATCTCAAGCAGACTCCCTCCTGAGTGGGGAGTCCGCTGCGGGGCTTGATCCCACATCCCCGAGATCATGACGTGAACCGAAATCAAGAGTCTGACTCTTAACCGACCGGGCCACCCGGGCGCCCCTGGGATTTATGTTTTAAACGATCAGTGGTTGCTGAGTGGAAAATGAGGGGGCAGCTGTGGACGCATTTAATATCACAGTCCAGTCATAAGATGATGGTGTCCATTTGGAGTTGGGTGACAGTAATGGGGATGGAGAAAATTGGATATATTCACGAGATATTAAAGAAGCTGCATGCATAGGGCTTGGTGATTGGATGGCGATGGGGGGTTCAGGTTGGAGAGGTCAGAGATGACTCCAGGGATTCTGGCTGGCTGGATGATAGTGCCATTTACTGAGATATGGAATATTGCAGGTCATGGGGGAGTAGGAGAAGGATAAAGGTCCATTTACAAGTGACAGTGATGTGACCTACTGTCTACCAGGCACTTTTTGTGTACGTTTTCTAAAGTCGCTAAACTTTTTAAAGCAGTGGGCGACAGCTAAAAGTAGACTGATTTCGGACAGAAGCATGATGGAAAGGCATGGTAGTCTGCCTTCTTGGCTACAATGGGTGACACTCAGTTAAACCCCACTATTTTTCAAGGACTAAAATGCTAATATATAGTCAGTTGTCTTAATTAGTTGCTTCTGCTTATTCTCTGGGATACCATTTCACATTGAATTGTTTTCTTTATACTCTCCCCTTACAAGTAGAGAAGATTAGCCTAGTTAGCAAGCAGATACGGTTGGAAACTAAGTGGAGCTATTCCAAAAATAAGATGGAAAACAAAATGTGAAAGAGTGCAGAGCTTGAATTGAAAAAAACCCTCGAGAGAAAAATGCAATAAGCCAACTTAATGAGCCAACCAATTTCAATAGGAAATTATTGGGAAAATAATTTTTTTTTTTTGAAGGACATGTAGGGATACTTCAACTTCACAGAGCACAGTGCCAAAAAGGTTGCTGGGGAAAAAAAAGGTGCAGACCTATTCAACAAGGAGAAAGGAGAGGGTTATGAAAAACAGGACTGTCAGGGGTCTCTAAATCTCTCACAGTTAGAGTGAAACAGGATTAATGATTCTTAGGCTTATGTGCCTAAATCTCGCAATCTTCTAGCATTGCTAGCTTTGTATACGTGTGTACACACACACACACACACACACACACAGACACACACACACACACTGAATTATAACATGTGCATTGTGCCACAGGGAAACAGAAGGACCATGAATGAGAATTTAGCATTGATCATTGAAGCATGATTTGTGTCATTACAGAACTAGAATCACGTCACAAAATGAGCCACTTCCCTCGCTGAACCCTCATTATCAAGGGAAGATTGTAAAAATAACATTTTCTTCCTTGTGAATCATGTGCAAACTAAATCACACATTTACTAATAAATTCAGACTGCTTTAGTGTCTGATAAATTTATAAGGAGTAAGGAGCAATCTTGAAAGATAAATCTATCTCCCCTGAATTTGTGCTTTGCACACACATTTCTTTGCTACTATTATTTATTTTACTATTATATTATTATTGAAACATATATTCCCTCCCAATCCATTATATCTTAATGAAGATAATGGCCTTTTAAAGTGGAGAGTAAAAAAAACCAAATTACTGTTTCTTTTTTCTTTTTCTTCAGATATAATGCAAAATGGTATGTTGACCAGGCAAGAAAACCCTAAGAAATGATTGTGGATACCTGGTTCTCAAATATCAGAATGTTCAGTGTAGAGAGGCAAAATATTCAGATGACATGAGGGATCTTTCTTTTGTCTGGGGAACAAAAATGTTGACAATGATAGAAATTTGCTGAAATAATTCCTTTATTTATGGGTTGGCTTTGGTGACACCGCAGCCCAGAGGAACTGCTGCGTGAGTGTGATTTCATTCTAATTCCACACACAAAAAAGCATAAAACAGGGGAAAGATCATGGCATTGATTGTCTAACACCTTGGGCTCCAAGTCACTTGAAAGCTCAGTGACATTGACAAGTATCAGTTAATCTCCCCTTAAAACAGGGACGGTGGTACCAACTACCTCACACTGTTGCAGTAAAGAACACAGAATCCAATGTGCATGCTTTGTAAATCATAGTCAGGCGTGTCTTTCCTTGTCTTTCTACTCTTTCTTTGCAAGTGGCATGTTTTTTCTGGTTGTGACCACGAGGGTGGACTGACATCGTTATGGACTCATCCATAAGCTTCATTTGGAAATGAATGTTCTGATCATTTACAGTGAGTGTGATTCTGCTGAGAAGCCTGGTGGACGGGGCTGGGGGAGCAAAGCAGACTTCTAGATTCTTATGGAATGAAGCAAATACTGGTGGTTGACGCAAATTGTGCTATAGTTTGGTACTACATGTGTTAGTTTTGCTGTTACGGTTTAAATGCTTCCCCGTGAGACAGGAAAATTTATGTTGGACACACTTGCAGCTTCAATTTCATATTCTAAAAAGGCACTCTGGAGTTCGTGTGAGGAGGCATTGAGACTCAGAAGGCAGCCCATCTGTACTCCCTGATTTGTAAGCCTGTTGGTTCCCTTGTGGGAATTTTCAGAAACTCTGAGCCAAGAGGCCATAATTCTGTCAGCACCTCACACCGCAGGAGTAGGGGTAGGGACTTGATGCCTGGAAGCTGTTAAACATGTACTATAACAGGGGAATAGAACGGGTGGGCTTGGGGGGATCTGGCCCCAGGGCTGCAGGAGCCATTGTCTTGAAAAGATGTCAGCTGCCCAACACCCTGGCAGTTGATTTGGCACTAATGATGCCCAGTGGACAGCCCAGACTTCCAGGGAAGGAGGGAGCCAAACAGTTCTTGTTAAATCGCTGGACTGAAGCAGGATAGGTTCTCAGCTCTTCCCTAGCACTCATAGGATATTAAGTTATGTGAGGTTTTGAGTGTTCTGTAAATCTCTAACCACGTGTTTGGGGCGATTGCAATGAGGGAGTACTGAAGTGTTGATAGGACCCAGTCAGAGGGCCGTGTGTATAAGGCGACCATTCTCTGGTGTGCTGGGTCTACTGTCCACACTTCTTTGCCCTGCCCTGGGCCCTGGGAGACCGACCTGTAAGGATTATATCAATGATTCCCTTGCCCTCTGGCTTTGAGTTGGATGGTCTAATGGGAGCCCCAGCAGGAGACCCATGGAAAGAGGAGAGCGAGGCAAAGTGTTTCTCTGGTTGTGTCCAGGCAGGGTGACCAGTGGGAGGTCACAGCTGTCGTTGGTTCCAATAGCCGCATGTTTACTCCCACCTCTTCAGTCCTGCCTAGGGAAGTGATGGTATACTATCATCGCCAGCCATGGATTATTACACTTTTCTCTGTGTTTTCCTTAGTCCTTACTTATAAATAGGAAATAGTCCCTTGATTAAATTTTCTTCACATCCCAATTTGAGAGTGTCTTCTTTTTTCTGCCAAGATTCTGATAAAGCAGGCGAGCTTGGATTGCCATGGTCCTGCAAATGGGGGCAAACCTAAACTTCAGATGCCAAATAGCTGTTGGGTAGAATGCCATTCAGTTGCAGTGACAACAGGGGCTCCTCTTTTTTCATTACTTTCTCGATAGGGGTTGGTTTCTCTTAGTTCTGTCTTAAAATGTCATATCACAAATGCCCAATTTTGTGGTGAGGTCCAAGTCATTTATTGAAAGGAGTTTGTGAGTACTATCGCTTAGTCTATAGGATGGTTTATCTGATGTATTTATTTGGGGATAAAAAATGAGGTACTGCTTTTGTTATGATAAAAAATAAAATCCCTTTCCCCTCTCCTTTCTGTGTTTTTATACTCCTTTCCTTATTAATCTTCTATTGCTTCAACCTAGAGCAGGAGTCTACCATTCAGAGCACCAGATAGAGGTCAATCTACAGACTCTGAAAAAAAAAATAAGGAGGGAAAGAAAAATCCAGCCACTTTTCAACACTTATCCGTATGAAAACATTGTAATATTTTATAGCTTTTGGTGGCAGGGTCGTGTGGGTCAGCCCACACAAAGGCATATTGTACTGGCCAAATGATCCATTTAAGTTGGCTTCTTTGATTTCTTTGTATGATAATAGCATATTTTGAAAGTCTTAGCACATACTGTCATTTCTTTAAAAAGTACAGTGTTGTATGCCTCTGTCTTTTTGGAGGTGCGTTAGTCCTAGACTTTTACTGCCACTCCACTCTTCCACTACCGCATGCATCTGGACGTTTAAATATAAGAGTATATAAGAATCAACATTCTTGTGTGTTTTTTTTAAAGTATCTTATTTATTTATTTGACAGAGAGAGAGAGAGAGAGAGAGCACAAGCAGGGGAAGTGGCAGCCAGAGGGAGAAGCAACCTTCCCGCCGAGCAGGGAGCCTGATGCCGGGCTCGATCCCAGGACCCTGGGATCGTGACCCGAGCCGAAGGCAGCCGCTTATCTGACTGAGCCACCCAGGCGCCCCAACATTCTTGTGGTTTAAGAGCATTGTGGCACCCTGTGATCCTAGTTTAGTGATCTATGTGGTCTCTTCTGTTCTGTACCTTTCCTTCCTCCTTTCCCTTGGGAATTGCTTCTTCCCCAGCTCCAACCATATAGTTACTCAGGAGCCACCTTCTTCCATGACTCTGCCTCACTCTGACCACAAGGCCAGACAGTGGCCATGACAAAGATCAGCCAATAGGAATCCTCCCCTGGAATTTTTGTGAATGGGAGAGAGGAAGAGTCCGTTCTTCTTTGCAGAGGGGAAACCACAATAAAAACTCAGGCTCCCTTGGTGACCACTTTCCCTCTGTGTGAGAAAAGCCAGTTTTTGGTTGTTGAAACTAAAGTGGACACCCCAAGAGAGGAAAAAAGGGGGGGTTCAAGTTGGTCCTTGTCACATTCAAGTTCTTGGTTATAACTCTTCTTGACATCCAGGCACTTTCTGCCTTGCTCAAGTTTTAGTGGTTCAGATATCCTTCAGTTCCATGAGATGTATTCAGTATTATTCGTATAAGTTTCCCATTTGCCTAAATCAGTTTTATTAAGGTCTCCATCAGTTATAATCAAAAGCATCCTCACTAGAACAAATGACTGTAAATATTCAATGTAAATTCACTCAGCGAACACTTTCTGACTAGTTATTTGAGCCAAAACTTCCAAGGGAAGCAATGCAGCATGAAACCTTGTTCTTATTCTCTGTCAGCTTACGTCACAGTAGAAGAGATAAGAATGATAATGATAATAACAACCTTGATAATACAACCACCATAATGTTTTAAGCACCCACTGTGAGTCTGCTAAATATTTTACATGCCTGATTTTACTTAATGTTCAGGGTAACTCTATCTGTATAAAATCATCTCTCACATTTCGAGATGACGTAATTAAGGCTCAGCAAGCTTGAGCCACATATGAAGCAATGGTAGAGGCAGAATTTGAACTCAGGACTGTCGGACTTCCAGGTCCTTGCTCTTGCTTATTATATCCTACTTCTTATATGTGAGAAAAAGTATGTGTGACTTAAGAGAAGTTGAGAGAAGGCAGAGATGACATTCATTTGGAAGGATCTAGAAAAGTTTGATGGAGAAGGTGACATTTATACAGGCTTCCAAGGTAGTAATAGGATGTGTCTGGGTGGAAAACATAACCCTATATGATCCTACACCCATGCTTAAGTGTACTCACATCGAGACTGGTGTAAGGAGAAAAATAGGAAATAGCATCAATTCAAATCTGTCTTGGGCTGCATCTTATACTTTGAATGTTAGCTCTTTCCCTCCTTCACACTTGCCCTCCTAATGATTCTGCCAAGTATAAAGAACTAATCTGCAATTCTAAAGATTCACAGCTGGAAAGATTTCATTTCCCAAGAACCAAAGCCAAGAAAGTTTATCAGTCTCGACTGAGCAAGTTCAGAAGTTAGTGAATTTGGAGTGAACATGTGCTTCCTGGACTGATGAAGTTTACATGACTCATAATGGCTATACTGTGTTCCTCTTAGGCACTCTGTGTGTTGGGAGTCTCCTTTTCCCTTTCTAGGCTCTTTCAAAACAGGGCCTGATGCATCCCCCCATCTCAGCACCTCAGTGATCTGGATCTATCTGACAGAGACACATGCAGCCATCTTGATGCACAGTAAAGCTGATCACTGAAAATATCTTGGGGGTTATAAACCCAGGGATAAAAATATTTTTGGTACACTCTGCCTCTCCCTCCCTAGGGTAGAATTGACATAGTTATTAGTAACCTCTCCACCTTTGTCTATAAACTTTTTGGATCAAAGGGGTCTGCTGAGAATGCTTCTTGATTCTCCCTTGTAGCTATGTAGTACTCCTCGGCCAGTGAGTTCCCAGGGCATTATAAAGAACTTGCTAAAGGACACTGGTGGAGTGCCTGCACTTTGCCAGGCAAGGAGATATTGACCTCTTATATCATCCCTTAAGTCCGAAAGTTCATAGCAACGCCATGTGAGACCAAAGATTCAGGTAAGTTAGGTAGCATTCTTAAGGCCACACAGCCAGTAGATGGCAGAGCTGAAATCTGAGTTTTCTTTCATATGACACAAAGCCAGGGCCTTCACTGCGGCAAGCTGTTTGTTGGTAGGCAATATTATCTATTCTTTGGCTGGGGATACCAAAATCTGGAAGTTAAATCACTTGTAAGGTCACATTGCAAATCAGGAGTAGATCTTATTTATACCCAGTCACAGTAATATGGTTGTACCAAAGCAGACTTCTAAATGGTGTTGAATATCAGATTCTGGTCAGAAATAGAACATGCAGAGGTGAGAAAACATACTATTTGGGGAAAAATAAAGATAAACTTAGAAAAATGCCTGAGAGTTTTTATTTAAAATGCCTTGAGGAGGAGGAGGAGGAGAAGGATTCACAGCTGGTTATCATCAAGCTTCTTCCGAACTGGCCATTTATTTTTGAAGGTATTTATATGGAGCTCAAAAGTAAGTCAACACGGGAAGTTTTAGAAATAATTGATTGGGCAGATGATCTGTAGGCTTGCTGCACAGATACTCTTTGGAAAACAGACAGTGACCTACTAGGAGCTGGCAGAAAAGCAGCCTCCAATGTTATCTTTTTCTGAACTAGCCTGATGGGTTGAAGGGCAAAAATCACATACTGGTGATCACATGGTGGTGATCTGTCCATTTATGTCTTGTGGTCTTACTTTACATTATTCTATGACTGAGCTGGAAAGAACTGCATTTTTTTTTATCCATTTGGTTAGGTGCCCAAGGCAAGCAATTAATGGTACTTCCATTTTATATATAATGGTAGGAGGGTTCTCTCTTTGAAAGTAATGAAGAAGTAAAAATCCCCAGCTAAGAAATAGCAAGGGTAATCACCTTGAGACTGAGATGCAGTCGAAAAGTCATGTACGAAAAATTATAAACATCTGAATATCATATCTAAGCTCTGTACTTTCCTTTGTGTTTCTGACTTTGGTCATGTGAGAGAATAATTTAATTGGCCTCAGATTTTCTCCATGTCAAGAAAACTTTCTCTCTTTAGACTTAATAACCAAGAAATCAACATCAAATCTTATCAGATAATGCTATGTGCCTCTGGGGCTAAAGCAACTCTTACAGTGTTCAGAGAAATATTGGCGATCCTTTCCTAAACTAGCTGCCACTGAGGTTTCCAGGGGAGACTTAGTGAACCTGGGGCTCTTAGCATCTTTAGGTAAATAATTTGGTCCTGGTAAAGTCATGTGGATTAAAAAAACCATAGGATTGTAGACTTTGCTTAGGTAAAATCTGTAACAACAGTTAGAGAACACAGCCTTTCTTTTCTCTACTAGTAAGTGTAGGCTAATCAAAGTTGCAGTAACAAATCAACTCCTAAACCTCTGTAGCTTCACGGAATAAAAGTTAATTTCTTGTCCAGGTCTTCATCTGCATCAGGTTGGATGGCTTCTCTCAAGTATTTGGCGACTAAGTTTGGTGGTTCAAGTATTTGGGCTTCTTCCATTGTAGGTCTGTATTATCTGGGAATGTTAAGATTTCCTGTTATGTGGATGGCAGGTGGTGCTTACAGTCATAAGGGAAATTTTCAAGGCCAGGTCTGAAAGTGGCATACCTCATTTCTACCAATGTTCCTGAGGCTGGAACTTAGTCACATATACAATCTAACTGCAAGAAAGCTGGGAAAATTAAAACACACTAATAGGAGAAGTGATTTTGCATTTCAGTGACTTTATTTTCTGAGACCTGGGCTAAAAGAGGAGGTAGAAGTAGGAGAGATCTTTTGCTTAGATTGCTGAAGGACTATTATAGGAAGAAAGGAGGACCATGTTAAACTCAGTGATACCACAAATATTACCACTCAGAAAAAAAATTCAAGCCACTACTTTGGTCAACACCATGACCAGCTGCATTCTAAAATTAAAAAAAAAAGTTTTCCATCTTGTCTTGTCAAGTTGGTCAAAGTAGGGAATATCTGGATAGCAGCACCATTAGGTATGTTTTTGAGGCTTCTGCAGAGCATATAATCCTCCCTCCCTCCCTTTTATCTATTATCTATCTATCTGTCAATTTATCTATCTATCTATCTATCTATCTATCTATCTATCTACCTACCTACCTACCTACCTACCTACCTACCTACCTACCTACCTACCTATCATCTATCTATCCATCTATCCGGTCATCTAATCCGAAAACTCAAGAAAACAAAACTTTGGCAAACCAAGATTTAGTATCCTAGGTATTGTATTAGTACTTACTATATACACTTGTTCTTTGCTATCCAGACTGTATTTCCCCTTCATTATAGTAATAGAATCTCAAACTTCATTTTTTTTTGAGAAGTGTTTCTCTACCTTTTTCAGCTACGCTTCTTATATTGCACTATTATTCGACTCTAGGCTGTAGTTAGATTAAACCAGTTGTGGGACTCATCACATTTGCTACAGTGATTGGTTTAGCAATGGCATATCATCTAATATGACCAGTAAGAAATGCTTGGAAAGACTCATTTTTTTAAGTTTCAAGTTTTTAAATTCTAGTTAGTTAACATATATGGGAAAATTGATTTCAAATGTAGAATTTAGTGATTCATCACTTACATATAACACCCACTGTTCATCACAAGTGCCCTCTTTAATGCCCACCAATGGAAAGACTCATTCTTAAAGTGGTTCCCTCTCATTCCTTGAAGGTATGAACATACTGACAGTTGGTTCACTCTCACGTTCTCCAACTTATTCCTATTTAATTATTGGCAAACCCAGGAACTACATGGATAATTCATCTAATTCCCTGGACTCACACTTCCTTCATCCCTTCTCTTTGACTCTATGTGAGATACCAGTTCCATGTCTGATGTCAGACTTTGTCATTACCAATAAGTATAGCCCGTCCATCATCTCTTTCAATCATTCCGTTCTGTGATAACTCTTGTTATCATTCCAGCTTAATCCATCCTATAAACTCATTTCCAAATTTCACTGATTAAAGTCAGACCTAAAGTTGAACATGTTAGGTCACCGTTGCTCCTTACCACTGCCCTTGTGCACACATCATAACTTTTCTCCACGTCCATTTAAATTTCATGACACAGAATTAAAATTACTTCCTCACATACATTCTTATATACCACTTTCCCCCTTTTCCCTTCCCTTGCATTTGCCTTGCAGAACCCCTAAGTGGATGAAGCCTAATTTTGTCTACTTCCGGACTGCACGAAAGCAGCTGAACATAGCTGAAGAAAAACACAAATTGCTGATTTAGTTTTAAATCATGACCGTAACCCCTCACTGACCCTCAGATCTTTGGTAATTCCACTGTGTTTCCCTGACTATTAACTCTTCCACTCTCCCTGATAATTATTTCATCCTTCCTCTTTATTGAAATTGCCAGAATCTTCTTGTCCTTATTTCTCTCTTCTCTTCTATCACATCTTCCCCCACCTTGCCTCCTGTGTCCATGTGGACTGCTGTCCTTCTCGTCGCTGTGGAGAAACCATCTGGAAAACCAGCTCCTGCACTGGATCGTAGTTCTTTCCTCCTCCTCCCCCCGCACCACTTGAGGATATCATTCCAATAATTCTCCTCTGTCTCTTTTTGTCGTCAAATTTCCCCTCTCCAGAATCATTCCCACCGGCATAGAAACATGATGTTAATATCTTCTACCTTAGAAACAAACTTGCGGGGCGCCTGGGTGGCTCAGTTGGTTAAGCGACTGCCTTCCGCTCAGGTCATGATCCTGGAGTCACGGGATCGAGTCCCGCATCGGGCTCCCTGCTCAGCAGCGAGTCTGCTTCTCCCTCTGACCCTCTTCCCTCTCGTGCTCTCTATCTCTCATTCTCTCTCTCAAATAAATAATAAAATAAAAAATCTTTAAAAAAAAAAAGAAACAAACTTGCGTCACCCACATTTCATTCCAGGGACTTCCCCATTTCTCTGCTTTAACATTCCACCAAAACTCCTAAAAGGGTTGTTTCTGTTTGCTTATCTCCTCTCTGGGCTAGTTAGCCTTTTCTCTCAACCACTTCACATTGCCACACTCAAGGGTCAATTCCCAATTATCCTGTTTGACCCAATTTATCCCTTCTTATTCCTTAAAGAACTTCATTTTTTCTTTTAGGAAACCACTCATTTTGGGTTCTCCTCCTCCCGCGCTGGATATTCTTTTTCAGCTCCTTTGCTCATTTCTTCTCATGCACCTGACCTCTATTAGAGTGTCCCTGAGTTTAGTTCCTAGACTTCTCTCTCCCATGCACACCATTCTGCTGGGTGATCTCATCCACTTTCATGGCTTTAAATGGTTATCTATTTGTCGAGGGTTCTCAAATTTGTTTCAACCCCAGATATCTTTCTTGAGCTCTACACCTGACATCCTCACTTGGATATCTATAAACATCTCAAACATTTATAAAGCCAACTACTGGATTGCATATCCACGAGCTTATTTACTGTAAACCTGCTCATTATGTACTTACCCTCATCTCTGAAGACAGAAACTCCATTCTTTCAGGTGTTTAGGCCAAAAACCTTGGTGTCATTCTCATCTATTCTTTTTTCTTTTACACCCAGCATTCAATCTGTTATCAAATGCTGCCAACCCTACTACCAATATATATGCAGAATCTGACTGCTTCTCATCATCCCTACTTGACTGTGCTGGTCCAAACCACTACTATTTCTCATATATAAAGTCTCTTACCTGCTTCCACTCCACTTCCTGTGGTCTATTCCCCACTTGGAAATTAGAATGACCTTTTTACTACAGTAGTCAGACATTTCATCCTTCTACTTAAAACCTTCAAAAGGCTTCTTGTTTCACTCATAGAGCCAAAATTTGAAAATGGACTTTAAGGACCAATATGATCTTCCCCCTACTCCTCATCAATTTTCTGACCTCATTTCCTATCCTTCTTCCTCTTGAACACTCTTCATGTGTTATATGCCCTCTTTGCTGTTCCTTGAACACAGCAAGAATGCTCGGGCCTCAGATCCTTTCCGCTTGCTGTTCCAGATCAATCGATTGATCTTTTTATTGATTTATCATCTATCCCTCCCACTTTCTCTCTCGTCATCCATTCATCTTCCTCCCTCCCGTTCTCTCTCTCTCTCTTCATCTATCTGTCAATCATTTGGTAGTCTTCTTTCAGTTCTGTTGTCAAATATCACATCAGAAAGGCCTTCCTTGACTCTCCTCTTTGAAACAGCAAGCTGAACTTTTACCCAAACTTTACTTTCTTCCTTCTTTCCCTGCCTTATTCTTCTCCATAGCAACTACCACTACTTGCTATGTTTATTTTTAATTTTCTGTTTTTCCTTATAAGAATGTAAGCTCCTTGAAGGAAGGGACTTCTTTTCTTTGTTCTCTGCTGTTTTTTCAGACACTAGAACGGTATCCGGGATGTAGTAGGTGTTTAATACATACTTGTTGAATAAATGAATGCTTTCAAAAGAGCTATAGGGAGAAATATTCTTTCTTATCATTGGACATGAGTGAAGAAGCTTATAGCCCTAAGAGGTATGTCACTATCTTGAGAATGCAAGGAAAACTTTATAGAAAATAAGCCTACACCTTGAAAAGCAGAGAAGAAAGAAAGAAACTGTCTTTGATGGCCCCTTAAACACCACCTTATCCCTTCTTTCTTGTTACACTAATTCCAGTTTAAATGGGCATCCACTCCTCTAGGAAGATAAACCAAACTGCAGGTCAGGAACAAACCCCAAATATTCAGTGCCTATCTTGGTACCCTCTTTCCCTTGCCAAATTACTGATGTATGATGGGCATGTGACCCAGTGTTTCCATGGAAGAGGAGGGGTTGTTTGCCAGGGAGTTCTGGTAAAGGTTTCTTCATTCTTCCAGAGACACAAGGTGGTCACAAATCCCCTTCATCAACTATCTTGCAATATCTCCATGTAACTGCTGGATATTGTGGTTGCTATTTGGGGACTGCAAAAGGAGTTAGCAGAGAAGAATGCTGATGATGAGGATGACATACTTGATGGAAAGACAAAGAGAACAATTTTTCTTTTTAGAGAAGTATGTTTATTTTTTATTTTTTAAATTTTTTTATTTACATTCAATTTAGTTAACATATACTGTATTACTAGTTTCAGAGGTAGAATTTAGTGAGTCCTCAGTTGCATGTAACACCCAGTGCTCATTACATCAAATGCCCTCCTTAATGCCCATCACCCATATACAATGCAATATTACTCGGCCATCAAAAAGAATGAAATCTTGCCATTTGCAATGTGGGTGGAACTACAGGGTATTAAGCTAAGTGAAATAAGTCATTCAATGAAAGACAAATACCATATGATTTCACTCATATGTGGAATTTAAGAAACAAAACAGATAAACATAGAGGAAGGGAAGGAAAAATAAAATAAGATGAAAACAGAGAGGGAGCCAAACTGTAAGAACTACTATTTTTGATGATGGAATGGACCTACTGAATTAACCTTCCCTAGAGATACCCTATCTTGATATTCTGGTTATGTAAAGTGACAATGGCTTTTTTGGTGGCAGTGTTGGGTCAGTTGGATTGGGATTTTCATTACTTGTAGCCCAAAGTGCCCTAATACACCAAACTATTTCTCAAATTATCAATTAGATCAGCCAATAAAATCTTTTTACTATATAAGCTTATTTAAAATGGATTTTATTCTACTTGTGGCCAACAGAGCTGCTTAGGCTGTTATCCAAATGTTCCTTTCTAAAACCATAGAATTATTTTTAGATATATTTATTTCCCTGTACTATGGGTTAGTGATAGGGCAGTGGATCCATTTTTTAATGATTTTTGGAAAATGTTCATGTAGTCACAGCCACCATGATCTTACTTACCCTAGGGACACTCCAGTGATTATCTGAGTTTTATTTCTGTATAATTTGTGTTTGTTGTATCAGGAATCAACATCCTTGCTCCAGGCTCTGTAGCTGTGTTCAGTAGGTAAAAATGGGAGTCAGCAGTGGTAGACTCTACAAATGTCTTCCTCTAGACACACTATTAAGATGGATCTAGAAATAGGGCTTTGTCCTGTGCTGAATTCTTATTTTACATTGAGCTAGCACTTGGTATTGGCAGTCAGGTCAGAATCAGATTATCACAAAAACCACAAATGTACTTACCTGGGAAGGAGACTGAATTGGCTACCTTATTTTGGTTTTATTTATGTATAGGTTAGAAAAATGTTCATCAGGTTTGAGATTGCAGAAGAAATTTGGGACTAGGAGATTTGGAACCTGAAATCTAAGCATCTCTTCCTCACCTCACCAGAATACTCTTGAAGCAGGACTGATGATTCTAGAACTCTTAGTCATTCCCCACACTGGACAGATTTCACCAAACTGTGAAAAATGTAAATAGTAAGGACAACAGTCTGTTTTCCCTATATCTCGTGTCTCCAATGTAAAATACGGATTTTTTTCTCTGAGCCTACTACTTTTTTTTTCTTTTATGTATACATGTTAAAATATATTTTCTGTAGGAAATGATAATGATAATAAATGAGAGGTAAGTTTCTGCTTTTGCTTTTTGTTTATTTGGATAAATAAAGGGTTGGTGTGGTGGATTAAAGATAGTCAGAACTTCTTTGACATCTTTTTCACTGAGAAGTAGGGTTTGTTTACCTTTTCCTTGAACCTGTACTGGCCCACAGCTCTTTGGCCAGTAGAATGTCATAGATGTGAACTGATGCTAGTTTGAAGCCTACTCTCAGAGGACTGGAATCTTCCATCCTTGTCTCTTGCAGACCCAGACGATCATATAAGAAGTTCAACTATCCTTCCAGATAGGCCATGTGGAGAGGCTCTGCAAATAGAGAGAAAGGGTGAAAGCCCAGCTGAGACCCACCTGATGGCCATCCTTGTCAAAATAAGAAGTTTGTGAGTGAAACCTTCATAGACCCTTCAAATCAGCCCAGTTTTCAGGTGAGTCACAGCAGGATGCTAGTGGACACCACTAGAACAGGAGGATTGGCCAACTGAGCCCCTCCAGAATTTCTGACCCACAAAATCATGAGATAAGATAGAATGGTACTTGTTTAAAGCTACTATATATTTTTAATTAACATATAATGCATTATTTGTTTCAGGGATACAGGTCTGTGATTCATCAGCTACTATTTTTTGAGATAATTTGCACCACAGTAATTGATAACCATAATAGTTGGCAACCCAGCTTTTGGGGGAAATTTTACTTGTGCAGGAAATTGAAAATTCTTGGAAGTTTATAATGATGATGACCTAGCTTTATAGAAAACAGATGCTATTTCTAAATATAGGAAATATGTTGAGAACCAAATAATACTTAGATAAAAACTTAGCAAGAAAAGTATGAGGTCTAAATGAGGAAAGCTATAAAATCTTACTGAAGGACATAGACAAGATCTGGTCACTTGGAAAAAATTCTGTGTTCTTGCATGAGATGGCTTATTAACTCTTAAATATTTTTGTAAAATAAATGGGTTAGGTGAAATTTAATTAGGATACCTGTGGATTTGTAGTTGTTGAAATTAGATAATAGCATGTTAAATATTATTTGGGAGATTAAAAATGTTAGACTAGCCAAGAAAAGTATGAAAAAGAATGGTCAGGTAATACTTGCCTCATTAAATTTCTGAATATTTGATTAAAAATTAAATATACAGGGGTGCCTGGGTGGCTCAGTTGGTTAAGCGACTGCCTTCAGCTCAGGTCATGATCCTGGAGTCCCAGGATCGAGTCCCGCATCGGGCTCCCTGCTAAGCAGGGAGGGAGTCTGCTTCTACCTCTGATCCTCCCCCCTCTCATGCTCTCTCTATCTCATTCTCTCTCTCAAATAAATAAATAAATAAAATATTAAAAAAATTAAATATACAGACATACTATAAATTCATGGAATTAAAACCTTGTGGTAATGGCATAGCTATGGAAAAATAAATCATTAAGACTGAGCCCTAGATATAGATCCTCATATGCTTGAGAATTAGATTCATAACAATATCTACTGAAATTGAAAACACATACCAATCTTGGGAATAAAAACACCAATATATGTAAGGTTACGTGTGCATATTATTTAGTGTTGCATTGTTTGCAGTGCTCAAGAAAACTGGAAAAAAATGAAATCCATCAGTAGAAGAAGAAATAAAATTTGCTGATCCATACCAAGGAATAATTATATAGCCACTGAAAGGAATGAGATTTTTAGTAGCCAATTTGAAGGGATTTTCGGGATGTATCATCAAATGTGAAAGATAAGGGGAGAGAAGTATATATGATATGACCCCATTTTCATGAAACAACAGCAGCAAAAATGCCACTTCTCATTACCATCATGTTATTTAATGATTTTATGAGCAGGGAGAAATGTATGGAAAATACACACAGATTGTTGGTTGCATTAGTAGGAGATTGGGCAGTGTGTCTGGGATTGGGGATTTAAATGGTAGCATTTCAGAAAATTTTTACTTTCTGTACTATTTGACCTTTTTTCAATTTTTCAATAATTTATTCATTATAAAATATATGAATGTAACATAAAAAAACCAGAAAAGTTATTTTTTATTAAGTTTTTAATTTTATTTCCAGTATAGTTAACATACAGTGTTAGTTTCAGGTGTACAATATAGTGATTCAACAATTCTATGCATTACTCAGTGCTCATCGAGATAAGTATACTCTTTAATCCCCATCACCTATTTCTCCCACACCCCTACCGATCACCTCTCTGGTAACCATCTGTTTGTTCTCTATAGTTAAGAGTCTGTTTCTTGGTTTGTCTCTCTCACTCTCTTTTTCTCTTTTGCTTGTTTGTTTCTTAAATTCCACATATGAGTGAAATCATACAGTATTTGTCTTTCCCTGACTATTTCACTTAGCATTATGCTCTCTAGATCCATCCATGTCATTGCACATGGCAAGATTTCATTCCCTTTAATGGCTGAATAATATTCCATCAGATCTGCATCTATATCTATATCTATCTCACATCTGCTTTATCCATCTATCTATCTATCAATGGACCTGGGCTGCTTCCATAATTTGGCTATTGTAAATAATGCTGCAATAAACATAGGGGTGCATGTATCCCTTTGAATTAGTGTTTATGTATTTTGGGGTAAATATCCACTAGTGTGATTACTGGATTGCAGGGTAGCAGAAAAGTTATTTTAATACACATTTGGTAAATACACATTTACTATCAAAAGTACACACATGTAATCCAAAAGAAAAATCTAAGAAATTTATGTTAATTGTCAGAAATAAAAAAGTAATTTGACAAACAGGCTAATTCATTCCAGAGGAATCAAGTGAATCCTATTTTTAATTATGGAATACTACTGTGTGTCCCAAATATAAACCAGTCCCAAAAATTGATTAGATAAAACATGAAATAGTGACTAACATTTTAAAAACCTGCTTGTTTCACATCAATGTCAGGTGGAAAATTTTGCAGTGGCATTGCCTAGGGTTGTGTGATGCTCATCTACCTATAGCAGCCTTGGCTCCAGGGTCCGCACATCAGAAATAATTAGATACGAAAACATCTCAAATGGGAATCTGCATCTGTGCACTAAAAGTAAAAAAAAATAAAAGGGGAAACTTAAGCTACTATAAATGAATGGCAGGAAGAAATCATAACACCGTTAACTGATGGGCTAATGGGTCTATGCTAACCCGTAAGCATGAGTCACATGCGAATGCCCCCTTGATCGGTGTGCTTGCTAAACAGATCATCCCAGAACCACCGAGGAGCTCACCTTTGGCTGGAAGGAAAGGAAGGCTCAGGTGTACGCACTGTCACAGAGATGTTCTCATTAAATGTGATTGATTGATTGATAGGCTGTCTCATTTCACCGACTTTAATTGAGTAAAGTTTGAGTAAAAAAGTGAGTAAAGCTGCTGTTAATAAGTGATGTACCGGGACCTTGGGAGGACAGGAGAAAGATAAAGAGGACATGGCCCCATAGCATAGAAAGTAGATATAGAGTTATAAACAAGAATATTACAATCACGCTAAGTATTAAACCCAAATTGGTAACACTGTTTCTCTGAGAAAATGACTTCTGACATGCTCCTGAAATCCTATAGCATAGTTTGAACATACCTCATCTTAACCATACACACTTGACTGATAATTAAATCAGTTTTATTCCTAGAGCTGGGCTTTATTAGAGTCCATCAATTTGTCAGGTTCTATTACCTCCCAAGAGGTGTTCAGTGATTTAAAGAAATGAATTGAGGGAGCAAGATGGTGGAGGAGTAGGAGACCTGGATTTCGTCTGGTCTCAGGAATTCAGCAGGATAGGGATCAAACCATTCTGAACACCTACGAACTCAACAGGAGACTGAAGAAAAGAATAGCAACAACTCTCTGAACAGAAAAGCGACCACTGTCTGGAAGGTCTTTTCTGATTTGTTTAGAGTATAATTTCTGGGGACATTGTTACCCTGTTAGCATTTTGTTCTCTCATTCATCTATTCTCCTCTGGACAAAATGACAAGATGGAAAAAATCACCTCAACAAAAAGAACAAGAGGCAGCACCAACTGCCAGGGACCTACTCAATATGGACATTAGTATGATGTTGGAACTAGAGTTCAAAATGATGATTTTAAAGATATTAGCTGGGCTTGAAAAAAGCATGGAAGTTATTAGAGAAACGCTTTCTGGAAAAATAAAAGAACTAAAATCTAACCAAGTCAAAATCAAAAAGGCTATTAATGAGGTGCAATCAAAAATGGGGTTGCTCACTGCTAGGATAAATAAGGCAGAAGAGAGAATCAGTGATATAGAAGACCAAATGATGGAAATAAAGAAGCTGAGGAAAAGAGAGATAAACAACTACTGGATTACAAGGGCAGAATTCGAGAGCGATACCATAAGATGAAACACCATTAGAATAATTGGGATCCCAGAAGAAGAAGAAAGAGAGAGGGGGGCAGAAGGTATATTGGAGCAAATTATCGCAGAGAACTTCCCTAATTTGGGGAAGGAAACAGGCATCAAAATCCAGGAGGCACAGAGAACCCCTCTCAAAATCAATAAAAAATAGGTCAACACCCCAACATCTAATAGTAAAACTTACGAGGCTCAGAGACAAAGAGAAAATCCTGAAAGCAGCTCAGGAGAAGAGATATGTAACCTACAATGGCAGAAACATTAGATTGGCAACAGACCTATCCACAGAGACCTGGCAGGCCAGAAAGGACTGGCATGATATATTCAGAGCACTAAATGAGAAAAAAATGCAGCCAAGAACACTATATCCAGATAGGCTGTCGTTGAAAATAGGAGAGATAAAAAGCTTCCAGGACAAACAAAAACTAAAGGAATTTGCAAACATGAAACCAGCCCTAAAAGAAATATTGAAAGGGGTCCTCTAAGCAAAGAGAGAGCATAAAAGTAACATAGACCAGAAAGGAACACAGCCAATATACAGTCACAGTCACCTTACAGGCAATACAATGGCACTAAATTCATATCTTTCAATAGTTACCCTGAACGTAAATGAGCTAAATGCCCCAATCAAGAAACACAGGCTATCAGATTGGATTAAAAAATGAGACCCATCGATATGCTGTCTGCCAGAGACTCATTTTAGCCCCCAAAACACCCTCAGATTGAAAGTGAGGGGGTGGAAAGCCATTTACCATGCTAATGGACACCAAAAGAAAGCTGGGGTGGCAATCCTTATATCAGACAAATTTTAAACCAAGACTCTAATAAGAGATGAGGAAGGACACTATATCCTACTTAAAGGCTCTATCCAACAAGAAGATCTAACAATTGTAAATATTTATGCCCCTAACATGGGAGCAGCCAATTATATAAGGCAATTAATAACAAAAGCAAAGAAACACATCAACAATACAATAATAGTGGGGAACTTTAACACCCCCCCCTCACTGAAATGGACAGATCATCTAAGCAAAGATCAACAAGGAAATAAAGACTTTAAATGACACACTGGATCAAATGGACTTCACAGACATATTTAGATCATTGCATCCCAAAGCAACGGAATACACATTCTTCTCTAGTGCCCATGGAACATTCTCCAGAATAGATCACATCCTAGGTCACAAATCAGGTCTCAACTGGTACCAAAAGATTGGGATTATTCCCTGCATATTTTCAGACCACAATGCTTTGAAACTAGAACTCAATCACAAGAGGAAAGTCGGAAGAACTCAAATACATGGAGGCTAAAGAGCATCCTACTAAAGAATGAATGGGTCAACCAGGAAATTAAAGAAGAATTAAAAAAATTCATGGAAACCAATGAAAATGAAAACACAGGTGTTCAAAATCTTCGGGATGCAGCAAAGGCAGTCCTGAGAGGAAAGTATATAGCAATACGAGCCTTTCTCAAGAAACAAGAAAGGTCTCAAATACACAACCTAACCCTATACCTAAAGGAACTAGAGAAAAAACAGCAAATAAAGCCTAAACCCAGCAGGAGAAGAGAAATAATAATCAGAGCAGAAATCAATGAAATAGAACCCAAAAGAACAGTAGAACAGATCGACGAGACTAGCAGCTGGTTCTTTGAAAGAACTAACAAGATTGATAAACCCCTGGCCAGACTGATCAAAAAGAAAAGAGAAATGACCCAAATCAACAAAATCATGAATGAAAGAGGAGAGATCACAACCAACACCAAAGAAATACAATTATAAGAACATATTATGAGCAACTCTATGCCAGCAAATTAGATAATCTGGAAGAAATGAATGCATTCCTAGAGATGTATCAACTACCAAAACTGAACCAGGAAGAAATAGAAAACCTGAACAGACCTATAACCACTAAGGAAATTGAAGCAGTCATCAAAAATCTCCCAACAAACAAAAGCTCGGGGCCAGATGGCTTCCCAGGGGAATTCTACCAAACATTTCAAGAAGAATTAATACCTATTCTTCTGAAACTGTTCCAAAAAATAGAAATGGAAGGAAAACCTCCAAAATCGTTTTATGAGGCCAGCATTACCTTGATCCCCAAACCAGACAAAGACCCCATCAAAAAGGAGAATTACAGACCAATATCCTTGATGAACATGGATGCAAAAATTCTCACCAAAATACTAGCCAATAGGATCCAACAGTACATTAAAAGGATTATTCACCATGACCAAGTGGGATTTATCCCTGGGCTGCAAGGCTGGTTCAACATCCACAAATCAATTAACATGATACAATACATTAACAAAAGAACAAGAACCATATGATCCTCTCAATAGATGCAGAAAAAGCGTTTGACAAAGTACAGCATCCTTTCTTGATCAAAACTCTTCAGAGTATAGGGATAGAGGGTACATACCTCAATATCATAAGAGCCATCTATGAAAAACCCACAGCGAATATCATTCTCAATGGGGAAAAACTGAGAGCTTTCCCCCTAAGGTCAGGAACACCCCAGGGATGTCCACTATCACCACTGCTATTCAACACAGTATTAGAAGTCCTAGCCACAGCAATCAGACAACAAAAGGAAATCAAAGGCATCCAAATAGGCAAAGAAGAAGTCAAACTCTCACTGTTAGCAGATGATATGATACTTTATGTGGAAAACCCAACAGACTCCAGCCCAAAACTGCTAGAACTCATACAGGAATTCAGTCAAGTGGCAGGCTATAAAATCAATGCACAGAAATCAGTGGCATTCCTATACACCAACAACAAGACAGAAGAAAGGGAAATTAAGGGGTCGATCCCATTTACAATCGCACCCAAAAGCTTAAGATACCTAGGAATAAATCTAACCAAAGAGGCAAAGGATCTGTACTCAGAAAACTCTAAAATACTCATGAAAGAAATTGAGGAAGACACAAAGAAATGGAAAAACGTTCCATGCTCATGGACTGGAAGAACAAATATTGTGAAGATGTCAATGCTACCTAGAGCAATCTACACATTCAATGCAATCCCCATCAAAATACCATCCACTTTTTTCAAAGAAATGGAACAAGAATCTTAAAATTTGTATGGAACCAGAAAAGGCCCCGAATAGCCAGAGGAATGTTGAGAAAGAGAAGCAAACCTGGCAGCATCACAATTCCAGACTTCCAGCTCTATTACAAAGCTGTCATCAACAAGACAGTGTGGTACTGGCACAAAACAGACACATAGATCAATGGAACAGATTCGAGAGCCCAGAAATGGACCCTCAACTCTACGGTCAACTAATCTTCGACAAAGAAGGAAAGAATGTCCAATAGGAAAAAAGACAGTCTCTTCAACAAATGGTGTTGGGAATATTGGACGGCCACATGCAGAAGAATGAAACTGGACCATTTCCTTATACCACACACAAAAATAGACTCCAAATGGTTGAAAGACCTCAACGTGAGACAGGAATCCATCAAAATCCTAAAGGAGAACACAGGCAGCAACCTCTTCGACCTCAGCCGCAGCAAATTCTTCCTAGAAACATCGCCAAAGGCAAGGGAAGCAAGGGCAAAAATGAACTACTGGGACTTCATCAAGATAAAAAGCTTTTGTACAGCAAAAGAAACAGTCCACAAAACCAAGCCAACTGACAGAATGGGAGAAGATATTTGCAAATGACATATCAGATAAAGGGCTAGTATCCAAAATCTATAAAGAACTTATCCAACTCAACACCCAAAGAACAAATAATCCAATCAAGGAATGGGCAGAAGACATGAACAGACATTTCTCCAAAGAAGACATCCAAATGGCCAACAGACACATGAAAAAGTGCTCCACATCGCTCGGCATCAGGGAAATCCAAATCAAAACCTCAAGGAGATCCCACCTCACACCCGTCAGAATGGCTAAAATTAACAAGTCAGGAAACGACAGATGTTGGCGGGGATGCGGAGAAAGGGGAAGCCTCCTACACTGTTGGTGGGAATGCAAGCTCGTGCAGCCACTCTGGAAAACAGTATGGAGGTTCCTCAAAAAGTTGAAAATACAGCTACCCTACGATCCAGTAATTGTACTACTGGGTATTTACCAGAAAGATACAAATGTAGGGATCCGAAGGGGTACGTGCACCCCGATGTTTATAGCAGCAATGTCCACAATAGCCAAACTATGGAAAGAGGCAAGATGTCCATCAACAGATGAATGGATAAAGAAGAAGTGGTATGTATATACAATGGAATATTATGCAGCCATCAAAACGAATGAGATCTTGCCATTTGCAACGACATTGTTGGAACTGGAGGGTGTTAGACTGAGCGAAATAAATCGATCAGAGAAAGACATATATCATCCGACCTCACTGATATGAGGAATTCTTAATCTCAGGAAAGAAACTGAGGGTTGCTGGAGTGGTTGGGGGTGGGAGGGATGGGGTGGCCGGGTGATAGACATTGGGGAGGGTATGTGCTATGGTGAGTGCTGTGAATTGTGCAAGACTGTTGAATCACAGATCTGTACCTGTGAAACAAATAATGCAATATATGTTAAGAAAAAAAAAGAAGAAGAAGAAGATAGCAGGAGGGGAAGAATGAAGGGGGGGCATCAGAGGGGGAGACAAACCATGAGAGACGATGGACTCTGAAAAACAAACTGAGGGTTCTAGAGGGGAGGGGGTGGGAGGATGGGTTAGCCTGGTGATGGGTATTAAAGAGGGCATGTTCTGCGTGGAGCACTGGGTGTTATGCACAAACAATGAATCACGGAACACTACATCAAAAACTAATGATGTAATTTATGGTGATTAACATAACAATAAAAATTTAAAAAAAAGAATGAAATCTTGCCATTTGCAACAACATGGATGGACCTAGTGGGTAAAAGTTATAATGCTAGTGAAATAAATCAGACATAGAAAGAAAAAGAAACAGCAACTAATAATGTAATGTATGGTGATTAACATAACAGTAATAAATTAAAAAAAAAAAAAGAATTGACAAGCTTCAGGCCATTTCTACGAGCCAAGCTGCCGAAACTTCCGAACTGCAGCAAGAGTTTCAGCGGAGGGAAGAGAGTGAATGGAGAATTGTGTCCACTGGAACATTCGGTCCTTGCAATTCAGAGTGTATTTAGGGGTAAGAAGTTATTAGCTTCTTTCCATTACAGGTGTGGGAAAAAAGAAAACCTTCTGGTCCTCAGGCTTTCTGGTCAATCTTCTATAAGAAGCCCAATTTTTCAGACCACGGTCCAAAATCTATCTTCGATTTATATCCATTCCTATTTACTGTAACATATTCAGTCATTTAAAAAAAATGCACTTTATTTTCCCCCTCTCTTTGTACTTTTTTGTTGTTGTTCATTTTTTTTTTCTTCCTCGTGTGTATTAGTCTGCTAGGGCTGCAATAACAAAACACCCCACTGGCTTAAACAACAGAAAATCAATTTTCTCACGATTCTGAGGCTGGAAAGTCCAAGATCAATATGCTGGCAGGGCTGGTTTCTCCTCAGGGCTCTTTCCTTGGCTTGTGGATGGCCATCTTTTTTCTGTGTTCACATTGCCTCCTCTATGTCCCCGCATCACTGGCATCTTTCTTCTTAGAAGGACAGGGGTCTTATTGGATTAGGGCTCCATCCTTATGACCTCATTTAACCTTAATTACCTCCTTCAAGGCCCTATATCAAATACAGTCACATTCAGCGTTAAAGTTTCAACACATGACTTTGAGGGTGAGGTTTCAACCCATCACACCATTGTCTCTGTATCTTTCCCTCTCAAGTCCTATCCAACTTCACTTTTTTTGTGGTTTGTGTTAATCCTAAATTTGGGGAGGGGGATTGATACACACATTTCCTCAGAGCCAAAAATGGGTATATGTGTTGCCCCCAGTTGAGTTCTTCAGATTAATGCTATGCATTAAGAAGGAAAGTTAACCAGAACAGAGGGACAGCATGTAGGTGCTAGCTAGGGGGTGTTCAAAGGTGCCCCCCCTTTTTTTAACCCTTCCTTTTATTGGGGGAGGGGAAATTACATTTTGACTTAAAGAACTGTTGTAGACTGTCATTTGCAAACAAGAATTGCTCACAAAATGTCTCTTTCAGATTTTAATCAATGTTAGTTCTTTTTGCTTTGCTTTCATTAACTTTGTTAAGATACTGTCATTGAAAAGAGATTTCTGAGAAGTGCAAGGATATGAGAAAAACAAGCAGAATATCTCCTAAAGCAGAAGTGGGCATCATAATTGTCAACGATGAGCCAAGCACACTTCTAAAGATTCTCAGTTGTATTGTGGATGCCGCTGTCCTAAGAATTTCTGAGACATGGAAAGAGCAAGCAGATCACTTAGTATTGCAGACAGCTAGTGTTTGCTTTCACCAGGGTTATATGAATTTATGACGATTCCATGTGCTTTTTTTTTTTTTGCACATTTCCTCAAGTCTCAGATAAATATTTGCTCACTTATGTCTTATTAGACTCATTGACATCTTTCCCTTCTTCTGATCTGTAGTTCTATAGCAATGCAATATTTCTCCATCTTTTTTTCCTCTTTGTTCCTCCTTTACCAACATAAGCAGGAATTCAGAGATAGGAAAAAACTGGATGTGTGCAACATTGTACCAACAACTCTTTCCCCCCAGAGCCATCAGCTTGGCTGCCCGTATTTCCCTCGGAGTTCCATTGTTTTCAGTGTAAATCAGCTTGTTTGTATGTTTTGTTTTGTTTTAAACATAGAAATCTCACATATAGCTAGCTGGTTTTGCTAGATTGGAGAAATTACCCTCAGAAAGACTGGAGGGGACGTAGGAAATTTATCTATTGACTGAACTTTGTAAGTAGCAGTCCACAGCGGTAATTTACATTAAAGAAAAAGCAGCATGGGGCTGCCCTGGGATTTTCAGGCACTTTTGTTAGAAAGGAAAATATCATATATCCGACCAAAATGGATTGAATGGTTCAATGCACACAGCGCTCTTTTCATTGGTAAACAGTCAGAAAAATCCAGCAGGTGAGAAATGAAACACTGATTTGGTTTAAAATTGAAACCTCTCAGATAAATTTAATACTTATCTCAAGTATCAGAGATTTTTATGTTCAAAATATACTGCTTTGAGCTGGAGGAACAGGGGAGCGCCCTGTACTGCAGACTTCGTTAGCTGACATATCTGTGCTTATAAAGTTCGTAATTCAGTGGAAATAGGCAAAGAAATATTTGGAACATAAAAGCTTGGAATTTATAAAGAGCATATGTATTTGTATACACTTATGTCTCTTCAGATAAGGCATGGTAGGGAGTCCCATAGTACAGTGAAAGCTGTGTTTCCTGATACTTGATACCCACCAAAATCTGGGAATTAGGTGTGCCTATTGAGGTGTTGAAACTCAGAGTAAGCTAAAGGGAAAATTAAGTGGAACAGAGTGAGTAGTGGGTTTGTAAAAGCTAGATGGTGTTTAAAAGTTGCTTTAAAAATTTTCGTTTTGTTTGGGACGTAATTAGTAGACTTTATGACTCCAGGACGCTTTGTAGACCATGGTGATTTACAAACAACAGTTGTTAGCCATTGTCTGACTCTTAGGAGGTTTTTTAATACACGTTTATTTCCTTTCCTGCTTCCTTACCTCTTACAGGTCTTGATTTTAGAGAAGGTAGCAAGGAAGTAACATAAATTGATCAAGTTAACTTATATTTTGACTAGTAGATCTTTTCTATTTCCCATATGTTTTTAATATAAATGTATAACCACTTATTTTATACACATACACATACATAGGATGTTATATATGTGTATGCATATGTGTTGATATGATACGCATGTGGGATTTTGGTAATCTATATTTTTTATTGAAATGAAAGGAGTTAAGATTTTAAAATAATGGGGGCGCCTGGGTGGCTCAGTTGGTTGGGCGACTGCCTTCAGCTCAGGTTGTGATCCTGGAGTCCCGGGTTCGAGTCCCGCATCGGGCTCCCTGCTCGGCGGGGAGTCTGCTTCTCCCTCAGATCCTCCCCCCGCTCATGCCCTCTATCTCACGCTCTCTCTCAAATAAATAAATAAAATCTTAAAAAAAATTTAAAAAAAAGATTTTAAAATAATGAATTCTGCATTTTCTAGGTGTAGGATCTGAGGAATTGGGTTAGCACAGGAGATTACAGAGTCTCAGAATGTCATTCTGAAGGAGGACCTAGAGATCATCTGTCTAATCCCTCTTCATCATTTTTCAGATGAAGAAACAAAGACTGATAGGGTGAATTGATTTGCCTTAATTTGTCCATGTCAGTGTCCTCAATGGTGGCAAATCTTTACTAGAAACAATGAAAACTCATTTGGAGCTAGTTCTAATGGATATATCATTGATCACGTTAGATAATGGTCTTGGAGCAAAAATTTTCATGAAGCTCATAGCAACCACTGAGACAGTGGCCTGCCCTGCCTTCTCTCTCTACCTCAACCACCCTGGAAGAAAAGAGTGGCAAAAACTCTTAAAATAATATGTATGTGTGACTAGAAGGAAATGTCCACCTTTCTAGGTTTATCTTGAACGATGACACTCATGTGAATGCGTAAGTTCCAGTGTGTATGTGTGTTTATTTTTTGTGCTGCTTTAATTAGGGACATTATTTGAATTTCATCTCATGTAGGAGTACGGCCTCGGACCTCGGGCAAATACCCCATCAACATTGATTTTTGTTGCATGGCAGTTGTGCAACCAGGAACTCATAGATTAAAAACAAACAAACAAAGCTCTTCTTCTTTTTAAATTTGGATATAGTTGAGACACAATGTTACCTTATTTCCAGGAGTACAACATAGTGATGCAACTTCTCTCTATGTTATGCTATGCTCACCACAGGTGTAGATGCCATCTGTCACCATGTAACACTGTTACAATACCACGTGCTTCCTCATGCTGTGCCTTTCATCCCCACGACTTATTCATTCCATCACTGGAAGCCTGTATGTTTCACTCCCTTTCACCTATTTTGCCCATCCCCCATCCCCTCCCCTCTGGCAACCATCAGTTCTCCGTATCTATAGGTTTGATTATGCTTTTTAAAAGTCTTCTCTTCTTTTGTAAAGCAGTAAAGAAGCAAAATGTTATTCTCTGATTATTTTTAACTATTTTAATATTTAATAACTATTTTAATTAATTATTTAACTATTTAAAATTTAAATTTTAATTTAACTATTTTAACTATTTTAACTATTCTTAGTAAGCAACTCTAAGTTAAAGATCTAAAAATATGTTCAAACAATTTTCTTGACTTATTGACAATAATTAGCTTTGAAAGTCTTCTTGGAATGTAATTTTCCAATTGCCTGCAAATCAAAACATATTTATAGGTAATTCAGAGAATGGATAATACCTTACTGAAATTTTACCTGGTAAGTCAGTAACATTTGTGTTTCTCCCTGTAAAAATCAATTCTGTGAGTCTATCATAGTAAGTGTACTTTGTCATTTACCATTTCTAACTGAGCAGAGATAGCTAAGTGTGTACCCAGTATTCATTTTTCCCCTTCTTCCTGGGTAGTGTGCCCAGCTGGGGAAAACAATAAGAACAACCACAATATTTCTTTACCTAGGCCAATGAAACATAAGTTGAAGATTTCTGGGAAATGTCTTCAAAGGCTCATGTCCTTTTGCTCTTACCCTTTTCTTTCTATCAGCTGCCTGGAATGTAGTTGTGATAACTGGAGTTCTGGCAGTTATCTTAGAACATGAGGTAACGTTTAGGGTAGGCACCAGTGCCAAATATGGTAGATTAGAAAGAGAGGTGGAACTTGGGTCCTTTGGAGGGCCCTGGAGAGCCTACCTTTAGGTTCCTTTTATATGAAAGAAAAATAAACCCATATGTTTTACATCACCATCACCTTAGACCTTCTGTTCTATGGAATGGAATATAATCTATTTTTATATACTAAGCTTTATTTCCCTAGTTTTTTTTTTTTTTTTTTTTTTTTTTTGCCAGCTCAAGAAAGTCTTATGGGTATCTGTCGCTTGTCGTAAAAATATAATCATTTAACCAACTATCTAAACTGATCTCTTCTACTATACTTTTGGCCCATTGTTGCAACCTTGCCAGTCTTCCTGATTCTACCTCCCCCATGTCTTGTTTTCAATCTATTTGCAATATACTCATACTAAAGATGTTTTAAATCTCTATATTGGACATATTTAAATGTAGGTATGTTGCAAAAAATTGACTTCAAAAAAAGAGGAAATACAGTGCCAGCTTATAGCTCACAAATATAGAAGTTTCTTATTCCAAATTTTGCTCACGGCAGAGTATGTTACAGCCAGCACATGTTTTTGCATGTTTGTAGTTTGTTTTTCCATATATAAAAATATAGTTAAAAATTTAAAAATAAGTGAAACAAAGTGGAAATAGGAATGGGAAAGATAACATTTAGGAAGAGCTTGAAAATCCCACACTTCAGAAGGGTTAAATAATTTCAACAAACGATGATATAATGAGCATTTAAAAACAATGGGAGTGAATTAATGTCTGAGAGAATAATGCATAACAGTGGCAAGTCAGTGTTCAGGAGTGCTTAATATACTGTAAATCTCTGAGTTACCAGACTTATGAAATCTCACTGTAAGCCTACTGAGCACTTGGACTTAAATAAAGATCAGTGGCGTGAGAGGACAGGGAAGAGCATGGGCTTCTCACCAAGGGATGTTTCTATGAATTAAAGATGTTTTCATTATTCTCATTTTATGTATTTTCAGTATATACAATAATTTTCAGGAAGGTAATTCATTCATTCACTAAGAGTCACCTCTCCCATGTCCTTGTTTTTGATCAGAAATATACTTTGTTACTAAATATAAGGGAAGTCCTTAAATCTTTATCTTACCTGCCTGTACCACAAGGAAGGCAATATTTTATTTAATAACCACGTTACAATGACATGGAGAACTTAACCTGCCAATTTAGCTCGGAGTCCAGTATCTTTTCGCTGGGTTTCCTTTCCATGTTCTAAGGACTCCTAGAGTTTTGTTGTTGTTGTTGTTGTTGTTGTTGTTTAATCAGTTGTTGCATGCTAAGGACCTCGGTCACCAATTTCAGTGTGTGGGGGTGCTGGGGGTTCTCACACTAAACAGTTCTCCAGTATGATCTGGGTATCCTAAAATTTGTCAAAAGTAACAGGAGTAAAATCAATGAATCACCAAAGTAGTAATTAGTAAGATTTTATTGTGTACATACCAAAAGACAATTTGCAACTGAGTGCACTCAAACCAAAACATAGAATGAAGCTCAGGGGTATATTGCTATAAAGCAGTTTATATAGTGAGAAGGCAGTGACTGTTTATTCTTCACAGTGATTGCTTATAATATTAGAATTTTCTTTTAAAAAAATTTTTTATTAAGTAATCTCTGTACCCAACTGGGGCTCAAACTCATGACCCCAAGATCAAGAGTTGCATGGTCCACTGACTGAGCCAGCCAGGTACCCCTAGAATTTTCTTAAATGATATGGAATTGGTCAGTGGTTACCCCGTACCAACCTTGGGAAACAATTCAAGTTTTGCTTACAGTTTCGAGATACAAGCAAGACATGACCCAAGTCAAGTTAGCCTTGCAAAATGAGTGAAGTTAAATTTTGCTTATATGACTAAACTGGTTTTGCCTGCTCAGGGAATTTTCAAAGTTGGTCTTCATTTGCTTTTGATTTTCCCAATTCCCCCTTTTTGGTCATTCTCTCAGCAGGCTAGACCAACCATTATTCTTGGTCACCACCATTGATGCAGGCAGGCTGAAGAATCACGTATTTGCTGTTTCTCCTGTTGAGTCATCAGGCCGGAGGGCTATGTAGTCATCATCATTATTGATGTGGTTATTGTTGATTTCGTTGATTTCATCCACTTGTCTGATCCTGATGGATACCATTTGGCATGTGAGTGGCTGCCAGCAGACATTTAAAGCCCTTGGGAGTATCCAACACACTACAGATGTTCATATGCTGACTAGAGAGAACAATGGCCAAGGACTAAAAAGTTCCCCAGAGCAGAGATTCCCTGGAGCCAAGATTTAACCAGTTAAATAAATCACGTGGGTTCTCTGGGGATATAGTTTTCTTAACTTTATTGAATTTAATATCATTATAGATGTATTCACCAATAAGGAAGCAGAAATAGTATTCAAACATTTTTTAAATAGCAAGACACAATCTATTACAGTAAGGAAATAATTGTTCTATTAATAAATAGCATGATTTCTAGGCCTAAATAGTTAGAATCTCAAAAAAAATCAAATGGATTCTACTTTCTTAAAAGTTATTTACACAGGCACAACATGGTGTATTAGCAATCACATATCCTCAGGATTTCTTAGGACAGGATGAATACGGGGATGTTTTATTTCAAGAGGCGATGTTGCAGGTGAGTTTTTACCATATGATATCTCCATATGATGTGGGCAGTCAGATAATTTAATGAGAGGCATTTCTATCAAAGAAAAACAAAAGTTAATAGTTGGAGCAAATTATAAATTTAGTGTCTGAGTTTGGAGAGCAGCCAGCTGAGAAGATTTGTGGATGTCAGGTTCTAGGCATCTTCAAATGGAGAGAGGGCAGGTGGTGGGCAAGCTGACAGATTGTCCTGGTTTGTAGAGTGAATATCTCTAGTGATCTTTCTGAGTTGCTGCATAGCAACGGGCATGAGGATTGTCCACACATGAGCTGTTGTGATTTCTCTGAAGTTTATGCTAAGTTGTCCAGCTTTAGCTGGCATGGCTTTGGGAAAAGGGCAGTTTGGGTTTCCTTCCTACTGATTCCAAGTCAAAAGAGTGGGGGAAAATTAGGAACGTTAGTTTGGAGAGTTCTAGCCAAATACTGGGGGAAACTAGAAGAATTCAGGATGCAGCCCAGTTTACAGGTAGAAAACCAAACCTCAAAAGCACTAGAATCTGATGTCCACAAAGTTGTATCACTAAAATTTAATTTTTCTTTCTAGAAGCATCTCCATTTCCATCAAAGGTAACCACGGTTAAGACTGGCTTGCTTGCAAATTAAATTTGCTTTAATAAATTTGCCTGATTATTTACATAAATGCAGCCAGAACAGTGATTGACCATGTAGGTCTCTTCAATCTTGCTTTGCTGGAAATTTTCACAAGGTGTCTCAGATTAGAATTTTGCCAAGCCAAGGACTTGTCCAATTGTGTCCTGTGGCAAGGAGAACAGATTCTTACTGAGTTTAATGCAAACACATATATTGTCATGAAAAATAAGAATATTTAATAAGAGTTTCTGAATTCTGGCAAGCTCAGAGAGAGAGAAACAGTAATTGTTTTATCTTTGTTCACAAAGGTATATTTTTTCTTCAGGCTTTGTGAGCAAAGTTTTGGTTATCTCCTGGGGTGTTTACATTTCAAAGACATGATAAGATTTACAACTTCAAGGGACAGAGGGGAAAAAAATGTGAATTTTCTCCTAGGCATTTTGCTGTGTTTAAAATTTTACTTTGCCTTGGGGGTTGGATGGCGTGGGGTGTTTCATCAATCACCATAATATCCTCATCTTATTTTCATTACTTTCTTAGAGATTTCAACTCCTAGCATCCTACTCAGGCTTTGTCTTAAGCACTAGATCTTAATTCATAGCATCTTGGTCTCTCCTAGCTTTGCAAAATGGCATAGTGAGGTCTCCAACGTATTATTCTGTTCTCCCACCTGTCGGCCAGTCCCTAGGCTAGCAGAGTACTGAACACCTGCATAACCTTCTCTAATCTCTGTGCTTCTTCCTCATAGTAAATTTTTTAATGTGGCATAAAACATGCTTTTTCATAGGTCCACACATCTTTTGTCTCTCTGTAAAAAGCTGAAAAGCCAGAAGTAGACAAGTTGATGCTTAGCATTTAATGCTTATCTTATTTGGAAATTATTTAGATATCAGTGAATAACTGTTATTTACTTTAGCTTAGTATAAACCTTTATCTTATTTATATTTATTTAAATTACTTGCTTTTAACAATTATGCTTGATTAGACATCAAACAACTAACTGTCATCTTATACTTTTCTTGACAAATTTTAAGGATACACCTGCTTTTATTAAACCGACTAACTTAAACTAGCTTTTATTTATCTAAGGTTATCCCAAATTATGTAAACTTGAAAAACATTTAAGTTAGTTTCTTTTTTTTTAATATTTTATTTATTTGACAGAGAGAGACACAGCGAGAGAGGGAACACAAGCAGGGGGAGTGGGAGAGGGAGAAGAAGGCTTCTGCCGGAGCAGGGAGCCTGATGCAGGGCTCAATCCCAGGACCCTGAGATCATGACCTGAGCCGAAGGCAGACGCTTAATGACTGAGCCACCCAGGCGCCCCTAAGTTAGTTTCTATATTTCTAAGATTATACTTGATTTATGTAAGTCCTTAATGTTCTTTTTTATTGTTATGTTAATCACCATACATTACATCATTAGTTTTTGATGTAGTGTTCCACGATTCATTGTTGGCATATAACACCAAGTGCTCCACGCAGAATGTGGCCTCTTTAATACCCATCACCAGGCTAACCCATCCCCCCACCCCCTCCCCTCTAGAACCCTCAGTTTGTTTCTCAGAGTCCATAGTCTCTTATGGTTCCTCTCCCCCCCGATTTCCCCCCCTTCCTTCTTCCTTTCCTGCTATTTTCTTTGTTTTGTTTTAACATATAATTTATTATTTGTTTCAGAGGTACAAGTCTGTGATTCAACAGTCTTACACAATTCAGAGCACTCACCATAGCACATACTCTCCCCAGTGTCTATCACCCAGCCACCCCATGCCTCCCACCCCACCCCGCTCCAGCAACCCTCAGTTTATCTCCTGAAATTAAGAATTCCTCATATGTGTGAGGTCATATGGTACATGTCTTTCTCTGATTGACTTATTTTGCTCAGCATAATACCCTCCAGTTATATCCACATCATTGCAAATGGCAAGATCTCATTCCTTTGATGGCTGCCTAATACTCCATTGTATATATATACACCACTTCTTCTTTATCCATTCATCTGTTGATGGACATCTTGCCTCTTTCCATAGTTTGGCTATTGTGGACATTGCTGCTATAAACATCGGGGTGCACGTACCCCTTCAGATCCCTACATTTGTATCTTTGGGGTAAATACCCAGTAGTGCAATTGCTAGATCATAGGGTGGCTCTATTTTCAACTTTTTGAGGAACCTCCATACTGTTTTCCAGAGTGGCTGCACGAGCTTGCATTCCCACCAACAGTGTAGGAGGCTTCCTCTTTCTCCGCATCCCCGCCAACATCTGTCGTTTCCTGACTTGTTAATTTTAGCCATTCTGACTGGTGTGAAGCGGTATCTCCTTGAAGTTTTGATTTGGATTTCCCTGATGCCGAGCGATGTGGAGCACTTTTTCATGTGTCTGTTGGCAATTGGATGTCTTCTTTGGAAAAATGTCTGTTCATGTCTTCTGCCCATTCCTTGATTGGATTATTTGTTCTTTGGGTGTTGAGTTTGATAAGTTCTTTATAGACTTTGGATACTAGCCCTTTATCTGATATGTCATTTGCAAATATCTCCTCCCACTCTGTCGGTTGTCTTTTGGTTTTGTGGACTGTTTCTTTTGCTGTGCAAAAGCTTTTTATCTTGATGAAGTCCCAGTAGTTCATTTTTGCCCTTGCTTCCCTTGCCTTTGGCGATGTTTCTAGGAAGAAGTTGCTGTGGCTGAGGTCGAAGAGGTTGCTGCCTGTGTTCTCCTTTAGGATTTTGATGGATTCCTGTCTCACGTTGAGGTCTTTCAACCATTTGGAGTCTATTTTTGTGTGTGGTGTAAGGAAATGGTCCAGTTTCATTCTTCTGCATGTGGCTATCCAATCTTCCCAACACCATTTGTTGAAGAGACTGTCTTTTCCATTGGACATTCTTTCCTGCTTTGTCAAAGATGAGTTGACCATAGGGTTGAGGGTCCATTTCTGGGCTCTCGATTCTGTTCCATTGATCTATGTGTCTGTTTTTATGTCAGTACCATACTGTCTTGATGATGACAGCTTTGTAATAGAGCTGGAAGTCTGGAATTGTGATGCCACCAGCTTTGCTTTTCTTTTTGAACATTCCTCTGGCTATTCGAGGTCTTTTCTGGTTCCATACAAATTTGGGATTATTTGTTCCATTTCTTTGAAAAGAGTGGATGGTATTTTGATAGGGATTGCACTGAGTGTGTAGATTGCTCTAGGTAGCATTGACATCTTCACAATGTTTGTTCTTCCAATCCATGAGCATGGAACATTTTTCCATTTCTTTGTGTCTTCCTCAATTTCTTTCCTGAGGATTTTATAGTTTTCTGAGTACAGATCCTTTGCCTCTTTGGTTAGATTTATTCCTAGGTATCTTATGCTTTTGGGTGCAATTGTAAATGGGATCGACCCCTTAATTTCCCTTTCTTCTGTCTTGTTATTGGTGTATAGGAATGCCACTGATTTCTGTGCATTGATTTTATAGCCTGCTACTTTACTGAATTCCTGTATGAGTTCTAGCAGTTTTGGGCTGGAGTCTTTTGGATTTTCCACATAAAGTATCATATCATCTGCAAAGAGTGAGTTTGACTTCTTCTTTGCCTATTTGGATGCCTTTGATTTCTTTTTGTTGTCTGATTGCTGTGGCTAGGACTTCTAATACTGTGTTGAATAGCAGTGGTGATAGTGGACATCCCTGATGCATTCCTGACCTTAGGGGGAAAGCTCTCAGTTTTTCCCCGTTGAGAAAGATATTTGCTGTGGGTTTTTCATAGATGGCTTTTATGATATTGAGGTATGTACTCTTTATCCCTATACTATGAAGAGTTTTGATCAAGAAAGGATGCTGTACTTTGTCAAATGCTTTTTCTGCATCTAATGAGAGGATCATATGGTTCTTGTTCTTTTGTCAATGTATCGTATCACGTTAATTGATTTGTGGATGTTGAACCAACCTTGAAGCCCAGAGATAAATCCCACTTGGTCGTGGACAATAATTCTTTTAATGTACTGTTGGATCCTATTGGCTAGTATTTTGGTGAGAATTTTTGCATCCATGTTCATCAAGGATATTGGTCTGTAATTCTCCTTTTTGATGGGTTCTTTGTCTGGTTTGGGGATCAAGGTAATGGTGGTCTCATAAAGTGAGTTTGGAAATTTTCCTTCCATTTCTATTTTTTGGAACAGTTTCAGAAGAATAGGTATTAATTCTTTTTGAAACGTTTGGTAGAATTCCCCTGGGAAGCCATCTGGCCCTGGGCTCTTTGTTGGGGATTTTTGATGACTGCTTCAATTTCCTTAGTGGTTATAGGTTCAGTTTTTCTATTTCTTCCTGGTTCAGATTTGGTAGTTGATACATCTCTAGGAATGCATCCATTTCTTCCAGATTATCTAATTTGCTGGCATAGAGTTGCTCATAATATGTTCTTATAATTGTTTGTATTTCTTTGGTGTTGGTTGTGATCTCTCCTCTTTCATTCATGATTTTGTTGATTTGGGTCATTTCTCTTTTCTTTTTGATAAGTCTGGCCAGGGGTTTATCAATCTTGTTAGTTCTTTCAAAGAAGCAGCTCCTAGTTTCGTCGATCTGTTCTACTGTTCTTTTGGGTTCTATTTCATTGATTTCTGCTCTGATTATTATTTCTCTTCTCCTGCTGGGTTTAGGCTTTATTTGCTGTTTTTTCTCTAGCTCCTTTAGGTATAGGGTTAGTTTGTGTATTTGAGACCTTTCTTGTTTCTTGAGAAAGGCTTGTATTGCTATATACTTTCTTCTCAGGACTGCCTTTGCTGCATCCCGAAGATTTTGAACAGCTGTGTTTTCATTTTCATTGGTTTCCATGAATTTTTTTAATTCTTCTTTAATTTCCTGACTGACCCATTCATTCTTTAGTACGATGCTCTTTAGCCTCCATGTATTTGAGTTCTTTCTGACTTTCCTGTTGTGATTGAGTTCTAGTTTCAAAGCATTGTGGTCTGAAAATATGCAGGGAATAATCCCAATCTTTTGGTACCAGTTGAGACCTGATTTGTGACCTAGGATGTGATCTATTCTGGAGAATGTTCCATGGGCACTAGAGAAGAATGTGTATTCTATTGCTTTGGGATGGAATGTTCTGAATATATCTGTGAAGTCCATTTGGTCCAGTGTGTCATTTAAAGTCTTTATTTCCCTGTTGATCTTTTGCTTAGATGATCTGTCCATTTTAGTCAGGGGGGTGTTAAAGTCCCCCACTGTTATTATATTGTTGATGTGTTTCTTTGCTTTTGTTATTGCCTTATATAATTGGCTGCTCCCATGTTAGGGGCATAGATATTTACGATTGTTGGATCTTCCTGTTGGATAGACCCTTTAAGTATGATATACTGTCCTTCCTCATCTCTTATTACAATCTTTGGTTTAAAATCTAATTTGTCTGATACAAGGATTGCCACCCCAGCTTTCTTTTGGTGTCCATAACGTGGTAAGTCGTTTTCCGCCCCCTCACTTTCAATCTTGGGGTTTCTTTGGGTCTAAAATGAGTTTCTGGCGGCCAGCATATCGATGGGTCTTGTTTAATCCAATCTGATAGCCTGTGTCTTTTGATTCTGGCATTTAGCCCATTTACATCAGGGTAGCTATTGAAAGATATGAATTTAGTGCCATTGTATTGCCTGTAAGGTGACTGTGACTGTATGTTGTCTGTGTTCCTTTCTGGTCTGTTACTTTTAGGCTCTTTCTTTGCTTAGAGGACCGCTTTCAATATTTCTTATAGGGCTGGTTTCGTGTTTGCAAATTCCTTTAGTTTTTGTTTGTCCTGGAAGCTTTTTATCTCTCCTTCTATTTTCAATGACAGCCTATCTGGATATAGTGTTCTTGGCTGCATATTTTTCTTGTTTAGTGCTCTGAATATATTATGCCAGTCCTTTCTGGCCTGCCAGGTCTCTGTGGATAGGTCCGTTACCAATCCAAAGTTTCTGCCATTGTAGGTTACAGACCTCTTCTCCCGAGCTGCTTTCAGGATTTTCTCTTTGTCTGTGAGTCTCGTAAATTTTACTATTAGATGTCGGGGTGTTGACCTATTTTTATTGATTTTGAGAGGGGTTTCTCTGTGCCTTCTGGATTTTGATGCCTGTTTCCTTCCCCAAATTAGGGAAGTTCTCTGTGATAATTTGCTCCAATATACCTTCTGCCCCCCTCTCTCTTCTTCTTCTGGGATCTCAATTATCCTAATATTATTTCTTCTTATGGTTTCACTTATGTCTCAAATTCTGCCCTCATGATCCTGTATTTGTTTATCTCTCTTTTTCTCAGCTTCTTTATTTTTCATCATTTCGTCTTCTATATCACTAATTCTCTCTTCTGCCTCATTTATCCTAGCAGTTAGAGCCTCCATTTTTGATCACATCTCATTAATAGCCTTTTTGTTTTCAACTTGGTTAGATTTTAGTTCTTTTATTTCTCCAGAAAGGGTTTCTCTAATATCTTTCATGCTTTTTTTCAAGCCCAGCTAGTATCTTTAAAATCATCATTCTGAACTCTAGTCCTGACAACTTATGAATGTCCGTATTGATTAGGTCCCTGGCAGTTGGTACTGCCTCTTGTTCTTTTTTTTGAGGTGGTTTTTTTCCATCTTGTTATTTTGTCCAGAGCCGAATAGATGAATGAGAGACAAAATGCTAACAGGGTAACAACGTCCCCAGAAAAATATACAGTAAACAAATCAGAGGAGACCTGAAACTGGGGGAAAAGAAAGGGGAAGAAAGAAAAAAAAAAAGAAAAAGAAAAAGACAAAAACAAACAAGCAAACAAACAAAAAACCAGAATATGATCAAATATGATCAGGGTGGTGCATAGATCAGTGACACACACTAGATTTTGGGCGTATTTTGGTCTGTTAGGAGAAAGTGCCTCCCAAAATCTTAAAGAAAGAAAAACTTATATATGTACAAAAATAAGGGTTAATATGATGAAGGGATGGAATATGACTGTAAAGATGAAAATTATAAAAGAGGATTCAAAAAAAAAAAAAGGGAGAGAATGTGATCAGGCAGGAGACTAGAACAAAGCCATACACTAGAGATTTAGGGTATATTTTGGTCTGTTAGAAGAATATGTATCCCAAAATTTTAAAGTAAGGACTCTCTCTCTCTCTCTCTCTCTTTATATATATATATATATATATATATATATATATATACCTCAAAAATAAGGTTAACTACTATGAAGGGATAGAATATGACTCTAAAAATGAAAAATAAAGATTTTTTTAAAAAGGGATTGATAAGATGTTGGTTGAAAAAGGGAGAATGAAAAATTCAAAAGAAAAAATTTAACTTTGAAAGACGAAAGAATCATGGTAAAAAAGCCATGAATTCTATGTGCAGTATTCCCCCAGTGCTGGAGTTCTGCCGTTTTCATTGATCGGTAAACTTGGTCTTGGCTGGCTGTTCTTGCTGATCTTCTTGGGGAGGGGCCTGTTGCCATGGTTCCAAATGTCTTTGCCGAGGTGGAATTGCCCCGCCCTTGCCAGGTCCGGGCTAAGTAATCTGCTTGGGTTTGCTCTCGGAAGCTTTTGTTCCCTGTAAGCTTTCCTTACAGCTTTGGAGGATGAGAGTGAAAGTGGCGGCTTCCCAATCTCCGTCCTGGAGGAGCCAAGAACTAGTGGCCCCGCTCTTCAGTGGACCCCCAGAGAAAAGCAGTCAATCACTCCCATCTCCCCTGTCTCCAGCCGCACTCCGTGCTCACCCGGCCTGTGACCCAGTGTTTCTATTTCTGGCTCATGACCCCGTGTGGAGTCTCCAAACCCAGCAGATCCCTGCAGTGCACTCCTGCGCCGCTCCTCCTGGGGGAGGAAGGGGAGTCTCCCCATATCTGACGCTTGTTGGGTCCCTGCTGGAGGAGCAGTGGCCCGACTGTGCTGCAGATCATGGTATATGGCAACCCTGAGCTGAGAGCCCACTTCTCGGCTCTGTCTCTGCAGCTGGCTTCCCCACTCCAATACCTGGGAGCTCTGCCACACTCAGGCACCCCCGGTCTTTCTGTGACCCTGAGGGTCCTGGAACCACACTGTCCCCATGAGGGTTCCACCCACCGCTTAGCCACTGGAGCGACGTCCCTCAGCGGAGCCGACTTCTAGAAGTTCCGATTTTGTGCTTTGCTGATCACTTGCCAGTAGCAGCTGATGGAGGCCCCCTCCCCTGCTGTCTGTCTTCCTGAATATCACCTCGGATTCACTTCTCCACACATCCTACCTTCCAGAAAGTGATTGCTTTTCTGTTCAGAGAGTTGCTGCTATTCTTTTCTTCGATCTCCTGTTGAGTTTGTAGATGCTGAGAATGGTTTGATCCCTATCTAGCTGAATTCCTGGGACCAGACGAAATTTAGGTCTCCTACTCGTCCCCCATTTTGCTCCTCCTCCCTTAATGTCCTTTAAGCCAATTAAAGAGAGCTCTTTACCAGTTAATTTTAGCAATACCATCTAGAGGTAGAAAAATATTACATATCTATAACATACATATGCATACATACATAAACATACAGAGAGACATAAATAGAGATCTTATAGCTTTTGTTTTAAAAATTTTAGCCATGTCTAAGGTACAGTAATACAAAACAAAAGAATAGTTGGATCTAAATTGTGTTTCTGGCAGATAGACTAAGGTTACCTGCTCAGATGGCCGGAGTTTTTTTACTAAAGACTTTTTATTTGCATGCGGTAAGGATCCTTTTAGAGATATATTTGGAGTCATTTTATCTTTTAGAAGCTTCTGCATATCACAAAGAATGTATTCCATTGTCTCCAGAGATTTGGTATTGTCTCCAGAGATTTGGTATTCTCTCTCTTCAGGGTACCCTTAAGGTGGACTTTTCAAGAGTTCCCCAGAGTGGCCACTACAATTCCAAAAGTTGGCACGTTTTCCTAGAAAGACCCATGATCCTGGTCTGCAGAGCAGGTGGGACCCATCTTTGCCTTTAGATTTCTTAAGACATTTTAAGTATGAGGGGCCTTGTTTTTCAACAGCAGTTTCAAAACAGGGAATCATGTGTTTTCCCCTCCTTTGAACCGAATAGGTTGGTTTACCAAGAAGCTTCAACAAAGAGTTTTGACAAACAGAAAGCAAATGTGCACAATAAAATTGGTGAGCCCAGGATACGAAGGTACCAGAACTCAGATCTAAGAGAGACTGACTCTCAAACTCTAGGGTTAGCAAGAAATCAGCGAGGTCAAGAACCTACAGTGGGCTCTGTGGGTACCAGCAGCTGATTGCTCACTACTCTCAGAGTCTTTGGACCATCGTCTTTGCATCCCACTTCTGACACTGTGAAATGTCAAAAGTTCAGAAATAGCTCAGATAAAACCATTGAGTCACCAAAGTAGAAATGACTAAAAGCTTATTATGCACACATCAAACCAACAATAATAATAACAACAACAAAGCAGTTTATAAATATGGAGAACTCAAACAAGAACATGATGGGGCTCAGGGGCATATTGCTACAAAGCAGCTTATATAGTGAAAAGGCAGTGACTGTTTATTCTTCACAGTGATTGGTTATAATATTAGAATTTTCTTAAATGATAGGAGATTGGGGGCACCTGGGTGGTGCAGTTGGTTGAGCATCTGACTCAGTTTTGGCTCAGGTTGTGATCTCAGGGTGGTGAGATTAAGCCCCACATCGGGTTTATGCTCAGCTCAGAGTCTCCTTGAGACTCTATCTCTCCCTCTCCCTCTGCCCCTCCCCCCTGTGCTCTCTCTCTAAAAATAAATAAATCTTAAAAAAAAAATGATAGGAAATTGGTCAGTGGTTACCCCATATCAACCTTGGGAAACAGTTCAAGTTTGCTATGATTTCCAGAGGCGGGTGCAAGAAATGACTCAGGTCAAGTTAGCCTTGCAAGATTAGCTAAATAAACTTTGTTGGTATGACTACACTAGCTTTGTCTGCTCAGGGAATTTTCAAGTTTGGTCTCTGTTTTCATTTTAACAAATTTAACACAATTATGACACTATCTTCCGGAGTTCGTGTCCTACAGGACTGCCCCCCCCGCCCCCCCCCAGTTAAGATGCCACTTCCAAGTCAGGTCGTCACCTGTGCTTCTGACTGATCAACTATAGATCAGGGGTTCCAACAGTTGGAACCCAATTCTCCCTGGGTTTGATTAATTTGCTGGAGTGGCTTATACAACTCAGAGAAACATTTAATTTACTAGATTACTGGTTTATTATAAAAGGATATAACTCAGGAGCAGGCAGATGGAAGTGTTTCATAGGGCAAGGTATGTGGGAGGGGGTGCATATCTTCTATCCTGTCCAGGGGCACCACTGTCCCCAAGTTTATCAACCTGGAAGCTCTCTAAACCCCATTCTTTTAGTTTTTAATGGAGATTTCATTACTTAGGCACAGTTGATTCAATTGTAGGCCATTGATGATTGACTCAACCCCTAGGCCCACTCCCCTTCCTGAAGGTCAAGGGGGTGGGACTGAAAGCTCCAATCACATGGTTGTGATTGGAGCTCTAATCACATGGTTGTTTCTTGCAGCAACCAACCCTGAGCTTTAACTGGGATTCAGAACTCACCTCATTAGCATAACATGAGGCTCTTTAACTGTTCTCATCACTTAGGAAATCCCAAGAAGGGTTTTAGGAGCTATGTGCCAAGAACAGTGGGAGAATATAAACATTCGTATTTCTTATTATAAATCACAGTATCACACATGCCTAAAGCCTCTTTCAGGTGTGAGAACTCAGACCAGCATTTGAGGTCAAACTTTGAATCCCTTGCATCTATGGACAACCCCCACCTTTGGTGGTTTCCATTTCTTCTATAGCTGCTGCTTTAGTCCCCATAGCAGAGGCTAGTCTTGTTGACAGCCATTCTGGAGTCTGTCAGGCCCCTGAAACATGGATGTCATATTGATATTTAATTTAGACAACGAGCAGTCCCATAGTGGTATATTATTTTCTGGATGTTAAAATTAAATATAAAAATAGTGATTGTGTAATTACATGTAAATTAAGATGTACTTTCAAAAACAGGTGAAAGAAAAGAAAGAAACCACTGCTTCTATGAAGATTGAGTAAACAAAAAACTCAAGGCAGAACTCAAAGCTCAAGAGTCTATGGAAACAAGAGGGTAGATTTAAAGCTTAACCATTTGGGGCTGCATCAAGAAATATAGGTCCTAGGGACTCAACCCATATACCTACCTTCTAGTGACTTCCAGGAAGTTGAAAAATGCTTTTTTAAGTTGAAGGGAAGAAATAGAGCAGAACCTTAAGTGATTACAGACTTTGGACAAACAGGTGGAGAAGTGTGTAAGCAAGAATGGGCCCAACTTGCCCAACTTAGATCACTGAGCAGAAGTTTCTAGAAATCAGATAATCTTGAGCAAATCCTATTTCTATGAGGGATATTAGCAGATGATTGCTTTATTTGTGATTGCACATTAGATTGTATGGGTTTTCTCTTGCAAGTATTTACCAACTGCTTACAATTCTAGATACTAGAAATACAATGGTAATCATTCACATGAAATTCTTGCTCTCGTGGAGCTGATATTCTAGTAAATGAGGGAAAGAAAATAAACATGTAAATACAATTTTAGCCTGTGATAAGTTTTGAAATCTATAAAACTAGGAGCATGAGCTTGACTAGAGATTGAATGAAGGAGAATGAGCTTGAATAGAATCCATATGAAGAATACTTTCTATGGCATATTCAGAGAAAACGTCTCTGAGGCGGTGATATTCAAGATGAGAACCAAAAAATGAGTAGGAGGCAGCCAGAGATTTAGCAGAGTAGCATTCCAGGTAGGAGGAGCAGCTAGCGCAGAGGGCTTGCATCAGAACAGGCTTGACATGCTTGAGGGACAGCAAGAGGACAGTGTGACTCGATTATGATGAAGAGGGATGGAGTTTTAGAAGAAGCTGGAGAGGCAGACAGGGGCCTGAGTTTCTAGTTTTTGTAGAGAGGCCACAAGTTTGAGTTTTATTGGAATAGGAGCCCCTGGAGGGTTTGATGCAGGAAAGTGATCTATATTTCAAAATGACCACCCTGGCTGCTATAAAAGGCATGGACTATTGGAAGTATGGAAGCAAGAGATCAGTTTGAAGGTTGTTCTTTTAGCCCAAGTGAGAGAAAATGGTGGTTTGGAGTAGTGTTGCCTCGGTGGAAATGTAGATCCTACTTGAACGTGCTTGGTGTGAGTAAAATAAAACTGTACAAAAATGACATTTAACCATGCTAAGTGTGGTACTGAGTTGGTGTTCACTACTGACCCAGTATGTGCAAAATACAAAGATATTAAAAGAACTTCAGAGTTATAAGCTATCACGGAGCATCAAATCCAGGAACAGTGACATGAATGTGCCAATGAAGACTGAGAGCCTGGTATTTTGTTACCCAATTAATGTTTATGGGGAAAAAAATGAAGTTTTTGTGTTTTATCCCCACCCTGGATCATGGAATTAATAGTCGTAGTGCCTTGCTTAGAACTAAGAAAGTTTCCTATGAATTTGCATAGGACCAGAAAAGAAAAAAGAGCAAACAATTAAGCTTTCATCTAAGAATGTTCTGGAAGAGTTTATTTGGTGTGGAAGGATTATTAAAGACTCATATATTCAGAACATATGACCCATGTCAACCTAGTGGTAAACTTTTATCTCAGCCGAGATTTTTCTTTTCTGGTTGATTTTATCCCCCAGATCCTGTTCCCCCTTCAAACAAAAGTGGACTTCTGCTGCATCTTTTAATCTGAGTTCAAAGAAATTGGTGTATTTTAAGGGAATAACATTGTAAACTCCCCCTAGATTTCTGTAGGGAGAGGAAGGGTGCTTAACTCAATTACCAGCAGTCTCTTCCTGGTATTTCTCAGGATAAGGGAAAGCTGAGTTCTAATGCAGAGTGTGTATAAAAATGCAGATTAGGGTACCTGGGTGGCTCAGGGGATTAAGCATCTGCTTCTGCTCAGGTCATGATCCCAGGGTCCTGGGATGACGTTCTGGGGTCTTGCATTGGGCTCCCTGCTCAGGGGGTGTCTGCTTGTCTCCTTCTCCCTCTGCCTGCCGCTGCCCTCTCCCCCCACCCCCGGCTTGTGCTCTCTCTCACTCTCTCTAGAATAAATAAATAAAATCTTAAAAAAAAGAAATGCAGATATAATATTCTTTTGCATCAAAGTCATGGATTATTCTAAAACAGCATTTAGTTCTATTGACCTATCAATTCATCAGTCTTTACATTTTTTGAGTAATCCATTTATTCTGTCCATTTATTTAAGAAACCATAAGCTTCCTTATTATGTTTCCTTCCAAAGATTTTTAAGCTGGTAGCTACCAAGGAAAAGGAGCCAATATAGACATGGTTTATGTTCCAAATCCTCAAATATTTATATTCCTTTCTTTGGGGAGAAACTGGTATATCAAATGGCTGTTTTCCTTACCTTATAAATGTAGAAGATTTTGACAGTCATGTTCTCTCCAGTACAATCACATTCTACAATGAATTTCAACTGATCAAAGTAATAGGACAGAAAAAAAAAACCCACTAACATTTGTTGAATTCCTTCTTGTGCTAGGTATGTTTGTATATATCTTTTTGAAAGTATTTTTTGACTTTCCATCTTAAAATAGCTTGAAGCCTAAAGAAAAGTCACAAGAATAGTACAGAAAGCTCCCAAATAGCTATCACCCAGATTCTAATTGACCAAATAAGCTTTATAATTTTCTTTCCCATAATATTTTTAAATTCTCTTTCATACAATTTTTCATACACTCTTAATATAATTTTTTCTCTTTCATTCTCATATTACTTTTTTGAACCAATTGAAAGTGGGTTGCCTGCCTAATATTCCTTTAGCCTTCAACAAGTTTAACCTCCAATAGTCTCCAATCTGTCTTTCCCCAAAACAAGGATATTTGCTTATATATCCATAGTATAGTTATCATATTTAAGAAATTTGATGTTGATACATTGTAATCTGTTCATATTCCCATCTTACCAACTGTCCCAGTAATTTTTGTAGCATCTTTGTTGCTCCAGGCCAGGATCTAGTATGGATTTTGATGACCAAGTCTCTTCCATCTTCTTTAGGCTTGTTTTTGTTGTTTGTCTGTTTTCATTGTTTTTTTTTTTTTTTTGTCTTTCATTGCTGACATACTTTAAGAATATAAGCCAGTTATTTTATAAAATGTTCCTTGGTTTTGGTTTTGGTTTTTTGTGTGTTTTTTAATACTTTCCCCCAATTAGATTTAAGTCTATATTCCTGGTCAGAATTCTGCGAGAGTACAAGTGTCCTTTTAGGCTTTCACATCTGAATGTATAGCATGTCCATCTGTCAATCATTAGAGGTGCTTATATCGATCATCCAGCTAAGATACTGGTTTTTTTTTTATTGTAAAGTTAATATTTTTCCACCTTGAAAATCATATTCAATCTCTGGGGAGACACTTGAGACCATGTAAATATAATGATCTTCATCAAACTACCCACCCCTCTGCCCTACCTATAGATTTAGCATCCATTAATGATTCTCATTTGATGCAATCTTGATTCTTATGGTTTGCAGGGTGGTGACTTTCCAGTTTGGGCACACCTTCCACACTTTGTCCATTGGCATTCTACTGTAAGGAAGAGCCCTACCTTTGCCCCTAAGAATATTTATCATCAGTTGGACTCACGGATTCCTTTTATTCAATGGGTTCGAATCCATCACTATCCTTAATTTTTTATGCTGAAATTTTTTCTCGATTTGGCCTGTGGGAGTCTCTCCTCTTGAGGCAAGCTGCTATGTGTGTGTATCTGCAGGAGAGGTGGGGAGGGGTATCGTTGGTGGTGGTGGTTTTGTTTCTTTGAAGTACATTTTTGAAAGCTTTTAGTTCTAAAATAATTATACAGAAAAGTTACAAAGATAACACAGGTTTCCTGCCTACCTGCACCCATTTCCCCCTGCTGTTAACATCTTATTTATTTATTTATTTATTTATTTATTTGAGAGAGAGAGAATGAGAGATAGAGAGCACGAGAGGGACGAGGGTCAGAGGGAGAAGCAGACTCCCCGCTGAGCAGGGAGCCCGATGTGGGACTCGATCCCGGGACTCCAGGATCATGACCTGAGCTGAAGGCAGTCACTTAACCAACTGAGCCACCCAGGCGCCCTGCTGTTAACATCTTATATCACTATGATTCATTTGTAAAAACTAAGGAACCGACATTGATACATTAATTTGAACTAAACTCCACAATGTGTTCAAGTTGCCCTATTTTTTCCCAATCTCCTTTTTGTGTTCCGAATTCCCACCAAGGATGCCACATTACATTGAGTTGTCATGTCTCCTTAGCCTCTTTTGCTCTGTGACAGTTTCTCAGACTTGCCTTGTTTTGACAAACTTGACAGTTTTGAAGAGTACTATGCTGTGTCATTTTGACATGCCCAGTCGTTTATTTTGGGGGGTACTTCTCTACTTTCTGGCACCAGATGTTTCAGGTTCATTTTGTTACTCTCCTACCCCAGTACTGCAATTTGCCTTTTCTCCAAAAAGCCCCTCTTCCCTTGACTAGAAGTCGTGTTTAGAAACTAGTGTGTGAGCACTGAATCGGCTTGTTGAAACTGGGATGTCATTGATCCTAGACCCTTTCTGCAGTTAGGAGATAAAGATCAGATATGGATAGAGACTCTGATGGGTACCTACAGCTTCAGTGCGACCCTGCAGGGCTCTTCCTGGCCTCCTTCCGGTCCATTCTGAAGCTTCCTTCTTCTTCTGTAGAGATAACCTGGTGCTTCTAACATCAGTGACACTTTCTCCATCATTTCCTCAGTTCCGCAACACACATACATTACTTTCAGAATTTCTGCACCAATATCATCATGAAACACAAACCTTTAAAAGGAGTTTGAGGTCAGTTTGCAATGTCTTTTTCTCTGTAGCCCGAGGGTATACAGTCCAACTATTAAGTTCCATAGACACTTTAATTAGTTCTTTTTTTCTCCCTTGCAGTGTGGTTATGTTATTCATTCGGAATGCAGCTAGGGTCATGTGTTGCCATTTGCATTCAATTATATTTTATTTTTCTCCCAATCTCTGTGTATTTTATTTATTTTTACTTTCTATAACAGGGTAAGCAAACCTTTTCTATAAAAAGGCCAGGTAGTAAACATTTTAGGCTTCATGGATCATAGAGTCTCTATTGCAACTACTCAGATCTGCTGGTTTATTATGAAAGCACCCACAGGCCATACACAACCAAATGGGCATGACCAAATTTCGATAAAACTTTATTTACAAAAAAAGACAGCAGGCTATATTTTCCCTGTGGGGTGTTGTTTTCCAACCCCCATCCTAGAAGACTAAAATGCTTTCCAAAGCATATATATATATATATATATATATATATATATATATACACATATATATATATACACATACCTACACATACTCAGAGAAATGATACTTACTGTCTTATCTCTTCCACTCCCTGATTTCTCATGTTTTCCAAAAATGGTCACAACAATGTCTTCCATCCTACGTGCTCTTCTGCAAGGACACTTTGCTACTCCCTCATCGAGAGATGGAATATACTTCTCTAACTTACCTGAATCTAGGTTGTTACTAGCTTGTGACTGCTTTGACCAATATGATATGGTGGAAGTAATGCTTTACTTCCTAGGGAAGCCAGTCACATGTAATAAGTTCAAATACCTTGAGACCACCATGTTGTGAGGAAGCTCAAGCTGGTCACATGCAAAGAAAACAATGCTGCTAGCCCCCTTATTCAGCCATCCACGTCTAGGTGCCAGATATGTGAATGAAGAAGCCATCTTGGATACTCCAGCTCCAGCAGGTGCCACTGGACGAACAATCCAGACACATTGCCTCATTGAAGTTGTCCTAACCTTCCAATCATTCAGGCCATTCCAGGTGAGGCCACAGATACTGTGGAACAGAGTTGAACTGTTGCCCACTATTCTCTGCAGGGCTTCTTGACTTGTCAGATCAAAGAGTTGTTGCTTTACTCCACTAAAGGTGGTTCGTTACGGGATAATTGGTAACACACCCTATCCTTCTTACTACTACCACCACCATCACTGTATCAATTTGCTAGGGCTGGCATTATAAACTACCACAGACTGGGTGGCTTAAACAAACAAACAAACAAAATTATTGTCTTATAGTTCTGGAGGCTGGAAATCCAAAATCAAGGTGTCAACAAGGTTGGTTCCTTCTGAGGGCTGTGAGAAAGGATCTGATCCAGACCTCTCTCCTTGGCTCGGAGATGGCCACCTTCTCCATGCTCTTTACATTGTCTTCCCTCTGTGCATGTTTCTGTGTCCTAATTTTTCCTTCTTACAAAGGTACCAGTCATACTGGATTAAAGTGCATCCTAGTAATCTTATTTTAACATGATGATCTCTATAAAGACCCTAGCTCCGAATAAGGTCACATTCTGTGGTCCTGGGGGTTAGAACTTCAACATATGAATTTGGGGGGATCACAACTGAACTTATAACAACTACCTCTGTAGGTAACCAACTTTATTTACTCCTGTTTAATCTTCCTGTGTTGCTTTCTGACAAAAAAAAAATTGAGCAGATTTATAAGTTCTTATTTCTCCTCCTTTAAATTTTTTTTTCACTTTTCCATTTTTCACTTAATATAGCCTGAAAACACTCCCATAACAACTTGTAGAGATTTTTTTCCTCATTTCTTTTTCTTCTTTAACTGCATAACATATCAGTATGTATTAATTCATCTCCTGTTTGGATATTTAGGTACTTTCCAGTATTTTGCAATTAGAAACAATGTTGCAATGAATAATTTATGTACATATGTATTTTCATGCTTTTTGATGTGTATCTTCAGAGTAAATTCCAAGAAGTAGAATTAACTGGTTCAAAAGGTAAACACATACGTTGTTTTGTAGATATCGACAAATTCTCTCTGTAGAAATTGTGCCATTTTTCATTTCTACCAACAATGCACAAAAGTGCTTGTTATCCACGGCCTCTCCAATAGAATACATTGTCAATGTTCTTAATTTTTTGCCAATCTGGTGGGAGAGAAATGGCATCTAAGTATAGTTTGAATTGAATATATTTTTCATATGTTTAAAAGGCATTTTAGTGCCTGTACATGTCTTTTACTCATATTTAAATCATTTTTGGTCTTTCCCCCTTAATTTTACTATATCGGGGGTATCTTTTTTATGATACATCTTTTAAATATCTTCTTTAAATTTGCCGTTTTTCTTTTGACCCTGCTTGTAGTGTTTTTGTTTGTTGTGCTTGCTATGCATTAAGAAATTATGTAGTTAAATTCATCAGTATTTCATTCCATCTGTATTTTTAGTCGTGGTTAGAAAGTCTTTTCCTACACCAAAATTACAGAGACGCAACTTTTGTTTTCTTCTATTACTTATAGAGGATTTTCCTATAGATCTTTAATTGATTTAGATTCTATTCTTGCATATTATGTGAAGAATAGATCTCATTTAAAGTTTTATCTTTTTCAAATGGTTATGCTATTGCCCCAACATAATTTTTTGAAAGTCTGTGTTTGCTCCATAGCAAATGGTGACCTTTATCTTGTGAGCTGTCATCTTTATTACACACTAGATTTCCATACAATGTTAAGTCTACTTCTGACCCTCCTTTCTGTCTATTGGTCTGGTCATCTCTCCATGTACCATTCCACTGTTTTAGTTATAGTGACTTTATCACATTTTAGTATCTGGTAAGGCTAGTCCCCTCTCATAGCTCTTCTTTTTCAACATTTTTGTAGTTATATTCTTGCATGCTTATAATTCAATATAAATTTAGTTGTTCAGCACTAAAAAGCAACTTCTTGGTCTTTTAACTCTGAAGAACAGGTATCTTGATGATGTTGTGATGTCCAAAAGAGAACAAGGTAGGAGGAAGGATGTTTTATAGTTTTCTTTACATAGATTTTGAACATTATTCAAGCTTATTTCTAAGTTTTTTATTTATTTTTAAGCTCATTTCTTTGCTAATGTAGATTGAGTTTCTCTTCCATCACTTCCTCTATTTAGATATTATTGGTGTATGTGCAAGCTATTTTTTCATGTTACTTTATGTCTTCTACCTCTTGAAGTAGTTTTATCATTCATTCTTTAGGGTTTCTTGGGTATATTATCTTGCCATCTACAAATACAGATCATTTATTTTCTGTCATAGCTCTAATTGTTTCTCTTTTCTGATTGCATTGACTAATAACCCTAATATCGCATTAAATAGTCAAGGAGTTAATGTGCATTCTTGCCTTGTCCCTGACCTTGATAGGAATGCTTCCATTGTTTTCCCATTAAGTAACATCCTTGATTTCTGATATGCATTATGTAGGTGGATAGATAGATAAATGAATGCATATGTGTGTGTGTGTGTGTGTGTGTGTGTGTGTATATAATTATATTAATATTAAGTTTATATTTGTCTTTATGATGTGAGGTTTTCTTCAGTTGTTTCTTGGAACACAGGCTTTTCCCTCTGGCCTCAGTGCCCATATTTTCTTCTTTAGCCAGTTGTGGTATAGGACTGCTGTTCAATGTTTAATATAAATTGGCAAAGGTGCAAAGGGGAAAAACGACAGATTTTTTTGAGTGTATGTCCATATTTATTGTCTTAGAATTTTCTCTAATTTCTTGTCTCCATTTATTCTGGATTTGGATTACCCCCAAGCCTCTCTTACCCTCATATATTTTCTCCTTTGAAGCTATTTCTGTTTATCTTTATATCTGATCTTGGCTATCTTCCAGTAGTTCCTTCCTCTTCCTCTCTCTCTTTTTTTTTTCCTGAAGAGTTATAGATTTATTCCATCATCTTAAAATACTATTTGTTATTTTGTGGGATTTTGGTGAAGAGGAAGGATCCACTTGCCATCTTGATTTAGTGTCCTGTTTAAACTTCTGATGTAGGCTGATTAATTCATTCCTGTTTGCTCAGGACTTTGCTGAGTATAGCACTGAAAGTCCTGTGTTCCAGAAAACCCCTCTGTCCCTGGAAAGTAAGAATAGTTGGTCACCTTCTTTCCATGAGACCATGGGAAAATTATTCTCACTTACTTTCTATATCTGATTAACAGCTTCAACAGTATATTCCCCTATATACTCGTGAAGGGACAGTTGAGATAACTAATGTGATGAGTGGTATAAAGGTTTTAGGTTTTGGTGGGGGAGGAGGAATGGAAAAATTCAGAAAAATATAGATTTGCAAGAAGGATAATGTATTATAAGATTCTAAGCAGTTATGATAGAATTATTGCCACTGGGCAATTCAAGAAGGGCAACTTCAGTTTTCATTCTCATCAAAGTACTGAAAAAAAAAAGAGGTTCATTGGTGCCCCCACCCCACCCCCACCCCCTCTCATACCCTCTACTTGAATATTTTGCTAGTTGGCTGTGGGTCCACGATGTTGCCATATTATGTATCAGGGCACACATTTATTTTACCAGTGTCAGATCAAGAGTCTTAACAATCTTTTTGCACACAGGAAGCCTACAGCATCAAGAGAAGAATCTCATATAGATAATCATTTTTGTGTCTTCAACCCACTAAACCTATGGAAAAGTTGTACTTACTAGGCAACTCAGAGTAATTCACATAACTGTGGATCAGAATTGACAAAAGCAAGGAGAAGGTTTTCACCAATAGGCAAATCAGGAATCATCTCTTTTCCAGCCAGTGTTCATTTTGCTCTACAGCATTAAGTAAATGGCCAAAATGTATGGCCACCAAGTTTTCTAGACCATTCGGGACTGAAATATTCTATCCTACTCTCTACATGACTTTCCTGCCCCATTTTTTTTTTTCAGTTTGGTACTGATTTTATTTATTTTTATTTTTTTATTATGTTAGTCACCATACAGTAAATCATTAGTTTTTGATATAGTGTTCCATGATTCATTGTTTGTGTATAACACCCAGTGTTCCATGCAATATGTGCCTCCTTAATACCCATCACCGGGCTAACCCATCCCCCCCACCCCCTCCCCTCTAGAACCCTCAGTTTGTTTCTTGGAGTCCATAGTCTCTCATGGCTCGTCTCCCCCTCCAATTTCCCCTGCTTCGTTTTTCCCTTCCTTTCTCCTAATGTCTTCCATTCTATTCCTTATGTTCCACAAATATGTGAAACCATATGATAATTGACATTCTCTGCTTGACTTATTTCACTTAGCATAATCTCCTCTAGTCCCATCCATGTTGATGTAGAAGTTGGGTATTCATCCTTTCTGATGGCTGAGTAATACTCCATTGTATATATGGACCACATCTTCTTTATCCATTCATCTGTTAAAGGGCATCTCGGCTCTTTCCACAGTTTGGCTATTGTGGACCTTTCTGCTATGAACATTGGGGTGCATATGGCCCATCTTTTCACTACATCTGTGTCTTTGGGGTAAATACCCAGTAGTGCAATTGCTGGGTCATAGGGTAGCTCTCTTTTTAATTTTTTGAGGAACGTCCACACTGTTTTCCAAAGCCCCCAAAACAAATAGTCAAGTCAATAAATGGGCAGAAGACATGAGCTGACATACTCCAAAGACATCCAAATGGCCAACAGACACATAAAAAAATGTTCATCGTCATTAGCCGTCAGGGAAATTAAAATCAAAACCATATTGAGATACCACCTTACTCCAGTTAGAATGGCAAACATTGACAAGGCAAGAAACAACAAATGTTGGAGAGGGTGTGGAGAAAGGTGACCCTCTTACACTGTTGGTGGGAATGCAAGTTGCCCCATGTTCTTGATTTGAAAATAAGGATACTGTGACTCACTGAAGTGCCAAAGAAGGACTGATGGGTGGTAACCACACCAAGTGTATTGAGGGCAGGTCCCTACTCTGTGGACCATGTTCTCCCACTTGACTCCATGTCTTCCTTTCCAGTTGACTAGGCTGTGTCACCATCATCTGTCCCTGTTCTCCCTTCTACAGTGACTTTGTGGACATACAAGCTAATATTAATGTCTGATGATGAGACTTAACACAACCCAATAGTTCTTGCAGGTAATGATGGCTCTGAGAAGTAAAAAACAAATGAACAAACACAAATCAGCAGTTTCGGGTTCCACCAGAAAGGACAAGAATTGTATGTCTATTGCACGATGCACACTGCACCCAGGTTGTCATATATGGTTGTAGAGCTTGTAGATTGTGGTAGGAGGTTTGTCCTCATAAGGATTTGTGAATAGTTTGATCATTTTGATCAGCTGGGTCAGTTTGGGGTCATTGGAGAAGTATTTCCAGGCTAAGGAGGCTGAAGTGTGGTCAAGATGAGAGAGTATATCAAATCAGAGAATGATGCCAGGGGAGTGAGGAACTGGCCTGGGGAAGGTGCACACACAGATTGGAGGGTGGTTCAAGGTTTAGCATGTGTAGGATGTGCGTGAGGGTGAAGGATGCTGAGCTATAATGCTGTGAAATGCAATCAGTTGGATGTATACTTCTAGACCTTCTAGATCATAGCCCAAATTACAATTTGTTAGCTCTTCTCATAATATTGATCCTGAAAATAGTTTGAATGCCTTTTTCCGTGTGCCACTTAATATAAAGGAAACATTTGGTCCTGTGAAATCAAAATCTAATAACAAAAAGATTACTTGGAATTCTTTATCCACATGCCTGTTTTGATTCATTATGTACTTTGGGTAAACTGCATATGCTGTATTCTTTCAATTTTTTTTCAGTTGGTAATATTGCCGTTTCTACTTTTCTCACCAACATATAAAAGTGATCATTAAAATGATAAGTCATAATCAAAAGGTTTACAGTAGCTACTGTACCAATAGGTTACAATAGAAACTAAGTGCTTAGAGTACTAGCAAGTTAGCAATGGAATTTATGCTTATAGATCAATCCTGGAAGATAAAAAAGAGCTGATTAGAAGTGAAAATACATGGAAAAAGACACATAAGATCAAGGGTAATACAGAGGTGAAAAGATAATAATACCAAACACATAAGGAACTTATCAGTGCCAGACACTGTTCTGAACACTGGATACACATTGGCAAGTTTTCAAAGTATCACTTACTGAGGGGGCCCTGGGTGGCTCAGTTGGTTAAGCGTCAGGCTCTTGGTTTTGGCTCAGGTCATGACCTCAGGGTCATGAGATCGAGCCCTGTGACGGGCTCTGCTGAGCATGAAGCCTGCTTAAGATTCTCCCTCGCCTCTCCCTCTCCCCTTGCCCTCCCTTGTGCTCTCTCTCTCTCTAAAAAAAACAAATAATAAAAATAAAAATATCACCTAATGAAGAAGAGTCAATTCAAAGAATGCCGGATAATAGAATAAAATTTTTTCAATAAAGTAAGGCTGCATAGCTTCGGAAAGAGACTCTCAGAGCACAACTGCAGGGAGCCCAGACATGTATGTCGTGGAGTATTTCTGGAGCACCTTCTCCAGTAGGGAGTAAGACAGAAAGGCAAATCATTCCATACAATGTGACCAATGCTGAGATGGACTATAAGAGGATAAAGCAGGGAGTAATTTCATATGGGGGGAGGAGGGAAAGCCTCGCAGAGGAAATGACTCTTAAGAGGACGGCGAATAAGCAGGGGTCCTGGGTAGCCTGTGTTTTGTATAAAGAAACTAAGGAAATGGGATCTTTTGGGGGCATTTCTCTGAAATGGAAATATTTTGAAACCATTTCTCTCTGAACCGCATTTCCAAATCAAATGACATTCTCCATTTTCCACTGTTAAGACATGCTGACTGGTGTGCGTGCAGTGCAGTTTGTTCATGTCTCTCGGCCTAATCTCTTGGAGCCTGAGCACTTCCAAACTCCCACCAGGTAAGTCACCTGATTATCAAAGTCAGTTCATTTTGTTCTTAAACTTCATATGGCAGCTATATTTAGCAAATGATATAATTTGATTAAATATTTATGCCCGTTGTACTTATGTAATTAGGACTTTAATTAAATATTAAATAAATCAATGGAACGTAAGTAAAAAAAGAAAAGTCATATTCCTTGTAAAGCTTAATTGAATGCTTTGAAAAGACTCCATCAAGACCAGTCACCAAATAAAAATATTCTGATGAATTAATTATGCATGGACAACAATTCTATCAGCTCGGGAGGGGATTATAAAACTACAAAGATTCTGAACTCAGATTGTGCCAAAATTGTATGTAAATCTCCATAAGTATTTCCATTAAAGTGTCTTGTATTGCTTTAAAGAAACTGATACAGGGGCGCCTGGGTGACTCAGTCAGTTAAGCATCGGACTTTGGCTCAGGTCATGATCCCAGGGTCCTGGGATCCAGCCCAACCCCGTGTCCTGCTGCCCACCCCCCTCAGCAGGGCATCTCCTTATCTCTCCTTCCCGTCTCCGTCTGCCCCTCCCCCTGCTTGTTGCTCATGCTCTTTCTGTATCTCTCAAATAAATAAAATCTTAAAAAATAAAAAAGAAACTGATACAAAAGTGTTAGTAGTGGATTGCAAATAGTAGAATATGAATCATGGCTGTGATTTGTAGGAGAAAGATTTGGAACTCCAAGCAGAGTTTTCCTGCTCAAAGACCATTTATGTATTTTTTATAATTTCCAATTTAAACTTTTTTTTTTTAACCCAACTCACTGGTCCCAATGGTACTTGAAAAGAGACCTCATCTGGTACCATGAAAACCATTTATTTCTCCTCTTTATCTATAAGTGGCACATTTGAGTGAATCACTGTACATATGAACAACTGAGAGAGGAAAGATGTGTGTTCGCATCTGTGAAGGAAAATTGTAATTAAAAATCTGCAAATCATAATTCTCTTTCTGCTGTTAATGTACTCAAGTTTTACTGGGTTTAATGTGAACTTTTTAAAGAGATCCTGGTACAGTTGTGGTCGAACGTAAGCACATCAAAAAGCAAAATAAGAAACAGCCAAGGGATTTTGTGATGCCTGACCACTATTCTAGTAAGAACAAAATACACAGGCATAGATGAGCTACCAAATACATGTGGGATTTCTGCGACTCTGCGTGTGAGTTCAAAGCTTGGGTCTGCCTTGAAGACAGAATTGCAAAATATAAAGACAAATGGCAGCATGAATGTTGCCATTCATGCTACCACAGAATTTTAAATATTTCTTTACTTAGAACAATATAAAATAGCGAAGTTAAAGACACTCCCAAGAAGTTGAGAGGCCACAAAGAAAGGAAAATATCTCTATTTTAGTACTTTTGGCCACACTTTTGTTTCCCGCTGTTTGAGTAAGAGTCTCCACGTTCTCGTTTTGCACAGGGCCCTGTGATCCATGCAGCTGGGCTTGCCCCGGCACCTGGCAGCACCTGGCATGCCGTAGATCCTCCACAAACATTTTATTTAAAAAACCAACGAGGAATAACACAGTCATCAAATACAAGCTGAGTGAGTGTGGTCTTTCCAACGCCAATCTGCTCAAAAGGCACTTTTACCCCAGACACCCCACGGGAACGTCAGAGTAGACTCTGAGGTGGCATCTAGCCTTTTGTAGAAATATCTTTGTATTTCTAGAAATGTGACCCAGTGCAATAACACCCCTGGAGAGGGATGCTCAGGGGAGACTGGTCTCAGGCCCCGTCAGAAGCAGAGCACCCTGTACCCCGAGAAGCTCACAGAAGCCTCCTGAATGCATTTACTTGGTGCTTTTATACATTTACACCTTTACTTTTCCAGTGCCTTTCATTTGGGAATAAAATGGATATTGTCCAGCTCACTTAATCCAGCAAAAACATCCACTCACCCTATCAGAACTGTTGTGGCCTCCTTAGGCCCCTTCTGCCTGTGGAACTCCTTTCCAAAAGCCTTCCTCAAGTCCCTGGAGCTCTTGTCAACCCTGGGGTATCATTCCTTCTTTCAACCCAGTCCCCCAGCCCGCCAGCCCCCAAGCCCGATTCCACCACCTTCCTTTCAGGATCACCCAGCTACCAGAGAGCCTGGGATAGGGATGGGTAGATAGCAAGTGCCTAACACCTTGTTTAGGACCAAAAGAAAGAAACACCATGAAGAAGCCTTAAATCCAGAAGCCCAGAACTTTCTAGCAACTGAAAGCAAAAAGTGAGCTCTTCATCCTGCTGGATTCCTCTTTGCAGAGACTCAGGACAGCAATTTGTAGTTTGGGAAGTTGACCCGTAACAAATGTAAATTATCTGGAGCAGGTTAAGGTAGACGAGAAATACCTGCAGAGAGAAATAACCACCTCCCATCCCTGTCAACCTAAACCCCAGCCCACACCGGAGAATGGTCAGACTCCCAAAGCACTATAGTCTGCACCTTCCCAAGCCTCTCCGACAGAAGGAAGGATCAGACCCTGATGCTCAGGGGAAGGGTGGGGATGCCATTGTACCAAGTCCCCCAACAGCCCTTTGGCATCCCTAAAGGAACCCAAAGCTCTCCATGTGGCTGCAAGAAAATAACAGGCTTATTTGGGCTCAGGCTACCAGAGCTAATGGAATTTCTAGGTGAAAATTCTCCAAGGTCATGTGAGCAGGTAGAAATGCAGAGGTCCTGGGTGGTGATGGGTATGCTAGGCCCTTCTCAACCTCCCTTTATGCACTTGGCCATGCTTTAGAAATCAGAGCAGGCATTCTGGTAAAACTGAAGCTGATCTTTCCTTCTCAAAGCCAAAGAAAACTCTTCTTGTCCACTGGGGTTGGAGGAGAACTCTCTGGTTGACAATGAAAAACATCCCCAAAGATGGAGACAGCATCCTGAGGTTGCTGGTTACTATCCTTGGAGGCTAACAACAGAGTGGGCAGCTAGCCACGACAAAGCTCAGCACAGAGGCCCATCCCTGATGGATCTGCTCTACCTCTTGCCACATGGACCACCTGGGCATCATCCAGTTGTTTTTGGTTGAGGTTCTCCCTTTGCCCCTTGAGAACTCATTCCCTCACCCTCTCCTTGAGTGACTCACCCATTCACTTGTCTCCTTCTCAGGGGCAGCCCCAGTCTTGTCACTAGGTAGCGTGTAGAGCCTTTTGTTATACAATTTGTTAAATTCTTCCCTAAGCCATGCCTGAGACCCTTCCATGTGTCTTCAGATGAAACTTTTCCGGACCCCTCACATGAAAGTTTCCTGGGTGACAATTCAATCTCCCCCAGATACTTGCTGCTCTGCCCTTCCTTTAAACTCAGATGGCCCCAAGGACACATGTCTGCCCTTTGGCTGAGATGTTATTCCTGATAATTCACCTCAGGGCCATACCAGGGCCAGGGATAGTCAAGCCCCATGCTTAGGCCCTGTGGGTGCTGGACACAGCTTTTTTTAAAGGGTGGTGTTCTAGTTGCTTGCCAAACCTACTGGTTTTTACTGGTTGTAAAATGTCCGGGAAGATGGAAATGGGCAAACGGGTCTGGGAGGCAAGGCATTACCAGGAGAAGACCCAAGGATTCCTGAGATTTGTAGACAATAGGCAATACATTCCATGAACTCTGTAACATCTTTTGCAATAAGAACTTACTTTAGATGCTCACTTTCGGTGGGAGTGATTGACATAACTTGTTCAGTGCTCCGGAGACGGTTACTTCTTGGGCCATAATCTACAATGGAGAAGAAGCAGGACTGAAGAAGCAAGAAGCAAGAACAGGATTGAAGCTGGATCTTGGTCATGGCTGGGCTGGGAGCAGGTGTCCGCCAACTTGTAGAGTGGCTGTGGGGTGGGGCAAGTTCTGGGAAGCGAGAGGGGGTAGGGGTCCCTTAAGCTGTGTTAGAACAGAGGACCATGAGATGGCCCCTGAATAAGACAGAGCAGACTCTCCCGGGGAAAAGCCACCAGAGATGAGGACAATCGTAGACTCCATGCAGATGGGGACGCTCTGGAAGAGCTGGTTCCTACAGGCCTGGCGTGCACGGCTGCTGTGGTCCACGCACCTGCTCCCATTTGCCTCCTGGCTCTTGAAGGGTGGGAAGCCTGTGGCCTCCTCTATTTCAGCAAACAACTCTAAAGCATTCCCAGACTTCGCTCGGTAACCCGACTTGGGGAATGCTGGATATGGTTCCTCCTGTTCTCTTCCCAGATGCAGAAAACCCCACTCTTGGTGGTTCTTATCTCCAGGTGCCCCTGGACCTCAAGGAGGAAGACAAAGTCTAGGGGCCTCCACGTGCTCTGTTCAGCTCTGCTGAGATCAGCAAGCAAGGTTTCCCTTGAGTAATAGGATCCAGAGTCTGGGTGTGCTTTGGGGCTAGAAAGGGAATGTCAACTATGACCTGGTTCATGCTCAGTGTTAATAGCAGTGCAGGGCATGCAGTAGACACTTAGTAAGGAAGGTCTCAACAAACCAGCAGAAGGATGAATCCTTGAACTAATAAAAATGATCTAGGCCAGCCAACGAAGAGCGGCTTAGGATACTTTTGCGGCCCCATCACATTCCTTGAGAATAAAGTCTAGTTCCACATACATATATTATTTTCTGAATAGTGCTATTCAAATTTCCTTTAAACGCCAATCCAATTACGTTGTTTCTCCTCAGACACCTGTCCTTCAATGATTCGATCCTGCCTCTAGCCACACAAAGTAACAACTTTTTTTTTTTAAATTAGGTCCTTATGTATTTTCTAGAGTTTTTACTGTAACAGTAAGCAAATTCAAATATATTTTCTTATCCTCCCCTCCTCTAATAACAAGAATGTCACATTTATTGTTTTTGTGCTTTTTCCACTTGATAATGTGTATTAAAAATCTTTCCTTATTATTTTGTGTTCTCCTTCCTTTTTACTAAGCTGCATACTACTGATGGACATTTGTTTATCCCCCGCATCTACTGTATGATAAACAATGCTGCGATGAGTAACTTTGCATAGACATCATGTCACATGGGGGCAAGCCTCCTTGTAGAATAAATTCCCATAAATGGAATTATGGACTGGAAGTGTACATGCTTTTATAATTTTTGTGGTTATTGCCAAAAGCCCTCCATATGGGTTGTATAAATTTATATTCACACCAGAAAGATGTAAGTGCCCGCTTCCCCACAGCCTTGCCAACAGAGCATAGCATCAACATTTTAGATTTTTGCCAATGCAAGAGGTAAAAAAAAATTGTATATTATATAATTGTTTATGTATCAGTGTCTTGCTCCCCTTTCTTCTCCCCTCTGCACCCCACATTCATTCGTTCATCCAAGAGTTCTTCTAAGGGAATAAATGAAGGAGGTGAATAGCCTACGATAGTGCAGTGTCTTACTTGTTCAGGGGGGAGAAAAAGCCTCATTGTCTGAAGCCCCCTGTTTAGAGACAAGGGGATAAAGGACACGATCCATCCAGACCTGAGCGTGGTATCCTACAAATCCAGGAAGAAATAAAACACCCATCTGGTGGTGGGAACTATAAAAAAGTACCAGGTTGTAAATGGTGGAGAAAGAACAATTTTGTAGTACTGTCCAGTTGCTTTGACGGTAAATCTCTGATGTGAATCTGTTTCTACCCACAGAGCCAGGCATCATAAAATGAGGTTAATCAGTGTCATCAAGAAAAGGCCACATGTTATGGCAACTTGAGGGGATGGAAGCAATGCGATAAGGCAAACCAGAACAGATTGGTGCATTGTCAGACTGTGAGCATAATTTGCATCTGTAATTTTATTCAGCAACTCCCAGGTGGAGTATAAAGAGATTTCCGTTTTTGTTTATCTTGTCATAGATCATGCTTTTGGTTAAATTAGGCTTGCAAAAAGTTTCCTTGACTATTTTGGTTCATCTACACTACCTTTGGCTTACAAATGTGTAAGAAACTGCTGACATTTTACAAATGATACCTCCATGTAATTACCCTCCACTGCCTACAGCATCCCACCACTCTGAAGGAGGGAGCGTTCATAATTTAAAGTTAAATTAAGCCACTTCCTATGCTAACTTTAGTCCCAAGTTCCCCATAGCATTCAAGCGCAAGCTCTATTGAAATGATAATAATAGTTAACCTGTATCAAGCAGCTACTAAGTATCAGGCTATTTACTTGTATAAAATTATTAATCCTCACAGTAATTTTATGAGATAGGAATGGATATCATCTCCATTTTAAGGTGGACCCCAGGGTTAAATGTAATTATAGCAATTGTAGTAACTTTATATTCTGCTTTTTCAATTAATAGCACGTCATAAATATTTTCCATGCTGTTACATAGTATTCATAATTATTTTTAATGACTTTATAGTATTCTATGCAGTTAAACTACTAAATTGATTTAACTATTCCCCTATTGTTGGATTCACAAGTTCATTTATGTTCTACAGCCAGAGGTAATAATGGCAGTAAATATTTTAACATTTATAACTTTATGCTGCAATTTGAATTACCGTCATAGGATAAATTTCTGGAAGTGGGTCAGAAAGCATAAATGGCCCTCCCAGTTGCTGCTGCCATGGCGATGAATGAGCCTGCCATTTTCCCCACAGCCTCACCAGCAATGGCAATTAGCTATTTCTAGGTAGGTGGGTTAATTTAGCAGATTTTGCTGCTGAGTGTGAGTTATTTATTTTTATTTCATTGATAATTTGAAGTATAGTTCATTTTAGAAATAATAAGGAATACATTAAATAAATAAACGAACTTGTCTGCTACTTTACATCATTCAGGCTCTCCCCACCCAATTCCCAACCTTAACACCTAAGCTAGGTCCTAAGAGTACTGCATTTAACGGAGGGAGAAAACAGTTTTCTTAGCTTTTTCTGTCTGCTGTCATTAGAAAGTGATGCCGCATGTTCTGACCTTGGCCCAATGCCCTTGAAGGACCTGGGAGATGTTTTCATTGTCAAGATCTCAATGCACCTTTGAGTGACATCCTCTGCTTAAAAAAATGGAGTAAGTGGGTTAAGAACATGGTACAAAGGTGAAACTAGAAACTCATTATCCTTGACTCATTCTAATAAGAAAAGATGCAAACACAAGTCCAAATTGTCACTAAAGTGAAAATCTACCCTTTCCTCCACGAAAAACCATCTACATTGATTTTTTTTTCTTGTGCCATTAAAGGTCGGAATGAATAATACCTCGCCCTTTAAGATCGTCCCATAAATAGGCTAGTTTTTGCTGAGAGTAAGAATTTTCCCATACAACTCTAATATCTTATTCATCTTCTCTCCTCTGCAAGCACAAACAGCTTAAAGCTTTATGAACAAGCCCACGACAAAGGGAAGACCACACTGGGGTTGGGGGTGCTTGACAATATAATTCACAGAGACAAAATGTCTTGATATATACTGTTTAGAGTACGGGAATTATTGTATAAAGCGGAGAGTTTTGTCATTTTGCTCAGCACACACATCACATTACCTGAATTCCCTTTTATTATAGGGCATAAATAAGATGTAAAACGACACCCCTGAACATTGCAGGGCCCATTCAGGGATTGTATTATATGAGAGGAAACAGACAGATGAGACCTGTATCAGTGATTATTTTTCTACTTCACACATCAAATAAAGACATCTCCGGAGCAGTTACTGCGGCGTGGAATGCCATATTTTTTGTAATTAATGAGTAAAGTGCAAGGTCCAGAGAGAATTCTTGGGAATCTGAGTGATTCAAGAACCCATATGTGTCATAACTCACCACCTTAAATTTTCAGAGGCCTTTGACGTTTCAAAAGTAATATGTATGCTGGGGTCCAGCCTTGATTTTTTTTTCCCTATATGAATTCTTGTGTTTGTGGGTTGTAGTTTCTTAGAGTAGTGTAGGCCCAGAATAGCTTTCGTAGCAATAAAAGGCGATTCTATTGAAGGTCTACTTTATGGCTACTGAACACAATGTATTCATTATCTCCTTTTATTTTCTCTGAGGAAAGTCTCAGAGAAAAAAGGAAATCCTTGCAAATCTCTGCATTCCAAAAGTTTACTTCAGTTCACTGATAGCACTGTGGATAGCACATTCATATCCATAGAGAATTTGGAACTTTACAATTGCCCAGTTAGGGTGGGCAATGTTAATTTCCTTTTTTAGATAAAGACGGTATCCTTCAGTGAGGCAACAGGGTCATAATAGTTAATAAATAGTAGAAGGACTTGAGATTCACCATTCCCTGTTCTTGTCTCTATAGCACCATAGCTCCATTGGAAATAAAAGAACATCTGAGATTACAAAGCAAATTTGGCATAGAAGGTTATGATCCATTTCTTTCCACATTCTACACATCACTTGTTGCCTTGGAGCAGGATGGCTCCAGGGTCAGCTCTTCAAACTTCAGCCCATTCCTTTTTTTTTTTTAAAGATTTTATTTATTTATTTGACAGAGAGACACAGCGAGAGAGGGAACACAAGCAGGGGGAGTGGGAGAGGGAGAAGCAGGCTTCCCGCGGAGCAGGGAGCCCGATGTGGGGCTCGATCCCAGGACCCCGGGATCATGACCTGAGCCGAAGGCAGAGGTCATGACTGAGCCACCCAGGCGCCCCTCAGCCTATTCCTTTATGGACAGTTCCCGATCATTCTGACTCTTTCTAGTTTCTCCTTCTCCTCACCGTGGGATAGCAGGGGGCAGATAAGGGCTGCAGACTGAGTTCATGGGCAAGGTTTAATCACTGCTTTTGTATAACTGAAGGCGGGTGGCCAAATAGGTCATATCATAGTCAGTGAAAATTGGTAATTCCTAGGAAGTGTTCCCAAGACAGAAGGGCCAAGAAAGATTGGAATTTGCTTATATTCCTGCTGACTCAAGTTCATAGATTTGTATAAAGTGAGCACACTTTAAAAGCTCATTTTAATACTTTATCCACAGAACAGAATTCACCATACTCCAGCTTCCTTTTGGATCTGGGTAAAGAGATTTATTTGCTAAATTGACAAACGGACTCCATTATAAGGACACTTTCCAGAATTTAGTCTCTTTTTTGATTTTCCCCACTGCCTCCCACCGTCTCTCACCTCATAATATCGCAAGAAAACGTCTATGTGTATAGGACAAGAAGTTCAGGAAATTTCTCCAAGATATTTTTGTTCATTATTCTTTGCATAAAATGTACCACAAAGGTCACGAGAGAATGGAAGTGACAGTATCATATATTACCAACCTTCAGTGTACAATGTCTCGCCTGTTTTCCATGGGTCTCCTCTCTATTTTCTTCACACTGTTGAGTAAGGTGAAGGACAAAGGTGTGTCATTAGAGAAAACTTATCTTGGCAATTAGCAGTGGTAGAAAAGGAAATGTCAGGGAGAGGAGGTGAGTGCAGTAACATTTAACAACTAGCAGCAACTTCTGGCAATATGATACCAATTAAGCTTTTAAGGGCCTGTCATTCTTTGGTCCCACACAGCTAGTTCTGCCCGGGCAAAAAGAAGGGGACAGGTTAGGTAATTACATGGATAATGTAAAAAACTCTCTTCAGCCCTTGATTTCTTCCGTTAGGGGAGGAAAAAAGAGAAAAGTAGGTTCTTAACTTTTCCTTTCCACAAGCATCCACCTTGCCTGAGTGTGTGTGTTTACTCATGTAGATTGGGTATATCTAGTCCTATTGTTGCCATGATGTTAAGTGTAGGATGGGTAGGGTACACATTTGTGATGGCCAAGCTGAGAATATTATTATTATTATCATCATCATCATTTTTTAAGAGGGAGAGAGATCATGCCCGTGAGTGGGGGGAGGGGCAGAAGGAGAGGAGAGAGAGAATCGACCCAAGGCTTCATCATAGGACCCTGAGATCATGACCTGAGCCCAAATCACGAGTCAGGGTTTAACCGACTGAGCCACCCACGCACCCCCAAGCTGAGCATATTGTATACAAGCCCCCCTAATTATCATATGCATTTCCCTTCTGATATTGGAAGGAGGGAGCCAGGGATGACACGAGTCTGTCAGCAATTATCCAAGAGTTATAGCCAGAGCAGTTTTAGTTTTTTCTTTTTTTCCCCTTATGCCGTTAAGACAATGGCACATCCTTCAAAGATGGTGATTCTGAAGGTTTGATGGGATATATGAATAAAAGTCAGTTGCCTTTTCCAATTATTTTGAATAAATAAGTCTTAACAGAGTTCACAGCTCCCTCACAACTCAAGCTTTTGAGGCTTTGTACTACAACTGACAACTCTGGAACATTTTGAGAAGAAAAAAAAAAAACCACCTTTGTACTTCTTCAACAAAATAAGGAAGATGGACTCTATCTTCAGGACACAGGAAATACATACAGTATTTAGAGTAATGGATTTACTTCATGTGGGTGAGGATATTATTTTCTTGTTCTTATTTTTACTGATTTTTAACTGCTGAGATAAATGTGTGTTTCAACATTATCACTCAACATGCCATAAATCTTATTACATTATGTGTGACTGGTTGGAATTATTGAATAATAATCAAAGTAGACACATCCAGAATGCCAGGTGGAAGTTTTGCAACACAGCCTCTTTTTTCCTGGAGCTTGTGTGGACTAGAACAGGCAGCAGAAATGGAGAAAAAAGCAAGATAAGTAGGATCAATGAAGAAACACCCCATGGGGTAGTACTACATTCAAGGAGTCATGATTTGTATTTCTTATGAAATTTTCAGTATAACAAATTAATGTAGAAATGATCATACCCTTGAAAAGCCATGGAGGATGGCTATGGAGGATGTGGAGAAAGCTCTCTTAGCTTCTCTCCTATACACAGACCATTGTAATCTGCTACTAGACAATGTAGTTGACCTGAAAATTCAACATAAATTAAACATCTATGGGTGATTTCCAGGTCATAGAACTTTTGATGGGCCACTCTAAGTAGTGAACTCTAATTCTTGGCAATTTGTGTAGCCTGAACACTTATGAATTTAAACTACTTTGGTTTGATCTAAGCTGTTGTCCATGCTGTTAAGCATTTGAGATGACCTTCCATGATTAACTCGTGGCCTGCCCTCTCTGGTATGCGTTAGAAGATGTATGCTCACCATAAGCAAACGAGAAACCCAGGGTTATTTTATTAATAGCTGCGTAAGTATTCAATGCATTCTCATTGCAGGGCCTTTCTGGCACGTGGCCTATTCCAGGAGACTCAGTGTCTGCTTTTCCAACCAGTGGTGTAGATAAGGATAGACAGTCTATCAGAGAATGGGATCTTCCATGCTTGACTCATGGAAAAAGAAAGCATTATATAATTGAGCACCTACTCTGCTCTAGGGACTGGGGATAAAATGGCAAGCAAAAGAGGCATTGTCCTTAACTTTTGCACATCTTATAATCTGGTGATATAATCTGATGAGCCACTGATGAGCAGGTTTGCTCCTGAGTATGCAAGATACCAGAGTCATATGGTAATTTTCTTAAATTGCCTAGGAGATATTCCATGCTCTCTTCTTTCTCTGGATTCAGTATTAAGCATCATCTATATCTGTGATTATCAAGATGATCCCTAGATCACAGCATCAGCATCCCCTGGGAACTTGCTAGACGTGCCAATTCTAGAGCCCTACCCAGACTTACAGCATCAGAAATGCTGGGGTTGGCATAAGGGAATTTGTCTTTAACGAGCCTTGCAGGTGATTCTGCAGCATGCTAAAGTTTGAGGAACGCTGTTCCAGACTAGTGCTTCTCAAAATTAATGGGCATATGAAACTCCCATGGACCTCATTAAAATGCAGACTGAGTTAGTAAGAGGGGCCTGAAGTTTGGAGGATTTCTAGCATGTTCTTAGGTGATGCCAGTGTTGCCGGCCTGGGCACCATTCTCTGAATAGCAAAGCTTTGGGTGTCCTGGTTGCTATGGATATGTGTAGTTTGGAGAGTTGAACCTGGTGGTGAATGCCTTTCTTCCTGAAGAAGGAAACATTAATCTTCTTTCCTCTGGGCACCCATAGACATTGGAATCTGTTCTATTATGTCATTTGTTGTCTTCTACTGTAGTTTTTGTTTGCATCTATTTTCCATTAGTCCTTCAACTTTTGAGGGCAGGAAGAATACCTTTGTTTGCAGCAACTTTAAGTACCTGGCATATAGAAGACCCGTGAGAATGGGTGATAGGGCATGATTCTGGTATCTGTATCCATGTAGCCTGTCAACAAGAGATGTATTAAAACTCTTTGCAAGTAACTTCTATATTATTTATTTGGCAACCTCCTGAGAGTTCTTTCCTGCCAGCTAATGGTGGACTAGTTAAATCCACGAGGCTGAGATCCTTCAAGCACAGCCAAAATAAGATGAACTTTTTGTCTTCAGTGGCTATATGTCTAATTTTAGGGGAGTGGGAGTGAAATGAAGCTGATTTTGGTCTGGCTTCTGGTGAACTGTGGCTAAGGGGTGGTGATTAGCTTTTCTTTCTGAGTCAGAGATTGTCAGTCCCCATTGGAAAACCTGGTTCTAGTGTGGAGAGTTCAGCATTCTATTTTGAAAAGACTACTCTCATTTTTATCCGTGACAGAAGCTCGAATTCTTTTCTCCCTCCGTTCAGAATAATATGGTGAATATTGTGGATTATCTCATTTGTGGCCTGTTTCCTCTTAGTCAGTTCTTGATAAGGATTTTTTTTTTTTTTTTTTTTTTTTTACTAGCTTGTGAAAATATCTACTATTATATTCTAAAGAACCCTGGCTGGGGAGGTCACCACTCCATTGTATCATGTCTCTTAGTGCTCAGAGGAATTCTGTCTAACAGTGTGAAGACGGACTTCATTGAACAAATGGCACTGGGGCAAGGCTAGGGGTATCTGGTAAACGCGGTTGAAGCACTTTTCTCTTCACCCACAGGGAAACCTAGGGGGAGGATTAGATCACTCGTCTTTGGAGAAAGCAAGGTGCCCATTAAAAGGGGCCAGTTGGTAAGAAATTTGGTGAAGAACATAAGGTAAAGCTAAGTGGCATAAACCTACCGATCCCAAGTTAAATGCATGTTAAAGGCTTGAAAACACATCTTCGTCGATGCAGATAGATATTTACTGTAGTTATACATTTCAATATATCTCATAAAGATCTCTAACACTAAGAGTGGTAACCAAAGTACTGTTTACCAAAAGACCTACGTAAACGCATCTTTCTACAGAAAGTAGACTACAGAAAACAGTAGGTCATATTGCATTTTCATGAGATAGTTAATTATCATAGGCTTTCACAAAACATTTTATCTGTGACTTCTAAATTCATTTCACTTGGGATCATGGGAGTTAGTCTATTGGAATGATTTTTAGTCAAGTCTGGCTTTAAGTTAGGACCGTCTGGCTTTCGCAGATCGAGTAGAAAGTCGGAAATCTATTGTGCCATCCAGACAACCAGGATGATAAATTGATTTTAAGCTCTGGCCCTATGGGATGTTTTCATCTCTGGGCAGCTATCCAGAGACAGCAGTAAAGAGGCCAGTTACCTTGTTTTGTAGTCATTCTCTCTCATTCCCAAACATTTCTTTTTCCGGTTTATATTTTAAAACAAAACTTTTCTCTTAATGTAGAAGAATCATCTGATGAAACATTATGGCAGGTGTCAAAGGATATCTTGCTCCTGGGGGAATTACTGGTCAGGATCTGAGCCTGAAAGAAAAAAAACAACCAGATCTAAAATCCCTGTTATCACCATTTTCCTATCTTTACCCTCAGAGCAGGCAGCTGAGAACTGAAGAGGTAACCTTCCTTCTGGAGTTTCTACATAGGGTCCGGAGGCAGGAAGACTTATCTTCCCTGACAAATGTGTGCATCATATATTAGCATATGATGCATCATAGCATCATATGTCATCGGGGAAATGCAAATTAAAACAACAAAGAGATACCACTTCACCAGAATGGTCAAAATCTGAGACACTGACCACACCAGATACTGGCAAGGATGTGCTCTAAGAATAGTCTTTAAAAAATAAACCCAGAATTTATTTTTTTTAAAGATTTTATTTGTTTATTTGAGAGAGAGAGAGAGAGAGAAACAGCATGAGAGGGGAAAGGGTCAGAGGGAGAAGCAGGCTCCCCGCTGAGCCGGGAGCCTGATGTGGGACTCGATCCCAGGACTCCGGGATCATGACCTGAGCCGAAGGCAGTCGCTTAAACCAACTGAGCCACCCAGGCACCCTAAACCCAGAATTTAAAAAAAAACCTCTGATAATTTGATTTATGGCCCAGAGAATTAAAAACTTACTCAATTATGAAACAAAAGGATACTAATTACAGATACTATCTAGTCCTCAAAGGGTCAGAGAACAGGGTGATTAAGTTTTAGTTCTTAAAAATGATGGATCATGAAGATTA